>NW_025963563.1:0-733707 GCF_910591885.1 Bombus terrestris | reverse complement strand
ATGACGTATAACGTTGTATTGCATCACTATAGGACGTATAACGTTATATTGCATCACTATATGGCGTATAAACTTATACAATATTACGTTATAATGTATAACGTTATATTCCATCACTATAGGGCGTATATCGTTATATTGCATCTCTATACGACGTATAGCGTTATATACTATTACGTTATAATGTACAACGTTATATTCCATCACTGTAGGACCTATAACGTTATAGTGCACCACTATATGACGTATAGCGTTATATACTATTACGTTATGACGTATCACGTTATATACTATTACGTTATAATGTATAACGTTATATTCCATCACTATGAGACCTATAACGTTATATTGCACCACTATATGACGTACAACGTTATATACTATTACGTTATGACGTAAAACGTTATATACTATTACGTTATTACGTATAACGTTATATCGCAGCACTATATGACGTACGATGTATTATACTATTACGTTATAACGTTTACCGTTATATTGCATTACTATATGAGGCATAACGTTATATACTATTACGTTATGATGTATAACGTTATATACTATTTCGTTATAATGTATAACGTTATATTCCATCACTATAGGACCTATAACGTTATATTGCACCACTATATGACGTATAACGTTATATACTATTACGTTATAATGTATAACGTTATATTCCATTACTATGAGACCTATAACGTTATATTGCACCACTATATGAACTATAACGTTATATACTATTACGTTATGACGTATAACGTTATGTACTATTACGTTATGACATATAACGTTATATACTATTACGTTATAATGTATAACGTTATATTCCATCACTATAAGACCTCTAACGTTATATTGCACCACTATATGACGTATAACGTTATATAGTATTAAGTTATGACGTATAACGTTGTATACTACTACGTTATGACGTAAAACGTTATATACTAGTACGTTATAATGTATAACGTTATATGCCATCACTATAAGACCTATAACATTATATTGCACCACTATATGACGTATAACGTTATATACTATTACGTTATGACGTATAACGTTATATACTATTACGTTATAATGTATAAGGTTATATTCCATGACTATAAGGCCTATAACGTGATATTGCACCACTTTATGACGTATAACGTTATATACTATTAAGTTATGACGTATAACGTTATGTACTGTTACGTTATGACGTATAACGTTATATACTATTACGTTATAATGTATAACGTTATATTCCATCACTATAAGGCCTATAACGTTATATTGCACCACAATATGACGTATAACGTTATATACTATTACGTTATGACGTATAACGTTATATACTATTATGTTGTGACGTAAAACGTTATATACTATTACGTTATAATGTATAACGTTATATTCCATCACTCTAAGACCTATAACGTTATATTGCACCACTATATGACGTATAACGTTATACACTATTAAGTTATGACGTATTACGTCATATACTATTACGTTATGACGTAAAACGTTATATACTATTACGTTATAATGTATAACGTTATATGCCGTCACTATAAGACCTATAACTTTATATTGCACCACTATATGACGTATAACGTTATATACTATTACGTTATGACGTATAACGTTATATACTATTATGTTATGACGTATAACGTTATATACTATTACGTTATAATGTATAACGTTATATTCCATCACTATAAGGCCTATAACGTGATATTGCACCACTATATGACGTATAACGTTATATACTATTACGTTATGACGTATAACGTTATGTACTATTACGTTATATACTATAACGTTATATTCCATCACTATAAGACCTATAACGTTATATTGCACCACTATATGACGTATAACGTTATACACTATTAAGTTATGACGTATTACGTCATATACTATTACGTTATGACGTAAAACGTTATATACTATTACGTTATAATGTATAACGTTATATGCCGTCACTATAAGACCTATAACTTTATATTGCACCACTATATGACGTATAACGTTATATACTATTACGTTATGACGTATAACGTTATATACTATTATGTTATGACGTATAACGTTATATACTATTACGTTATAATGTATAACGTTATATTCCATCACTATAAGGCCTATAACGTGATATTGCACCACTATATGACGTATAACGTTATATACTATTACGTTATGACGTATAACGTTATGTACTATTACGTTATATACTATAACGTTATATTCCATCACTATAGGACCTATAACGGTATATCGCATCACTATATGACGTATAACATTATATTGCACCACTATATGACGTATAACGTTATATACTATTACGTTATGACGTATAACGTTATGTACTATTACGTTATATACTATAACGTTATATGCCATCACTATAGGACCTATAACGTTATATCGCATCACTATATGACGTACGATGTTTTATACTATTACGCTATAACGTTTAACGTTATATTGCATTACTATATGATGTATAACGTTAAATACTGTTACGTTATTACGTATAAGGTTATATCGCATTACTATATGACGTATAACGTTTTATTGCCTCTCTTTCGGTCGTATAACGATATATTGCATCACTATATGACGTATAACGTTGTATACTATTACGTTATGACGTATCACTTTATATACAATTATGTTATAACGTATAAAGTTATATCGCATCACAATATGAGGTATAACGTTATATACTATTACGTTATAACCTATAACGTTATATACAATTACGTTATGACGTATAACGTTGTATACTATTACGTTATAAGGTATAACGTCATATACTGTTAGGTTATAAGGTATAACGTTGTATTGCATAACTATTGGCCGTATAACGATATATTGCATCACAATATGGCGTATAACATTATATACTATTACGTTATTACGTATAACGTTATATCGCATCACTATATGACGTATAACGTTTTATTGCCTCTCTTTCGGTCGTATAATGATATATTGCATCACTATATGACGTATAACGTTATATACTATTACGTTATGACGTATCACGTTATATACAATTATGTTATAACGTATAAAGGTATATCGCATCACAATATGAGGTATAACGTTATATTGCATCACTATATGACGTATAACGATATATTGCATCACTATATGACGTATAACGTTATATACTATTACGTTATAACGTATAACGTTATATACTATTACGTTATAATGTATAACGTCATATACTGTTAGGTTATAAGGTATAACGTTGTATTGCATATCTATAGGACGTATAACGATATATTGCATCACAATATGACGTATAACGTTATATGCTATTATGTTATGACGTATAACGTTGTATTGCATCACTATAGGACGTATAACGTTATATTGCATCACTATATGGCGTATAAACTTATACAATATTACGTTATAATGTATAACGTTATATTCCATCACTATAGGGCGTATATCGTTATATTGCATCTCTATACGACGTATAGCGTTATATACTATTACGTTATAATGTACAACGTTATATTCCATCACTGTAGGACCTATAACGTTATAGTGCACCACTATATGACGTATAGCGTTATATACTATTACGTTATGACGTATAACGTTATATACTATTACGTTATAATGTATAACGTTATATTCCATCACTATGAGACCTATAACGTTATATTGCACCACTATATGCCGTACAACGTTATATACTATTACGTTATGACGTAAAACGTTATATACTATTACGTTATTACGTATAACGTTATATCGCAGCACTATATGACGTACGATGTATTATACTATTACGTTATAACGTTTAGCGTTATATTGCATTACTATATGATGCATAACGTTATATACTATTACGTTATGACGTATAACGTTATATACTATTACGTTATGGCGTATAACGTTATACACTATTACGTTATAATGTATAACTTTATATTCCATCACTATAAGGCCTATAACGTTATATACTATTACGTTATGACGTATAACGATATATTGCATCACTATATGGCGTATAACGTTATATACTATTGTGTTATAATGTATAACGTTATATTCCATCACTATAGGACCTGTAACGTAATAGTGCACCACTATATGACGTATAGCGTTATATACCATTACGTTATTACGTATAACGTTATATCGCATCACTATATGCCGTGCGATGTTTTATACTATTACGTTATAACGTTTACCGTTATATTGCATTACTATATGATGCATAACGTTATATACTATTACGTTATGATGTATAACGTTATATGCTATTTCGTTATAATGTATAACGTTATATTCCATCACTATAGGACCTATAACGTTATATTGCACCACTATATGACGTATAACGTTATATACTATTACGTTATAATGTATAACGTTATATTCCATCACTATGAGACCTATAACGTTATATTGCACCACTATATGAACTATAACGTTATATACTATTACGTTATGACGTATAACGTTATGTACTATTACGTTATGACATATAACGTTATATACTATTACGTTATAATGTATAACGTTATATTCCATCACTATAAGACCTCTAACGTTATATTGCACCACTATATGACGTATAACGTTATATACTATTACGTTATAATGTATAACGTTATATTCCATCACTATGAGACCTATAACGTTATATTGCACCACTATATGAACTATAACGTTATATACTATTACGTTATGACGTATAACGTTATGTACTATTACGTTATGACGTATAACGTTATATACTATTATGTTGTGACGTATAACGTTATATACTATTACGTTATAATGTATAACGTTATATTCCATCACTATAAGGCCTATAACGTGATATTGCACCACTATATGACGTATAACGTTATATACTATTACGTTATAATGTATAACGTTATATTCCATCACTATGAGACCTATAACGTTATATTGCACCACTATATGAACTATAACGTTATATACTATTACGTTATGACGTATAACGTTATATACTATTACGTTATGACGTATAACGTTATGTACTATTACGTTATATACTATAACGTTATATTCCATCACTATAAGACCTATAACGTTATATTGCACCACTATATGACGTATAACGTTATACACTATTAAGTTATGACGTATTACGTCATATACTATTACGTTATGACGTAAAACGTTATATACTATTACGTTATAATGTATAACGTTATATGCCGTCACTATAAGACCTATAACTTTATATTGCTCCACTATATGACGTATAACGTTATATACTATTACGTTATGGCGTATAACGTTATATACTATTATGTTATGACGTATAACGTTATATACTATTACGTTATAATGTATAACGTTATATTCCATCACTATAAGGCCTATAACGTGATATTGCACCACTATATGACGTATAACGTTATATACTATTACGTTATGACGTATAACGTTATGTACTATTACGTTATATACTATAACGTTATATTCCATCACTATAGGAAGTATAACGGTATATCGCATCACTATATGACGTATAACGATATATTGCACCACTATATGACGTATAACGTTATATACTATTACGTTATGACGTATAACGTTATGTACTATTACGTTATATACTATAACGTTATATGCCATCACTATAGGACCTATAACGTTATATCGCATCACTATATGACGTACGATGTTTTATACTATTACGCTATAACGTTTAACGTTATATTGCATTACTATATGATGTATAACGTTATATACTATTACGTTATGACGTATAACGTTATATACTATTACGTTATGGCGTATAACGTTATACACTATTACGTTATAATGTATAACTTTATATTCCATCACTATAAGGCCTATAACGTTATATACTATTACGTTATGACGTATAACGATATATTGCATCACTATATGGCGTATAACGTTATATACTATTACGTTATAATGTATAACGTTATATTCCATCACTATAGGGCGTATATCGTTATATTGCATCTCTATACGACGTATAGCGTTATATACTATTACGTTATAATGTACAACGTTATATTCCATCACTGTAGGACCTATAACGTTATAGTGCACCACTATATGACGTATAGCGTTATATACTATTACGTTATGACGTATAACGTTATATACTATTACGTTATAATGTATAACGTTATATTCCATCACTATGAGACCTATAACGTTATATTGCACCACTATATGACGTACAACGTTATATACTATTACGTTATGACGTAAAACGTTATATACTATTACGTTATTACGTATAACGTTATATCGCAGCACTATATGACGTACGATGTATTATACTATTACGTTATAACGTTTAGCGTTATATTGCATTACTATATGATGCATAACGTTATATACTATTACGTTATGACGTATAACGTTATATACTATTACGTTATGGCGTATAACGTTATATACTATTACGTTATAATGTATAACGTTATATTCCATCACTATATGGCGTATAACGTTATATACTATTACGTTATAATGTATAACGTTATATTCCATCACTATATGGCGTATAACGTTATATACTATTACGTTATAATGTATAACGTTATATTCCATCACTGTAGGACCTATAACGTAATAGTGCACCACTATATGACGTATAGCGTTATATACCATTACGTTATTACGTATAACGTTATATCGCATCACTATATGCCGTGCGATGTTTTATACTATTACGTTATAACGTTTACCGTTATATTGCATTACTATATGATGCATAACGTTATATACTATTACGTTATGATGTATAACGTTATATGCTATTTCGTTATAATGTATAACGTTATATTCCATCACTATAGGACCTATAACGTTATATTGCACCACTATATGACGTATAACGTTATATACTATTACGTTATAATGTATAACGTTATATTCCATCACTATGAGACCTATAACGTTATATTGCACCACTATATGAACTATAACGTTATATACTATTACGTTATGACGTATAACGTTATGTACTATTACGTTATGACATATAACGTTATATACTATTACTTTATAATGTATAACGTTATATTCCATCACTATAAGACCTATAACGTTATATTGCACCACTATATGACGTATAACGTTATATACTATTACGTTATAATGTATAACGTTATATTCCATCACTATGAGACCTATAACGTTATATTGCACCACTATATGAACTATAACGTTATATACTATTACGTTATGACGTATAACGTTATGTACTATTACGTTATGACGTATAACGTTATATACTATTATGTTGTGACGTATAACGTTATATACTATTACGTTATAATGTATAACGTTATATTCCATCACTATAAGGCCTATAACGTGATATTGCACCACTATATGACGTATAACGTTATATACTATTACGTTATGACGTATAACGTTATGTACTATTACGTTATATACTATAACGTTATATTCCATCACTATAAGACCTATAACGTTATATTGCACCACTATATGACGTATAACGTTATACACTATTAAGTTATGACGTATTACGTCATATACTATTACGTTATGACGTAAAACGTTATATACTATTACGTTATAATGTATAACGTTATATGCCGTCACTATAAGACCTATAACTTTATATTGCTCCACTATATGACGTATAACGTTATATACTATTACGTTATGGCGTATAACGTTATATACTATTATGTTATGACGTATAACGTTATATACTATTACGTTATAATGTATAACGTTATATTCCATCACTATAAGGCCTATAACGTGATATTGCACCACTATATGACGTATAACGTTATATACTATTACGTTATGACGTATAACGTTATGTACTATTACGTTATATACTATAACGTTATATTCCATCACTATAGGAAGTATAACGGTATATCGCATCACTATATGACGTATAACGATATATTGCACCACTATATGACGTATAACGTTATATACTATTACGTTATGACGTATAACGTTATGTACTATTACGTTATATACTATAACGTTATATGCCATCACTATAGGACCTATAACGTTATATCGCATCACTATATGACGTACGATGTTTTATACTATTACGCTATAACGTTTAACGTTATATTGCATTACTATATGATGTATAACGTTATATACTATTACGTTATTACGTATAAGGTTATATCGCATCACTATATGACGTATAACGTTTTATTGCCTCTCTTTCGGTCGTATAACGATATATTGCATCACTATATGACGTATAACGTTATATACTATTACGTTATGACGTATCACGTTATATACAATTATGTTATAACGTATAAAGTTATATCGCATCACAATATGAGGTATAACGTTATATACTATTACGTTATAACCTATAACGTTATATTCTATTACGTTATGTCGTATAACATTATTTACTATTAGGTTATATGGTATAACGTTATATCGAATCATTATATGACGTATAACGATATATTGCACCACTATATGACGTATAACGTTATATACTATTACGTTATAACGTATAACGTTATATACAATTACGTTATGACGTATAACGTTGTATACTATTACGTTATAAGGTATAACGTCATATACTGTTAGGTTATAAGGTATAACGTTGTATTGCATAACTATAGGCCGTATAACGATATATTGCATCACAATATGGCGTATAACGTTATATACTATTACGTTATTACGTATAACGTTATATCGCATCACTATATGACGTATAACGTTTTATTGCCTCTCTTTCGGTCGTATAACGATATATTGCATCACTATATGACGTATAACGTTATATACTATTACGTTATAATGTATAAGGTTATATTCCATGACTATAAGGCCTATAACGTTATATTGCACCACAATATGACGTATAACGTTATATACTATTACGTTATGACGTATAACGTTATATACTATTACGTTATGACGTATAACGTTATGTACTATTACGTTATATACTATAACGTTATATTCCATCACTATAAGACCTATAACGTTATATTGCACCACTATATGACGTATAACGTTATACACTATTACGTTATGACGTATTACGTCATATACTATTACGTTATGACGTAAAACGTTATATACTATTACGTTATAATGTATAACGTTATATGCCGTCACTATAAGACCTATAACTTTATATTGCACCACTATATGACGTATAACGTTATATACTATTACGTTATGACGTATAACGTTATATACTATTATGTTATGACGTATAACGTTATATACTATTACGTTATAATGTATAACGTTATATTCCATCACTATAAGGCCTATAACGTGATATTGCACCACTATATGACGTATAACGTTATATACTATTACGTTATGACGTATAACGTTATGTACTATTACGTTATATACTATAACGTTATATTCCATCACTATAGGACCTATAACGGTATATCGCATCACTATATGACGTATAACGATATATTGCATCACTATATGACGTATAACGTTATATACTATTACGTTATAACCTATAACGTTATATTCTATTAAGTTATGTCGTATAACGTTATATACTATTAGGTTATATGGTATAACGTTATATCGCATCACTATATGACGTATAACGATATATTGCATCACTATATGACGTATAACGTTATATACTATTACGTTATAACGTATAACGTTATATACTATTACGTTATAATGTATAACGTTATATTCCATCACTATAGGACCTATAACGTTATATTGCACCACTATATGACGTACAACGTTATATACTATTACGTTATAACGTATAACGTTATATACTATTACGTTATAATGTATAACGTTATATTCCATCACCATAGGACCTATAACGTTATATTGCACCACTATATGACGTACAACGTTATATACTATTACGTTATGACGTAAAACGTTATATACTATTACGTTATTACGTATAACGTTATATCGCATCACTATATGACGTACGATGTTTTATACTATTACGTTATAACGTTTAGCGTTATGTTGCATTACTATATGATGCATAACGTTATATACTATTACGTTATAATATATAACGTTATATTCCATCACTATAGGACCTATAACGTTATATTGCAACCACTATATGACGTATAACGTTATATACTATTACGTTATGACGTAAAACGTTATATACTATTACGTTATAACGTATAACGTCATATGCCATCACTATAAGACCTATAACGTTATATTGCACCACTATATGACTTATAACGTTATATACTATTACGTTATGACGTATAACGTTATATACTATTACGTTATGACGTATATCGTTATATACTATTACGTTATAATGTATAACGTTGTATTCCATGACTATAAGACCTATAACGTGATATTGCACCCCTTTATGACGTATAACGTTATATACTATTAAGTTATGACGTATAACGTTATGTACTATTACGTTATGACGTATAACGTTATATACTATTACGTTATAATGTATAACGTTATATTTCATCACTATAAGGCCTATAACGTTATATTGCACCACAATATGACGTATAACGTTATATACTATTACGTTATTACGTATAACGTTACATACTATTACGTTATAACGTATAAAATTATATCGCATCACAATATGAGGTATAACATTATATTGCATCACTATATGACGTATAACGATATATTGCATCACTATGTGACGTATAACGTTATATACTATTACATTATAACGTATAACGTTATATACTATTACGTTATGTCGTATAACGTTATATACTATTAGGTTATAAGGTATAACGTTATATAGCATGACTATATGACGTACGATGTTTTATACTATTACGTTATCACGTTTAACGTTATATTGCATCACTATATGATGTACAAGGTTATATACTATTACGTTATGACGTATAACGTTATATGCTATTACGTCAGAACGTATAACGTTATATTCCAACACTATAGGACCTATAACGTTTAATCTCCTCACTATATGACGTATAACGATATATTGCATCACTATATGGCGTATAACGTTATATACTATTACGTTATAACCTATAACGTTATATTGTATTACGTTATGTCGTATAACGTTATATACTATTAGGTTATATGGTATAACGTTATATCGCATCACTATATGACGTATAACGATATATTGCATCGCTATATCACGTATAACGTTATATACTATTACGTTATAACGTATAACGTTACATACTATTACGTTATAATGTATAACGTTATATTCCATCACTATAGGACCTATAACGTTATATTGCAACCACTATATGACGTATAGCGTTATATACTATTACGTTATTACGTATAACGTTACATACTATTACGTTATAACGTATAAAATTATATCGCATCACAATATGAGGTATAACATTATATTGCATCACTATATGGCGTATAACGTTATATACTATTACGTTATAATGTATAACGTTATCTTCCATCACTAGAAGGCATATAACGTGATATTGCACCACTATATGACGTATAACGTTATATACTATTACGTTATAACGTATAACGTTATATACTATTACGTTATGTCGTATAACGTTATATACTATTAGGTTATAAGGTATAACGTTATATCGCATGACTATATGACGTACGATGTTTTATACTATTACGTTATAACGTTTAACGTTATATTGCATCACTATATGATGTACAAGGTTATATACTATTACGTTATGACGTATAACATTATATGCTATTACGTCAGAACGTATAACGTTATATTCCATCACTATAGGACCTATAACGTTATATTGCAACCACTATATGACGTATAACGTTATATACTATTACGTTATTACGTATAACGTTATATACTATTACGTTATTACGTATAACGTTATATACTATTACGTTATGACGTAAAACGTTATATACTATTATGTTATAATGTATAACGTTATATTCCATCACTATAGGACCTATAATGTTATATTGCAACCACTATATGTCGTATAACGTTATATACTATTACGTTATTACGTATAACGTTATATACTATTACGTTATTATGTATAACGTTATATACTATTACGTTATGACGTATAACGTTATGTACTATTACGTTATGACGTATAATGTTATATACTATTACGTTATAATGTATAACGTTATATTCCATCACTATAAGGCCTATAACGTTATATTGCACCACTATATGACGTATAACGTTATATACTATAACGTTATGACGTATAACGTTATGTACTATTACGTTATATACTATAACGTTATATTCCATCACTATAGGACCTATAACGTTATATTGCATCACTATTGGACCTGTAACGTTACATTGCATCACTATATGGCGTATAACGTTATATACTATTACGTTATAATGTATAACCTTATATTCCATCACTGTAGGACCTATAACGTTATAGTGCACCACTATATGACGTATAGCGTTATATACCATTACGTTATTACGTATAACGTTATATCGCATCACTATATGACGTGCGATGTTTTATACTATTACGTTATAACGTTTACCGTTATATTGCATTACTATATGATGCATAACGTTATATACTATTACGTTATGACGTATAACGTTATATACTATTACGTTATGACGTATAACGTTATATACTATTACGTTATAATGTATAACGTTATATTCCATCACTATGAGACCTATAACGTTATATTGCACCACTATATGACGTACAACGTTATATACTATTACGTTATGTCGTAAAACGTTATATAATATTACGTTATTACGTATAACGTTATATCGCAACACTATAGGACGTACGATGTTTTATACTATTACGTTATAACGTTTAGCGTTATATTGCATTACTATATGATGCATAACGTTATATACTATTACGTTATAATGTATAACGTTATATTCCATCACTATAGGACCTATAACGTTATATTGCACCACTATATGACGTATAACGTTATATACTATTACGTTATAATGTATAACGTTATATTCCATCACTATGAGACCTATAACGTTATATTGCACCACTATATGAACTATAACGTTATATACTATTACGTTATGACGTATAACGTTATGTACTATTACGTTATGACGTATAACGTTATATACTATTACGTTATAATGTATAACGATATATTCCATCACTATAAGACCTCTAACGTTATATTGCACCACTATATGACGTATAACGTTATATAGTATTAAGTTATGACGTATAACGTTGTATACTATTACGTTATGACGTAAAACGTTATATACTAGTACGTTATAATGTATAACGTTACATGCCGTCACTATAAGACCTATAACATTATATTGCACCACTATATGACGTATAACGTTATATACTATTACGTTATGACGTATAACGTTATATACTATTACGTTATGACGTATAACGTTATATACTATTACGTTATAATGTATAAGGTTATATTCCATGACTATAAGGCCTATAACGTGATATTGCACCACTTTATGACGTATAACGTTATATACTATTAAGTTATGACGTATAACGTTATGTACTATTACGTTATGACGTATAACGTTATATACTAGTACGTTATAACGTATAACGTTATATTTCATCACTATAAGGCCTATAACGTTATATTGCACCACAATATGACGTATAACGTTATATACTATTACGTTATTACGTATAACGTTACATACTATTACGTTATAACGTATAAAATTATATCGCATCACAATATGAGGTATAACATTATATTGCATCACTATATGACGTATAACGATATATTGCATCACTATATGACGTATAGCGTTATATACTATTACGTTATTACGTATAACGTTACATACTATTACGTTATAAAGTATAAAATTATATCGCATCACAATATGAGGTATAACATTATATTGCATCACTATATGACGTATAACGATATATTGCATCACTATGTGACGTATAACGTTATATACTATTACGTTATAACGTATAACGTTATATACTATTACGTTATAATGTATAACGTTATATTCCATCACTATAAGGCCTATAACGTTATATTGCACCACTATATGACGTATAACGTTATATACTATAACGTTATGACGTATAACGTTATGTACTATTACGTTATATACTATAACGTTATATTCCATCACTATAGGACCTATAACGTTATATCGCATCACTATATGACGTATAACGATATATTGCATCACTATATGGCGTATAACGTTATATACTATTACGTCATAATGTATAACGTTATATTCCATCACTATGAGACCTATAACGTTATATTGCACCACTATATGACGTACAACGTTATATACTATTACGTTATGTCGTAAAACGTTATATAATATTACGTTATTACGTATAACGTTATATCGCAACACTATATGACGTACGATGTTTTATACTATTACGTTATAACGTTTAGCGTTATATTGCATTACTATATGATGCATAACGTTATATACTATTACGTTATAATGTATAACGTTATATTCCATCACTATAGGACCTATAACGTTATATTGCACCACTATATGACGTATAACGTTATATACTATTACGTTATAATGTATAACGTTATATTCCATCACTATGAGACCTATAACGTTATATTGCACCACTATATGAACTACAACGTTATATACTATTACGTTATGACGTATAACGTTATGTACTATTACGTTATGACGTATAACGTTATATACTATTACGTTATAATGTATACCGATATATTCCATCACTATAAGACCTCTAACGTTATATTGCACCACTATATGACGTATAACGTTATATAGTATTAAGTTATGACGTATAACGTTGTATACTATTACGTTATGACGTAAAACGTTATATACTAGTACGTTATAATGTATAACGTTATATGCCGTCACTATAAGACCTATAACATTATATTGCACCACTATATGACGTATAACGTTATATACTATTACGTTATGTCGTATAACGTTATATACTATTACGTTATGACGTATAACGTTATATACTATTACGTTATAATGTATAAGGTTATATTCCATGACTATAAGGCCTATAACGTGATATTGCACCACTTTATGACGTATAACGTTATATAGTATTAAGTTATGACGTATAACGTTGTATACTATTACGTTATGACGTAAAACGTTATATACTAGTACGTTATAATGTATAACGTTATATGCCGTCACTATAAGACCTATAACATTATATTGCACCACTATATGACGTATAACGTTATATACTATTACGTTATGACGTATAACGTTATATACTATTATGTTATGACGTATAACGTTATATACTATTACGTTATAATGTATAACGTTATATTCCATCACTATAGGACCTATAACGTTATATTGCAACCACTATATGACGTATAACGTTATATACTATTACGTTATTACGTATAACGTTATATACTATTACGTTATTACGTATAACGTTATATACTATTACGTTATGACGTAAAACGTTATATACTATTACGTTATAATGTATAACGTTATATGCCATCACTATAAGACCTATAACGTTATATTGCACCACTATATGACGTATAACGTTATATACTATTACGTTATGACGTATAACGTTATGTACTATTACGTTATATACTATAGCGTTATATTCCATCACTATAGGACCTATAACGTTATATCGCATCACTATATGACGTATAACGATATATTGCATCACTATATGACGTATAACGATATATTGCATCACTATATGACGTATAGCGTTATATACTATTACGTTATTACGTATAACGTTACATACTATTACGTTATAACGTATAAAATTATATCGCATCACAATATGAGGTATAACATTATATTGCATCACTATATGACGTATAACGATATATTGCATCACTATGTGACGTATAACGTTATATACTATTACGTTATAATGTAAAACGTTATATGCCGTCACTATAAGACCTATAACTTTATATTGCACCACTATATGACGTATAAGGATATATTGCATCACTATATGACGTATAACGTTATATACTATTACGTTATAACCTATAACGTTATATTCTATTACGTTATGTCGTATAACGTTATATACTATTAGGTTATATGGTATAACGTTATATCGCATCACTATATGACGTATAACGATATATTGCATTACTATATGACGTATAACGTTATATACTATTACGTTATAACCTATAACGTTATATTCTGTTACGTTATGTCGCATAACGTTATATACTATTAGGTTATATGGTATAACGTTATATCGCATCACTATATGACGTATAACGATATATTGCATCACTATATGACGTATAACGTTATATACTATTACGTTATAACGTATAAGGTTATATACTATTACGTTATAATGTATAACGTTATATTCCATCACTATAGGACCTATAACGTTATATTGCACCACTATATGACGTATAACGTTATATACTATTACGTTATAACGTATAACGTTATATACTATTACGTTATAATGTATAATGTTATATTCCATCACCATAGGACCTATA
Organism: Bombus terrestris; assembly: GCF_910591885.1. Classification (NCBI taxonomy): domain Eukaryota; kingdom Metazoa; phylum Arthropoda; class Insecta; order Hymenoptera; family Apidae; genus Bombus; species Bombus terrestris. Next base: position 717,192 of record NW_025963563.1, on the reverse strand, counting down.
ACGTTATATTGCACCACTATATGACGTACAACGTTATATACTATTACGTTATGACGTAAAACGTTATATACTATTACGTTATTACGTATAACGTTATATCGCATCACTATATGACGTACGATGTTTTATACTATTACGTTATAACGTTTAGCGTTATGTTGCATTACTATATGATGCATAACGTTATATACTATTACGTTATAATGTATAACGTTATATTCCATCACTATAGGACCTATAACGTTATATTGCAACCACTATATGACGTATAACGTTATATACTATTACGTTATTACGTATAACGTTATATACTATTACGTTATGACGTAAAACGTTATATACTATTACGTTATAACGTATAACGTTATATGCCATCACTATAAGACCTATAACGTTATATTGCACCACTATATGACGTATAACGTTATATACTATTACGTTATGACGTATAACGTTATATACTATTACGTTATTACGTATATCGTTATATACTATTACGTTATAATGTATAACGTTGTATTCCATGACTATAAGGCCTATAACGTGATATTGCACCACTTTATGACGTATAACGTTATATACTATTAAGTTATGACGTATAACGTTATGTACTATTACGTTATGACGTATAGCGTTATATACTATTACGTTATAATGTATAACGTTATATTTCATCACTATAAGGCCTATAACGTTATATTGCACCACAATATAACGTTATATACTATTACGTTATTACGTATAACGTTACATACTATTACGTTATAACGTATAAAATTATATCGCATCACAATATGAGGTATAACATTATATTGCATCACTATATGACGTGTAACGATATATTGCATCACTATGTGACGTATAACGTTATATACTATTACGTTATAACGTATAACGTTATATACTATTACGTTATGTCGTATAACGTTATATACTATTAGGTTATAAGGTATAACGTTATATCGCATGACTATATGACGTACGATGTTTTATACTATTACGTTATAACGTTTAACGTTATATTGCATCACTATATGATGTACAAGGTTATATACTATTACGTTATGACGTATAACGTTATATGCTATTACGTCAGAACGTATAACGTTATATTCCATCACTATAGGACCTATAACGTTTAATCTTCTCACTATATGACGTATAACGATATATTGCATCACTATATGACGTATAACGTTATATACTATTACGTTATAACCTATAACGTTATATTCTATTACGTTATGTCGTATAACGTTATATACTATTAGGTTATATGGTATAACGTTATATCGCATCACTATATGACGTATAACGATATATTGCATCGCTATATGACGTATAACGTTATATACTATTACGTTATAACGTATAACGTTACATACTATTACGTTATAATGTATAACGTTATATTCCATCACTATAGGACCTATAACGTTATATTGCAACCACTATATGACGTATAACGTTATATACTATTACGTTATTACGTATAACGTTATATACTATTACGTTATGACGTAAAAAGTTATATACTATTACGTTATAATGTATAACGTTATATTCCATCACTATAGGACCTATAACGTTATATTGCAACCGCTATATGACGTATAACGTTATATACTATTACGTTATTACGTATAACGTTATATACTATTACGTTATGACGTATAACGTTATGTACTATTACGTTATGACGTATAATGTTATATACTATTACGTTATAATGTATAACGTTATATTCCATCACTACAGGACCTATAACGTTATATTGCACCACTATATGACGTAAAACGTTATATACTATTACGTTATAATGTATAACGTTATATTCCATCACTATGAGACCTATAACGTTATATTGCACCACTATATGAACTATAACGTTATATACTATTACGTTATGACGTATAACGTTATGTACTATTACGTTATGACGTATAACGTTATATACTATTACGTTATAATGTATAACGTTATATTCCATTACTATAAGACCTCTAACGTTATATTGCACCACTATATGACGTATAACGTTATATAGTATTAAGTTATGACGTATAACGTTGTATACTATTACGTTATGACGTAAAACGTTATATACTAGTACCTTATAATGTATAACGTTATATGCCATCACTATAAGACCTATAACATTATATTGCACCACTATATGACGTATAACGTTATATACTATTACGTTATGACGTATAACGTTATATACTATTACGTTATGACGTATAACGTTATATACTATTACGTTATAATGTATAAGGTTATATTCCATGACTATAAGGCCCATAACGTGATATTGCACCACTTTATGACGTATTACGTTATATACTATTAAGTTATGACGTATAACGTTATGTACTGTTACGTTATGACGTATAACGTTATATACTATTACGTTATAATGTATAACGTTATATTCCATCACTATAAGGCCTATAACGTTATATTGCACCACAATATGACCTATAACGTTATATACTATTACGTTATGACGTATAACGTTATATACTATTATGTTGTGACGTATAACGTTATATACTATTACGTTATAATGTATAACGTTATATTCCATCACTATAAGGCCTATAACGTGATATTGCACCACTATATGACGTATAACGTTATATACTATTACGTTATGACGTATAACGTTATGTACTATTACGTTATATACTATAACGTTATATTCCATCACTATAAGACCTATAACGTTATATTGCACCACTATATGACGTATAACGTTATATACTATTATGTTGTGACGTATAACCTTATATACTATTACGTTATAATGTATAACGTTATATTCCATCACTATAAGGCCTATAACGTGATATTGCACCACTATATGACGTATAACGTTATATACTATTATGTTGTGACGTATAACGTTATATACTATTACGTTATAATGTATAACGTTATATTCCATCACTATAAGGCCTATAACGTGATATTGCACCACTATATGACGTATAACGTTATATACTATTACGTTATGACGTATAACGTTATGTACTATTACGTTATATACTATAACGTTATATTTCATCACTATAAGGCCTATAACGTTACATTGCACCACAATATGACGTATAACGTTATATACTATTACGTTATTACGTATAACGTTACATACTATTACGTTATAACGTATAAAATTATATCGCATCACAATATGAGGTATAACATTATATTGCATCACTATATGACGTATAACGATATATTGCATCACTATATGACGTATAGCGTTATATACTATTACGTTATTACGTATAACGTTACATACTATTACGTTATAACGTATAAAATTATATCGCATCACAATATGAGGTATAACATTATATTGCATCACTATATGACGTATAACGATATATTGCATCACTATGTGACGTATAACGTTATATACTATTACGTTATAACGTATAACGTTATATACTATTACGTTATGTCGTATAACGTTATATACTATTAGGTTATAAGGTATAACGTTATATCGCATGACTATATGACGTACGATGTTTTATACTATTACGTTATAACGTTTAACGTTATATTGCATCACTATATGATGTACAAGGTTATATACTATTACGTTATGACGTATAACATTATATGCTATTACGTCAGAACGTATAACGTTATATTCCATCACTATAGGACCTATAACGTTATATTGCAACCACTATATGACGTATAACGTTATATACTATTACGTTATTACGTATAACGGTATATACTATTACGTTATGACGTAAAACGTTATATACTATTATGTTATAATGTATAACGTTATATTCCATCACTATAGGACCTATAATGTTATATTGCAACCACTATATGACGTATAACGTTATATACTATTACGTTATTACGTATAACGTTATATACTATTACGTTATTACGTATAACGTTATATACTATTACGTTATGACGTATAACGTTATGTACTATTACGTTATGACGTATAATGTTATATACTATTACGTTATAATGTATAACGTTATATTCCATCACTATAAGGCCTATAACGTTATATACTATTACGTTATGACGTATAACGTTATATACTATTACGTTATAATGTATAACGTTATATTCCATCACTATAAGGCCTATAACGTTATATTGCACCACTATATGACGTATAACGTTATATACTATAACGTTATGACGTATAACGTTATGTACTATTACGTTATATACTATAACGTTATATTCCATCACTATAGGACCTATAACGTTATATCGCATCACTATATGACGTATAACGATATATTGCATCACTATATGGCGTATAACGTTATATACTATTACGTCATAATGTATAACGTTATATTCCATCACTATGAGACCTATAACGTTATATTGCTCCACTATATGACGTACAACGTTATATACTATTACGTTATGTCGTAAAACGTTATATAATATTACGTTATTACGTATAACGTTATATCGCAACACTATATGACGTACGATGTTTTATACTATTACGTTATAACGTTTAGCGTTATATTGCATTACTATATGATGCATAACGTTATATACTATTACGTTATAATGTATAACGTTATATTCCATCACTATAGGACCTATAACGTTATATTGCACCACTATATGACGTATAACGTTATATACTATTACGTTATAATGTATAACGTTATATTCCATCACTATGAGACCTATAACGTTATATTGCACCACTATATGAACTACAACGTTATATACTATTACGTTATGACGTATAACGTTATGTACTATTACGTTATGACGTATAACGTTATATACTATTACGTTATAATGTATACCGATATATTCCATCACTATAAGACCTCTAACGTTATATTGCAGCACTATATGACGTATAACGTTATATAGTATTAAGTTATGACGTATAACGTTGTATACTATTACGTTATGACGTAAAACGTTATATACTAGTACGTTATAATGTATAACGCTATATGCCGTCACTATAAGACCTATAACATTATATTGCACCACTATATGACGTATAACGTTATATACTATTACGTTATGTCGTATAACGTTATATACTATTACGTTATGACGTATAACGTTATATACTATTACGTTATAATGTATAAGGTTATATTCCATGACTATAAGGCCTATAACGTGATATTGCACCACTTTATGACGTATAACGTTATATACTATTAAGTTATGACGTATAACGTTATGTACTGTTACGTTATGACGTATAACGTTATATACTATTACGTTATAATGTATAACGTTATATTCCATCACTATAAGGCCTATAACGTTATATTGCACCACAATATGACGTATAACGTTATATACTATTACGTTATGACGTATAACGTTATATACTATTATGTTATGACGTATAACGTTATATACTATTATGTTGTGACGTATAACGTTATATACTATTACGTTATAATGTATAACGTTATATGCCGTCACTATAAGACCTATAACTTTATATTGCACCACTATATGACGTATAACGTTATATACTATTACGTTATGACGTATAACGTTATATACTATTATGTTATGACGTATAACGTTATATACTATTACGTTATAATGTATAACGTTATATTCCATCACTATAGGACCTATAACGTTATATTGCAACCACTATATGACGTATAACGTTATATACTATTACGTTATTACGTATAACGTTATATACTATTACGTTATGACGTAAAACGTTATATACTATTACGTTATAACGTATAACGTTATATGCCATCACTATAAGACCTATAACGTTATATTGCACCACTATATGACGTATAACGTTATATACTATTACGTTATGACGTATAACGTTATATACTATTACGTTATATACTATAGCGTTATATTCCATCACTATAGGACCTATAACGTTATATTGCATCACTATATGACGTATAACGATATATTGCATCACTATATGACGTATAACGATATATTGCATCACTATATGACGTATAGCGTTATATACTATTACGTTATTACGTATAACGTTACATACTATTACGTTATAACGTATAAAATTATATCGCATCACAATATGAGGTATAACATTATATTGCATCACTATATGACGTATAACGATATATTGCATCACTATGTGACGTATAACGTTATATACTATTACGTTATAATGTAAAACGTTATATGCCGTCACTATAAGACCTATAACTTTATATTGCACCACTATATGACGTATAAGGATATATTGCATCACTATATGACGTATAACGTTATATACTATTACGTTATAACCTATAACGTTATATTCTATTACGTTATGTCGTATAACGTTTTATACTATTAGGTTATATGGTATAACGTTATATCGCATCACTATATGACGTATAACGATATATTGCATCACTATATGACGTATAACGTTATATACTATTACGTTATAACCTATAACGTTATATTCTGTTACGTTATGTCGCATAACGTTATATACTATTAGGTTATATGGTATAACGTTATATCGCATCACTATATGACGTATAACGATATATTGCATCACTATATGACGTATAACGTTATATACTATTACGTTATAACGTATAAGGTTATATACTATTACGTTATAATGTATAACGTTATATTCCATCACTATAGGACCTATAACGTTATATTGCACCACTATATGACGTACAACGTTATATACTATTACGTTATGACGTAAAACGTTATATACTATTACGTTATTACGTATAACGTTATATCGCATCACTATATGACGTACGATGTTTTATACTATTACGTTATAACGTTTAGCGTTATGTTGCATTACTATATGATGCATAACGTTATATACTATTACGTTATAATGTATAACGTTATATTCCATCACTATAGGACCTATAACGTTATATTGCAACCACTATATGACGTATAACGTTATATACTATTACGTTATTACGTATAACGTTATATACTATTACGTTATGACGTAAAACGTTATATACTATTACGTTATAACGTATAACGTTATATGCCATCACTATAAGACCTATAACGTTATATTGCACCACTATATGACGTATAACGTTATATACTATTACGTTATGACGTATAACGTTATATACTATTACGTTATTACGTATATCGTTATATACTATTACGTTATAATGTATAACGTTGTATTCCATGACTATAAGGCCTATAACGTAATATTGCACCACTTTATGACGTATAACGTTATATACTATTAAGTTATGACGTATAACGTTATGTACTATTACGTTATGACGTATAGCGTTATATACTATTACGTTATGATGTATAACGTTATATTTCATCACTATAAGGCCTATAACGTTATATTGCACCACAATATAACGTTATATACTATTACGTTATTACGTATAACGTTACATACTATTACGTTATAACGTATAAAATTATATCGCATCACAATATGAGGTATAACATTATATTGCATCACTATATGACGTGTAACGATATATTGCATCACTATGTGACGTATAACGTTATATACTATTACGTTATAACGTATAACGTTATATACTATTACGTTATGTCGTATAACGTTATATACTATTAGGTTATCAGGTATAACGTTATATCGCATGACTATATGACGTACGATGTTTTATACTATTACGTTATAACGTTTAACGTTATATTGCATCACTATATGATGTACAAGGTTATATACTATTACGTTATGACGTATAACGTTATATGCTATTACGTCAGAACGTATAACGTTATATTCCATCACTATAGGACCTATAACGTTTAATCTTCTCACTATATGACGTATAACGATATATTGCATCACTATATGACGTATAACGTTATATACTATTACGTTATAACCTATAACGTTATATTCTATTACGTTATGTCGTATAACGTTATATACTATTAGGTTATATGGTATAACGTTATATCGCATCACTATATGACGTATAACGATATATTGCATCGCTATATGACGTATAACGTTATATACTATTACGTTATAACGTATAACGTTACATACTATTACGTTATAATGTATAACGTTATATTCCATCACTATAGGACCTATAACGTTATATTGCAACCACTATATGACGTATAACGTTATATACTATTACGTTATTACGTATAACGTTATATACTATTACGTTATGACGTATAACGTTATATACTATTACGTTATAATGTATAACGTTATATTCCATCACTATAGGACCTATAACGTTATATTGCAACCGCTATATGACGTATAACGTTATATACTATTACGTTATTACGTATAACGTTATATACTATTACGTTATGACGTATAACGTTATGTACTATTACGTTATGACGTATAATGTTATATACTATTACGTTATAATGTATAACGTTATATTCCATCACTATAGGACCTATAACGTTATATTGCACCACTATATGACGTAAAACGTTATATACTATTACGTTATAATGTATAACGTTATATTCCATCACTATGAGACCTATAACGTTATATTGCACCACTATATGAACTATAACGTTATATACTATTACGTTATGACGTATAACGTTATGTACTATTACGTTATGACGTATAACGTTATATACTATTACGTTATAATGTATAACGTTATATTCCATTACTATAAGACCTCTAACGTTATATTGCACCACTATATGACGTATAACGTTATATAGTATTAAGTTATGACGTATAACGTTGTATACTATTACGTTATGACGTAAAACGTTATATACTAGTACCTTATAATGTATAACGTTATATGCCATCACTATAAGACCTATAACATTATATTGCACCACTATATGACGTATAACGTTATATACTATTACGTTATGACGTATAACGTTATATACTATTACGTTATGACGTATAACGTTATATACTATTACGTTATAATGTATAAGGTTATATTCCATGACTATAAGGCCCATAACGTGATATTGCACCACTTTATGACGTATTACGTTATATACTATTAAGTTATGACGTATAACGTTATGTACTGTTACGTTATGACGTATAACGTTATATACTATTACGTTATAATGTATAACGTTATATTCCATCACTATAAGGCCTATAACGTTATATTGCACCACAATATGACGTATAACGTTATATACTATTACGTTATGACGTATAACGTTATATACTATTATGTTGTGACGTATAACGTTATATACTATTACGTTATAATGTATAACGTTATATTCCATCACTATAAGGCCTATAACGTGATATTGCACCACTATATGACGTATAACGTTATATACTATTACGTTATGACGTATAACGTTGTGTACTATTACGTTATATACTATAACGTTATATTCCATCACTATAAGACCTATAACGTTATATTGCACCACTATATGACGTATAACGTTATATACTATTATGTTGTGACGTATAACCTTATATACTATTACGTTATAATGTATAACGTTATATTCCATCACTATAAGGCCTATAACGTGATATTGCACCACTATATGACGTATAACGTTATATACTATTACGTTATGACGTATAACGTTATGTACTATTACGTTATATACTATAACGTTATATTCCATCACTATAAGACCTATAACGTTATATCGCATCACTATATGACGTATAACGATATATTGCATCACTATATGACGTATAACGTTATATACTATTACGTTATAACCTATAACGTTATATTCTATTACGTTATGTCGTATAACGTTATATACTATTAGGTTATATGGTATAACGTTATATCGCTTCACTATATGACGTATAACGATATATTGCATCACTATATGACGTATAACGTTATATACTATTACGTTATAACGTATAACGTTATATACTATTACGTTATAATGTATAACGTTATATTCCATCACTATAGGACCTATAACGTTATATTGCACCACGATATGACGTACAACGTCATATACTATTACGTTATGACGTAAAACGTTATATACTATTACGTTATAATGTATAACGTTATATTCCATCACTATAGGACCTATAACGTATTATTGCACCACTATATGACGTATAACGTTATATACTATTACGTTATGACGTATAACGTTACATAATATTACGTTATATACTATAACGTTATATTCCATCACTATAGGACCTATAACGTTATATCGCATCACTATATGACGTATAACGATATATTGCATCACTATATGACGTATAACGTTATATACTATTACGTTATAACCTATAACGTTATATTCTATTACGTTATGTCGTATAACGTTATATACTATTAGGTTATATGGTATAACGTTATATCGCATCACTATATGACGTATAACGATATATTGCATCACTATATGACGTATAACGTTATATACTATTACGTTATAAGGTATAACGTTATATACTATTACGTTATAATGTATAACGTTATATTCCATCACTATAGGACCTATAACGTTATATTGCACCACTATATGACGTACAACGTTATATACTATTACGTTATAACGTATAACGTCATATACTATTACGTTATAATGTATAACGTTATATTCCATCACTATAGGACCTATAACGTTATATTGCACCACTATATGACGTACAACGTTATATACTATTACGTTATGACCTAAAACGTTATATACTATTACGTTATTACGTATAACGTTATATCGCATCACTATATGATGTACGATGTTTTATACTGTTACGTTATAACGTTTAGCGTTATGTTGCATTACTATATGATGCATAACATATACTATTACGTTATAATGTATAAAGTTATATTCCATCACTATAGGACCTATAACGTTATATTGCAACCACTATATGACGTATAACGTTATATACTATTACGTTATTACGTATAACGTTATATACTATTACGTTATGACGTAAAACGTTATATACTATTACGTTATAACGTATAACGTTATATGCCATCACTATAAGACCTATAACGTTATATTGCACCACTATATGACGTATAACGTTATATACTATTACGTTATTAGGTATAACGTTATATACTATTACGTTATGACGTATAACGTTATATACTATTACGTTATAATGTATAACGTTATATTCCATCACTATAAGGCCTATAACGTTATATTGCACCACAATATGACGTATAACGTTATATACTATTACGTTATGACGTATAACATTATATACTATAACGTTATAATGTATAACGTTATATTACATCACTATAGGACCTATAACGTTATATTGCAACACTATATGACGTATAACGTTATATACTATTACGTTATAATGTATAACGTTATATTACATCACTATGAGACCTATAGCGTTTTCTTGCACCACTATATGACCTATAACGTTATATAATATTACGTTATGACGTATAACTTTATATACTATTACGTTATAATGTATAACGTTATATTCCATCACTATAAGGCCTATAACGTTATATTGCACCACTATATGACGTATAACGTTATATACTAATAAGTTATGACGTATAACGTCATATACTATTACGTTATGACGTAAAACGTTATATACTATTACGTTATAATGTATAACGTTATATGCCGTCACTATAAGACCTATAACTTTATATTGCACCACTATATGACGTATAAAGTTATATACTATTACGTTATGACGTATAACGTCATATACTATTACGTTATGACGTATAACGTTATGTACTATTACGTTATATACTATAACGTTATATTCCATCTCTATAGGACCTATAACGTTATATCGCATCACTATACGACGTATAACGATATGTTGCATCACTATATGACGTATAACGTTATATACTATTACGTTATAACCTATAACGTTATATTCTATTACGTTATGTCGTATAACGTTATGTACTATTAGGTTATATGGTATAACGTTATATCGCATCACTATATGACGTATAACGATATATTGCATCACTATATGACGTATAACGTTATATACTATTACGTTATAACGTATAACGTTATATACTATTACGTTATAATGTATAACGTTATATTCCATCACTATAGGACCCATAACGTTATATTGCACCACTATATGACGTACAACGTTATATACTATTACGTTATGACGTAAAACGTTATATACTATTACGTTATTACGTATAACGTTATATCGCATCACTATATGACGTACGATGTTTTATTCTATTACGTTATAACGTTTAGCGTTATGTTGCATTACTATATGATGCATAACGTTATGTACTATTACGTTATATACTATAACGTTATATTCCATCACTATAGGACCTATAACGTTATATTGCATCACTATATGACGTATAACGATATATTGCATCACTATATGGCGTATAACGTTATATACTATTACGTTATAATGTATAACGTTATATTCCATCACTGTAGGACCTATAACGTTATAGTGCACCACTATATGACGTATAGCGTTATATACTATTACGTTATGTCGTAAAACGTTATATAATATTACGTTATTACGTATAACGTTATATCGCAACACTATATGACGTACGATGTTTTATACTATTACGTTATAACGTTTAGCGTTATATTGCATTACTATATGATGCATAACGTTATATACTATTACGTTATAATGTATAACGTTATATTCCATCACTATAGGACCTATAACGTTATATTGCACCACTATATGACGTATAACGTTATATACTATTACGTTATAATGTATAACGTTATATTCCATCACTATGAGACCTATAACGTTATATTGCACCACTATATGAACTATAACGTTATATACTATTACGTTATGACGTATAACGTTATGTACTATTACGTTATGACGTATAACGTTATATACTATTACGTTATAATGTATAACGATATATTCCATCACTATAAGACCTCTAACGTTATATTGCACCACTATATGACGTATAACGTTATATAGTATTAAGTTATGACGTATAACGTTGTATACTATTACGTTATGACGTAAAACGTTATATACTAGTACGTTATAATGTATAACGTTATATGCCGTCACTATAAGACCTATAACATTATATTGCACCACTATATGACGTATAACGTTATATACTATTACGTTATGACGTATAACGTTATATACTATTATGTTATGACGTATAACGTTATATACTATTACGTTATAATGTATAAGGTTATATTCCATGACTATAAGGCCTATAACGTGATATTGCACCACTTTATGACGTATAACGTTATATACTATTAAGTTATGACGTATAACGTTATGTACTATTACGTTATGACGTATAACGTTATATACTAGTACGTTATAACGTATAACGTTATATTTCATCACTATAAGGCCTATAACGTTATATTGCACCACAATATGACGTATAACGTTATATACTATTACGTTATTACGTATAACGTTACATACTATTACGTTATAACGTATAAAATTATATCGCATCACAATATGAGGTATAACATTATATTGCATCACTATATGACGTATAACGATATATTGCATCACTATATGACGTATAGCGTTATATACTATTACGTTATTACGTATAACGTTACATACTATTACGTTATAACGTATAAAATTATATCGCATCACAATATGAGGTATAACATTATATTGCATCACTATATGACGTATAACGATATATTGCATCACTATGTGACGTATAACGTTATATACTATTACGTTATAACGTATAACGTTATATACTATTACGTTATGTCGTATAACGTTATATACTATTAGGTTATAAGGTATAACGTTATATCGCATGACTATATGACGTACGATGTTTTATACTATTACGTTATAACGTTTAACGTTATATTGCATCACTATATGATGTACAAGGTTATATACTATTACGTTATGACGTATAACATTATATGCTATTACGTCAGAACGTATAACGTTATATTCCATCACTATAGGACCTATAACGTTATATTGCAACCACTATATGACGTATAACGTTATATACTATTACGTTATTACGTATAACGTTATATACTATTACGTTATGACGTAAAACGTTATATACTATTATGTTATAATGTATAACGTTATATTCCATCACTATAGGACCTATAATGTTATATTGCAACCACTATATGACGTATAACGTTATATACTATTACGTTATTACGTATAACGTTATATACTATTACGTTATTACGTATAACGTTATATACTATTACGTTATGACGTATAACGTTATGTACTATTACGTTATGACGTATAATGTTATATACTATTACGTTATAATGTATAACGTTATATTCCATCACTATAAGGCCTATAACGTTATATACTATTACGTTATGACGTATAACGTTATATACTATTACGTTATAATGTATAATGTTATATTCCATCACTATAAGGCCTATAACGTTATATTGCACCACTATATGACGTATAACGTTATATACTATAACGTTATGACGTATAACGTTATGTACTATTACGTTATATACTATAACGTTATATTCCATCACTATAGGACCTATAACGTTATATCGCATCACTATATGACGTATAACGATATATTGCATCACTATATGGCGTATAACGTTATATACTATTACGTCATAATGTATAACGTTATATTCCATCACTATGAGACCTATAACGTTATATTGCACCACTATATGACGTACAACGTTATATACTATTACGTTATGTCGTAAAACGTTATATAATATTACGTTATTACGTATAACGTTATATCGCAACACTATATGACGTACGATGTTTTATACTATTACGTTATAACGTTTAGCGTTATATTGCATTACTATATGATGCATAACGTTATATACTATTACGTTATAATGTATAACGTTATATTCCATCACTATAGGACCTATAACGTTATATTGCACCACTATATGACGTATAACGTTATATACTATTACGTTATAATGTATAACGTTATATTCCATCACTATGAGACCTATAACGTTATATTGCACCACTATATGAACTACAACGTTATATACTATTACGTTATGACGTATAACGTTATGTACTATTACGTTATGACGTATAACGTTATATACTATTACGTTATAATGTATACCGATATATTCCATCACTATAAGACCTCTAACGTTATATTGCACCACTATATGACGTATAAAGTTATATAGTATTAAGTTATGACGTATAACGTTGTATACTATTACGTTATGACGTAAAACGTTATATACTAGTACGTTATAATGTATAACGTTATATGCCGTCACTATAAGACCTATAACATTATATTGCACCACTATATGACGTATAACGTTATATACTATTACGTTATGTCGTATAACGTTATATACTATTACGTTATGACGTATAACGTTATATACTATTACGTTATAATGTATAAGGTTATATTCCATGACTATAAGGCCTATAACGTGATATTGCACCACTTTATGACGTATAACGTTATATACTATTAAGTTATGACGTATAACGTTATGTACTTTTACGTTATGACGTATAACGTTATATACTATTACGTTATAATGTATAACGTTATATTCCATCACTATAAGGCCTATAACGTTATATTGCACCACAATATGACGTATAACGTTATATACTATTACGTTATGACGTATAACGTTATATACTATTATGTTGTGACGTATAACGTTATATACTATTACGTTATAATGTATAACGTTATATGCCGTCACTATAAGACCTATAACTTTATATTGCACCACTATATGACGTATAACGTTATATACTATTACGTTATGACGTATAACGTTATATACTATTATGTTATGACGTATAACGTTATATACTATTACGTTATAATGTATAACGTTATATTCCATCACTATAGGACCTATAACGTTATATTGCAACCACTATATGACGTATAACGTTATATACTATTACGTTATTACGTATAACGTTATATACTATTACGTTATGACGTAAAACGTTATATACTATTACGTTATAACGTATAACGTTATATGCCATCACTATAAGACCTATAACGTTATATTGCACCACTATATGACGTATAACGTTATATACTATTACGTTATGACGTATAACGTTATGTACTATTACGTTATATACTATAGCGTTATATTCCATCACTATAGGACCTATAACGTTATATCGCATCACTATATGACGTATAACGATATATTGCATCACTATATGACGTATAACGATATATTGCATCACTATATGACGTATAGCGTTATATACTATTACGTTATTACGTATAACGTTACATACTATTACGTTATAACGTATAAAATTATATCGCATCACAATATGAGGTATAACGTTATATACTATTACGTTATGACGTATAACGTTATATACTATTATGTTGTGACGTATAACGTTATATACTATTACGTTATTACGTATAACGTTATATACTATTACGTTATTACGTATAACGTTATATACTATTACGTTATGACGTAAAACGTTATATACTATTACGTTATAACGTATAACGTTATATGCCATCACTATAAGACCTATAACGTTATATTGCACCACTATATGACGTATAACGTTATATACTATAACGTTATGACGTATAACGTTATGTACTATTACGTTATATACTATAACGTTATATTCCATCACTATAGGACCTATAACGTTATATCGCATCACTATATGACGTATAACGATATATTGCATCACTATATGGCGTATAACGTTATATACTATTACGTTATAATGTATAACGTTATATTCCATCACTATAGGACCTATAACGTTATATCGCATCACTATATGACGTATAACGATATATTGCATCACTATATGACGTATAACGTTATATACTATTACGTTATAATGTAAAACGTTATATGCCGTCACCATAAGACCTATAACTTTATATTGCACCACTATATGACGTATAACGATATATTGCATCACTATATGACGTATAACGTTATATACTATTACGTTATAACCTATAACGTTATATTCTATTACGTTATGTCGTATAACGTTATATACTATTAGGTTATATGGTATAACGTTATATCGCATCACTATATGACGTATAACGATATATTGCATCACTATATGACGTATAACGTTATATACTATTACGTTATAACCTATAACGTTATATTCTGTTACGTTATGTCGCATAACGTTATATACTATTAGGTTATATGGTATAACGTTATATCGCATCACTATATGACGTATAACGATATATTGCATCACTATATGACATATAACGTTATATACTATTACGTTATAACGTATAACGTTATATACTATTACGTTATGTCGTATAACGTTATATACTATTAGGTTATAAGGTATAACGTTATATCGCATGACTATATGACGTACGATGTTTTATACTATTACGTTATAACGTTTAACGTTATATTGCATCACTATATGATGTACAAGGTTATATACTATTACGTTATGACGTATAACGTTATATGCTATTACGTCAGAACGTATAACGTTATATTCCATCACTATAGGACCTATAACGTTTAATCTTCTCACTATATGACGTATAACGATATATTGCATCACTATATGACGTAAAACGTTATATACTATTACGTTATAGCCTATAACGTTATATTCTATTACGTTATGTCGTATAACGTTATATACTATTAGGTTATATGGTATAACGTTATATCGCATCACTATATGACGTATAACGATATATTGCATCGCTATATGACGTATAACGTTATATACTATTACGTTATAACGTATAACGTTACATACTATTACGTTATAATGTATAACGTTATATTCCATCACTATAGGACCTATAACGTTATATTGCAACCACTATATGACGTATAACGTTATATACTATTACGTTATTACGTATAACGCTATATACTATTACGTTATGACGTAAAAAGTTATATACTATTACGTTATAATGTATAACGTTATATTCCATCACTATAGGACCTATAACGTTATATTGCAACCGCTATATGACGTATAACGTTATATACTATTACGTTATTACGTATAACGTTATATACTATTACGTTATTACGTATAACGTTATATACTATTACGTTATGACGTATAACGTTATGTACTATTACGTTATGACGTATAATGTTATATACTATTACGTTATAATGTATAACGTTATATTCCATCACTATAGGACCTATAACGTTATATTGCACCACTATATGACGTAAAACGTTATATACTATTACGTTATAATGTATAACGTTATATTCCATCACTATGAGACCTATAACGTTATATTGCACCACTATATGAACTATAACGTTATATACTATTACGTTATGACGTATAACGTTATGTACTATTACGTTATGACGTATAACGTTATATAGTATTACGTTATAATGTATAACGTTATATTCCATTACTATAAGACCTCTAACGTTATATTGCACCACTATATGACGTATAACGTTATATAGTATTAAGTTATGACGTATAACGTTGTATACTATTACGTTATGACGTAAAACGTTATATACTAGTACCTTATAATGTATAACGTTATATGCCATCACTATAAGACCTATAACATTATATTTCACCACTATATGACGTATAACGTTATATACTATTACGTTATGACGTATAACGTTATATACTATTACGTTATGACGTATAACGTTATATACTATTACGTTATAATGTATAAGGTTATATTCCATGACTATAAGGCCCATAACGTGATATTGCACCACTTTATGACGTATAACGTTATATACTATTAAGTTATGACGTATAACGTTATGTACTGTTACGTTATGACGTATAACGTTATATACTATTACGTTATAATGTATAACGTTATATTCCATCACTATAAGGCCTATAACGTTATATTGCACCACAATATGACGTATAACGTTATATACTATTACGTTATGACGTATAACGTTATATACTATTATGTTGTGACGTATAACGTTATATACTATTACGTTATAATGTATAACGTTATATTCCATCACTATAAGGCCTATAACGTGATATTGCACCACTATATGACGTATAACGTTATATACTATTACGTTATGACGTATAACGTTATGTACTATTACGTTATATACTATAACGTTATATTCCATCACTATAAGACCTATAACGTTATATTGCACCACTATATGACGTATAACGTTATATACTATTATGTTGTGACGTATAACGTTATATACTATTACGTTATAATGTATAACATTATATTCCATCACTATAAGGCCTATAACGTGATATTGCACCACTATATGACGTATAACGTTATATACTATTACGTTATGACGTATAACGTTATTTACTATTACGTTATATACTATAACGTTATATTCCATCACTATAAGACCTATAACGTTATATCGCATCACTATATGACGTATAACGATATATTGCATCACTATATGACGTATAACGTTATATACTATTACGTTATAACCTATAACGTTATATTCTATTACGTTATGTCGTATAACGTTATATACTATTAGGTTATATGGTATAACGTTATATCGCATCACTATATGACGTATAACGATATATTGCATCACTATATGACGTATAACGTTATATACTATTACGTTATAACGTATAACGTTATATACTATTACGTTATAATGTATAACGTTATATTCCATCACTATAGGACCTATAACGTTATATTGCACCACTATATGACGTACAACGTTATATACTATTACGTTATAACGTATAACGTTATATACTATTACGTTATAATGTATAACGTTATATTCCATCACTATAAGGCCTATAACGTGATATTGCACCACTATATGACGTACAACGTTATATACTATTACGTTATGACGTAAAACGTTATATACTATTACGTTATTACGTATAACGTTATATCGCATCACTATATGACGTACGATGTTTTATACTATTACGTTATAACGTTTAGCGTTATGTTGCATTACTATATGATGCATAACGTTATATACTATTACGTTATAATGTATAACGTTATATTCCATCACTATAGGACATATAACGTTATATTGCAACCACTATATGACGTATAACGTTATATACTATTACGTTATTACGTATAACGTTATATACTATTACGTTATTACGTAAAACGTTATATACTATTACGTTATAATGTATAACGTTATATTCCATCACTATAGGACCTATAACGTTATATTGCAACCACTATATGACGTATAACGTTATATACTATTACGTTATAACGTATAAAATTATATCGCATCACAATATGAGGTATAACGTTATATACTATTACGTTATGACGTATAACGTTATATACTATTATGTTGTGACGTATAACGTTATATACTATTACGTTATTACGTATAACGTTATATACTATTACGTTATTACGTATAACGTTATATACTATTACGTTATGACGTAAAACGTTATATACTATTACGTTATAACGTATAACGTTATATGCCATCACTATAAGACCTATAACGTTATATTGCACCACTATATGACGTATAACGTTATATACTATAACGTTATGACGTATAACGTTATGTACTATTACGTTATATACTATAACGTTATATTCCATCACTATAGGACCTATAACGTTATATCGCATCACTATATGACGTATAACGATATATTGCATCACTATATGGCGTATAACGTTATATACTATTACGTCATAATGTATAACGTTATATTCCATCACTATGAGACCTATAACGTTATATCGCATCACTATATGACGTATAACGATATATTGCATCACTATATGACGTATGACGTTATATACTATTACGTTATAATGTAAAACGTTATATGCCGTCACTATAAGACCTATAACTTTATATTGCACCACTATATGACGTATAACGATATATTGCATCACTATATGACGTATAACGTTATATACTATTACGTTATAACCTATAACGTTATATTCTATTACGTTATGTCGTATAACGTTATATACTATTAGGTTATATGGTATAACGTTATATCGCATCACTATATGACGTATAACGATATATTGCATCACTATATGACGTATAACGTTATATACTATTACGTTATAACCTATAACGTTATATTCTGTTACGTTATGTCGCATAACGTTATATACTATTAGGTTATATGGTATAACGTTATATCGCATCACTATATGACGTATAACGTTATATTGCATCACTATATGACATATAACGTTATATACTATTACGTTATAACGTATAACGTTATATACTATTACGTTATGTCGTATAACGTTATATACTATTAGGTTATAAGGTATAACGTTATATCGCATGACTATATGACGTACGATGTTTTATACTATTACGTTATAACGTTTAACGTTATATTGCATCACTATATGATGTACAAGGTTATATACTATTACGTTATGACGTATAACGTTATATGCTATTACGTCAGAACGTATAACGTTATATTCCATCACTATAGGACCTATAACGTTTAATCTTCTCACTATATGACGTATAACGATATATTGCATCACTATATGACGTAAAACGTTATATACTATTACGTTATAGCCTATAACGTTATATTCTATTACGTTATGTCGTATAACGTTATATACTATTAGGTTATATGGTATAACGTTATATCGCATCACTATATGACGTATAACGATATATTGCATCGCTATATGACGTATAACGTTATATACTATTACGTTATAACGTATAACGTTACATACTATTACGTTATAATGTATAACGTTATATTCCATCACTATAGGACCTATAACGTTATATTGCAACCACTATATGACGTATAACGTTATATACTATTACGTTATTACTTATAACGCTATATAC
Organism: Bombus terrestris; assembly: GCF_910591885.1. Taxonomy (NCBI): domain Eukaryota; kingdom Metazoa; phylum Arthropoda; class Insecta; order Hymenoptera; family Apidae; genus Bombus; species Bombus terrestris. Next base: position 695,340 of record NW_025963563.1, on the reverse strand, counting down.
TATTACGTTATGACGTAAAAAGTTATATACTATTACGTTATAATGTATAACGTTATATTCCATCACTATAGGACCTATAACGTTATATTGCAACCGCTATATGACGTATAACGTTATATACTATTACGTTATTACGTATAACGTTATATACTATTACGTTATTACGTATAACGTTATATACTATTACGTTATGACGTATAACGTTATGTACTATTACGTTATGACGTATAATGTTATATACTATTACGTTATAATGTATAACGTTATATTCCATCACTATAGGACCTATAACGTTATATTGCACCACTATATGACGTAAAACGTTATATACTATTACGTTATAATGTATAACGTTATATTCCATCACTATGAGACCTATAACGTTATATTGCACCACTATATGAACTATAACGTTATATACTATTACGTTATGACGTATAACGTTATGTACTATTACGTTATGACGTATAACGTTATATACTATTACGTTATAATGTATAACGTTATATTCCATTACTATAAGACCTCTAACGTTATATTGCACCACTATATGACGTATAACGTTATATAGTATTAAGTTATGACGTATAACGTTGTATACTATTACGTTATGACGTAAAACGTTATATACTAGTACCTTATAATGTATAACGTTATATGCCATCACTATAAGACCTATAACATTATATTGCACCACTATATGACGTATAACGTTATATACTATTACGTTATGACGTATAACGTTATATACTATTACGTTATGACGTATAACGTTATATACTATTACGTTATAATGTATAAGGTTATATTCCATGACTATAAGGCCCATAACGTGATATTGCACCACTTTATGACGTATAACGTTATATACTATTAAGTTATGACGTATAACGTTATGTACTGTTACGTTATGACGTATAACGTTATATACTATTACGTTATAATGTATAACGTTATATTCCATCACTATAAGGCCTATAACGTTATATTGCACCACAATATGACGTATAACGTTATATACTATTACGTTATGACGTATAACGTTATATACTATTATGTTGTGACGTATAACGTTATATACTATTACGTTATAATGTATAACGTTATATTCCATCACTATAAGGCCTATAACGTGATATTGCACCACTATATGACGTATAACGTTATATACTATTACGTTATGACGTATAACGTTATGTACTATTACGTTATATACTATAACGTTATATTCCATCACTATAAGACCTATAACGTTATATTGCACCACTATATGACGTATAACGTTATATACTATTATGTTGTGACGTATAACGTTATATACTATTACGTTATAATGTATAACATTATATTCCATCACTATAAGGCCTATAACGTGATATTGCACCACTATATGACGTATAACGTTATATACTATTACGTTATGACGTATAACGTTATGTACTATTACGTTATATACTATAACGTTATATTCCATCACTATAAGACCTATAACGTTATATCGCATCACTATATGACGTATAACGATATATTGCATCACTATATGACGTATAACGTTATATACTATTACGTTATAACCTATAACGTTATATTCTATTACGTTATGTCGTATAACGTTATATACTATTAGGTTATATGGTATAACGTTATATCGCATCACTATATGACGTATAACGATATATTGCATCACTATATGACGTATAACGTTATATACTATTACGTTATAACGTATAACGTTATATACTATTACGTTATAATGTATAACGTTATATTCCATCACTATAGGACCTATAACGTTATATTGCACCACTATATGACGTACAACGTTATATACTATTACGTTATAACGTATAACGTTATATACTATTACGTTATAATGTATAACGTTATATTCCATCACTATAAGGCCTATAACGTGATATTGCACCACTATATGACGTACAACGTTATATACTATTACGTTATGACGTAAAACGTTATATACTATTACGTTATTACGTATAACGTTATATCGCATCACTATATGACGTACGATGTTTTATACTATTACGTTATAACGTTTAGCGTTATGTTGCATTACTATATGATGCATAACGTTATATACTATTACGTTATAATGTATAACGTTATATTCCATCACTATAGGACATATAACGTTATATTGCAACCACTATATGACGTATAACGTTATATACTATTACGTTATTACGTATAACGTTATATACTATTACGTTATTACGTAAAACGTTATATACTATTACGTTATAATGTATAACGTTATATTCCATCACTATAGGACCTATAACGTTATATTGCAACCACTATATGACGTATAACGTTATATACTATTACTTTATAATGTATAACGATATATTCCATCACTATGAGACCTATAACGTTATATTGCACCACTATATGACGTATAACGTTATATACTATTACGTTATAATGTATAACGTTATATTCCATCACTATAAGGCCTATAACGTTATATTGCACCACAATATGACGTATAACGTTATATACTATTACGTTATGACGTATAACGTTATATACTATTATGTTATGACGTATAACGTTATATACTATTACGTTATAATGTATAACGTTATATTCCATCACTATAAGGCCTATAACGTGGTATTGCACCACTATATGACGTATAACGTTATATACTATTACGTTACGACGTATAACGTTATGTACTATTACGTTAAATACTATAACGTTATATTCCATCACTATAAGACCTATAACGTTATATTGCACCACTATATGACGTATAACGTTATATACTATTAAGTTATGACGTATAACGTCATATACTATTACGTTATGACGTAAAACGTTATATACTATTACGTTATAATGTATAACGTTATATGCCGTCACTATAAGACCTATAACTTTATATTGCACCACTATATGACGTATAACGTTATATACTATTACGTTATGACGTATAACGTTATATACTATTATGTTATGACATATAACGTTATATACTATTACGTTATAATGTATAACGTTATATTCCATCACTATAAGGCCTATAACGTGATATTGCACCACTATATGACGTATAACGTTATATACTATTACGTTATGACGTATAACGTTATGTACTATTACGTTATATACTATAACGTTATATTCCATCACTATAGGACCTATAACGTTATATCGCATCACTATATGACGTATAACGATATATTGCATCACTATATGACGTATGACCTTATATACTATTACGTTATAACCTATAATGTTATATTCTATTACGTTATGTCTGATAACGTTATATACTATTAGGTTTTATGGTATAACGTTATATCGCATCACTATATGACGTATAACGATATATTGCATCACTATATGACGTATAACGTTATATACTATTACGTTATAAGGTATAACGTTATATACTATTACGTTATAATGTATAACGTTATATTCCATCACTATAGGACCTATAACGTTATATTGCACCACTATATGACGTACAACGTTATATACTATTACGTTATAACGTATAACGTCATATACTATTACGTTATAATGTATAACGTTATATTCCATCACTATAGGACCTATAACGTTATATTGCACCACTATATGACGTACAACGTTATATACTATTACGTTATGACGTAAAACGTTATATACTATTACGTTATTACGTATAACGTTATATTCCATCACTATAGGACCTATAACGTTATATTGCACCACAATATGACGTATAACGTTATATACTATTACGTTATGACGTATAACATTATATACTATAACGTTATAGTATATAACGTTATATTCCATCACTATAGGACCTATAACGTTATATCGCATCACTATATGACGTATAACGATATATTGCAACCACTATATGACGTATAACGTTATATACTATTACGTTATTACGTATAACGTTATATACTATTACGTTATGACGTAAAACGTTATATACTATTACGTTATAACGTATAACGTTATATGCCATCACTATAAGACCTATAACGTTATATTGCACCACTATATGACGTATAACGTTATATACTATTACGTTATTAGGTATAACGTTATATACTATTACGTTATGACGTATAACGTTATATACTATTACGTTATAATGTATAACGTTATATTCCATCACTATAAGGCCTATAACGTTATATTGCACCACAATATGACGTATAACGTTATATACTATTACGTTATGACGTATAACATTATATACTATAACGTTATAATGTATAACGTTATATTCCATCACTATAGGACCTATAACGTTATATTGCAACACTATATGACGTATAACGTTATATACTATTACGTTATAATGTATAACGTTATATTACATCACTATGAGACCTATAGCGTTTTCTTGCACCACTATATGACCTATAACGTTATATAATATTACGTTATGACGTATAACTTTATATACTATTACGTTATAATGTATAACGTTATATTCCATCACTATAAGACCTATAACGTTATATTGCACCACTATATGACGTATAACGTTATATACTAATAAGTTATGACGTATAACGTCATATACTATTACGTTATGACGTAAAACGTTATATACTATTACGTTATAATGTATAACGATATATGCCGTCACTATAAGACCTATAACTTTATATTGCACCACTATATGACGTATAAAGTTATATACTATTACGTTATGACGTATAACGTCATATACTATTACGTTATGACGTATAACGTTATGTACCTTTACGTTATATACTATAACGTTATATTCCACCTCTATAGGACCTATAACGTTATATCGCATCACTATATGACGTATAACGATATATTGCATCACTATATGACGTATAACGTTATATACTATTACGTTATAACCTATAACGTTATATTCTATTACGTTATGTCGTATAACGTTATATACTATTAGGTTATATGGTATAACGTTATATCGCATCACTATATGACGTATAACGATATATTGCATCACTATATGACGTATAACGTTATATACTATTACGTTATAACGTATAACGTTATATACTATTACGTTATAATGTATAACGTTATATTCCATCACTATAGGACCTATAACGTTATATTGCACCACTATATGACGTACAACGTTATATACTATTACGTTATGACGTAAAACGTTATATACTATTACGTTATTACGTATAACATTATATCGCATCACTATATGACGTACGATGTTTTATTCTATTACGTTATAACGTTTAGCGTTATGTTGCATTACTATATGATGCATAACGTTATATACTATTACGTTATAATGTATAACGTTATATTCCATCACTATAGGACCTATAACGTTATATTGCAACCACTATATGACGTATAACGTTATATACTATTACGTTATTACGTATAACGTTATATACTATTACGTTATTACGTATAACGTTATATACTATTACGTTATGACGTATAACGTTATGTACTATTACGTTATGACGTATGTTGTTATATACTATTACGTTATAATGTATAACGTTATATTCCACCACTATAGGACCTATAACGTTATATCGCATCACTATATGACGTATAACGATATATTGCACCACAATATGACGTATAACGTTATATACTATTACGTTATGACGTATAACATTATATACTATTACGTTATAATGTATAACGTTATATTCCATCACTATACGACCTATAACGTTATATTGCACCACTATATGAGGTATAACGTTATATACTATTACGTTATAATGTATAACGTTATATTCCATCACTATGAGACCTATAGCGTTTTATTGCACCACTATATGACCTATAACGTTATATACTATTACGTTATGACGTAAAACGTTATATACTATTACGTTATAACGTATAACGTTATATGCCATCACTATAAGACCTATAACGTTATATTGCACCACTATATGACGTATAACGTTATATACTATTAAGTTATGACGTATAACGTTATGTACTATTACGTTATGACGTATAACGTTATATACTATTACGTTATAATGTATAACGTTATATTCCATCACTATAAGACCTATAACGTTATATTGCACCACTATATAACGTATAACGTTATATACTATTACGTTATGACGTATAACGTTATGTACTATTACGTTATATACTATAACGTTATATTCCATCACTATAGGACCTATAACGTTATATCGCATCACTATATGACGTATAACGTTATATTGCATCACTATATGACGTATAACGTTATATACTATTACGTTATAAAATATAACGCTAAATTCTATTACGTTATGTCGTATAACGTTATATACTATTAGGTTATATAGTATAACGTTATATCGCATCACTATATGACGTATAACGATATATTGCATCACTATATGACGTATAACGTTATGTACTATTACGTTATGACGTATAACGTTATATACTATTATGTTATGACGTATAACGTTATATACTATTACGTTATAAAATATAACGTTATATTCTATTACGTTATGTCGTATAACGTTATATACTATTAGGTTATATGGTATAACGTTATATCGCATCACTATATGACGTATAACGATATATTGCATCACTATATGACGTATAACGTTATGTACTATTACGTTATGACGTATAACGTTATATACTATTACGTTATAATGTATAACGTTATATTCCATCACTATAAGGCCTATAACGTTATATTGCACCACAATATGACGTATAACGTTATATACTATTACGTTATGACGTATAACATTATATACTATTACGTTATAATGTATAACGTTATATTCCATCACTATAGGACCTATAACGTTATATTGCACTACTATATGACGTATAACGTTATATACTATTACGTTATAATGTATAACGCTATATAATATTACGTTATGACGTATAACTTTATATACTATTACGTTATAATGTATAACGTTATATTCCATCACTATAAGACCTATAACGTTATATTGCACCACTATATGACGTATAACGTTATATACTATTAAGTTATGACGTATAACGTCATATACTATTACGTTATGACGTAAAACGTTATATACTATTACGTTATAATGTATAACGTTATATGCCGTCACTATAAGACCTATAACTTTATATTGCACCACTATATGACGTATAACGCTATATACTATTACGTTATGACGTATAACGTTATATACTATTATGTTATGACGTATAACGTTATATACTATTACGTTATAATGTATAACGTTATATTCCATCACTATAAGGCCTATAACGTGATATTGCACCACTATATGACGTATAACGTTATATACTATTACGTTATGACGTATAACGTTATGTACTATTACGTTATATACTATAACGTTATATTCCATCACTATAGGACCTATAACGTTATATTGCACCACTATATGACGTATAACGATATATTGCATCACTATATGACGTATAACGTTATATACTATTACGTTATAACCTATAACGTTATATTCTATTACGTTATGTCGTATAACTTTATATACTATTAGGTTATATGGTATAACGTTATATCGCATCACTATATGACCTATAACGATATATTGCATCACTATATGACGTATAACGTTATATACTATTACGTTATAACGTATAACGTTATATACTATTACGTTATAATGTATAACGTTATATTCCATCACTATAGGACCTATAACGTTATATTGCACCACTATATGACGTACAACGTTATATACTATTACGTTATAACGTATAACGTTATATACTATTACGTTATAATGTATAACGTTATATTCCATCACCATAGGACCTATAACGTTATATTGCACCACTATATGACGTACAACGTTATATACTATTACGCTATGACGTAAAACGTTATATACTATTACGTTATTACGTATAACGTTATATCGCATCACTATATGACGTACGATGTTTTATACTATTACGTTATAACGTTTAGCGTTATGTTGCATTACTATATGATGCATAACGTTATATACTATTACGTTATAATGTATAACGTTATATTTCATCACTATAAGGCCTATAACGTTATATTGCACCACAATATGACGTATAACGTTATATACTATTACGTTATGACGTATAACATTATATACTATTACGTTATAATGTATAACGTTATATTCCATCACTATACGACCTATGACGTTATATTGCACCACTATATGACGTATAACGTTATATACTATTACGTTATAATGTATAACGCTATATTCCATCACTATGGCACCTATAGCGTTTTATTGCACCACTATATGACCTATAACGTTATATACTATTACGTTATGACGTAAAACGTTATATACTATTACGTTATAACGTATGACGTTATATGCCAGCACTATAAGACCTATAACGTTATATTGCACCACTATATGACGTATAACGTTATATACTATTACGTTATGACGTATAACGTTATATACTATTACGTTATGACGTATAACGTTATATACTATTACGTTATAATGTATAACGTTGTATTCCATGACTATAAGGCCTATAACGTGATATTGCACCACTTTATGACGTATAACGTTATATACTATTAAGTTATGACGTGTAACGTTACGTACTATTACGTTATGACGTATAACGTTATATACTATTACGTTATAATGTATAACGTTATATTCCATCTCTACAAGGCCTATAACGTTATATTGCACCACAATATGACGTATAACGTTATATACTATTACGTTATGACGTATAACATTATATACTATTACGTTATAATGTATAACGTTATATTCCATCACTATAGGACCTATAACGTTATATTGCACCACTATATGACGTATAGCGTTATATACTATTACGTTATAACGTATAACGTTATATACTATTACGTTATGTCGTATAACGTTATATACTATTAGGTTATAAGGTATAACGTTATATCGCATGACTATATGACGTACGATGTTTTATACTATTACGTTATAACGTTTAACGTTATATTGCATCACTATATGATGTACAAGGTTATATACTATTACGTTATGACGTATAACGTTATATGCTATTACGTCAGAACGTATAACGTTATATTCCATCACTATAGGACCTATAACGTTTAATCTCCTCACTATATGACGTATAACGATATATTGCATCACTATATGGCGTATAACGTTATATACTATTACGTTATAATGTATAACGTTATATTCCATCACTGTAGGACCTATAACGTTATAGTGCACCACTATATGACTTTAGCGTTATATACCATTACGTTATTACGTATAACGTTATATCGCATCACTATATGACGTGCGATGTTTTATACTATTACGTTATAACGTTTACCGTTATATTGCATTACTATATGATGCATAACGTTATATACTATTACGCTATGACGTATAACGTTATATACTATTACGTTATGACGTATAACGTTATATACTATTACGTTATAATGTATAACGTTATATTCCATCACTATGAGACCTATAACGTTATATTGCACCACTATATGACGTACAACGTTATATACTATTACGTTATGTCGTAAAACGTTATATAATATTACGTTATTACGTATAACGTTATATCGCAACACTATATGACGTACGATGTTTTATACTATTACGTTATAACGTTTAGCGTTATATTGCATTACTATATGATGCATAACGTTATATACTATTACGTTATGACGTATAACGTTATATACTATTACGTTATGATGTATAACGTTATATACTATTACGTTATAATGTATAACGTTATATTCCATCACTATAGGACCTATAACGTTATATTGCACCACTGTATGACGTATAACGTTATATACTATTACGTTATAATGTATAGCGTTATATTCCATCACTATGAGACCTATAACGTTATATTGCACCACTATATGAACTATAACGTTATATACTATTACGTTATGACGTATAACGTTATGTACTATTACGTTATGACGTATAACGTTATATACTATTACGTTATAGTGTATAACGTTATATTCCATCACTATAAGACCTCTAACGTTATATTGCACCACTATATGACGTATAACGTTATATAGTATTAAGTTATGACGTATAACGTTGTATACTATTACGTTATGACGTAAAACGTTATATACTAGTACGTTATAATGTATAACGTTATATGCCATCACTATAAGACCTATAACATTATATTGCACCACTATATGACGTATAACGTTATATGCTATTACGTTATGACGTATAACGTTATATACTATTACGTTATGACGTATAACGTTATATACTATTACGTTATAATGTATAAGGTTATATTCCATGACTATAAGGCCTATAACGTGATATTGCACCACTTTATGACGTATAACGTTATATACTATTAAGTTATGACGTATAACGTTATGTACTGTTACGTTATGACGTATAACGTTATATACTATTACGTTATAATGTATAACGTTATATTCCATCACTATAAGGCCTATAACGTTATATTGCACCACAATATGACGTATAACGTTATATACTATTACGTTATGACGTATAACGTTATATACTATTATGTTGTGACGTATAACGTTATATACTATTATGTTATAATGTATAACGTTATATTCCATCACTACAAGGCCTATAACGTGATATTGCACCACTATATGACGTATAACGTTATATACTATTACGTTATGACGTATAACGTTATGTACTATTACGTTATATACTATAACGTTATATTCCATCACTATAAGACCTATAACGTTATATTGCACCACTATATGACGTATAACGATATATTGCATCACTATATGACGTATAACGTTATATACTATTACGTTATAAAATATAACGTTATATTCTATTACGTTATGCCGTATAACGTTATATACTATTAGGTTATATGGTATAACGTTATATCGTATCACTATATGACGTATAACGATATATTGCATCACTATATGACGTATAACGTTATGTACTATTACGTTATGACGTATAACGTTATATACTATTACGTTATAATGTATAACGTTATATTCCATCACTATAAGGCCTATAACGTTATATTGCACCACAATATGACGTATAACGTTATATACTATTACGTTATGACGTATAACATTATATACTATTACGTTATAATGTATAACGTTATATTCCATCACTATAGGACCTATAACGTTATATTGCACTACTACATGACGTATGACGTTATATACTATTACGTTATAATGTATAACGCTATATAATATTACGTTATGACGTATAACGTTATATACTATTACGTTAAAATGTATAACGTTATATTCCATCACTATAACCCTATAACGTTATATTGCACCACAATATGACGTATAACGTTATATACTATTACGTTATGACGTATAACATTATATACTATTACGTTATAATGTATAACGTTATATTCCATCAATATAGGACCTATAACGTTATATTGCACCACTATATGACGTATAACGTTATATACTATTACGTTATAATGTATAACGTTATATTCCATCACTATGAGACCTATAGCGTTTTATTGCACCACTACATGACCTATAACGTTATATAATATTACGTTATGACGTATAACTTTATATACTATTACGTTATAATGTATAACGTTATATTCCATCACTATAAGACCTATAACGTTATATTGCACCACTATATGACGTATAACGTTATATACTATTAAGTTATGACGTATAACGTCATATACTATTACGTTATGACGTAAAACGTTATATACTATTACGTTATAATGTATAACGTTATATGCCGTCACTATAAGACCTATAACTTTATATTGCACCACTATATGACGTATAACGTTATATACTATTACGTTATGACGTATAACGTTATATACTATTATGTTATGACGTATAACGTTATATACTATTACGTTATAATGTATAACGTTATATTCCATCACTATAAGGCCTATGACGTGTTATTGCACCACTATATGACGTATAACGTTATATACTATTACGTTATGACGTATAACGTTATGTACTATTACGTCATATACTATAACGTTATATTCCATCACTATAGGACCCATAACGTTATATCGCATCACTATATGACGTATAACGATATATTGCATCACTATATGACGTATAACGTTATATACTATTACGTTATAAAATATAACGTTATATTCTATTACGTTATGTCGTATAACGTTATATACTATTAGGTTATATGGTATAACGTTATATCGCATCACTATATGACGTATAACGATATATTGCATCACTATATGACGTATAACGTTATATACTATTACGATATAACGTATAACGTTATATACTATTAAGTTATGACGTATAACGTTATATCCCATCACTATATGACGTACGATGTTTTATACTATTACGTTATAACGTTTAGCGTTATGTTGCATTACTATATGATGCATAACGTTATATACTATTACGTTATAATGTATAACGTTATATTCCATCACTATAGGACCTATAACGTTATATTGCAGCCACTATATGACGTATAACGTTATATATTCTTACGTTATTACGTATAACGTTATATACTATTACGTTATGACGTAAAACGTTATATACTATAACGTTATAATGTATAACGTTATATTCCATCACTATAGGACCTATAACGTTATATTGCAACCACTATATGACGTATAACGTTATATACTATTACGTTATGACGTATAACGTTATATACTATTACGTTATGACGTATAACGTTATATACTATTACGTTATAATGTATAACGTTATATTCCATCACTATAAGGCCTATAACGTGATATTGCACCACTATATGACGTATAACGTTATATACTATTACGTTATGACGTATAACGTTATGTACTATTACGTTATATACTATAACGTTATATTCCATCACTATAAGACCTATAACGTTATATTGCACCACTATATGACGTATAACGTTATATACTATTAAGTTATGACGTATAACGTCATATACTATTACGTTATGACGTAAAACGTTATATACTATTACGTTATAATGTATAACGTTATATGCCTTCACTATAAGACCTATAACTTTATATTGCACCACTATATGACGTATAACGTTATATACTATTACGTTATGACGTATAACGTTATATACTATTACGTTATGACGTATAACGTTATATCTATTACGTTATAATGTATAACGTTATATTCCATCACTATGAGACCTATAACGTTATATTGCACCACTATATGACGTATAACGGTATATACTATTACGTTATGACGTATAACGTTATGTATTATTACGTTTTATACTATAACGTTATATTCCATCACTATAGGACCTATAACGTTATATCGCATCACTATATGACGTGTAACGATATATTGCATCACTATATGACGTATAACGTTATATACTATTACATTGTAAGGTATAACGTCATATACTATTAGATTACAAGGTATAACTTTGTATTGCATAACTATAGGACATATAACGACATATTGCATCACTATATGGCGTATAACGTTATATACTATTACGTCATAATGTATAACGTTATATTCCATCACTGTAGGACTTATAACGAAATAGTGCACCACTATATGACGTATAGCGTTATATACCATTACGTTATTACGTATAACGTTATATCGCATCACTATATGACGTGCGATGTTTTATACTATTACGTTATAACGTTTACCGTTATATTGCATTACTATATGATGCATAATGTTATATACTATCACGTTATGACGTATAACTTTATATACTATTACGTTATGACGTATAACGTTATATACTATTACGTTATAATGTATAACGTTATATTCCATCACTATAAGACCTATAACGTTATATTGCACCACTATATGACGTATAACGTTATATACTATTAAGTTATGACGTATAACGTTATATACTATTACGTTATTACGTATAACGTTATATCGCATCACTATATGACGTGCGATGTTTTATACTATTACGTTATAACGTTTACCGTTATATTGCATTACTATATGATGCATAACGTTATATACTATTGCGTTATAACGTATAACGTTATATACTATTACGTTATGACGTATAACGCTATATACTATTACGTTATGTCGTATAACGTTATATACTATTACGTTATAATGTATAACGTTATATTCCATCACTGTAGGACCTACAACGTTATAGTGCACCACTATATGACGAATAGCGGCATATACCATTACGTTATTACGTTTAACGTTATTTCGCATCACTATATGACGTACGATGTTTTATACTATTACGTTATGACGTATAACGTTATATCGCATCACTATATGACGTATAACGTTTTATTGCCTCTCTTTCGGTCGTATAACAATATATTGCATCACTGTATGACGTATAACGTTATATACTATTACGTTATGACGTATCGCGTTGTATACAATTATGTTATAACGTATAAAATTATATCGCATCACAATATGAGGTATAACATTATATTGCACCACTATATGACGTATAACGATATATTGCATCACTATATGACGTATAACGTTATATTCTATTACGTTATAACGTTTAACGTTATATTGCATCACTATATGATGTATATGGTTATATACTATTACGTTATGACATATAACGTTATATGCTATTACGTCAGAATGTATAACGTTATATTCCATCACTATAGGGCCTATAACGTTTAATCTCCTCACTATATGACGTATAACGATATATTGCATCACTTAATGACGTATAACGTTATATACTATTACGTTATAACCTATAACGTTATATTCTATTACGTTATGTCGTATAACGTTATATACTATTAGGTTATATGGTATAACATTATATCGCATCACTATATGACGTATAACGATATATTGCATCACTATATGACGTATAACGTTATATACTATTACGTTATAACGTATAACGTTATTTACTATTACGTTATAATGTATAACGTTATATTCCATCACTATAGGACCTATAACGTTACATTGCACCACTATATGACGTAGAACGTTATATACTATTACGTTATGACGTAAAACGTTATATTCTATTACGTTATTACGTATAACGTTATATCGCATCACTATATGACGTACGATGTTTTATACTATTACGTTATAACATTTAGCGTTATGTTGCATTATTATATGATGCATAACGTTATATACTATTACGTTATGACGTATAACGTTATATACTATTACGTTATAATGTATAAAGTTATATCGCATCACAATATGAGGTATAACGTTATATACTATTACGTTATAACCTATAACGTTATATTCTATTACGTTATGTCGTATAACGTTATTTACTATTAGGTTATATGGTATAACGTTATATCGCATCATTATATGACGTATAACGATATATTGCATCACAATATGACGTATAACGTTATATACTATTACGTAATTACGTATAATGTTATATCGCATCACTATATGACGTATGACGTTTTATTGCCTCTCTTTCGGTCGTATAACGATATATTGCAACACTATATGACGCATAACGTTATATACTATTACGTTATGACGTATCACGTTATATACAATTATGTTATAACGTATAAAGTTATATCGCATCACAATATGAGGTATAACGTTATATACTATTACGTTATAACCTATAACGTTATATTCTATTACGTTATGTCGTATAACGTTATTTACTATTAGGTTATATGGTATAACGTTATATCGCATCATTATATGACGTATAACGATATATTGCACCACTATATGACGTATCACGTTATATACAATTATGTTATAACGTATAAAGTTATATCGCATCACAATATGAGGTATAACGTTATATACTATTACGTTATAACCTATAACGTTATATTCTATTACGTTATGTCGTATAACTTTATATACTATTACGTTATGACGTAAAACGTTATATACTATTACGTTATAATGTATAACGTTATATTCCATCACTATAGGACCTATAACGTTATATTGCAACCACTATATGACGTATAACGTTATATACTATTACGTTATTACGTATAACGTTATATACTATTACGTTATTACGTATAACGTTATATACTATTACGTTATGACGTATAACGTTATGTACTATTACGTTATGACGTATATTGTTATATACTATTACGTTATAATGTATAACGTTATATACTATTACGTTATGACGTATAACGTTATATACTATTACGTTATAATGTATAACGTTATATTCCATCACTATAGGACCTATAACGTTATATTGCACCACTATATGACGTATAACGTTATATACTATTACGTTATAATGTATAACGTTATATTCCAACACTATGAGACCTATAACGTTATATTGCACCACTATATGACCTATAACGTTATATACTATTACGTTATGTCGTATAACGTTATATACTATTACGTTACGACGTAAAACGTTATATACTATTACGTTATAATATATAACGTTATATGCCATCACTATGAGACCTATAACGTTATATTGCACCACTATATGACGTATAACGTTATATATTATTACGTTATGACGTCTAACGTTATATACTATTACGTTATGACGTATAACGTTATATACTATTAAGTTATGACGTATAACGTTATCTACTATTACGTTATGACGTAAAACGTTATATACTATTACGTTATGACGTATAACGTTATGTACTATTACGTTATATACTATAACGTCATATTCCATCACTATAGGACCTGTAACGTTATATCGCATCACTATATGACGTATAACGATATATTGCATCACTATATGACGTATAACGTTATATACTATTACGTTATATTCTATTACGTTATGTCGTATAACGTTATATACTATTAGGTTATATGGTATAACGTTATATCGCATCACTATATGACGTATAACGATATATTGCATCACTATATGACGTATAACGTTATATACTATTACGTTATAACGTATAACGTTATATACTATTACGTTATAATGTATAACGTTATATTCCATCACTATAGGACCTATAACGTTATATTGCACCACTATATGACGTACAACGTTATATACTATTACGTTATGACGTAAAACGTTATATACTATTACGTTATTACGTATAACGTTATATCGCATCACTATATGACGTACGATGTTTTATACTATTACGTTATAACGTTTAGCGTTATGTTGCATTACTATATGATGCATAACGTTATATACTATTACGTTATAATGTATAACGTTATATTCCATCACTATAGGACCTATGACGTTATATTGCAACCACTATATGACGTATAACGTTATATACTATTACGTTATTACGTATAACGTTATATACTATTACGTTATGACGTAAAACGTTATATACTATTACGTTATAATGTATAACGTTATATTCCATCACTATAGGACCTATAACGTTATATTGCAACCACTATATGACGTATAACGTTATATACTATTACGTTATTACGTATAACGTTATCTACTATTACGTTATTACGTATAACGTTATATACTATTACGTTATGACGTATAACGTTATGTACTATTACGTTATGACGTATATTGTTATATACTATTACGTTATAATGTATAACGTTATATTCCATCACTATACGACCTATAACGTTATATTGCACCACTATATGAGGTATAACGTTATATACTATTACGTTATAATGTATAACGTTATATTCCATCACTATGAGACCTATAGCGTTTTATTGCACCACTATATGACCTATAACGTTATATACTATTACGTTATGACGTATAACGTTATATACTATTATGTTATGACGTATAACGTTATATACTATTACGTTATA
Organism: Bombus terrestris; assembly: GCF_910591885.1. NCBI lineage: Eukaryota > Metazoa > Arthropoda > Insecta > Hymenoptera > Apidae > Bombus > Bombus terrestris. The sequence goes on along the minus strand of NW_025963563.1, from coordinate 677,546 downwards.
ATGTATAACGTTATATTCCATCACTATAAGGCCTATGACGTGTTATTGCACCACTATATGACGTATAACGTTATATACTATTACGTTATGACGTATAACGTTATATACTATTATGTTATGACGTATAACGTTATATACTATTACGTTATAATGTATAACGTTATATTCCATCACTATAAGGCCCATAACGTTATATTGCACCACTATATGACGTATAACGTTATATACTATTAAGTTATGACGTATAACGTCATATACTATTACGTTATGACGTAAAACGTTATATACTATTACGTTATAATGTATAACGTTATATGCCGTCACTATAAGACCTATAACTTTATATTGCACCACTATATGACGTATAACGTTATATACTATTACGTTATGACGTATAACGTTATATACTATTATGTTATGACGTATAACGTTATATACTATTACGTTATAATGTATAACGTTATATTCCATCACTATAAGGCCTATGACGTGTTATTGCACCACTATATGACGTATAACGTTATATACTATTACGTTATGACGTATAACGTTATGTACTATTACGTCATATACTATAACGTTATATGCCATCACTATAGGACCCATAACGTTATATCGCATCACTATATGACGTATAACGATATATTGCATCACTATATGACGTATAACGTTATATACTATTACGTTATAAAATATAACGTTATATTCTATTACGTTATGTCGTATAACGTTATATACTATTAGGTTATATGGTATAACGTTATATCGCATCACTATATGACGTATAACGATATATTGCATCACTATATGACGTATAACGTTATATACTATTACGATATAACGTATAACGTTATATACTATTAAGTTATTACGTATAACGTTATATCGCATCACTATATGACGTACGATGTTTTATACTATTACGTTATAACGTTTAGCGTTATGTTGCATTACTATATGATGCATAACGTTATATACTATTACGTTATAATGTATAACGTTATATTCCATCACTATAGGACCTATAACGTTATATTGCAGCCACTATATGACGTATAACGTTATATATTCTTACGTTATTACGTATAACGTTATATACTATTACGTTATGACGTAAAACGTTATATACTATAACGTTATAATGTATAACGTTATATTCCATCACTATAGGACCTATAACGTTATATTGCAACCACTATATGACGTATAACGTTATATACTATTACGTTATTACGTATAACGTTATATAGTATTATGTTATGACGTATAACGTTATATACTATTACGTTATAATGTATAACGTTATATTCCATCACTATAAGGCCTATAACGTGATATTGCACCACTATATGACGTATAACGTTATATACTATTACGTTATGACGTATAACGTTATGTACTATTACGTTATATACTATAACGTTATATTCCATCACTATAAGACCTATAACGTTATATTGCACCACTATATGACGTATAACGTTATATACTATTAAGTTATGACGTATAACGTCATATACTATTACGTTATGACGTAAAACGTTATATACTATTACGTTATAATGTATAACGTTATATGCCTTCACTATAAGACCTATAACTTTATATTGCACCACTATATGACGTATAACGTTATATACTATTACGTTATGACGTATAACGTTATATACTATTATGTTATGACGTATAACGTTATATCTATTACGTTATAATGTATAACGTTATATTCCATCACTATGAGACCTATAACGTTATATTGCACCACTATATGACGTATAACGGTATATACTATTACGTTATGACGTATAACGTTATGTATTATTACGTTTTATACTATAACGTTATATTCCATCACTATAGGACCTATAACGTTATATCGCATCACTATATGACGTGTAACGATATATTGCATCACTATATGACGTATAACGTTATATACTATTACATTGTAAGGTATAACGTCATATACTATTAGATTACAAGGTATAACTTTGTATTGCATAACTATAGGACATATAACGACATATTGCATCACTATATGGCGTATAACGTTATATACTATTACGTCATAATGTATAACGTTATATTCCATCACTGTAGGACTTATAACGAAATAGTGCACCACTATATGACGTATAGCGTTATATACCATTACGTTATTACGTATAACGTTATATCGCATCACTATATGACGTGCGATGTTTTATACTATTACGTTATAACGTTTACCGTTATATTGCATTACTATATGATGCATAATGTTATATACTATCACGTTATGACGTATAACTTTATATACTATTACGTTATGACGTATAACGTTATATACTATTACGTTATAATGTATAATGTTATATTCCATCACTATAAGACCTATAACGTTATATTGCACCACTATATGACGTATAACGTTATATACTATTAAGTTATGACGTATAACGTTATATACTATTACGTTATTACGTATAACGTTATATCGCATCACTATATGACGTGCGATGTTTTATACTATTACGTTATAACGTTTACCGTTATATTGCATTACTATATGATGCATAACGTTATATACTATTACGTTATAACGTATAACGTTATATACTATTACGTTATGACGTATAACGCTATATACTATTACGTTATGTCGTATAACGTTATATACTATTACGTTATAATGTATAACGTTATATTCCATCACTGTAGGACCTACAACGTTATAGTGCACCACTATATGACGAATAGCGGCATATACCATTACGTTATTACGTTTAACGTTATTTCGCATCACTATATGACGTACGATGTTTTATACTATTACGTTATGACGTATAACGTTATATCGCATCACTATATGACGTATAACGTTTTATTGCCTCTCTTTCGGTCGTATAACAATATATTGCATCACTGTATGACGTATAACGTTATATACTATTACGTTATGACGTATCGCGTTGTATACAATTATGTTATAACGTATAAAATTATATCGCATCACAATATGAGGTATAACATTATATTGCACCACTATATGACGTATAACGATATATTGCATCACTATATGACGTATAACGTTATATTCTATTACGTTATAACGTTTAACGTTATATTGCATCACTATATGATGTATATGGTTATATACTATTACGTTATGACATATAACGTTATATGCTATTACGTCAGAATGTATAACGTTATATTCCATCACTATAGGGCCTATAACGTTTAATCTCCTCACTATATGACGTATAACGATATATTGCATCACTTAATGACGTATAACGTTATATACTATTACGTTATAACCTATAACGTTATATTCTATTACGTTATGTCGTATAACGTTATATACTATTAGGTTATATGGTATAACATTATATCGCATCACTATATGACGTATAACGATATATTGCATCACTATATGACGTATAACGTTATATACTATTACGTTATAACGTATAACGTTATTTACTATTACGTTATAATGTATAACGTTATATTCCATCACTATAGGACCTATAACGTTACATTGCACCACTATATGACGTAGAACGTTATATACTATTACGTTATGACGTAAAACGTTATATTCTATTACGTTATTACGTATAACGTTATATCGCATCACTATATGACGTACGATGTTTTATACTATTACGTTATAACATTTAGCGTTATGTTGCATTATTATATGATGCATAACGTTATATACTATTACGTTATGACGTATAACGTTATATACTATTACGTTATAATGTATAAAGTTATATCGCATCACAATATGAGGTATAACGTTATATACTATTACGTTATAACCTATAACGTTATATTCTATTACGTTATGTCGTATAACGTTATTTACTATTAGGTTATATGGTATAACGTTATATCGCATCATTATATGACGTATAACGATATATTGCATCACAATATGGCGTATAACGTTATATACTATTACGTAATTACGTATAATGTTATATCGCATCACTATATGACGTATGACGTTTTATTGCCTCTCTTTCGGTCGTATAACGATATATTGCAACACTATATGACGCATAACGTTATATACTATTACGTTATGACGTATCACGTTATATACAATTATGTTATAACGTATAAAGTTATATCGCATCACAATATGAGGTATAACGTTATATACTATTACGTTATAACCTATAACGTTATATTCTATTACGTTATGTCGTATAACGTTATTTACTATTAGGTTATATGGTATAACGTTATATCGCATCATTATATGACGTATAACGATATATTGCACCACTATATGACGTATCACGTTATATACAATTATGTTATAACGTATAAAGTTATATCGGATCACAATATGAGGTATAACGTTATATACTATTACGTTATAACCTATAACGTTATATTCTATTACGTTATGTCGTATAACTTTATATACTATTACGTTATGACGTAGAACGTTATATACTATTACGTTATAATGTATAACGTTATATTCCATCACTATAGGACCTATAACGTTATATTGCAACCACTATATGACGTATAACGTTATATACTATTACGTTATTACGTATAACGTTATATACTATTACGTTATTACGTATAACGTTATATACTATTACGTTATGACGTATAACGTTATGTACTATTACGTTATGACGTATATTGTTATATACTATTACGTTATAATGTATAACGTTATATACTATTACGTTATGACGTATAACGTTATATACTATTACGTTATAATGTATAACGTTATATTCCATCACTATAGGACCTATAACGTTATATTGCACCACTATATGACGTATAACGTTATATACTATTACGTTATAATGTATAACGTTATATTCCAACACTATGAGACCTATAACGTTATATTGCACCACTATATGACCTATAACGTTATATACTATTACGTTATGTCGTATAACGTTATATACTATTACGTTACGACGTAAAACGTTATATACTATTACGTAATAGTATATAACGTTATATGCCATCACTATGAGACCTATAACGTTATATTGCACCACTATATGACGTATAACGTTATATATTATTACGTTATGACGTCTAACGTTATATACTATTACGTTATGACGTATAACGTTATATACTATTAAGTTATGACGTATAACGTTATCTACTATTACGTTATGACGTAAAACGTTATATACTATTACGTTATGACGTATAACGTTATGTACTATTACGTTATATACTATAACGTCATATTCCATCACTATAGGACCTGTAACGTTATATCGCATCACTATATGACGTATAACGATATATTGCATCACTATATGACGTATAACGTTATATACTATTACGTTATATTCTATTACGTTATGTCGTATAACGTTATATACTATTAGGTTATATGGTATAACGTTATATCGCATCACTATATGACGTATAACGATATATTGCATCACTATATGACGTATAACGTTATATACTATTACGTTATAACGTATAACGTTATATACTATTACGTTATAATGTATAACGTTATATTCCATCACTATAGGACCTATAACGTTATATTGCACCACTATATGACGTACAACGTTATATACTATTACGTTATGACGTAAAACGTTATATACTATTACGTTATTACGTATAACGTTATATCGCATCACTATATGACGTACGATGTTTTATACTATTACGTTATAACCTTTAGCGTTATGTTGCATTACTATATGATGCATAACGTTATATACTATTACGTTATAATGTATAACGTTATATTCCATCACTATAGGACCTATGACGTTATATTGCAACCACTATATGACGTATAACGTTATATACTATTACGTTATTACGTATAACGTTATATACTATTACGTTATGACGTAAAACGTTATATACTATTACGTTATAATGTATAACGTTATATTCCATCACTATAGGACCTATAACGTTATATTGCAACCACTATATGACGTATAACGTTATATACTATTACGTTATTACGTATAACGTTATCTACTATTACGTTATTACGTATAACGTTATATACTATTACGTTATGACGTATAACGTTATGTACTATTACGTTATGACGTATATTGTTATATACTATTACGTTATAATGTATAACGTTATATTCCATCACTATACGACCTATAACGTTATATTGCACCACTATATGAGGTATAACGTTATATACTATTACGTTATAATGTATAACGTTATATTCCATCACTATGAGACCTATAGCGTTTTATTGCACCACTATATGACCTATAACGTTATATACTATTACGTTATGACGTAAAACGTTATATACTATTACGTTATAACGTATAACGTTATATGCCATCACTATAAGACCTATAACGTTATATTGCACCACTATATGACGTATAACGTTATATACTATTAAGTTATGACGTATAACGTTATGTACTATTACGTTATGACGTATAACGTTATATACTATTACGTTATAATGTATAACGTTGTATTCCATCTCTATAAGCCCTATAACGTTATATTGCACCACAATATGACGTATAACGTTATATACTATTACGTTATGACGTATAACATTATATACTATTACGTTATAATGTATAACGTTATATTCCATCACTATAGGACCTATAACGTTATATTGCACCACTATATGACGTATAACGTTATATACTATTACGTTATAATGTATAACGTTATATTCCATCACTATAAGGCCTATAACGTGATATTGCACCACTATATGACGTATAACGTTATATACTATTACGTTATGACGTATAACGTTATGTACTATTACGTTATATACTATAACGTTATATTCCATCACTATAGGACCTATAACGTTATATCGCATCACTATATGACGTATAACGATATATTGCATCACTATATGACGTATAACGTTATATACTATTACGTTATAAAATATAACGTTATATTCTATTACGTTATGTCGTATAACGTTATATACTATTAGGTTATATGGTATAACGTTATATCGCATCACTATATGACGTATAACGATATATTGCATCACTATATGACGTATAACGTTATATACTATTACGTTATGACGTATAACGTTATATACTATTACGTTATAAGGTATAACGTTATATACTATTACGTTATAATGTATAACGTTGTATTCCATGACTATAAGGCCTATAACGTGATATTGCACCACTTTATGACGTATAACGTTATATACTATTAAGTTATGACGTATAACGTTATGTACTATTACGTTATGACGTATAACGTTATATACTATTACGTTATAATGTATAACGTTATATTCCATCACTATAAGACCTATAACGTTATATTGCACCACTATATGACGTATAACGTTATATACTATTAAGTTATGACGTATAACGTCATATACTATTACGTTATGACGTAAAACGTTATATACTATTACGTTATAATGTATAACGTTATATGCCGTCACTATAAGACCTATAACTTTATATTGCACCACTATATGACGTATAACGTTATATACTATTACGTTATGACGTATAACGTTATATACTATTACGTTATGACGTATAACGTTATATACTATTATGTTATGACGTATAACGTTATATACTATTACGTTATAATGTATAACGTTATATTCCATCACTATAAGGCCTATAACGTGATATTGCACCACTATATGACGTATAACGTTATATACTATTACGTTACGACGAATAACGTTATGTACTATTACGTTATATACTATAACGTTATATTCCATCACTATAGGACCTATAACGTTATATCGCATCACTATATGACGTATAACGATATATTGCATCACTATATGACGTATAACGTTATATACTATTACGTTATAGTGTATAACGTTATATTTCATCACTATAAGGCCTATAACGTTATATTGCACCTCAATATGACTTATAACGTTATATACTATTACGTTATGACGTATAACATTATATACTATTACGTTATAATGTATAACGCTATATTCCATCACTATGACACCTATAGCGTTTTATTGCACCACTATATGACCTATAACGTTATATACTATTACGTTATGACGTAAAAAGTTATATACTATTACGTTATAACGTATAACGTTATATGCCATCACTATAAGACCTATAACGTTATATTGCACCACTATATGACGTATAACGTTATATACTATTACGTTATGACGTATAACGTTATATACTATTACGTTATAATGTATAACGTTGTATTACATGACTATAAGGCCTATAACGTGATATTGCACCACTTTATGACGTATAACGTTATATACTATTAAGTTATGACGTATAACGTTATGTACTATTACGTTATGACGTATAACGTTATATACTATTACGTTATAATGTATAACGTTATATTCCATCTCTATAAGGCCTATAACGTTATATTGCACCACAATATGACGTATAACTTTATATACTATTACGTTATGACGTATAACATTATATACTATTACGTTATAATGTATAACGTTATATTCCATCACTATGGGACCTATAACGTTATATTGCACCACTATATGACGTATAGCGTTATATACTAATACGTTATAATGTATAACGTTATATTCCATCACTATAAGGCCTATAACGTGATATTGCACCACTATATGACGTATAACGTTATATACTATTACGTTATGACGTATAACGTTATGTACTATTACGTTATATACTATAACGTTATATACCATCACTATAGGACCTATAACGTTATATCGCATCACTATATGACGTATAACGATATATTGCATCACTATATGACGTATAACGTTATGTACTATTACGTTATGACGTATAACGTTATATACTATTACGTTATAATGTATAACGTTATATTCCATCACTATATGGCCTATAACGTTATATTGCACCACAATATGACGTATAACGTTATATACTATTACGTTATGACGTATAACATTATATACTATTACGTTATAATGTATAACGTTATATTCCATCACTATAGGACCTATAACGTTATATTGCACCACTATATGACGTATAACGTTATATACTATTACGTTATAATGTATAACGTTATATTCCATCACTATGAGACCTATAGCGTTTTATTGCACCACTATATGACCTATAACGTTATATAATATTACGTTATGACGTATAACTTTATATACTATTACGTTATAATGTATAACGTTATATTCCATCACTATAAGACCTATAACGTTATATTGCACCACTATATGACGTATAACGTTATATACTATTACGTTATAATGTATAACGTTATATGCCGTCACTATAAGACCTATAACTTTATATTGCACCACTATATGACGTATAACGTTATATACTATTACGTTATGACGTATAACGTTATATACTATTATGTTATGACGTATAACGTTATATACTATTACGTTATAATGTATAACGTTATATTCCATCACTATAAGACCTATAACGTGATATTGCACCACTATATGACGTATAACGTTATATACTATTACGTTATGACGTATAACGTTATGTACTATTACGTTATATACTATAACGTTATATTCCATCACTATAGGACCTATAACGTTATATCGCATCACTATATGACGTATAACGATATATTGCATCACTATATGACGTATAACGTTATATACTATTACGTTATAAAATATAACGTTATATTCTATTACGTTATGTCGTATAACGTTATATACTATTAGGTTATATGGTATAACGTTATATCGCATCACTATATGACGTATAACGATATATTGCATCACTATATGACGTATAACGTTATATACTATTACGTTATAACGTATAACGTTATATACTATTACGTTATAACGTATAACGTTATATACTATTACGTTATTACGTATAACGTTATATCGCATCACTATATGACGTACGATGTTTTATACTATTACGTTATAACTTTTAGCGTTATGTTGCATTACTATATGATGCATAACGTTATATACTATTACGTTATGACGTATAACGTTATGTACTATTACGTTATGACGTATATTGTTATATACTATTACGTTATAATGTATAACGTTATATTCCATCACTATAAGGCCTATAACGTTATATCGCATCACTATATGACGTACGATGTTTTATACTATTACGTTATAACGTTTAGCGTTATGTTGCATTACTATATGATGCATAACGTTATATACTATTACGTTATGACGTATAACGTTATGTACTATTACGTTATGACGTATATTGTTATATACTATTACGTTATAATGTATAACGTTATATTCCATCACTATAAGGCCTATAACGTGATATTGCACCACTATATGACGTATAGCGTTATATACTATTACGTTATGACGTATAACGTTATGTACTATTACGTTATATACTATAACGTTATATTCCATCACTATACGACCTATAACGTTATATTGCACCACTATATGAGGTATAACATTATATACTATTACGTTATAATGTATAACGTTATATTCCATCACTATGAGACCTATAGCGTTTTATTGCACCACTATATGACCTATAACGTTATATACTATTACGTTATGACGTAAAACGTTATATACTATTACGTTATAACGTATAACGTTATATGCCATCACTATAAGACCTATAACGTTATATTGCACCACTATATGACGTATAACGTTATATACTATTAAGTTATGACGTATAACGTTATGTACTATTACGTTATGACGTATAACGTTATATACTATTACGTTATAATGTATAACGTTATATTCCATCTCTATAAGCTCTATAACGTTATATTGCACCACAATATGACGTATAACGTTATATACTATTACGTTATGACGTATAACATTATAAACTATTACGTTATAATGTATAACGTTATATTCCATCACTATAAGGCCTATAACGTTATATTGCACCACAATATGACGTATAACGTTATATACTATTACGTTATGACGTATAACGTTATGTACTATTACGTTATATACTATAACGTTATATTCCATCACTATAGGACCTATAACGTTATATCGCATCACTATATGACGTATAACGATATATTGCATCACTATATGACGTATAACGTTATATACTATTACGTTATAAAATATAACGTTATATTCTATTACGTTATGTCGTTATATACTATTAGGTTATATGGTATAACGTTATATTGCATCACTATATGACGTATAACGTTATATACTATTACGTTATGACGTATAACGTTATATACTATTACGTTATAATGTATAACGTTATATTGCACCACAATATGACGTATAACGTTATATACTATTACGTTATGACGTATAACATTATATACTACTACGTTATAATGTATAACGTTATATTCCATCACTATAGGACCTATAACGTTATATTGCACCACTATATGACGTATAACGTTATATACTATTACGTTATAATGTATAACGCTATATAATATTACGTTATGACGTATAACTTTATATACTATTACGTTATAATGTATAACATTATATTCCATCACTATAAGACCTATAACGTTATATTGCACCACTGTATGACGTATAACGTTATATACTATTAAGTTATGACGTATAACGTCATATACTATTACGTTATGACGTAAAACGTTATATACTATTACGTTATAATGTATAACGTTATATGCCGTCACTATAAGACCTATAACTTTATATTGCACCACTATATGACGTATAACGTTATATACTATTACGTTATGACGTATAACGTTATATACTATTATGTTATGACGTATAACGTTATATACTATTACGTTATAATGTATAACGTTATATTCCATCAGTATAAGGCCTATAACGTGATATTGCACCACTATATGACGTATAACGTTATATACTATTACGTTATGACGTATAACGTTATGTACTATTACGTTATATACTATAACGTTATATTCCATCACTATAGGACCTATAACGTTATATCGCATCACTATATGACGTATAACGATATATTGCATCACTATATGACGTATAACGTTATATACTATTACGTTATAACCTATAACGTTATATTCTATTACGTTATGACGTATAACGTTATATACTATTAGGTTATATGGTATAACGTTATATCGCATCACTATATGACCTATAACGATATATTGCATCACTATATGACGTATAACGTTATATACTATTACGTTATAACGTATAACGTTATATACTATTACGTTATAATGTATAACGTTATATTCCATCACCATAGGACCTATAACGTTATATTGCACCACTATATGACGTACAACGTTATATACTATTACGTTATGACGTAAAACGTTATATACTATTAAGTTATGACGTATAACGTCATATACTATTACGTTATGACGTAAAACGTTATATACTATTACGTTATAATGTATAACGTTATATGCCGTCACTATAAGACCTATAACTTTATATTGCACCACTATATGACGTATAACGTTATATACTATTACGTTATGACGTATAACGTTATATACTATTATGTTATGACGTATAACGTTATATACTATTACGTTATAATGTATAACGTTATATTCCATCACTATAAGGCCTATAACGTGATATTGCACCACTATATGACGTATAACGTTATATACTATTACGTTATGACGTATAACGTTATGTACTATTACGTTATATACTATAACGTTATATTCCATCACTATAGGACCTATAACGTTATATCGCATCACTATATGACGTATAACGATATATTGCATCACTATATGACGTATAACGTTATATACTATTACGTTATAACCTATAACGTTATATTCTATTACGTTATGACGTATAACGTTATATACTATTAGGTTATATGGTATAACGTTATATCGCATCACTATATGACCTATAACGATATATTGCATCACTATATGACGTATAACGTTATATACTATTACGTTATAACGTATAACGTTATATACTATTACGTTATAATGTATAACGTTATATTCCATCACTATAGGACCTATAACGTTATATTGCACCACTATATGACGTACAACGTTATATACTATTACGTTATAACGTATAACGTTATATACTATTACGTTATAATGTATAACGTTATATTCCATCACCATAGGACCTATAACGTTATATTGCACCACTATATGACGTACAACGTTATATACTATTACGTTATGACGTAAAACGTTATATACTATTACGTTATTACGTATAACGTTATATCGCATCACTATATGACGTACGATGTTTTATACTATTACGTTATAACGTTTAGCGTTATGTTGCATTACTATATGATGCATAACGTTATATAGTATTACGTTATAATGTAAAACGTTATATTCCATCACTATAGGACCTATAACGTTATATTGCAACCACTATATGACGTATAGCGTTATATACTATTACGTTATTACGTATAACGTTATATACTATTACGTTATGACGTATATCGTTATATACTATTACGTTATAATGTATAACGTTGTATTCCATGACTATAAGGCCTATAACGTGATATTGCACCACTTTATGACGTATAACGTTATATACTATTAAGTTATGACGTATAACGTTATGTACTATTACGTTATGACGTATAACGTTATATACTATCACGTTATAATGTATAACGTTATATTTCATCACTATAAGGCCTATAACGTTATATTGCACCACAATATGACGTATAACGTTGTATACTATTACGTTATAAGGTATAACGTCATATATTGTTAGGTTATAACGTATAACGTTGTATTGCATAACTATAGGACGTATAACGATATATTGCATCACAATGTGGCGTATAATATATTATATACTATTACGTAATTACGTATAACGTTATATCGCATCACTATATGACGTATGACGTTTTATTGCCTCTCTTTCGGTCGTATAACGATATATTGCAACACTATATGACGTATAACGTTATATACTATTACGTTATGACGTATCACGTTATATACAATTATGTTATAACGTATAACGTTATATACTATTAGGTTATATGGTATAACGTTATATTGCATCACTATATGACCTATAACGATATATTGCATCACTATATGACGTATAACGTTATATACTATTACGTTATAACGTATAACGTTATATCGCATCACTATATGACATACGATGTTTTATACTATTACGTTATAACGTTTAGCGTTATGTTGCATTACTATATGATGCATAACGTTATATACTATTACGTTATAATGTATAACGTTATATTCCATCACTATAGGACCTATAACGTTATATTGCAACCACTATATGACGTATAACGTTATATACTATTACGTTATTACGTATAACGTTATATACTATTACGTTATAATGTATAACGATATAATCCATCACCATAGGACCTATAACGTTATATTGCACCACTATATGACGTACAACGTTATATACTATTACGTTATGACGTAAAACGTTATATACTATTACGTTATTACGTATAACGTTATATCACATCACTATAAGACCTATAACTTTATATTGCACCACTATATGACGTATAACGTTATATACTATTACGTTATGACGTATAACGTTATATACTATTATGTTATGACGTATAACGTTATATACTATTACGTTATAATGTATAACGTTATATTCCATCACTATAAGGCCTATAACGTGATATTGCACCACTATATGACGTATAACGTTATATACTATTACGTTACGACGTATAAAGTTATGTACTATTACGTTATATACTATAACGTTATATTCCATCACTATAGGACCTATAACGTTATATCGCATCACTATATGACGTATAACGATATATTGCATCACTATATGACGTATAACGTTATATACTATTACGTTATAATGTATAACGTTATATTCCATCACTATAGGACCTATAACGTTATATTGCACCACTATATGACGTACAACGTTATATACTATTACGTTATAACGTATAACGTTATATACTATTACGTTATAATGTATAACGTTATATTCCATCACCATAGGACCTATAACGTTATATTGCACCACTATATAACGTACAACGTTATATACTATTACGTTATGACGTAAAACGTTATATACTATTACGTTATTACGTATAACGTTATATCCCATCACTATATGACGTACGATGTTTTATACTATTACGTTATAACGTTTAGCGTTATGTTGCATTACTATATGATGCATAACGTTATATACTATTACGTTATAATGTATAACGTTATATTCCATCACTATAGGACATATAACGTTATATTGCAACCACTATATGACGTATAACGTTATATACTATTACGTTATTACGTATAACGTTATATACTATTACGTCATGACGTATATCGTTATATACTATTACGTTATAATGTATAACGTTGTATTTCATGACTATAATGCCTATAACGTGATATTGCACCACTTTATGACGTATAACGTTATATACTATTAGGTTATATGGTATAACGTTATATCGCATCACTATATGACCTATAACGATATATTGCATCACTATATGACGTATAACGTTATATACTATTACGTTATAACGTATAACGTTATATACTATTACGTTATAATGTATAACGTTATATTCCATCACTATAGGACCTATAACGTTATATTGCACCACTATATGACGTACAACGTTATATACTATTACGTTATAACGTATAACGTTATATACTATTACGTTATAATGTATAACGTTATATTCCATCACCATAGGACCTATAACGTTATATTGCACCACTATATGACGTACAACGTTATATACTATTACGTTATGACGTAAAACGTTATATACTATTACGTTATTACGTATAACGTTATATCGCATCACTATATGACGTACGATGTTTTATACTATTACGTTATAACGTTTAGCGTTATGTTGCATTACTATATGATGCATAACGTTATATACTATTACGTTATAATGTATAACGTTATATTCCATCACTATAGGACCTATAACGTTATATTGCAACCACTATATGACGTATAGCGTTATATACTATTACGTTATTACGTATAACGTTATATACTATTACGTTATGACGTATATCGTTATATACTATTACGTTATAATGTATAACGTTGTATTCCATGACTATAAGGCCTATAACGTGATATTGCACCACTTTATGACGTATAACGTTATATACTATTAAGTTATGACGTATAACGTTATGTACTATTACGTTATGACGTATAACGTTATATACTATCACGTTATAATGTATAACGTTATATTTCATCATTATAAGGCCTATAACGTTATATTGCACTACAATATGACGTATAACGTTGTATACTATTACGTTATAAGGTATAACGTCATATATTGTTAGGTTATAACGTATAACGTTGTATTGCATAACTATAGGACGTATAACGATATATTGCATCACAATGTGGCGTATAATATATTATATACTATTACGTAATTACGTATAACGTTATATCGCATCACTATATGACGTATGACGTTTTATTGCCTCTCTTTCGGTCGTATAACGATATATTGCAACACTATATGACGTATAACGTTATATACTATTACGTTATGACGTATCACGTTATATACAATTATGTTATAACGTATAACGTTATATCGCATCACTATATGACCTATAACGATATATTGCATCACTATATGACGTATAACGTTATATACTATTACGTTATAACGTATAACGTTATATCGCATCACTATATGACGTACGATGTTTTATACTATTACGTTATAACGTTTAGCGTTATGTTGCATTACTATATGATGCATAACGTTATATACTATTACGTTATAATGTATAACGTTATATTCCATCACTATAGGACCTATAACGTTATATTGCAACCACTATATGACGTATAACGTTATATACTATTACGTTATTACGTATAACGTTATATACTATTACGTTATAATGTATAACGTTATAATCCATCACCATAGGAGCTATAACGTTATATTGCACCACTATATGACGTACAACGTTATATACTATTACGTTATGACGTAAAACGTTATATACTATTACGTTATTACGTATAACGTTATATCGCATCACTATAAGACCTATAACTTTATATTGCACCACTATATGACGTATAACGTTATATACTATTACGTTATGACGTATAACGTTATATACTATTATGTTATGACGTATAACGTTATATACTATTACGTTATAATGTATAACGTTATATTCCATCACTATAAGGCCTATAACGTGATATTGCACCACTATATGACCTATAACGTTATATACTATTACGTTACGACGTATAACGTTATGTACTATTACGTTATATACTATAACGTTATATTCCATCACTATAGGACCTATAACGTTATATCGCATCACTATATGACGTATAACGATATATTGCATCACTATATGACGTATAACGTTATATACTATTACGTTATAATGTATAACGTTATATTCCATCACTATAGGACCTATAACGTTATATTGCACCACTATATGACGTACAACGTTATATACTATTACGTTATAACGTATAACGTTATATACTATTACGTTATAATGTATAACGTTATATTCCATCACCATAGGACCTATAACGTTATATTGCACCACTATATGACGTACAACGTTATATACTATTACGTTATGACGTAAAACGTTATATACTATTACGTTATTACGTATAACGTTATATCCCATCACTATATGACGTACGATGTTTTATACTATTACGTTATAACGTTTAGCGTTATGTTGCATTACTATATGATGCATAACGTTATATACTATTACGTTATAATGTATAACGTTATATTCCATCACTATAGGACATATAACGTTATATTGCAACCACTATATGACGTATAACGTTATATACTATTACGTTATTACGTATAACGTTATATACTATTACGTCATGACGTATATCGTTATATACTATTACGTTATAATGTATAACGTTGTATTCCATGACTATAAGGCCTATAACGTGATATTGCACCACTTTATGACGTATAACGTTATATACTATTAAGTTATGACGTATAACGTTATGTACTATTACGTTATGACGTATAACGTTATTTACTATTACGTTATAATGTATAACGTTATATTTCATCACTATAAGGGCTATAACGTTATATTGCACCACAATATGACGTATAACGTTATATACTATTACGTTATGACGTATAACATTATATACTATTACGTTATAATGTATAACGCTATATTCCATCACTATGGCACCTATAGCGTTTTATTGCACCACTATATGACCTATAACGTTATATACTATTACGTTATGACGTAAAACGTTATATACTATTACGTTATAACGTATAACGTTATATGCCATCACTATAAGACCTATAACGTTATATTGCACCACTATATGACGTATAACGTTATATACTATTACGTTATGACGTATAACGTTATATACTATTACGTTATAATGTATAACGTTATATTCCATGACTATAAGGCCTATAACGTTATATTGCACCACTTTATGACGTATAACGTTATATACTATTAAGTTATGGCGTATAACGTTATGTACTATTACGTTATGACGTATAACGTTATATACTATTACGTTATAATGTATAACGTTATATTCCATCTCTATAAGGCCTATAACGTTATATTGCACCACAATATGACGTATAACGTTATATACTATTACGTTATGACGTATAACATTATATACTATTACGTTATAATGTATAACGTTATATTCCATCACTATAGGACCTATAACGTTATATTGCACCACTATATGACGTATAGCGTTATATACTATTACGTTATAATGTATAACGTTATATTCCATCACTATAAGGCCTATAACGTGATATTGCACCACTATATGACGTATAACGTTATATACTATTACGTTATGACGTATAACGTTATATACTATTACGTTATATACTATAACGTTATATTCCATCACTATAGGACCTATAACGTTATATCGCATCATTATATGACGTATAACGATATATTGCATCACTATATGACGTATAACGTTATATACTATTACATTATAAAATATAACGTTATATTCTATTACGTTATGTCGTATAACGTTATATACTATTAGGTTATATGGTATAACGTTATATCGCATCACTATATGACCTATTACGATATATTGCATCACTATGTGACGTATAACGTTATATACTATTACGTTACAACGTATAACGTTATATACTATTACGTTATAATGTATAACGTTATATTCCATCACTATAGGACCTATAACGTTATATTGCACCACTATATGACGTACAACGTTATATACTATTACGTTATAACGTATAACGTTATATACTATTACGTTATAATGTATAACGTTATATTCCATCACCATAGGACCTATAACGTTATATTGCACCACTATATGACGTACAACGTTATATACTATTACGTTATGACGTAAAACGTTATATACTATTACGTTATTACGTATAACGTTATATCGCATCACTATATGACGTACGATGTTTTATACTATTACGTTATAACGTTTAGCGTTATGTTGCATTACTATATGATGCATAACGTTATATACTATTACGTTATAATGTATAACGTTATATTCCATCACTATAGGACCTATAGCGTTATATTGCAACCACTATATGACGTATAGCGTTATATACTATTACGTTATTACGTATAACGTTATATACTATTACGTTATGACGTATATCGTTATATACTATTACGTTATAATGTATAACGTTGTATTCCATGACTATAAGGCCTATAACGTGATATTGCACCACTTTATGACGTATAACGTTATATACTATTAAGTTATGACGTATAACGTTATGTACTATTACGTTATGACGTATAACGTTATATACTATCACGTTATACTGTATAACGTTATATTTCATCACTATAAGGCCTATAACGTTATATTGCACCACAATATGACGTATAACGTTGTATACTATTACGTTATAAGGTATAACGTCATATATTGTTAGGTTATAACGTATAACGTTGTATTGCATAACTATGGGACGTATAACGATATATTGCATCACAATGTGGCGTATAATATATTATATACTATTACGTAATTACGTATAACGTTATATCGCATCACTATATGACGTATGACGTTTTATTGCCTCTCTTTCGGTCGTATAACGATATATTGCAACACTATATGACGTATAACGTTATATACTATTACGTTATGACGTATCACGTTATATACAACTATGTTATAACGTATAACGTTATATACTATTAGGTTATATGGTATAACGTTATATCGCATCACTATATGACCTATAACGATATATTGCATCACTATATGACGTATAACGTTATATACTATTACGTTATAACGTATAACGTTATATCGCATCACTATATGACGTACGATGTTTTATACTATTACGTTATAACGTTTAGCGTTATGTTGCATTACTATATGATGCATAACGTTATATACTATTACGTTATAATGTATAACGTTATATTCCATCACTATAGGACCTATAACGTTATATTGCAACCACTATATGACGTATAACGTTATATACTATTACGTCATGACGTATATCGTTATATACTATTACGTTATAATGTATAACGTTGTATTCCATGACTATAAGGCCTATAACGTGATATTGCACCACTTTATGACGTATAACGTTATATACTATTAAGTTATGACGTATAACGTTATGTACTATTACGTTATGACGTATAACGTTATTTACTATTACGTTATAATGTATAACGTTATATTTCATCACTATAAGGGCTATAACGTTATATTGCACCACAATATGACGTATAACGTTATATACTATTACGTTATGACGTATAACATTATATACTATTACGTTATAATGTATAACGCTATATTCCATCACTATGGCACCTATAGCGTTTTATTGCACCACTATATGACCTATAACGTTATATACTATTACGTTATGACGTAAAACGTTATATACTATTACGTTATAACGTATAACGTTATATGCCATCACTATAAGACCTATAACGTTATATTGCACCACTATATGACGTATAACGTTATATACTATTACGTTATGACGTATAACGTTATATACTATTACGTTATAATGTATAACGTTGTATTCCATGACTATAAGGCCTATAACGTGATATTGCACCACTTTATGACGTATAACGTTATATACTATTAAGTTATGGCGTATAACGTTATGTACTATTACGTTATGACGTATAACGTTATATACTATTACGTTATAATGTATAACGTTATATTCCATCTCTATAAGGCCTATAACGTTATATTGCACCACAATATGACGTATAACGTTATATACTATTACGTTATGACGTATAACATTATATACTATTACGTTATAATGTATAACGTTATATTCCATCACTATAGGACCTATAACGTTATATTGCACCACTATATGACGTATAGCGTTATATACTATTACGTTATAATGTATAACGTTATATTCCATCACTATAAGGCCTATAACGTGATATTGCACCACTATATGACGTATAACGTTATATACTATTACGTTATGACGTATAACGTTACATAATATTACGTTATATACTATAACGTTATATTCCATCACTATAGGACCTATAACGTTATATCGCATCATTATATGACGTATAACGATATATTGCATCACTATATGACGTATAACGTTATATACTATTACGTTATAAAATATAACGTTATATTCTATTACGTTATGTCGTATAACGTTATATACTATTAGGTTATATGGTATAACGTTATATCGCATCACTATATGACCTATTACGATATATTGCATCACTATGTGACGTATAACGTTATATACTATTACGTTACAACGTATAACGTTATATACTATTACGTTATAATGTATAACGTTATATTCCATCACTATAGGACCTATAACGTTATATTGCACCACTATATGACGTACAACGTTATATACTATTACGTTATAACGTATAACGTTATATACTATTACGTTATAATGTATAACGTTATATTCCATCACCATAGGACCTATAACGTTATATTGCACCACTATATGACGTACAACGTTATATACTATTACGTTATGACGTAAAACGTTATATACTATTACGTTATTACGTATAACGTTATATCGCATCACTATATGACGTACGATGTTTTATACTATTACGTTATAACGTTTAGCGTTATGTTGCATTACTATATGATGCATAACGTTATATACTATTACGTTATGACGTATAACGTTATGTACTATTACGTTATGACGTATATTGTTATATACTATTACGTTATAATGTATAACGTTATATTCCATCACTATAAGGCCTATAACGTTATATCGCATCACTATATGACGTACGATGTTTTATACTATTACGTTATAACGTTTAGCGTTATGTTGCATTACTATATGATGCATAACGTTATATACTATTACGTTATGACGTATAACGTTATGTACTATTACGTTATGACGTATATTGTTATATACTATTACGTTATAATGTATAACGTTATATTCCATCACTATAAGGCCTATAACGTGATATTGCACCACTATATGACGTATAGCGTTATATACTATTACGTTATGACGTATAACGTTATGTACTATTACGTTATATACTATAACGTTATATTCCATCACTATACGACCTATAACGTTATATTGCACCACTATATGAGGTATAACATTATATACTATTACGTTATAATGTATAACGTTATATTCCATCACTATGAGACCTATAGCGTTTTATTGCACCACTATATGACCTATAACGTTATATACTATTACGTTTTGACGTAAAACGTTATATACTATTACGTTATAACGTATAACGTTATATGCCATCACTATAAGACCTATAACGTTATATTGCACCACTATATGACGTATAACGTTATATACTATTAAGTTATGACGTATAACGTTATGTACTATTACGTTATGACGTATAACGTTATATACTATTACGTTATAATGTATAACGTTATATTCCATCTCTATAAGCTCTATAACGTTATATTGCACCACAATATGACGTATAACGTTATATACTATTACGTTATGACGTATAACATTATATACTATTACGTTATAATGTATAACGTTATATTCCATCACTATAAGGCCTATAACGTTATATTGCACCACAATATGACGTATAACGTTATATACTATTACGTTATGACGTATAACGTTATGTACTATTACGTTATATACTATAACGTTATATTCCATCACTATAGGACCTATAACGTTATATCGCATCACTATATGACGTATAACGATATATTGCATCACTATATGACGTATAACGTTATATACTATTACGTTATAAAATATAACGTTATATTCTATTACGTTATGTCGTATAACGTTATATACTATTAGGTTATATGGTATAACGTTATATTGCATCACTATATGACGTATAACGTTATGTACTATTACGTTATGACGTATAACGTTATATACTATTACGTTATAATGTATAACGTTATATTGCACCACAATATGACGTATAACGTTATATACTATTACGTTATGACGTATAACATTATATACTACTACGTTATAATGTATAACGTTATATTCCATCACTATAGGACCTATAACGTTATATTGCACCACTATATGACGTATAACGTTATATACTATTACGTTATAATGTATAACGCTATATAATATTACGTTATGACGTATAACTTTATATACTATTACGTTATAATGTATAACATTATATTCCATCACTATAAGACCTATAACGTTATATTGCACCACTGTATGACGTATAACGTTATATACTATTAAGTTATGACGTATAACGTCATATACTATTACGTTATGACGTAAAACGTTATATACTATTACGTTATAATGTATAACGTTATATGCCGTCTCTATAAGACCTATAACTTTATATTGCACCACTATATGACGTATAACGTTATATACTATTACGTTATGACGTATAACGTTATATACTATTATGTTATGACGTATAACGTTATATACTATTACGTTATAATGTATAACGTTATATTCCATCACTATAAGGCCTATAACGTGATATTGCACCACTATATGACGTATAACGTTATATACTATTACGTTATGACGTATAACGTTATGTACTATTACGTTATATACTATAACGTTATATTCCATCACTATAGGACCTATAACGTTATATCGCATCACTATATGACGTATAACGATATATTGCATCACTATATGACGTATAACGTTATATACTATTACGTTATAACGTATAACGTTATATACTATTACGTTATAACGTATAACGTTATATACTATTACTTTATATGGTATAACGTTATATCGCATCACTATATGACCTATAACGATATATTGCATCACTATATGACGTATAACGTTATATACTATTACGTTATAACGTATAACGTTATATACTATTACGTTATAATGTATAACGTTATATTCCATCACTATAGGACCTATAACGTTATATTGCACCACTATATGACGTACAACGTTATATACTATTACGTTATAACGTATAACGTTATATACTATTACGTTATAATGTATAACGTTATATTCCATCACCATAGGACCTATAACGTTATATTGCACCACTATATGACGTACAACGTTATATACTATTACGTTATGACGTAAAACGTTATATACTATTACGTTATTACGTATAACGTTATATCGCATCACTATATGACGTACGATGTTTTATACTATTACGTTATAACGTTTAGCGTTATGTTGCATTACTATATGATGCATAACGTTATATAGTATTACGTTATAATGTAAAACGTTATATTCCATCACTATAGGACCTATAACGTTATATTGCAACCACTATATGACGTATAACGTTATATACTATTAAGTTATGACGTATAACGTCATATACTATTACGTTATGACGTAAAACGTTATATACTATTACGTTATAATGTATAACGTTATATGCCGTCTCTATAAGACCTATAACTTTATATTGCACCACAATATGACGTATAACGTTATATACTATTACGTTATGACGTATAACATTATATACTACTACGTTATAATGTATAACGTTATATTCCATCACTATAGGACCTATAACGTTATATTGCACCACTATATGACGTATAACGTTATATACTATTACGTTATAATGTATAACGCTATATAATATTACGTTATGACGTATAACTTTATATACTATTACGTTATAATGTATAACATTATATTCCATCACTATAAGACCTATAACGTTATATTGCACCACTGTATGACGTATAACGTTATATACTATTAAGTTATGACGTATAACGTCATATACTATTACGTTATGACGTAAAACGTTATATACTATTACGTTATAATGTATAACGTTATATGCCGTCTCTATAAGACCTATAACTTTATATTGCACCACTATATGACGTATAACGTTATATACTATTACGTTATGACGTATAACGTTATATACTATTATGTTATGACGTATAACGTTATATACTATTACGTTATAATGTATAACGTTATATTCCATCACTATAAGGCCTATAACGTGATATTGCACCACTATATGACGTATAACGTTATATACTATTACGTTATGACGTATAACGTTATGTACTATTACGTTATATACTATAACGTTATATTCCATCACTATAGGACCTATAACGTTATATCGCATCACTATATGACGTATAACGATATATTGCATCACTATATGACGTATAACGTTATATACTATTACGTTATAACCTATAACGTTATATTCTATTACGTTATAACGTATAACGTTATATACTATTAGGTTATATGGTATAACGTTATATCGCATCACTATATGACCTATAACGATATATTGCATCACTATATGACGTATAACGTTATATACTATTACGTTATAACGTATAACGTTATATACTATTACGTTATAATGTATAACGTTATATTCCATCACTATAGGACCTATAACGTTATATTGCACCACTATATGACGTACAACGTTATATACTATTACGTTATAACGTATAACGTTATATACTATTACGTTATAATGTATAACGTTATATTCCATCACCATAGGACCTATAACGTTATATTGCACCACTATATGACGTACAACGTTATATACTATTACGTTATGACGTAAAACGTTATATACTATTACGTTATTACGTATAACGTTATATCGCATCACTATATGACGTACGATGTTTTATACTATTACGTTATAACGTTTAGCGTTATGTTGCATTACTATATGATGCATAACGTTATATAGTATTACGTTATAATGTAAAACGTTATATTCCATCACTATAGGACCTATAACGTTATATTGCAACCACTATATGACGTATAGCGTTATATACTATTACGTTATTACGTATAACGTTATATACTATTACGTTATGACGTATATCGTTATATACTATTACGTTATAATGTATAACGTTGTATTCCATGACTATAAGGCCTATAACGTGATATTGCACCACTTTATGACGTATAACGTTATATACTATTAAGTTATGACGTATAACGTTATGTACTATTACGTTATGACGTATAACGTTATATACTATCACGTTATAATGTATAACGTTATATTTCATCACTATAAGGCCTATAACGTTATATTGCACCACAATATGACGTATAACGTTGTATACTATTACGTTATAAGGTATAACGTCATATATTGTTAGGTTATAACGTATAACGTTGTATTGCATAACTATAGGACGTATAACGATATATTGCATCACAATGTGGCGTATAATATATTATATACTATTACGTAATTACGTATAACGTTATATCGCATCACTATATGACGTATGACGTTTTATTGCCTCTCTTTCGGTCGTATAACGATATATTGCAACACTATATGACGTATAACGTTATATACTATTACGTTATGACGTATCACGTTATATACAATTATGTTATAACGTATAACGTTATATACTATTAGGTTATATGGTATAACGTTATATCGCATCACTATATGACCTATAACGATATATTGCATCACTATATGACGTATAACGTTATATACTATTACGTTATAACGTATAACGTTATATCGCATCACTATATGACATACGATGTTTTATACTATTACGTTATAACGTTTAGCGTTATGTTGCATTACTATATGATGCATAACGTTATATACTATTACGTTATAATGTATAACGTTATATTCCATCACTATAGGACCTATAACGTTATATTGCAACCACTATATGACGTATAACGTTATATACTATTACGTTATTACGTATAACGTTATATACTATTACGTTATAATGTATAACGATATAATCCATCACCATAGGACCTATAACGTTATATTGCACCACTATATGACGTACAACGTTATATACTACTACGTTATGACGTAAAACGTTATATACTATTACGTTATTACGTATAACGTTATATCGCATCACTATAAGACCTATAACTTTATATTGCACCACTATATGACGTATAACGTTATATACTATTACGTTATGACGTATAACGTTATATACTATTATGTTATGACGTATAACGTTATATACTATTACGTTATAATGTATAACGTTATATTCCATCACTATAAGGCCTATAACGTGATATTGCACCACTATATGACGTATAACGTTATATACTATTACGTTACGACGTATAACGTTATGTACTATTACGTTATATACTATAACGTTATATTCCATCACTATAGGACCTATAACGTTATATCGCATCACTATATGACGTATAACGATATATTGCATCACTATATGACGTATAACGTTATATACTATTACGTTATAATGTATAACGTTATATTCCATCACTATAGGACCTATAACGTTATATTGCACCACTATATGACGTACAACGTTATATACTATTACGTTATAACGTATAACGTTATATACTATTACGTTATAATGTATAACGTTATATTCCATCACCATAGGACCTATAACGTTATATTGCACCACTATATAACGTACAACGTTATATACTATTACGTTATGACGTAAAACGTTATATACTATTACGTTATTACGTATAACGTTATATCCCATCACTATATGACGTACGATGTTTTATACTATTACGTTATAACGTTTAGCGTTATGTTGCATTACTATATGATGCATAACGTTATATACTATTACGTTATAATGTATAACGTTATATTCCATCACTATAGGACATATAACGTTATATTGCAACCACTATATGACGTATAACGTTATATACTATTACGTTATTACGTATAACGTTATATACTATTACGTCATGACGTATATCGTTATATACCATTACGTTATAATGTATAACGTTGTATTTCATGACTATAATGCCTATAACGTGATATTGCACCACTTTATGACGTATAACGTTATATACTATTAGGTTATATGGTATAACGTTATATCGCATCACTATATGACCTATAACGATATATTGCATCACTATATGACGTATAACGT
This sequence comes from Bombus terrestris, assembly GCF_910591885.1. NCBI lineage: Eukaryota > Metazoa > Arthropoda > Insecta > Hymenoptera > Apidae > Bombus > Bombus terrestris. The sequence goes on along the minus strand of NW_025963563.1, from coordinate 649,003 downwards.
TATATACTATTACGTTATAACGTATAACGTTATATACTATTACGTTATAATGTATAACGTTATATTCCATCACTATAGGACCTATAACGTTATATTGCACCACTATATGACGTACAACGTTATATACTATTACGTTATAACGTATAACGTTATATACTATTACGTTATAATGTATAACGTTATATTCCATCACCATAGGACCTATAACGTTATATTGCACCACTATATGACGTACAACGTTATATACTATTACGTTATGACGTAAAACGTTATATACTATTACGTTATTACGTATAACGTTATATCGCATCACTATATGACGTACGATGTTTTATACTATTACGTTATAACGTTTAGCGTTATGTTGCATTACTATATGATGCATAACGTTATATTCTATTACGTTATAATGTATAACGTTATATTCCATCACTATAGGACATATAACGTTATATTGCAACCACTATATGACGTATAGCGTTATATACTATTACGTTATTACGTATAACGTTATATACTATTACGTTATGACGTATATCGTTATATACTATTACGTTATAATGTATAACGTTGTATTCCATGACTATAAGGCCTATAACGTGATATTGCACCACTTTATGACGTATAACGTTATATACTATTAAGTTATGACGTATAACGTTATGTACTATTACGTTATGACGTATAACGTTATATACTATCACGTTATAATGTATAACGTTATATTTCATCATTATAAGGCCTATAACGTTATATTGCACTACAATATGACGTATAACGTTGTATACTATTACGTTATAAGGTATAACGTCATATATTGTTAGGTTATAACGTATAACGTTGTATTGCATAACTATAGGACGTATAACGATATATTGCATCACAATGTGGCGTATAATATATTATATACTATTACGTAATTACGTATAACGTTATATCGCATCACTATATGACGTATGACGTTTTATTGCCTCTCTTTCGGTCGTATAACGATATATTGCAACACTATATGACGTATAACGTTATATACTATTACGTTATGACGTATCACGTTATATACAATTATGTTATAACGTATAACGTTATATCGCATCACTATATGACCTATAACGATATATTGCATCACTATATGACGTATAACGTTATATACTATTACGTTATAACGTATAACGTTATATCGCATCACTATATGACGTACGATGTTTTATACTATTACGTTATAACGTTTAGCGTTATGTTGCATTACTATATGATGCATAACGTTATATACTATTACGTTATAATGTATAACGTTATATTCCATCACTATAGGACCTATAACGTTATATTGCAACCACTATATGACGTATAACGTTATATACTATTACGTTATTACGTATAACGTTATATACTATTACGTTATAATGTATAACGTTATAATCCATCACCATAGGAGCTATAACGTTATATTGCACCACTATATGACGTACAACGTTATATACTATTACGTTATGACGTAAAACGTTATATACTATTACGTTATTACGTATAACGTTATATCGCATCACTATAAGACCTATAACTTTATATTGCACCACTATATGACGTATAACGTTATATACTATTACGTTATGACGTATAACGTTATATACTATTATGTTATGACGTATAACGTTATATACTATTACGTTATAATGTATAACGTTATATTCCATCACTATAAGGCCTATAACGTGATATTGCACCACTATATGACCTATAACGTTATATACTATTACGTTACGACGTATAACGTTATGTACTATTACGTTATATACTATAACGTTATATTCCATCACTATAGGACCTATAACGTTATATCGCATCACTATATGACGTATAACGATATATTGCATCACTATATGACGTATAACGTTATATACTATTACGTTATAATGTATAACGTTATATTCCATCACTATAGGACCTATAACGTTATATTGCACCACTATATGACGTACAACGTTATATACTATTACGTTATAACGTATAACGTTATATACTATTACGTTATAATGTATAACGTTATATTCCATCACTATAGGACCTATAACGTTATATTGCACCACTATATGACGTACAACGTTATATACTATTACGTTATGACGTAAAACGTTATATACTATTACGTTATTACGTATAACGTTATATCCCATCACTATATGACGTACGATGTTTTATACTATTACGTTATAACGTTTAGCGTTATGTTGCATTACTATATGATGCATAACGTTATATACTATTACGTTATAATGTATAACGTTATATTCCATCACTATAGGACATATAACGTTATATTGCAACCACTATATGACGTATAACGTTATATACTATTACGTTATTACGTATAACGTTATATACTATTACGTCATGACGTATATCGTTATATACTATTACGTTATAATGTATAACGTTGTATTCCATGACTATAAGGCCTATAACGTGATATTGCACCACTTTATGACGTATAACGTTATATACTATTAAGTTATGACGTATAACGTTATGTACTATTACGTTATGACGTATAACGTTATTTACTATTACGTTATAATGTATAACGTTATATTTCATCACTATAAGGCCTATAACGTTATATTGCACCACAATATGACGTATAACGTTATATACTATTACGTTATGACGTATAACATTATATACTATTACGTTATAATGTATAACGCTATATTCCATCACTATGGCACCTATAGCGTTTTATTGCACCACTATATGACCTATAACGTTATATACTATTACGTTATGACGTAAAACGTTATATACTATTACGTTATAACGTATAACGTTATATGCCATCACTATAAGACCTATAACGTTATATTGCACCACTATATGACGTATAACGTTATATACTATTACGTTATGACGTATATCGTTATATACTATTACGTTATAATGTATAACGTTGTATTCCATGACTATAAGGCCTATAACGTGATATTGCACCACTTTATGACGTATAACGTTATATACTATTAAGTTATGACGTATAACGTTATGTACTATTACGTTATGACGTATAACGTTATATACTATTACGTTATAATGTATAACGTTATATTCCATCTCTATAAGGCCTATAACGTTATATTGCACCACAATATGACGTATAACGTTATATACTATTACGTTATGACGTATAACATTATATACTATTACGTTATAATGTATAACGTTATATTCCATCACTATAGGACCTATAACGTTATATTGCACCACTATATGACGTATAGCGTTATATACTATTACGTTATAATGTATAACGTTATATTCCATCACTATAAGGCCTATAACGTGATATTGCACCACTATATGACGTATAACGTTATATACTATTACGTTATGACGTATAACGTTATGTACTATTACGTTATATACTATAACGTTATATTCCATCACTATAGGACCTATAACGTTATATCGCATCATTATATGACGTATAACGATATATTGCATCACTATATGACGTATAACGTTATATACTATTACGTTATAAAATATAACGTTATATTCTATTACGTTATGTCGTATAACGTTATATACTATTAGGTTATATGGTATAACGTTATATCGCATCACTATATGACGTATAACGATATATTGCATCACTATATGACGTATAACGTTATGTACTATTACGTTATGACGTATAACGTTATATACTATTACGTTATAATGTATAACGTTATATTCCATCACTATATGGCCTATAACGTTATATTGCACCACAATATGACGTATAACGTTATATACAATTACGTTATGTCGTATAACATTATATACTATTACGTTATAATGTATAACGTTATATTCCATCACTATAGGACCTATAACGTTATATTGCACCACTATATGACGTATAACGTTATATACTATTACGTTATAATGTATAACGCTATATAATATTACGTTATGACGTATAACTTTATATACTATTACGTTATAATGTATAACATTATATTCCATCACTATAAGACCTATAACGTTATATTGCACCACTGTATGACGTATAACTTTATATACTATTAAGTTATGACGTATAACGTCATATACTATTACGTTATGACGTAAAACGTTATATACTATTACGTTATAATGTATAACGTTATATGCCGTCACTATAAGACCTATAACTTTATATTGCACCACTATATGACGTATAACGTTATATACTATTACGTTATGACGTATAACGTTATATACTATTATGTTATGACGTATAACGTTATATACTATTACGTTATAATGTATAACGTTATATTCCATCACTATAAGGCCTATAACGTGATATTGCACCACTATATGACGTATAACGTTATATACTATTACGTTATGACGTATAACGTTATGTACTATTACGTTATATACTATAACGTTATATTCCATCACTATAGGACCTATAACGTTATATCGCATCACTATATGACGTATAACGATATATTGCATCACTATATGACGTATAACGTTATATACTATTACGTTATAAAATATAACGTTATATTCTATTACGTTATGTCGTATAACGTTATATACTATTAGGTTATATGGTATAACGTTATATCGCATCACTATATGACGTATAACGATATATTGCATCACTATATGACGTATAACGTTATGTACTATTACGTTATGACGTATAACATTATATACTATTACGTTATAATGTATAACGTTATATTCCATCACTATACGACCTATAACGTTATATTGCACCACTATATGACGTATAACGTTATATACTATTACGTTATAATGTATAGCGTTATATTCCATCACTATGAGACCTATAGCGTTTTATTGCACCACTATATGACCTATAACGTTATATACTATTACGTTATGACGTAAAACGTTATATACTATTACGTTATAACGTATAACGTTATATGCCATCACTATAAGACCTATAACGTTATATTGCACCACTATATGACGTATAACGTTATATACTATTAAGTTATGACGTATAACGTTATGTACTATTACGTTATGACGTATAACGTTATATACTATTACGTTATAATGGATAACGTTATATTCCATCTCTATAAGCCCTATAACGTTATATTGCACCACAATATGACGTATAACGTTATATACTATTACGTTATGACGTATAACATTATATACTATTACGTTATAATGTATAACGTTATATTCCATCACTATAGGACCTATAACGTTATATTGCACCACTATATGACGTATAACGTTATATACTATTACGTTATAATGTATAACGTTATATTCCATCACTATAAGGCCTATAACGTGATATTGCACCACTATATGACGTATAACGTTATATACTATTACGTTATGACGTATAACGTTATGTACTATTACGTTATATACTATAACGTTATATTCCATCACTATAGGACCTATAACGTTATATCGCATCACTATATGACGTATAACGATATATTGCATCACTATATGACGTATAACGTTATATACTATTAGGTTATATGGTATAACGTTATATCGCATCACTATATGACGTATAACGATATATTGCATCACTATATGACGTATAACGTTATGTACTATTACGTTATGACGTATAACGTTATATACTATTACGTTATAATGTATAACGTTATATTCCATCACTATAAGGCCCATAACGTTATATTGCACCACAATATGACGTATAACGTTATATACTATTACGTTATGACGTATAACATTATATACTATTACGTTATAATGTATAACGTTATATTCCATCACTATAGGACCTATAACGTTATATTGCACCACTATATGACGTATAACGTTATATACTATTACGTTATAATGTATAACGCTATATAATATTACGTTATGACGTATAACTTTATATACTATTACGTTATAATGTATAACGTTATATTCCATCACTATAAGACCTATAACGTTATATTGCACCACTATATGACGTATAACGTTATATACTATTAAGTTATGACGTATAACGTCATATACTATTACGTTATGACGTAAAACGTTATATACTATTACGTTATAATGTATAACGTTATATGCCGTCACTATAAGACCTATAACTTTATATTGCACCACTATATGACGTATAACGTTATATACTATTACGTTATGACGTATAACGTTATATACTATTATGTTATGACGTATAACGTTATATACTATTACGTTATAATGTATAACGTTATATTCCATCACTATAAGGCCTATAACGTGATATTGCACCACTATATGACGTATAACGTTATATACTATTACGTTATGACGTATAACGTTATGTACTATTACGTTATATACTATAACGTTATATTCCATCACTATAGGACCTATAACGTTATATCGCATCACTATATGACGTATAACGATATATTGCATCACTATATGACGTATAACGTTATATACTATTACGTTATAACCTATAACGTTATATTCTATTACGTTATGTCGTATAACGTTATATACTATTAGGTTATATGGTATAACGTTATATCGCATCACTATATGACCTATAACGATATATTGCATCACTATATGACGTATAACGTTATATACTATTACGTTATGACGTATAACGTTATGTACTATTACGTTATGACGTATAACGTTATATACTATTACGTTATAATGTATAACGTTATATTCCATCACTATATGGCCTATAACGTTATATTGCACCACAATATGACGTATAACGTTATATACAATTACGTTATGTCGTATAACATTATATACTATTACGTTATAATGTATAACGTTATATTCCATCACTATATGGCCTATAACGTTATATTGCACCACAATATGACGTATAACGTTATATACTATTACGTTATGACGTATAACATTATATACTATTACGTTATAATGTATAACGTTATATTCCATCACTATAGGACCTATAACGTTATATTGCATCACTATATGACGTATAACGTTATATACTATTACGTTATAATGTATAACGCTATATAATATTACGTTATGACGTATAACTTTATATACTATTACGTTATAATGTATAACATTATATTCCATCACTATAAGACCTATAACGTTATATTGCACCACTGTATGACGTATAACTTTATATACTATTAAGTTATGACGTATAACGTCATATACTATTACGTTATGACGTAAAACGTTATATACTATTACGTTATAATGTATAACGTTATATGCCGTCACTATAAGACCTATAACTTTATATTGCACCACTATATGACGTATAACGTTATATACTATTACGTTATGACGTATAACGTTATATACTATTATGTTATGACGTATAACGTTATATACTATTACGTTATAATGTATAACGTTATATTCCATCACTATAAGGCCTATAACGTGATATTGCACCACTATATGACGTATAACGTTATATACTATTACGTTATGACGTATAACGTTATGTACTATTACGTTATATACTATAACGTTATATTCCATCACTATAGGACCTATAACGTTATATCGCATCACTATATGACGTATAACGGTATATTGCATCACTATATGACGTATAACGTTATATACTATTACGTGATAACCTATAACGTTATATTCTATTACGTTATGACGTATAACGTTATATACTATTAGGTTATATGGTATAACGTTATATCGCATCACTATATGACCTATTACGATATATTGCATCACTATGTGACGTATAACGTTATATACTATTACGTTACAACGTATAACGTTATATACTATTACGTTATAATGTATAACGTTATATTCCATCACTATGGGACCTATAACGTTATATTGCACCACTATATGACGTACAACGTTATATACTATTACGTTATAACGTATAACGTTATATACTATTACGTTATAATGTATAACGTTATATTCCATCACCATAGGACCTATAACGTTATATTGCACCACTATATGACGTACAACGTTATATACTATTACGTTATGACGTAAAACGTTATATACTATTACGTTATTACGTATAACGTTATATCGCATCACTATATGACGTACGATGTTTTATACTATTACGTTATAACGTTTAGCGTTATGTTGCATTACTATATGATGCATAACGTTATATACTATTACGTTATAATGTATAACGTTATATTCCATCACTATAGGACCTATAGCGTTATATTGCAACCACTATATGACGTATAGCGTTATATACTATTACGTTATTACGTATAACGTTATATACTATTACGTTATGACGTATATCGTTATATACTATTACGTTATTACGTATAACGTTATATCGCATCACTATGTGACGTACGATGTTTTATACTATTACGTTATAACGTTTAGCGTTATGTTGCATTACTATATGATGCATAACGTTATATACTATAACGTTATAATGTATAACGTTATATTCCATCACTATAGGACCTATAACGTTATATTGCAACCACTATATGACGTATAACGTTATATACTATTACGTTATAATGTATAACGTTATATTCCATCGCTATGAGTCCTATAACGTTATATTGCACCACTATATGACGTATAACGTTATATACTATTACGTTATAATGTATAACGTTATATTCCATCACTATAAGGCCTATAACGTTATATTGCACCACAATATGACGTAAAACGTTATATACTATTACGTTATGACGTATAACGTTATATACTATTATGTTATGACGTATAACGTTATATACTATTACGTTATAATGTATAACGTTATATTCCATCACTATAAGGCCTATAACGTGATATTGCACCACTATATGACGTATAACGTTATATACTATTACGTTATGACGTATAACGTTATGTACTATTACGTTATATACTATAACGTTATATTCCATCACTATATGACCTATTACGATATATTGCATCACTATGTGACGTATAACGTTATATACTATTACGTTACAACGTATAACGTTATATACTATTACGTTATAATGTATAACGTTATATTCCATCACTATGGGACCTATAACGTTATATTGCACCACTATATGACGTACAACGTTATATACTATTACGTTATAACGTATAACGTTATATACTATTACGTTATAATGTATAACGTTATATTCCATCACCATAGGACCTATAACGTTATATTGCACCACTATATGACGTACAACGTTATATACTATTACGTTATGACGTAAAACGTTATATACTATTACGTTATTACGTATAACGTTATATCGCATCACTATATGACGTACGATGTTTTATACTATTACGTTATAACGTTTAGCGTTATGTTGCATTACTATATGATGCATAACGTTATATACTATTACGTTATAATGTATAACGTTATATTCCATCACTATAGGACCTATAGCGTTATATTGCAACCACTATATGACGTATAGCGTTATATACTATTACGTTATTACGTATAACGTTATATACTATTACGTTATGACGTATATCGTTATATACTATTACGTTATAATGTATAACGTTGTATTCCATGACTATAAGGCCTATAACGTGATATTGCACCACTTTATGACGTATAACGTTATATACTATTAAGTTATGACGTATAACGTTATGTACTATTACGTTATGACGTATAACGTTATATACTATCACGTTATACTGTATAACGTTATATTTCATCACTATAAGGCCTATAACGTTATATTGCACCACAATATGACGTATAACGTTGTATACTATTACGTTATAAGGTATAACGTCATATATTGTTAGGTTATAACGTATAACGTTGTATTGCATAACTATGGGACGTATAACGATATATTGCATCACAATGTGGCGTATAATATATTATATACTATTACGTAATTACGTATAACGTTATATCGCATCACTATATGACGTATGACGTTTTATTGCCTCTCTTTCGGTCGTATAACGATATATTGCAACACTATATGACGTATAACGTTATATACTATTACGTTATGACGTATCACGTTATATACAACTATGTTATAACGTATAACGTTATATACTATTAGGTTATATGGTATAACGTTATATCGCATCACTATATGACCTATAACGATATATTGCATCACTATATGACGTATAACGTTATATACTATTACGTTATTACGTATAACGTTATATACTATTACGTTATAATGTATAACGTTATAATCCATCACCATAGGACCTATAACGTTATATTGCACCACTATATGACGTATAACGTTATATACTATTACGTTATAATGTATAACGTTATATTCCATCACTATGAGACCTATAGCGTTTTATTGCACCACTATATGACCTATAACGTTATATAATATTACGTTATGACGTATAACTTTATATACTATTACGTTATAATGTATAACGTTATATTCCATCACTATAAGACCTATAACGTTATATTGCACCACTATATAACGTATAACGTTATATACTATTAAGTTATGACGTATAACGTCATATACTATTACGTTATGACGTAAAACGTTATATACTATTACGTTATAATGTATAACGTTATATGCCGTCACTATAAGACCTATAACTTTATATTGCTCCACTATATGACGTATAGCGTTATATACTATTACGTTATGACGTATAAAGTTATATACTACTATGTTATGACGTATAACGTTATATACTATTACGTTATAATGTATAACGTTATATTCCATCACTATGAGACCTATAGCGTTTTATTGCACCACTATATGACCTATAACGTTATATAATATTACGTTATGACGTATAACTTTATATACTATTACGTTATAATGTATAACGTTATATTCCATCACTATAAGACCTATAACGTTATATTGCACCACTATATAACGTATAACGTTATATACTATTAAGTTATGACGTATAACGTCATATACTATTACGTTATGACGTAAAACGTTATATACTATTACGTTATAATGTATAACGTTATATGCCGTCACTATAAGACCTATAACTTTATATTGCTCCACTATATGACGTACAACGTTATATACTATTACGTTATGACGTAAAACGTTATATACTATTACGTTATAACGTATAACGTTATATCGCATCACTATATGACGTACGATGTTTTATACTATTACGTTACAACGTTTAGCGTTATGTTGCATTACTATATGATGCATAACGTTATATACTATTACGTTATAATGTATAACGTTATATTCCATCACTATAGGACCTATAACGTTATATTGCACCACTATATGACGTACAACGTTATATACTATTACGTTATGACGTAAAACGTTATATACTATTACGTTATTACGTATAACGTTATATCGCATCACTATATGACGTACGATGTTTTATACTATTACGTTATAACGTTTAGCGTTATGTTGCATTACTATATGATGCATAACGTTATATACTATTACGTTATAATGTATAACGTTATATTCCATCACTATAGGACCTATAACGATATATTGCACCACAATATGACGTATAACGTTATATACTATTACGTTATGACGTATAACATTATATACTATTACGTTATAATGTATAACGCTATATTCCATCACTATGGCACCTATAGCGTTTTATTGCACCACTATATGACCTATAACGTTATATACTATTACGTTATGACGTAAAACGTTATATACTATTACGTTATAACGTATAACGTTATATGCCATCACTATAAGACCTATAACGTTATATTGCACCACTATATGACGTATAACGTTATGTACTATTACGTTATATACTATAACGTTATATTCCATCACTATAGGACCTATAACGTTATATCGCATCACTATATGACGTATAACGATATATTGCATCACTATATGACGTATAACGTTATATACTATTACGTTATAAAATATAACGTTATATTCTATTACGTTATGTCGTATAACGTTATATACTATTAGGTTATATGGTATAACGTTATATCGCATCACTATATGACGTATAACGATATATTGCATCACTATATGACGTATAACGTTATGTACTATTACGTTATGACGTATAACGTTATATACTATTACGTTATGACGTATAACGTTATATACTATCACGTTATAATGTATAACGTTATATTCCATCACTATAAGGCCTATAACGATATATTGCACCACAATATGACGTATAACGTTATATACTATTACGTTATGACGTATAACATTATATACAATTACGTTATAATGTATAACGTTATATTCCATCACTATAGGACCTATAACGTTATATTGCACCACTATATGACGTATAACGTTATATACTATTACGTTATAATGTATAACGTTATATTCCATCACTATGAGACCTATAGCGTTTTATTGCACCACTATATGACCTATAACGTTATATACTATTACGTTATGACGTATAAAGTTATATACTATTATGTTATGACGTATAACGTTATATACTATTACGTTATAATGTATAACGTTATATTCCATCACTATAAGGCCTATAACGTGATATTACACCACTATATGACGTATAACGTTATAAACTATTACGTTATGACGTATAACGTTATGTACTATTACGTTATATACAATAACGTTATATTCCATCACTATAGGACCTATAACGTTATATCGCATCATTATATGACGTATAACGATATATTGCATCACTATATGACGTATAACGTTATATACTATTACGTTATAAAATATAACGTTATATTCTATTACGTTATGTCGTATAACGTTATATACTATTAGGTTATATGGTATAACGTTATATCGCATCACTATATGACGTATACGATATATTACATCACTATATGACGTATAACGTTATACACTATTACGTTATAACGTACAACGTTATATACTATTACGTTATTACGTATAACGTTATATCGCATCACTATATTACGTACGATGTTTTATACTATTACGTTATAACGTTTAGCGTTATGTTGCATTACTATATGATGCATAACGTTATATACTATTACGTTATGACGTATAACGTTATGTACTATTACGTTATGACGTATATTGTTATATACTATTACGTTATAATGTATAACGTTATATTCCATCACTATAGGACCTATAACGTTATATCGCATCACTATATGACGTGTAACGATATATTGCACCACAATATGACGTATAACGTTATATACTATTACGTTATGACGTATAACATTATATACTATTACGTTATAATGTATAACGTTATATTCCATCACTATACGACCTATAACGTTATATTGCACCACTATATGAGGTATAACGTTATATACTATTACGTTATAATGTATAACGTTATATTCCATCACTATGAGACCTATAGCGTTTTATTGCACCACTATATAACCTATAACGTTATATACTATTACGTTATGACGTAAAACGTTATATACTATTACGTTATAACGTATAACGTTATATGCCATCACTATAAGACCTATAACGTTATATTGCAACACTATATGACGTATAACGTTATATACTATTAAGTTATGACGTATAACGTTATGTACTATTACGTTATGACGTATAACGTTATATACTATTACGTTATAATGTATAACGTTATATTCCATCTCTATAAGCCCTATAACGTTATATTGCACCACAATATGACGTATAACGTTATATACTATTACGTTATGACGTATAACATTATATACTATTACGTTATAATGTATAACGTTATATTCCATCACTATAGGACCTATAACGTTATATTGCACCACTATATGACGTATAACGTTATATACTATTACGTTATAATGTATAACGTTATATTCCATCACTATAAGGCCTATAACGTGATATTGCACCACTATATGACGTATAACGTTATATACTATTACGTTATGACGTATAACGTTATGTACTATTACGTTATATACTATAACGTTATATTCCATCACTATAGGACCTATAACGTTATATCGCATCACTATATGACGTATAACGATATATTGCATCACTATATGACGTATAACGTTATATACTATTAGGTTATATGGTATAACGTTATATCGCATCACTATATGACGTATAACGATATATTGCATCACTATATGACGTATAACGTTATGTACTATTACGTTATGACGTATAACGTTATATACTATTACGTTATAATGTATAACGTTATATTCCATCACTATAAGGCCTATAACGTTATATTGCACCACAATATGACGTATAACGTTATATACTATTACGTTATGACGTATAACATTATATACTATTACGTTAAAATGTATAACGTTATATTCCATCACTATAGGACCTATAACGTTATATTGCACCACTATATGACGTATAACGTTATATACTATTACGTTATAATGTATAACGCTATATAATATTACGTTATGACGTATAACTTTATATACTATTACGTTATAATGTATAACGTTATATTCCATCACTATAAGACCTATAACGTTATATTGCACCACTATATGACGTATAACGTTATATACTATTAAGTTATGACGTATAACGTCATATACTATTACGTTATGACGTAAAACGTTATATACTATTACGTTATAATGTATAACGTTATATGCCGTCACTATAAGACCTATAACTTTATATTGCACCACTATATGACGTATAACGTTATATACTATTACGTTATGACGTATAACGTTATATACTATTATGTTATGACGTATAACGTTATATACTATTACGTTATAATGTATAACGTTATATTCCATCACTACAAGGCCTATAACGTGATATTGCACCACTATATGACGTATAACGTTATATACTATTACGTTATGACGTATAACGTTATGTACTATTACGTTATATACTATAACGTTATATTCCATCACTATAGGACCTATAACGTTATATCGCATCACTATATGACGTATAACGATATATTGCATCACTATATGACGTATAACGTTATATACTATTACGTTATAACCTATAACGTTATATTCTATTACGTTATGTCGTATAACGTTATATACTATTAGGTTATATGGTATAACGTTATATCGCATCACTATATGACCTATAACGATATATTGCATCACTATATGACGTATAACGTTATATACTATTACGTTATAACGTATAACGTTATATACTATTACGTTATAATGTATAACGTTATATTCCATCACTATAGGACCTATAACGTTATATTGCACCACTATATGACGTACAACGTTATATACTATTACGTTATAACGTATAACGTTATATACTATTACGTTATAATGTATAACGTTATATTCCATCACCATAGGACCTATAACGTTATATTGCACCACTATATGACGTACAACGTTATATACTATTACGTTATGACGTAAAACGTTATATACTATTACGTTATTACGTATAACGTTATATCGCATCACTATATGACGTACGATGTTTTATACTATTACGTTATAACGTTTAGCGTTATGTTGCATTACTATATGATGCATAACGTTATATACTATTACGTTATAATGTATAACGTTATATTCCATCACTATAGGACCTATAACGTTATATTGCAACCACTATATGACGTATAACGTTATATACTATTACGTTTTACGTATAACGTTATATACTATTACGTTATGACGTATATCGTTATATACTATTACGTTATAATGTATAACGTTGTATTCCATGACTATAAGGCCTATAACGTGATATTGCACCACTTTATGACGTATAACGTTATATACTATTAAGTTATGACGTATAACGTTATGTACTATTACGTTATGACGTATAACGTTATATACTATTACGTTATAATGTATAACGTTATATTTCATCACCATAAGGCCTATAACGTTATATTGCACCACAATATGACGTATAACGTTATATACTATTACGTTATGACGTATAACATTATATACTATTACGTTATAATGTATAACGTTATATTCCATCACTATACGACCTATAACGTTATATTGCACCACTATATGACGTATAACGTTATATACTATTACGTTATAATGTATAACGCTATATTCCATCACTATGGCACCTATAGCGTTTTATTGCACCACTATATGACCTATAACGTTATATACTATTACGTTATGACGTAAAACGTTATATACTATTACGTTATAACGTATAACGTTATATGCCATCACTATAAGACCTACAACGTTATATTGCACCACTATATGACGTATAACGTTATATACTATTACGTTATGACGTATAACGTTATATACTATTACGTTATGACGTATAACGTTATATACTATTACGTTATAATGTATAACGTTGTATTCCATGACTATAAGGCCTATAACGTGATATTGCACCACTTTATGACGTATAACGTTATATACTATTAAGTTATGACGTATAACGTTATGTACTATTACGTTATGACGTATAACGTTATATACTATTACGTTATAATGTATAACGTTATATTCCATCTCTATAAGCCCTATAACGTTATATTGCACCACAATATGACGTATAACGTTATATACTATTACGTTATGACGTATAACATTATATACTATTACGTTATAATGTATAACGTTATATTCCATCACTATAGGACCTATAACGTTATATTGCACCACTATATGACGTATAGCGTTATATACTATTACGTTATAATGTATAACGTTATATTCCATCACTATGAGACCTATAGCGTTTTATTGCACCACTATATGACCTATAACGTTATATACTATTACGTTATGACGTAAAACGTTATATACTATTACGTTATAACGTATAACGTTATATGCCATCACTATAAGACCTATAACGTTATATTGCACCACTATATGACGTATAACGTTATATACTATTAAGTTATGACGTATAACGTTATGTACTATTACGTTATGACGTATAACGTTATATACTATTACGTTATAATGTATAACGTTATATTCCATCTCTATAAGCCCTATAACGTTATATTGCACCACAATATGACGTATAACGTTATATACTATTACGTTATGACGTATAACATTATATACTATTACGTTATAATGTATAACGTTATATTCCATCACTATAGGACCTATAACGTTATATTGCACCACTATATGACGTATAACGTTATATACTATTACGATATGACGTAAAACGTTATATACTATTACGTTATAATGTATAACGTTATATGCCGTCACTATAAGACCTATAACTTTATATTGCACCACTATATGACGTATAACGTTATATACTATTACGTTATGACGTATAACGTTATATACTATTATGTTATGACGTATAACGTTATATACTATTACGTTATAATGTATAACGTTATATTCCATCACTATAAGGCCTATAACGTGATATTGCACCACTATATGACGTATAACGTTATATACTATTACGTTATGACGTATAACGTTATGTACTATTACGTTATATACTATAACGTTATATTCCATCACTATAGGACCTATAACGTTATATCGCATCACTATATGACGTATAACGATATATTGCATCACTATATGACGTATGACGTTATATACTATTACGTTATAACCTATAACGTTATATTCTATTACGTTATGTCGTATAACGTTATATACTATTAGGTTATATGGTATAACGTTATATCGCATCACTATATGACCTATAACGATATATTGCATCACAATATGACGTATAACGTTATATACTATTACGTTATAACGTATAACGTTATATACTATTACGTTATAATGTATAACGTTATATTCCATCACTATAGGACCTATAACGTTATATTGCACCACTATATGACGTACAACGTTATATACTATTACGTTATAACGTATAACGTTATATACTATTACGTTATAATGTATAACGTTATATTCCATCACCATAGGACCTATAACGTTATATTGCACCACTATATGACGTACAACGTTATATACTATTACGTTATGACGTAAAACGTTATATACTATTACGTTATTACGTATAACGTTAAATCGCATCACTATATGACGTACGATGTTTTATACTATTACGTTATAACGTTTAGCGTTATGTTGCATTACTATATGATGCATAACGTTATATACTATTACGTTATAATGTATAACGTTATATTCCATCACTATAGGACCTATAACGTTATATTGCAACCACTATATGACGTATAACGTTATATACTATTACGTTTTACGTATAACGTTATATACTATTACGTTATGACGTATATCGTTATATACTATTACGTTATAATGTATAACGTTGTATTCCATGACTATAAGGCCTATAACGTGATATTGCACCACTTTATGACGTATAACGTTATATACTATTAAGTTATGACGTATAACGTTATGTACTATTACGTTATGACGTATAACGTTATATACTATTACGTTATAATGTATAACGTTATATTTCATCACCATAAGGCCTATAACGTTATATTGCACCACAATATGACGTATAACGTTATATACTATTACGTTATGACGTATAACATTATATACTATTACGTTATAATGTATAACGTTATATTCCATCACTATAGGACCTATAACGTTATATCGCATCACTATATGACGTATAACGATATATTGCATCACTATATGACGTATAACGTTATATACTATTACGTTATAAAATATAACGTTATATTCTATTACGTTATGTCGTATAACGTTATATACTATTAGGTTATATGGTATAACGTTATATCGCATCACTATATGACGTATAACGATATATTGCATCACTATATGACGTATAACGTTATGTACTATTACGTTATGACGTATAACGTTATATACTATTACGTTATAATGTATAACGTTATATTCCATCACTATAAGGCCTATAACGTTATATTGCACCACAATATGACGTATAACGTTATATACTATTACGTTATGACGTATAACATTATATACTATTACGTTATAATGTATAACGTTATATTCCATCACTATAGGACCTATAACGTTATATTGCACCACTATACGACGTATAACGTTATATACTATTACGTTATAATGTATAACGTTATATTCCATCACTATGAGACCTATAGCGTTTTATTGCACCACTATATGACCTATAACGTTATATAATATTACGTTATGACGTATAACTTTATATACTATTACGTTATAATGTATAACGTTATATTCCATCACTATAGGACCTATAACGTTATATTGCACCACTATATGACGTATAACGTTATATACTATTAAGTTATGACGTAAAACGTTATATACTATTACGTTATAATGTCTAACGTTACATGCCGTCACTATAAGACCTATAACTTTATATTGCACCACTATATGACGTATAACGTTATATACTATTACGTTATGACGTATAACGTTATATACTATTATGTTATGACGTATAACGTTCTATACTATTACGTTATAATGTATAACGTTATATTCCATCACTATAAGGCCTATAACGTGATATTGCACCACTATATGGCGTATAACGTTATATACTATTACGTTATGACGTATAACGTCATGTACTATTACGTTATATACTATAACGTTATATTCCATCACTATAGGACCTATAACGTTATATCGCATCACTATATGACGTATAACGATATATTGCATCACTATATGACGTATAACGTTATATACTATTACGTTATAAAATATAACGTTATATTCTATTACGTTATGTCGTATAACGTTATATACTATTAGGTTATATGGTATAACGTTATATCGCATCACTATATGACGTATAACGATATATTGCATCACTATATGACGTATAACGTTATATACTATTACGTTATAACGTATAACGTTATATACTATTACGTTATAACGTATAACGTTATATACTATTACGTTATTACGTATAACGTTATATCGCATCACTATGTGACGTACGATGTTTTATACTATTACGTTATAACGTTTAGCGTTATGTTGCATTACTATATGATGCATAACGTTATATACTATAACGTTATAATGTATAACGTTATATTCCATCACTATAGGACCTATAACGTTATATTGCAACCACTATATGACGTATAACGTTATATACTATTACGTTATAATGTATAACGTTATATTCCATCGCTATGAGACCTATAACGTTATATTGCACCACTATATGACGTATAACGTTATATACTATTACGTTATAATGTATAACGTTATATTCCATCACTATAAGGCCTATAACGTTATATTGCACCACAATATGACGTAAAACGTTATATACTATTACGTTATGACGTATAACGTTATATACTATTATGTTATGACGTATAACGTTATATACTATTACGTTATAATGTATAACGTTATATTCCATCACTATAAGGCCTATAACGTGATATTGCACCACTATATGACGTATAACGTTATATACTATTACGTTATGACGTATAACGTTATGTACTATTACGTTATATACTATAACGTTATATTCCATCACTATAAGACCTATAACGTTATATTGCACCACTATATGACGTATAACGTTATATACTATTAAGTTATGACGTATAACGTCATATACTATTACGTTATGACGTAAAACGTTATATACTATTACGTTATAATGTATAACGTTATATGCCGTCACTATAAGACCTATAACTTTATATTGCACCACTATATGACGTATAACGTTATATACTACTCCGTTATGACGTATAACGTTATATACTATTACGTTATGACGTATAACGTTATGTACTATTACGTTATATACTATAACGTTATATTCCATCACTATAGGACCTATAACGTTATATCGCATCACTATATGACGTATAACGATATATTGCATCACTATATGACGTATAACGTTATATACTATTACATTATAAGGTATAACGTCATATACTATTAGGTTACAAGGTATAACGTTGTATTGCATAACTATAGGACGTACAACGACATATTGCATCACTATATGGCGTATAACGTTATATACTATTACGTCATAATGTATAACGTTATATTCCATCACTGTAGGACTTATAACGATATAGTGCACCACTATATGACGTATAGCGTTATATACCATTACGTTATTACGTATAACGGTATATCGCATCACTATATGACGTGCGATGTTTTATACTATTACGTTATAACGTTTACCGTTATATTGCATTACTATATGATGCATAACGTTATATACTATTACGTTATGACGTATAACGTTATATACTATTACGTTATGACGTATAACGTTATATACTATTACGTTATGACGTATAACGTTATATACTATTACGTTATAATGTATAACGTTATATGCCATCACTATAAGACCTATAACGTTATATTGCACCACTATATGACGTATAACGTTATATACTATTACGTTATGACGTATAACGCTATATACTATTACGTTATGTCGTATAACGTTATATACTATTACGTTATAATGTATAACGTTATATTCCATCACTGTAGGACCTACAACGTTATAGTGCACCACTATATGACGAATAGCGGCATATACCATTACGTTATTACGTTTAACGTTATATCGCATCACTATATGACTTACGATGTTTTATACTATTACGTTATGACGTATAACGTTATATCGCATTACTATATGACGTATAACGTTTTATTGCCTCTCTTTCGGTCGTATAACAATATATTGCATCACTGTATGACGTATAACGTTATATACTATTACGTTATGACGTATCGCGTTGTATACAATTATGTTATAACGTATAAAATTATATCGCATCACAATATGAGGTATAACATTATATTGCATCACTATATGACGTATAACGATATATTGCATCACTATATGACGTATAACGTTATATTCTATTACGTTATAACGTTTAACGTTATATTGCATCACTATATGATGTATAAGGTTATATACTATTACATTATGACATATAACGTTATATGCTATTACGTCAGAATGTATAACGTTATATTCCATCACTATAGGGCCTATAACGATTAATCTCCTCACTATATGACGTATAACGATATATTGCATCACTATATGACGTATAACGTTATATACTATTACGTTATAACCTATAACGTTATATTCTATTACGTTATGTCGTATAACGTTATATACTATTAGGTTATATGGTATAACATTATATCGCATCACTATATGACGTATAACGATATATTGCATCACTATATGACGTATAACGTTATATACTATTACGTTATAACGTATAACGTTATTTACTATTACGTTATAATGTATAACGTTATATTCCATCACTATAGGACCTATAACGTTACATTGCACCACTATATGACGTAGAACGTTATATACTATTACGTTATGACGTAAAACGTTATATTCTATTACGTTATTACGTATAACGTTATATCGCATCACTATATGACGTACGATGTTTTATACTATTACGTTATAACGTTTAGCGTTATGTTGCATTACTATATGATGCATAACGTTATATACTATTACGTTATTACGTATAACGTTATATACTATTACGTTATAATGTATAAAGTTATATCGCATCACAATATGAGGTATAACGTTATATACTATTACGTTATAACCTATAACGTTATATTCTATTACGTTATGTCGTATAACGTTATTTACCATTAGGTTATATGGTATAACGTTATATCGCATCATTATATGACGTATAACGATATATTGCATCACAATATGGCGTATAACGTCATATACTATTACGTAATTACGTATAATGTTATATCGCATCACTATATGACGTATGACGTTTTATTGCCTCTCTTTCGGTCGTATAACGATATATTGCAACACTACATGACGTATAACGTTATATACTATTACGGTATGACGTATCACGTTATATACAATTATGTTATAACGTATAAAGTTATATCGCATCACAATATGAGGTATAAAGTTATATACTATTACGTTATAACCTATAACGTTATATTCTATTACGCAATGTCGTATAACGTTATTTACTATTAGGTTATATGGTATAACGTTATATCGCATCATTATATGACGTATAACGATATATTGCACCACTATAAGACGTATCACGTTATATACAATTATGTTATAACGTATAAAGTTATATCGGATCACAATATGAGGTATAACGTTATATACTATTACGTTATAACCTATAACGTTATATTCTATTACGTTATGTCGTATAACTTTATATACTATTACGTTATGACGTATAACGTTATATACTATTACGTTATGACGTATAACGTTATATACTATTACGTTATTACGTATAACGTTATATACTATTACGTTATGACGTATAACGTTATGTACTATTACGTTATGACGTATATTGTTATATACTATTACGTTATAATGTATAACGTTATATTCCATCACTATAGGACCTATAACGTTATATCGCATCACTATATGACGTATAACGATATATTGCATCACTATATGACGTATAACGTTATATACTATTACGTTATGACGTATAACGTTATATACTATTACGTTATAATGTATAACGTTATATTCCATCACTATAGGACCTATAACGTTATATTGCACCACTATATGACGTATAACGTTGTATACTATTACGTTATAATGTATAACGTTATATTCCATCACTATGAGACCTATAACGTTATATTGCACCACTATATGACCTATAACGTTATATACTATCATGTTATGTCGTATAACGTTATATACTATTACGTTACGACGTATAACGTTATATACTATTACGTTATAATGTATAACGTTATATTCCATCACTATAGGACCTATAACGTTATATTGCACCACTATATGACGTATAACGTTATATATTATTACGTTATGACGTCTAACGTTATATACTATTACGTTATGACGTATAACGTTATATGCTATTACGTCAGAACGTATAACGTTATATTCCATCACTATAGGACCTATAACGTTATATCGCATCACTATATGACGTATAACGATATATTGCATCACTATATGACGTATAACGTTATATACTATTACAGTGTAAGGTATAACGTCATATACTATTAGATTACAAGGTATAACTTTGTATTGCATAACTATAGGACGTATAACGACATATTGCATCACTATATGGCGTATAACGTTATATAATATTACGTTATAATGTATAACGTTATATTCCATCACTGTAGGACCTATAACGTTATAGTGCACCACTATATGACGTATAGCGTTATATACCATTACGTTATTACGTATAACGTTATATCGCAACACTATATGACGAGCGATGTTTTATACTATTACGTTATAACGTTTACCGTTATATTGCATTACTATATGATGCATAACGTTATATACTATTACGTTATGACGTATAACGTTATATACTATTACGTTATGACGTATAACGTTATATACTATTACGTTATAATGTATAACGTTATATTCCATCACTATAAGACCTATAACGTTATATTGCACCACTATATGACGTATAACGTTATATACTATTACGTTATAATGTATAACGTTATATTCCATCACTATGAGACCTATAACGTTATATTGCACCACTATATGACGTATAACGGTATATACTATTACGTTATGACGTATAACGTTATGTAATATTACGTTTAATACTATAACGTTATATTCCATCACTATAGGACCTATAACGTTATATCGCATCACTATATGACGTATAACGATATATTGCATCACTATATGACGTATAACGTTATATACTATTACATTATAAGGTATAACGTCATATACTATTAGGTTACAAGGTATAACGTTGTATTGCATAACTATGGGACGTATAACGACATATTGCATCACTATATGGCGTATAACGTTATATAATATTACGTTATAATGTATAACGTTATATTCCATCACTGTAGGACCTATAACGTTATAGTGTACCACTATATGACGTATAGCGTTATATACCATTACGTTATTACGTATAACGTTATATCGCAACACTATATGACGAGCGATGTTTTATACTATTACGTTATAACGTTTACCGTTATATTGCATTACTATATGATGCATAACGTTATATACTATTACGGTATGACGTATAACGTTATATACTATTACGTTATGACGTATAACGTTATATACTATTACGTTATAATGTATAACGTTATATTCCATCACTATAAGACCTATAACGTTATATTGCACCACTATATGACGTATAACGTTATATACTATTACGTTATAATGTATAACGTTATATTCCATCACTATGAGACCTATAACGTTATATTGCACCACTATATGACGTATAACGGTATATACTATTACGTTATGACGTATAACGTTATGTATTATTACGTTTAATACTATAACGTTATATTCCATCACTATAGGACCTATAACGTTATATCGCATCACTATATGACGTATAACGATATATTGCATCACTATATGACGTATAACGTTATATACTATTACATTATAAGGTATAACGTCATATACTATTAGGTTACAAGGTATAACGTTGTATTGCATAACTATAGGACGTATAACGACATATTGCATCACTATATGGCGTATAACGTTATATAATATTACGTTATAATGTATAACGTTATATTCCATCACTGTAGGACCTATAACGTTATAGTGTACCACTATATGACGTATAGCGTTATATACCATTACGTTATTACGTATAACGTTATATCGCAACACTATATGACGTGCGATGTTTTATACTATTACGTTATAACGTTTACCGTTATATTGCATTACTATATGATGCATAACGTTATATACTATTACGTTATAATGTATAACGTTATATGCCATCACTATAAGACCTATAACGTTATATTGCACCACTATATGACGTATAACGTTATATACTATTACGTTATAATGTATAACGTTATATTCCATCACTATGAGACCTATAACGTTATATTGCACCACTATATGACGTATAACGGTATATACTATTACGTTATGACGTATAACGTTATGTATTATTACGTTTAATACTATAACGTTATATTCCATCACTATAGGACCTATAACGTTATATCGCATCACTATATGACGTATAACGATATATTGCATCACTATATGACGTATAACGTTATATACTATTACATTATAAGGTATAACGTCATATACTATTAGGTTACAAGGTATAACGTTGTATTGCATAACTATAGGACGTATAACGACATATTGCATCACTATATGGCGTATAACGTTATATACTATTACGTCATAATGTATAACGTTATATTCCATCACTGTAGGACTTATAACGATATAGTGCACCACTATATGACGTATAGCGTTATATACCATTACGTTATTACGTATAACGATATATCGCATCACTATATGACGTGCGATGTTTTATACTATTACGTTATAACGTTTACCGTTATATTGCATTACTATATGATGCATAACGTTATATACTATTACGTTATGACGTATAACGTTATATACTATTACGTTATGACGTATAACGTTATATACTATTACGTTATAATGTATAACGTTATATGCCATCACTATAAGACCTATAACGTTATATTGCACCACTATATGACGTATAACGTTATATACTACTACGTTATGACGTATAACGCTATATACTATTACGTTAGGTCGTATAACGTTATATACTATTACGTTATAATGTATAACGTTATATTCCATCACTGTAGGACCTACAACGTTATAGTGCACCATTATATGACGAATAGCGGCATATAACATTAC
Organism: Bombus terrestris; assembly: GCF_910591885.1. Taxonomy (NCBI): domain Eukaryota; kingdom Metazoa; phylum Arthropoda; class Insecta; order Hymenoptera; family Apidae; genus Bombus; species Bombus terrestris. The sequence continues at coordinate 622,340 of NW_025963563.1, read as the reverse complement.
GTTATTACGTTTAACGTTATATCGCATCACTATATGACGTACGATGTTTTATACTATTACGTTATGACGTATAACGTTATATCGCATCACTATACGACGTATAACGTTTTATTGCCTCTCTTTCGGTCGTATAACAATATATTGCATCACTGTATGACGTATAACGTTATATACTATTACGTTATGACGTATCGCGTTGTATACAATTATGTTATAACGTATAAAATTATATCGCATCACAATATGAGGTATAACATTATATTGCATCACTATATGACGTATAACGATGTATTGCATCACTATATGACGTATAACGTTATATTCTATTACGTTATAACGTTTAACGTTATATTGCATCACTATATGATGTATAAGGTTATATACTATTACGTTATGACATATAACGTTATATGCTATTACGTCAGAATGTATAACGTTATATTCCATCACTATAGGGCCTATAACGATTAATCTCCTCACTGTATGACGTATAACGATATATTGCATCACTATATGACGTATAACGTTATATACTATTACGTTATAACCTATAACGTTATATTCTATTACGTTATGTCGTATAACGTTATATACTACTAGGTTATATGGTATAACATTATATCGCATCACTATATGACGTATAACGATATATTGCATCACTATATGACGTATAACGTTATATACTATTACGTTATAACGTATAACGTTATTTACTATTACGTTATACTGTATAACGTTATATTCCATGACTATAGGACCTATAACGTTACATTGCACCACTATATGACGTAGAACGTTATATACTATTACGTTATGACGTAAAACGTTATATTCTATTACGTTATTACGTATAACGTTATATCGCATCACTATATGACGTACGATGTTTTATACTATTACGTTATAACGTTTAGCGTTATGTTGCATTACTATATGATGCATAACGTTATATACTATTACGTTATGACGTATAACGTTATATACTATTACGTTATAATGTATAAAGTTATATCGCATCACAATATGAGGTATAACGTTATATACTATTACGTTATAACCTATAACGTTATATTCTATTACGTTATGTCGTATAACGTTATTTACTATTAGGTTATATGGTATAACGTTATATCGCATCATTATATGACGTATAACGATATATTGCATCACAATATGGCGTATAACGTTATATACTATTACGTAATTACGTATAATGTTATATCGCATCACTATATGACGTATGACGTTTTATTGCCTCTCTTTCGGTCGTATAACGATATATTGCAACACTATATGACGTATAACGTTATATACTATTACGTTATGACGTATCACGTTATATACAATTATGTTATAACGTATAAAGTTATATCGCATCACAATAGGACCTATAACGTTATATTGCACCACTATATGACGTATAACGTTATATACTATTACGTTATAATGTATAACGTTATATTCCATCACTATGAGACCTATAACGTTATATTGCACCACTATATGACGTATAACGGTATATACTATTACGTTATGACGTATAACGTTTTGTATTATTACGTTTAATACTATAACGTTATATTCCATCACTATAGGACCTATAACGTTATATCGCATCACTATGTGACGTATAACGATATATTGCATCACTATATGACGTATAACGTTATATACTATTACATTATAAGGTATAACGTCATATACTATTAGGTTACAAGGTATAACGTTGTATTGCATAACTATAGGACGTATAACGACATATTGCATCACTATATGGCGTATAACGTTATATACTATTACGTCATAATGTATAACGTTATATTCCATCACTGTAGGACTTATAACGATATAGTGCACCACTATATGACGTATAGCGTTATATACCATTACGTTATTACGTATAACGTTATATCGCATCACTATATGACGTGCGATGTTTTATACTATTACGTTATAACGTTTACCGTTATATTGCATTACTATATGATGCATAACGTTATATACTATTACGTTATGACGTATAACGTTATATACTATTACGTTATGACGTTTAACGTTATATACTATTACGTTATAATGTATAACGTTATATTCCATCACTATAAGACCTATAACGTTATATTGCACCACTATATGACGTATAACGTTATATACTATTACGTTATGACGTATAACGTTATATACTATTACGTTATGACGTAAAACGTTATATACTATTACGTTATAATGTATAACGTTATATGCCATCACTATAAGACCTATAACGTTATATTGCACCACTATATGACGTATAACGTTATATACTATTACGTTATGACGTATAACGCTATATACTATTACGTTATGTCGTATAACGTTATATACTATTACGTTATAATGTATAACGTTATATTCCATCACTGTAGGACCTACAACGTTATAGTGCACCACTATATGACGAATAGCGGCATATACCATTACGTTATTACGTTTAACGTTATATCGCATCACTATATGACGTACGATGTTTTATACTATTACGTTATGACGTATAACGTTATATCGCATCACTATATGACGTATAACGTTTTATTGCCTCTCTTTCGGTCGTATAACAATATATTGCATCACTGTATGACGTATAACGTTATATACTATTACGTTATGACGTATCGCGTTGTATACAATTATCTTATAACGTATAAAATTATATCGCATCACAATATGAGGTATGACATTATATTGCATCACTATATGACGTATAACGATATATTGCATCACTATATGACGTATAACGTTATATTCTATTACGTTATAACGTTTAACGTTATATTGCATCACTATATGATGTATAAGGTTATATACTATTACGTTATGACATATAACGTTATATGCTATTACGTCAGAATGTATAACGTTATATTCCATCACTATAGGGCCTATAACGTTTAATCTCCTCACTATATGACGTATAACGATATATTGCATCACTATATGACGTATAACGTTATATACTATTACGTTATAACCTATAACGTTATATTCTATTACGTTATGTCGTATAACGTTATATACTATTAGGTTATATGGTATAACATTATATCGCATCACTATATGACGTATAACGATATATTGCATCACTATATGACGTATAACGTTATATACTATTACGTTATAACGTATAACGTTATTTACTATTACGTTATAATGTATAACGTTATATTCCATCACTATAGGACCTATAACGTTACATTGCACCACTATATGACGTAGAACGTTATATACTATTACGTTATGACGTAAAACGTTATATTCTATTACGTTATTACGTATAACGTTATATCGCATCACTATATGACGTACGATGTCTTATACTATTACGTTATAACGTTTAGCGTTATGTTGCATTACTATATGATGCATAACGTTATATACTATTACGTTATGACGTATAACGTTATATTCCATCACTGTAGGACCTATAACGTTATAGTGCACCACTATATGACGTATAGCGTTATATACTATTACGTTATAATGTATAACGTTATATTCCAACACTATGAGACCTATAACGTTATATTGCACCACTATATGACCTATAACGTTATATACTATTACGTTATGTCGCATAACGTTATATACTATTACGTTACGAAGTAAAACGTTATATACTATTACGTTATAATGTATAACGTTATATGCCATCACTATAAGACCTATAACGTTATATTGCACCACTATATGACGTATAACGTTATATACTATTACGTTATGACGTATAACGTTATATTCCATCACTATGAGACCTATAACGTTATATTGCACCACTGTATGACGTATAACGGTATATACTATTACGTTATGGCGTGTAACGTTATGTATTATTACGTTTTATACTATAACGTTATATTCCATCACTATAGGACCTATAACGTTATATCGCATCACTATATGACGTATAACGATATATTGCATCACTATATGACGTATAACGTTATATACTATTACATTGTAAGGTATAACGCCATATACTATTAGATTACAAGGTATAACTTTGTATTGCATAACTATAGGACGTATAACGACATACTGCATCACTATATGGCGTATAACGTTATATACTATTACGTTATAATGTATAACGTCATATTCCATCACTATAGGACCTATAACGTTATATTGCACCACTATATGACGTATAACGTTATATACTATTACGTTATAATGTGTAACGTTATATTCCATCACTATGAGACCTATAACGTTATATTGCACCACTATATGACGTATAACGGTATATACTATTGCGTTATGGCGTGTAACGTTATGTATTATTACGTTTTATACTATAACGTTATATTCCATCACTATAGGACCTATAACGTTATATCGCATCACTATATGACGTATAACGATATATTGCATCACTATATGACGTATAACGTTATATACTATTACATTGTAAGGTATAACGCCATATACTATTAGATTACAAGGTATAACTTTGTATTGCATAACTATAGGACGTATAACGACATATTGCATCACTATATGGCGTATACCGTTATATACTATTACGTTATAATGTATAACGTTATATTCCATCACTGTAGGACCTATAACGTTATAGTGCACCACTATATGACGTATAGCGTTATATACCATTACGTTATTACGAATAACGTTATATCGCATCACTATATGACGTGCGATGTTTTATACTATTACGTTATAACGTTTACCGTTATATTGCATTACTATATGATGCATAACGTTATATACTATTACGTTATGACGTTTAACGTTATATACTATTACGTTATGACGTATAACGTTATATACTATTACGTTATAATGTATAACGTTATATTCCATCACTATAAGACCTATAACGTTATATTGCACCACTATATGACGTATAACGTTATATACTATTAAGTTATGACGTATAACGTTATATACTATTACGTTATGACGTATAACGTTATATACTATTACATTGTAAGGTATAACGTCATATACTATTAGATTACAAGGTATAACTTTGTATTGCATAACTATAGGACGTATAACGACATATTGCATCACTATATGGCGTATAACGTTATATACTATTACGTTATAATGTATAACGTTATATTCCATCACTGTAGGACCTATAACGTTATAGTGCACCACTATATGACGTATAGCGTTATATACCACTACGTTATTACGAATAACGTTATATCGCATCACTATATGACGTGCGATGTTTTATACTATTACGTTATAACGTTTACCGTTATATTGCATTACTATATGATGCATAACGTTATATACTATTACGTTATGACGTATAACGTTATATACTATTACGTTATGACGTATAACGTTATATACTATTACGTTATGACGTATAACGTTATATACTATTACGTTATAATGTATAACGTTATATTCCATCACTATAATACCTATAACGTTATATTGCACCACTATATGACGTATAACGTTATATACTATTACGTTATGACGTATAACGCTATATACTATTACGTTATGACGTAAAACGTTATATACTATTACGTTATAATGTATAACGTTATATGCCATCACTATAAGACCTATAACGTTATATTGCACCACTGTATGAGGTATAACGTTATATACTATTACGTTATGACGTATAACGTTATATACTATTACGCTATAACCTATAACGTTATATACTATTACGTTATAATGTATAACGTTATATTCCATCACTGTAGGACCTATAACGTTATAGTGCACCACTATTTGACGAATAGCGTTATATACCATTACGTTATTACGTTTAACGTTATATCGCATCACTATATGACGTACGATGTTTTATACTACTACGTTATGACGTATAACGTTATATCGCATCACTATATGACGTATAACGTTTTATTGCCTCTCTTTCGGTCGTATAACAATATATTGCATCACTGTATGACGTATAACATTATATACTATTACGTTATGACGTATCGCGTTGTATACAATTATGTCATAACGTATAAAATTATATCGCATCACAATATGAGGTATAACATTATATTGCATCACTATATGACGTATAACGATATATTGCATCACTATATGACGTATAACGTTATATACTATTACGTTATAACGTATAACGTTATATACTATTACGTTATAATGTATAACGTTATATTCCATCACTATAGGACCTATAACGTTATATTGCACCACTATATGACGTACAACGTTATATACTATTACGTTATGACGTAAAACGTTATATACTATTACGTTATTACGTATAACGTTATATCGCATCACTATATGACGTACGATGTTTTATACTATTACGTTATAACGTTTAGCGTTATGTTGCATTACTATATGATGCATAACGTTATATACTATTACGTTATGACGTATAACGTTATATTCCATCACTGTAGGACCTATAACGTTATAGTGCACCACTATATGACGTATAGCGTTATATACTATTACGTTATAATGTATAACGTTATATTCCAACACTATGAGACCTATAACGTTATATTGCACCACTATATGACCTATAACGTTATATACTATTACGTTATGTCGTATAACGTTATATACTATTACGTTACGAAGTAAAACGTTATATGCTATTACGTTATAACCTATAACGTTATATTCTATTACGTTATGTCGTATAACGTTGTTTACTATTAGGTTATATGGTATAACGTTATATCGCATCATTATATGACGTATAACGATATATTGCATCACAATATGGCGTATAACGTTATATACTATTACGTAATTACGTATAATGTTATATCGCATCACTATATGACGTATGACGTTTTATTGCCTCTCTTTCGGTCGTATAACGATATATTGCAACACTATATGACGTATAACGTTATATACTATTACGTTATGACGTATCACGTTATATACAATTATGTTATAACGTATAAAGTTATATCGCATCACAATAGGACCTATAACGTTATATTGCACCACTATATGACGTATAACGTTATATACTATTACGTTATAATGTATAACGTTATATTCCATCACTATGAGACCTATAACGTTATATTGCACCACTATATGACGTATAACGGTATATACTATTACGTTATGACGTATAACGTTATGTATTATTACGTTTAATACTATAACGTTATATACCATCACTATAGGACCTATAACGTTATATCGCATCACTATGTGACGTATAACGATATATTGCATCACTATACGACGTATAACGTTATATACTATTACATTATAAGGTATAACGTCATATACTATTAGGTTACAAGGTATAACGTTGTATTGCATAACTATAGGACGTATAACGACATATTGCATCACTATATGGCGTATAACGTTATATACTATTACGTCATAATGTATAACGTTATATTCCATCACTGTAGGACTTATAACGATATAGTGCACCACTATATGACGTATAGCGTTATATACCATTACGTTATTACGTATAACGTTATATCGCATCACTATATGACGTGCGATGTTTTATACTATTACGTTATAACGTTTACCGTTATATTGCATTACTATATGATGCATAACGTTATATACTATTACGTTATGACGTATAACGTTATATACTATTACGTTATGACGTTTAACGTTATATACTATTACGTTATAATGTATAACGTTATATTCCATCACTATAAGGCCTATAACGTTATATTGCACCACTATATGACGTATAACGTTATATACTATTAAGTTATGACGTATAACGTTATATACTATTACGTTATGACGTAAAACGTTATATACTATTACGTTATAATGTATAACGTTATATGCCATCACTATAAGACCTATAACGTTATATTGCACCACTATATGACGTATAACGTTATATACTATTACGTTATGACGTATAACGCTATATACTATTACGTTATGTCGTATAACGTTATATACTATTACGTTATAATGTATAACGTTATATTCCATCACTGTAGGACCTACAACGTTATAGTGCACCACTATATGACGAATAGCGGCATATACCATTACGTTATTACGTTTAACGTTATATCGCATCACTATATGACGTACGATGTTTTATACTATTACGTTATGACGTATAACGTTATATCGCATCACTATATGACGTATAACGTTTTATTGCCTCTCTTTCGGTCGTATAACAATATATTGCATCACTGTATGACGTATAACGTTATATACTATTACGTTATGACGTATCGCGTTGTATACAATTATGTTATAACGTATAAAATTATATCGCATCACAATATGAGGTATGACATTATATTGCATCACTATATGACGTATAACGATATATTGCATCACTATATGACGTATAACGTTATATTCTATTACGTTATAACGTTTAACGTTATATTGCATCACTATATGATGTATAAGGTTATATACTATTACGTTATGACATATAACGTTATATGCTATTACGTCAGAATGTATAACGTTATATTCCATCACTATAGGGCCTATAACGTTTAATCTCCTCACTATATGACGTATAACGATATATTGCATCACTATATGACGTATAACGTTATATACTATTACGTTATAACCTATAACGTTATATTCTATTACGTTATGTCGTATAACGTTATATACTATTAGGTTATATGGTATAACATTATATCGCATCACTATATGACGTATAACGATATATTGCATCACTATATGACGTATAACGTTATATACTATAACGTTATAACGTATAACGTTATTTACTATTACGTTATAATGTATAACGTTATATTCCATCACTATAGGACCTATAACGTTACATTGCACCACTATATGACGTAGAACGTTATATACTATTACGTTATGACGTAAAACGTTATATTCTATTACGTTATTACGTATAACGTTATATCGCATCACTATATGACGTACGATGTCTTATACTATTACGTTATAACGTTTAGCGTTATGTTGCATTACTATATGATGCATAACGTTATATACTATTACGTTATGACGTATAACGTTATATTCCATCACTGTAGGACCTATAACGTTATAGTGCACCACTATATGACGTATAGCGTTATATACTATTACGTTATAATGTATAACGTTATATTCCAACACTATGAGACCTATAACGTTATATTGCACCACTATATGACCTATAACGTTATATACTATTACGTTATGTCGCATAACGTTATATACTATTACGTTACGAAGTAAAACGTTATATACTATTACGTTATAATGTATAACGTTATATGCCATCACTATAAGACCTATAACGTTATATTGCACCACTATATGACGTATAACGTTATATACTATTACGTTATGACGTATAACGTTATATTCCATCACTATGAGACCTATAACGTTATATTGCACCACTGTATGACGTATAACGGTATATACTATTACGTTATGGCGTGTAACGTTATGTATTATTACGTTTTATACTATAACGTTATATTCCATCACTATAGGACCTATAACGTTATATCGCATCACTATATGACGTATAACGATATATTGCATCACTATATGACGTATAACGTTATATACTATTACATTGTAAGGTATAACGCCATATACTATTAGATTACAAGGTATAACTTTGTATTGCATAACTATAGGACGTATAACGACATACTGCATCACTATATGGCGTATAACGTTATATACTATTACGTTATAATGTATAACGTCATATTCCATCACTGTAGGACCTATAACGTTATATTGCACCACTATATGACGTATAACGTTATATACTATTACGTTATAATGTGTAACGTTATATTCCATCACTATGAGACCTATAACGTTATATTGCACCACTATATGACGTATAACGGTATATACTATTGCGTTATGGCGTGTAACGTTATGTATTATTACGTTTTATACTATAACGTTATATTCCATCACTATAGGACCTATAACGTTATATCGCATCACTATATGACGTATAACGATATATTGCATCACTATATGACGTATAACGTTATATACTATTACATTGTAAGGTATAACGCCATATACTATTAGATTACAAGGTATAACTTTGTATTGCATAACTATAGGACGTATAACGACATATTGCATCACTATATGGCGTATACCGTTATATACTATTACGTTATAATGTATAACGTTATATTCCATCACTGTAGGACCTATAACGTTATAGTGCACCACTATATGACGTATAGCGTTATATACCATTACGTTATTACGAATAACGTTATATCGCATCACTATATGAGGTGCGATGTTTTATACTATTACGTTATAACGTTTACCGTTATATTGCATTACTATATGATGCATAACGTTATATACTATTACGTTATGACGTATAACGTTATATACTATTACGTTATGACGTATAACGTTATATACTATTACGTTATAATGTATAACGTTATATTCCATCACTATAAGACCTATAACGTTATATTGCACCACTATATGACGTATAACGTTATATACTATTAAGTTATGACGTATAACGTTATATACTATTACGTTATGACGTATAACGTTATATACTATTACATTGTAAGGTATAACGTCATATACTATTAGATTACAAGGTATAACTTTGTATTGCATAACTATAGGACGTATAACGACATATTGCATCACTATATGGCGTATAACGTTATATACTATTACGTTATAATGTATAACGTTATATTCCATCACTGTAGGACCTATAACGTTATAGTGCACCACTATATGACGTATAGCGTTATATACCACTACGTTATTACGAATAACGTTATATCGCATCACTATATGACGTGCGATGTTTTATACTATTACGTTATAACGTTTACCGTTATATTGCATTACTATATGATGCATAACGTTATATACTATTACGTTATGACGTATAACGTTATATACTATTACGTTATGACGTATAACGTTATATACTATTACGTTATGACGTATAACGTTATATACTATTACGTTATAATGTATAACGTTATATTCCATCACTATAATACCTATAACGTTATATTGCACCACTATATGACGTATAACGTTATATACTATTAAGTTATGACGTATAACGCTATATACTATTACGTTATGACGTAAAACGTTATATACTATTACGTTATAATGTATAACGTTATATGCCATCACTATAAGACCTATAACGTTATATTGCACCACTATATGACGTATAACGTTATATACTATTACGTTATGACGTATAACGTTATATACTATTACGCTATAACGTATAACGTTATATACTATTACGTTATAATGTATAACGTTATATTCCATGACTGTAGGACCTATAACGTTATAGTGCACCACTATTTGACGAATAGCGTTATATACCATTACGTTATTACGTTTAACGTTATATCGCATCACTATATGACGTACGATGTTTTATACTACTACGTTATGACGTATAACGTTATATCGCATCACTATATGACGTATAACGTTTTATTGCCTCTCTTTCGGTCGTATAACAATATATTGCATCACTGTATGACGTATAACATTATATACTATTACGTTATGACGTATCGCGTTGTATACAATTATGTCATAACGTATAAAATTATATCGCATCACAATATGAGGTATAACATTATATTGCATCACTATATGACGTATAACGATATATTGCATCACTATATGACGTATAACGTTATATACTATTACGTTATAACGTATAACGTTATATACTATTACGTTATAATGTATAACGTTATATTCCATCACTATAGGACCTATAACGTTATATTGCACCACTATATGACGTACAACGTTATATACTATTACGTTATGACGTAAAACGTTATATACTATTACGTTATTACGTATAACGTTATATCGCATCACTATATGACGTACGATGTTTTATACTATTACGTTATAACGTTTAGCGTTATGTTGCATTACTATATGATGCATAACGTTATATACTATTACGTTATGACGTATAACGTTATATTCCATCACTGTAGGACCTATAACGTTATAGTGCACCACTATATGACGTATAGCGTTATATACTATTACGTTATAATGTATAACGTTATATTCCAACACTATGAGACCTATAACGTTATATTGCACCACTATATGACCTATAACGTTATATACTATTACGTTAAGTCGTATAACGTTATATACTATTACGTTATAATGTATAACGTTATATTCCATCACTGTAGGACCTACAACGTTATAGTGCACCACTATATGACGAATAGCGGCATATACCATTACGTTATTACGTTTAACGTTATATCGCATCACTATATGACGTACGATGTTTTATACTATTACGTTATGACGTATAACGTTATATCGCATCACTATATGACGTATAACGTTTTATTGCCTCTCTTTCGGTCGTATAACAATATATTGCATCACTGTATGACGTATAACGTTATATACTATTACGTTATGACGTATCGCGTTGTATACAATTATGTTATAACGTATAAAATTATATCGCATCACAATATGAGGTATGACATTATATTGCATCACTATATGACGTATAACGATATATTGCATCACTATATGACGTATAACGTTATATTCTATTACGTTATAACGTTTAACGTTATATTGCATCACTATATGATGTATAAGGTTATATACTATTACGTTATGACATATAACGTTATATGCTATTACGTCAGAATGTATAACGTTATATTCCATCACTATAGGGCCTATAACGTTTAATCTCCTCACTATATGACGTATAACGATATATTGCATCACTATATGACGTATAACGTTATATACTATTACGTTATAACCTATAACGTTATATTCTATTACGTTATGTCGTATAACGTTATATACTATTAGGTTATATGGTATAACATTATATCGCATCACTATATGACGTATAACGATATATTGCATCACTATATGACGTATAACGTTATATACTATTACGTTATAACGTATAACGTTATTTACTATTACGTTATAATGTATAACGTTATATTCCATCACTATAGGACCTATAACGTTACATTGCACCACTATATGACGTAGAACGTTATATACTATTACGTTATGACGTAAAACGTTATATTCTATTACGTTATTACGTATAACGTTATATCGCATCACTATATGACGTACGATGTCTTATACTATTACGTTATAACGTTTAGCGTTATGTTGCATTACTATATGATGCATAACGTTATATACTATTACGTTATGACGTATAACGTTATATTCCATCACTGTAGGACCTATAACGTTATAGTGCACCACTATATGACGTATAGCGTTATATACTATTACGTTATAATGTATAACGTTATATTCCAACACTATGAGACCTATAACGTTATATTGCACCACTATATGACCTATAACGTTATATACTATTACGTTATGTCGCATAACGTTATATACTATTACGTTACGAAGTAAAACGTTATATACTATTACGTTATAATGTATAACGTTATATGCCATCACTATAAGACCTATAACGTTATATTGCACCACTATATGACGTATAACGTTATATACTATTACGTTATGACGTATAACGTTATATTCCATCACTATGAGACCTATAACGTTATATTGCACCACTGTATGACGTATAACGGTATATACTATTACGTTATGGCGTGTAACGTTATGTATTATTACGTTTTATACTATAACGTTATATTCCATCACTATAGGACCTATAACGTTATATCGCATCACTATATGACGTATAACGATATATTGCATCACTATATGACGTATAACGTTATATACTATTACATTGTAAGGTATAACGCCATATACTATTAGATTACAAGGTATAACTTTGTATTGCATAACTATAGGACGTATAACGACATACTGCATCACTATATGGCGTATAACGTTATATACTATTACGTTATAATGTATAACGTCATATTCCATCACTATAGGACCTATAACGTTATATTGCACCACTATATGACGTATAACGTTATATACTATTACGTTATAATGTGTAACGTTATATTCCATCACTATGAGACCTATAACGTTATATTGCACCACTATATGACGTATAACGGTATATACTATTGCGTTATGGCGTGTAACGTTATGTATTATTACGTTTTATACTATAACGTTATATTCCATCACTATAGGACCTATAACGTTATATCGCATCACTATATGACGTATAACGATATATTGCATCACTATATGACGTATAACGTTATATACTATTACATTGTAAGGTATAACGCCATATACTATTAGATTACAAGGTATAACTTTGTATTGCATAACTATAGGACGTATAACGACATATTGCATCACTATATGGCGTATACCGTTATATACTATTACGTTATAATGTATAACGTTATATTCCATCACTGTAGGACCTATAACGTTATAGTGCACCACTATATGACGTATAGCGTTATATACCATTACGTTATTACGAATAACGTTATATCGCATCACTATATGACGTGCGATGTTTTATACTATTACGTTATAACGTTTACCGTTATATTGCATTACTATATGATGCATAACGTTATATACTATTACGTTATGACGTATAACGTTATATACTATTACGTTATGACGTATAACGTTATATACTATTACGTTATAATGTATAACGTTATATTCCATCACTATAAGACCTATAACGTTATATTGCACCACTATATGACGTATAACGTTATATACTATTAAGTTATGACGTATAACGTTATATACTATTACGTTATGACGTATAACGTTATATACTATTACATTGTAAGGTATAACGTCATATACTATTAGATTACAAGGTATAACTTTGTATTGCATAACTATATGACGTATAACGACATATTGCATCACTATATGGCGTATAACGTTATATACTATTACGTTATAATGTATAACGTTATATTCCATCACTGTAGGACCTATAACGTTATAGTGCACCACTATATGACGTATAGCGTTATATACCACTACGTTATTACGAATAACGTTATATCGCATCACTATATGACGTGCGATGTTTTATACTATTACGTTATAACGTTTACCGTTATATTGCATTACTATATGATGCATAACGTTATATACTATTACGTTATGACGTATAACGTTATATACTATTACGTTATGACGTATAACGTTATATACTATTACGTTATGACGTATAACGTTATATACTATTACGTTATAATGTATAACGTTATATTCCATCACTATAATACCTATAACGTTATATTGCACCACTATATGACGTATAACGTTATATACTATTAAGTTATGACGTATAACGCTATATACTATTACGTTATGACGTAAAACGTTATATACTATTACGTTATAATGTATAACGTTATATGCCATCACTATAAGACCTATAACGTTATATTGCACCACTGTATGAGGTATAACGTTATATACTATTACGTTATGACGTATAACGTTATATACTATTACGCTATAACCTATAACGTTATATACTATTACGTTATAATGTATAACGTTATATTCCATCACTGTAGGACCTATAACGTTATAGTGCACCACTATTTGACGAATAGCGTTATATACCATTACGTTATTACGTTTAACGTTATATCGCATCACTATATGACGTACGATGTTTTATACTACTACGTTATGACGTATAACGTTATATCGCATCACTATATGACGTATAACGTTTTATTGCCTCTCTTTCGGTCGTATAACAATATATTGCATCACTGTATGACGTATAACATTATATACTATTACGTTATGACGTATCGCGTTGTATACAATTATGTCATAACGTATAAAATTATATCGCATCACAATATGAGGTATAACATTATATTGCATCACTATATGACGTATAACGATATATTGCATCACTATATGACGTATAACGTTATATACTATTACGTTATAACGTATAACGTTATATACTATTACGTTATAATGTATAACGTTATATTCCATCACTATAGGACCTATAACGTTATATTGCACCACTATATGACGTACAACGTTATATACTATTACGTTATGACGTAAAACGTTATATACTATTACGTTATTACGTATAACGTTATATCGCATCACTATATGACGTACGATGTTTTATACTATTACGTTATAACGTTTAGCGTTATGTTGCATTACTATATGATGCATAACGTTATATACTATTACGTTATGACGTATAACGTTATATTCCATCACTGTAGGACCTATAACGTTATAGTGCACCACTATATGACGTATAGCGTTATATACTATTACGTTATAATGTATAACGTTATATTCCAACACTATGAGACCTATAACGTTATATTGCACCACTATATGACCTATAACGTTATATACTATTACGTTATGTCGTATAACGTTATATACTATTACGTTACGAAGTAAAACGTTATATGCTATTACGTTATAACCTATAACGTTATATTCTATTACGTTATGTCGTATAACGTTGTTTACTATTAGGTTATATGGTATAACGTTATATCGCATCATTATATGACGTATAACGATATATTGCATCACAATATGGCGTATAACGTTATATACTATTACGTAATTACGTATAATGTTATATCGCATCACTATATGACGTATGACGTTTTATTGCCTCTCTTTCGGTCGTATAACGATATATTGCAACACTATATGACGTATAACGTTATATACTATTACGTTATGACGTATCACGTTATATACAATTATGTTATAACGTATAAAGTTATATCGCATCACAATAGGACCTATAACGTTATATTGCACCACTATATGACGTATAACGTTATATACTATTACGTTACAATGTATAACGTTATATTCCATCACTATGAGACCTATAACGTTATATTGCACCACTATATGACGTATAACGGTATATACTATTACGTTATGACGTATAACGTTATGTATTATTACGTTTAATACTATAACGTTATATTCCATCACTATAGGACCTATAACGTTATATCGCATCACTATGTGACGTATAACGATATATTGCATCACTATACGACGTATAACGTTATATACTATTACATTATAAGGTATAACGTCATATACTATTAGGTTACAAGGTATAACGTTGTATTGCATAACTATAGGACGTATAACGACATATTGCATCACTATATGGCGTATAACGTTATATACTATTACGTCATAATGTATAACGTTATATTCCATCACTGTAGGACTTATAACGATATAGTGCACCACTATATGACGTATAGCGTTATATACCATTACGTTATTACGTATAACGTTATATCGCATCACTATATGACGTGCGATGTTTTATACTATTACGTTATAACGTTTACCGTTATATTGCATTACTATATGATGCATAACGTTATATACTATTACGTTATGACGTATAACGTTATATACTATTACGTTATGACGTTTAACGTTATATACTATTACGTTATAATGTATAACGTTATATTCCATCACTATAAGACCTATAACGTTATATTGCACCACTATATGACGTATAACGTTATATACTATTAAGTTATGACGTATAACGTTATATACTATTACGTTATGACGTAAAACGTTATATACTATTACGTTATAATGTATAACGTTATATGCCATCACTATAAGACCTATAACGTTATATTGCACCACTATATGACGTATAACGTTATATACTATTACGTTATGACGTATAACGCTATATACTATTACGTTATGTCGTATAACGTTATATACTATTACGTTATAATGTATAACGTTATATTCCATCACTGTAGGACCTACAACGTTATAGTGCACCACTATATGACGAATAGCGGCATATACCATTACGTTATTACGTTTAACGTTATATCGCATCACTATATGACGTACGATGTTTTATACTATTACGTTATGACGTATAACGTTATATCGCATCACTATATGACGTATAACGTTTTATTGCCTCTCTTTCGGTCGTATAACAATATATTGCATCACTGTATGACGTATAACGTTATATACTATTACGTTATGACGTATCGCGTTGTATACAATTATGTTATAACGTATAAAATTATATCGCATCACAATATGAGGTATGACATTATATTGCATCACTATATGACGTATAACGATATATTGCATCACTATATGACGTATAACGTTATATTCAATTACGTTATAACGTTTAACGTTATATTGCATCACTATATGATGTATAAGGTTATATATTATTACGTTATGACATATAACGTTATATGCTATTACGTCAGAATGTATAACGTTATATTCCATCACTATAGGGCCTATAACGTTTAATCTCCTCACTATATGACGTATAACGATATATTGCATCACTATATGACGTATAACGTTATATACTATTACGTTATAACCTATAACGTTATATTCTATTACGTTATGTCGTATAACGTTATATACTATTAGGTTATATGGTATAACATTATATCGCATCACTATATGACGTATAACGATATATTGCATCACTATATGACGTATAACGTTATATACTATTACGTTATAACGTATAACGTTATTTACTATTACGTTATAATGTATAACGTTATATTCCATCACTATAGGACCTATAACGTTACATTGCACCACTATATGACGTAGAACGTTATATACTATTACGTGATGACGTAAAACGTTATATTCTATTACGTTATTACGTATAACGTTATATCGCATCACTATATGACGTACGATGTCTTATACTATTACGTTATAACGTTTAGCGTTATGTTGCATTACTATATGATGCATAACGTTATATACTATTACGTTATGACGTATAACGTTATATTCCATCACTGTAGGACCTATAACGTTATAGTGCACCACTATATGACGTATAGCGTTATATACTATTACGTTATAATGTATAACGTTATATTCCAACACTATGAGACCTATAACGTTATATTGCACCACTATATGACCTATAACGTTATATACTATTACGTTATGTCGCATAACGTTATATACTATTACGTTACGAAGTAAAACGTTATATACTATTACGTTATAATGTATAACGTTATATGCCATCACTATAAGACCTATAACGTTATATTGCACCACTATATGACGTATAACGTTATATACTATTACGTTATGACGTATAACGTTATATTCCATCACTATGAGACCTATAACGTTATATTGCACCACTGTATGACGTATAACGGTATATACTATTACGTTATGGCGTGTAACGTTATCTATTATTACGTTTTATACTATAACGTTATATTCCATCACTATAGGACCTATAACGTTATATCGCATCACTATATGACGTATAACGATATATTGCATCACTATATGACGTATAACGTTATATACTATTACATTGTAAGGTATAACGCCATATACTATTAGATTACAAGGTATAACTTTGTATTGCATAACTATAGGACGTATAACGACATACTGCATCACTATATGGCGTATAACGTTATATACTATTACGTTATAATGTATAACGTCATATTCCATCACTATAGGACCTATAACGTTATATTGCACCACTATATGACGTATAACGTTATATACTATTACGTTATAATGTGTAACGTTATATTCCATCACTATGAGACCTATAACGTTATATTGCACCACTATATGACGTATAACGGTATATACTATTGCGTTATGGCGTGTAACGTTATGTATTATTACGTTTTATACTATACCGTTATATTCCATCACTATAGGACCTATAACGTTATATCGCATCACTATATGACGCATAACGATATATTGCATCACTATATGACGTATAACGTTATATACTATTACATTGTAAGGTATAACGCCATATACTATTAGATTACAAGGTATAACTTTGTATTGCATAACTATAGGACGTATAACGACATATTGCATCACTATATGGCGTATACCGTTATATACTATTACGTTATAATGTATAACGTTATATTCCATCACTGTAGGACCTATAACGTTATAGTGCACCACTATATGACGTATAGCGTTATATACCATTACGTTATTACGAATAACGTTATATCGCATCACTATATGAGGTGCGATGTTTTATACTATTACGTTATAACGTTTACCGTTATATTGCATTACTATATGATGCATAACGTTATATACTATTACGTTATGACGTATAACGTTATATACTATTACGTTATGACGTATAACGTTATATACTATTACGTTATAATGTATAACGTTATATTCCATCACTATAAGACCTATAACGTTATATTGCACCACTATATGACGTATAACGTTATATACTATTAAGTTATGACGTATAACGTTATATACTATTACGTTATGACGTATAACGTTATATACTATTACATTGTAAGGTATAACGTCATATACTATTAGATTACAAGGTATAACTTTGTATTGCATAACTATAGGACGTATAACGACATATTGCATCACTATATGGCGTATAACGTTATATACTATTACGTTATAATGTATAACGTTATATTCCATCACTGTAGGACCTATAACGTTATAGTGCACCACTATATGACGTATAGCGTTATATACCACTACGTTATTACGAATAACGTTATATCGCATCACTATATGACGTGCGATGTTTTATACTATTACGTTATAACGTTTACCGTTATATTGCATTACTATATGATGCATAACGTTATATACTATTACGTTATGACGTATAACGTTATATACTATTACGTTATGACGTATAACGTTATATACTATTACGTTATGACGTATAACGTTATATACTATTACGTTATAATGTATAACGTTATATTCCATCACTATAATACCTATAACGTTATATTGCACCACTATATGACGTATAACGTTATATACTATTAAGTTATGACGTATAACGCTATATACTATTACGTTATGACGTAAAACGTTATATACTATTACGTTATAATGTATAACGTTATATGCCATCACTATAAGACCTATAACGTTATATTGCACCACTGTATGAGGTATAACGTTATATACTATTACGTTATGACGTATAACGTTATATACTATTACGCTATAACCTATAACGTTATATACTATTACGTTATAATGTATAACGTTATATTCCATGACTGTAGGACCTATAACGTTATAGTGCACCACTATTTGACGAATAGCGTTATATACCATTACGTTATTACGTTTAACGTTATATCGCATCACTATATGACGTACGATGTTTTATACTACTACGTTATGACGTATAACGTTATATCGCATCACTATATGACGTATAACGTTTTA
Source organism: Bombus terrestris (assembly GCF_910591885.1). NCBI lineage: Eukaryota > Metazoa > Arthropoda > Insecta > Hymenoptera > Apidae > Bombus > Bombus terrestris. Next base: position 601,049 of record NW_025963563.1, on the reverse strand, counting down.
TTGCCTCTCTTTCGGTCGTATAACAATATATTGCATCACTGTATGACGTATAACATTATATACTATTACGTTATGACGTATCGCGTTGTATACAATTATGTCATAACGTATAAAATTATATCGCATCACAATATGAGGTATAACATTATATTGCATCACTATATGACGTATAACGATATATTGCATCACTATATGACGTATAACGTTATATACTATTACGTTATAACGTATAACGTTATATACTATTACGTTATAATGTATAACGTTATATTCCATCACTATAGGACCTATAACGTTATATTGCACCACTATATGACGTACAACGTTATATACTATTACGTTATGACGTAAAACGTTATATACTATTACGTTATTACGTATAACGTTATATCGCATCACTATATGACGTACGATGTTTTATACTATTACGTTATAACGTTTAGCGTTATGTTGCATTACTATATGATGCATAACGTTATATACTATTACGTTATGACGTATAACGTTATATTCCATCACTGTAGGACCTATAACGTTATAGTGCACCACTATATGACGTATAGCGTTATATACTATTACGTTATAATGTATAACGTTATATTCCAACACTATGAGACCTATAACGTTATATTGCACCACTATATGACCTATAACGTTATATACTATTACGTTATGTCGTATAACGTTATATACTATTACGTTACGAAGTAAAACGTTATATGCTATTACGTTATAACCTATAACGTTATATTCTATTACGTTATGTCGTATAACGTTGTTTACTATTAGGTTATATGGTATAACGTTATATCGCATCATTATATGACGTATAACGATATATTGCATCACAATATGGCGTATAACGTTATATACTATTACGTAATTACGTATAATGTTATATCGCATCACTATATGACGTATGACGTTTTATTGCCTCTCTTTCGGTCGTATAACGATATATTGCAACACTATATGACGTATAACGTTATATACTATTACGTTATGACGTATCACGTTATATACAATTATGTTATAACGTATAAAGTTATATCGCATCACAATATGAGGTATAACGTTATATACTATTACGTTATAACCTATAACGTTATATTCTATTACGTTATGTCGTATAACGTTATTTACTATTAGGTTATATGGTATAACGTTATATCGCATAATTATATGACGTATAACGACATATTGCACCACTATATGACGTATCACGTTATATACAATTATGTTATAACGTATAAAGTTATATCGGATCACAATATGAGGTATAACGTTATATACTATTACGTTATAACCTATAACGTTATATTCTATTACGTTATGTCGTATAACTTTATATACTATTACGTTATGACGTAAAACGTTATATACTATTACGTTATGACGTATAACGTTATATTCCATCACTATGAGACCTATAACGTTATATTGCACCACTATATGACGTATAACGGTATATACTATTACGTTATGGCGTGTAACGTTATGTATTATTACGTTTTATACTATAACGTTATATTCCATCACTATAGGACCTATAACGTTATATCGCATCACTATATGACGTATAACGATATATTGCATCACTATATGACGTATAACGTTATATACTATTACATTGTAAGGTATAACGCCATATACTATTAGATTACAAGGTATAACTTTGTATTGCATAACTATAGGACGTATAACGACATACTGCATCACTATATGGCGTATAACGTTATATACTATTACGTTATAATGTATAACGTCATATTCCATCACTATAGGACCTATAACGTTATATTGCACCACTATATGACGTATAACGTTATATACTATTACGTTATAATGTGTAACGTTATATTCCATCACTATGAGACCTATAACGTTATATTGCACCACTATATGACGTATAACGGTATATACTATTGCGTTATGGCGTGTAACGTTATGTATTATTACGTTTTATACTATAACGTTATATTCCATCACTATAGGACCTATAACGTTATATCGCATCACTATATGACGTATAACGATATATTGCATCACTATATGACGTATAACGTTATATACTATTACATTGTAAGGTATAACGCCATATACTATTAGATTACAAGGTATAACTTTGTATTGCATAACTATAGGACGTATAACGACATATTGCATCACTATATGGCGTATAACGTTATATACCATTACGTTATAATGTATAACGTTATATTCCATCACTGTAGGACCTATAACGTTATAGTGCACCACTATATGACGTATAGCGTTATATACCATTACGTTATTACGAATAACGTTATATCGCATCACTATATGACGTGCGATGTTTTATACTATTACGTTATAACGTTTACCGTTATATTGCATTACTATATGATGCATAACGTTATATACTATTACGTTATGACGTATAACGTTATATACTATTACGTTATGACGTATAACGTTATATACTATTACGTTATAATGTATAACGTTATATTCCATCACTATAAGACCTATAACGTTATATTGCACCACTATATGACGTATAACGTTATATACTATTAAGTTATGACGTATAACGTTATATACTATTACGTTATGACGTATAACGTTATATACTATTACATTGTAAGGTATAACGTCATATACTATTAGATTACAAGGTATAACTTTGTATTGCATAACTATAGGACGTATAACGACATATTGCATCACTATATGGCGTATAACGTTATATACTATTACGTTATAATGTATAACGTTATATTCCATCACTGTAGGACCTATAACGTTATAGTGCACCACTATATGACGTATAGCGTTATATACCACTACGTTATTACGAATAACGTTATATCGCATCACTATATGACGTGCGATGTTTTATACTATTACGTTATAACGTTTACCGTTATATTGCATTACTATATGATGCATAACGTTATATACTATTACGTTATGACGTATAACGTTATATACTATTACGTTATAATGTATAACGTTATATTCCATCACTATAGGACCTATAACGTTATATTGCACCACTATATGACGTATAACGTTATATACTATTACGTTATAATGTGGAACGTTATATTCCATCACTATGAGACCTATAACGTTATATTGCACCACTATATGACGTATAACGGTATATACTATTACGTTATGGCGTGTAACGTTATGTATTATTACGTTTTATACTATAACGTTATATTCCATCACTATAGGACCTATAACGTTATATCGCATCACTATATGACGTATAACGTTATATACTATTACATTGTAAGGTATAACGTCATATACTATTAGATTACAAGGTATAACTTTGTATTGCATAACTATAGGACGTATAACGACATATTGCATCACTATATGGCGTATAACGTTATATACTATTACGTTATAATGTATAACGTTATATTCCATCACTGTAGGACCTATAACGTTATAGTGCACCACTATATGACGAATAGCGTTATATACCATTACGTTATTACGTTTAACGTTATATTGCACCACTATATGACGTATAACGTTATATACTATTACGTTATGACGTATAACGTTATATACTATTACGTTATGTCGTATAACGTTATATACTATTACGTTATAATGTATAACGTTATATTCCATCACTGTAGGACCTACAACGTTATAGTGCACCACTATATGACGAATAGCGGCATATACCATTACGTTATTACGTTTAACGTTATATCGCATCACTATATGACGTACGATGTTTTATACTATTACGTTATGACGTATAACGTTATATCGCATCACTATATGACGTATAACGTTTTATTGCCTCTCTTTCGCTCGTATAACAATATATTGCATCACTGTATGACGTATAACGTTATATACTATTACGTTATGACGTATCGCGTTGTATACAATTATGTTATAACGTATAAAATTATATCGCATCACAATATGAGGTATAACATTATATTGCATCACTATATGACGTATAACGATATATTGCATCACTATATGACGTATAACGTTATATTCTATTACGTTATAACGTTTAACGTTATATTGCATCACTATATGATGTATAAGGTTATATACTATTACGTTATGACATATAACGCTATATGCTATTACGTCAGAATGTATAACGTTATATTCCATCACTATAGGGCCTATAACGATTAATCTCCTCACTGTATGACGTATAACGATATATTGCATCACTATTCTACGTATAACGTTATATACTATTACGTTATAACCTATAACGTTATATTCTATTACGTTATGTCGTATAACGTTATATACTATTAGGTTATATGGTATAACATTATATCGCATCACTATATGACGTATAACGATATATTGCATCACTATATGACGTATAACGTTATATACTATTACGTTATAACGTATAACGTTATTTACTATTACGTTATACTGTATAACGTTATATTCCATCACTATAGGACCTATAACGTTACATTGCACCACTATATGACGTAGAACGTTATATACTATTACGTTATGACGTAAAACGTTATATTCTATTACGTTATTACGTATAACGTTATATCGTATCACTATATGACGTACGATGTTTTATACTATTACGTTATAACGTTTAGCGTTATGTTGCATTACTATATGATGCATAACGTTATATACTATTACGTTATGACGTATAACGTTATATACTATTACGTTATAATGTATAAAGTTATATCGCATCACAATATGAGGTATAACGTTATATACTATTACGTTATAACCTATAACGTTATATTCTATTACGTTATGTCGTATAACGTTATTTACTATTAGGTTATATGGTATAACGTTATATCGCATCATTATATGACGTATAACGATATATTGCATCACAATATGGCGTATAACGTTATATACTATTACGTAATTACGTATAATGTTATATCGCATCACTATATGACGTATGACGTTTTATTGCCTCTCTTTCGGTCGTATAACGATATATTGCAACACTATATGACGTATAACGTTATATACTATTACGTTATGACGTATCACGTTATATACAATTATGTTATAACGTATAAAGTTATATCGCATCACAATATGAGGTATAACGTTATATACTATTACGTTATAACCTATAACGTTATATTCTATTACGCTATGTCGTATAACGATATTTACTATTAGGTTATATGGTATTACGTTATATCGCATCATTATATGACGTATAACGATATATTGCACCACTATATGACGTATCACGTTATATACAATTATGTTATAACGTATAAAGTTATATCGGATCACAATATGAGGTATAACGTTATATACTATTACGTTATAACCTATAACGTTATATTCTATTACGTTATGTCGTATAACTTTATATACTATTACGTTATGACGTAAAACGTTATATACTATTACGTTATGACGTATAACGTTATATTCCATCACTATAGGACCTATAACGTTATATTGCAACCACTATATGACGTATAACGTTATATACAATTACGTTATTACGTATAACGTTATATACTATTACGTTATTACGTATAACGTTATATGCTATTACGTTATGACGTTTAACGTTATGTACTATTACGTTATGACGTATATTGTTATATACTATTACGTTATAATGTATAACGTTATATTCCATCACTATAGGACCTATAACGTTATATCGCATCACTATATGACGTATAACGATATATTGCATCACTATATGACGTATAACGTTATATACTATTACGTTATGACGTATAACGTTATATACTATTACGTTATAATGTATAACGTTATATTCCATCACTATAGGACCTCTAACGTTATATTGCACCACTATATGACGTATAACGTTATATTCTATTACGTTATAATGTATAACGTTATATTCCAACACTATGAGACCTATAACGTTATATTGCACCACTATATGACCTATAACGTTATATACTATTACGTTATGTCGTATAACGTTATATACTATTACGTTACGAAGTAAAACGTTATATACTATTACGTTATAATGTATAACGTTATATGCCATCACTATAAGACCTATAACGTTATATTGCACCACTATATGACGTATAACGTTATATACTATTACGTTATGACGTATAACGTTATATTCCATCACTATGAGACCTATAACGTTATATTGCACCACTATATGACGTATAACGTTATATACTATTACGTTATGGCGTGTAACGTTATGTATTATTACGTTTTATACTATAACGTTATATTCCATCACTATAGGACCTATAACGTTATATCGCATCACTATATGACGTATAACGATATATTGCATCACTATATGACGTATAACGTTATATACTATTACATTGTAAGGTATAACGCCATATACTATTAGATTACAAGGTATAACTTTGTATTGCATAACTATAGGACGTATAACGACATACTGCATCACTATATGGCGTATAACGTTATATACTATTACGTTATAATGTATAACGTCATATTCCATCACTATAGGACCTATAACGTTATATTGCACCACTATATGACGTATAACGTTATATACTATTACGTTATAATGTGTAACGTTATATTCCATCACTATGAGACCTATAACGTTATATTGCACCACTATATGACGTATAACGGTATATACTATTGCGTTATGGCGTGTAACGTTATGTATTATTACGTTTTATACTATAACGTTATATTCCATCACTATAGGACCTATAACGTTATATCGCATCACTATATGACGTATAACGATATATTGCATCACTATATGACGTATAACGTTATATACTATTACATTGTAAGGTATAACGCCATATACTATTAGATTACAAGGTATAACTTTGTATTGCATAACTATAGGACGTATAACGACATATTGCATCACTATATGGCGTATAACGTTATATACCATTACGTTATAATGTATAACGTTATATTCCATCACTGTAGGACCTATAACGTTATAGTGCACCACTATATGACGTATAGCGTTATATACCATTACGTTATTACGAATAACGTTATATCGCATCACTATATGACGTGCGATGTTTTATACTATTACGTTATAACGTTTACCGTTATATTGCATTACTATATGATGCATAACGTTATATACTATTACGTTATGACGTATAACGTTATATACTATTACGTTATGACGTATAACGTTATATACTATTACGTTATAATGTATAACGTTATATTCCATCACTATAAGACCTATAACGTTATATTGCACCACTATATGACGTATAACGTTATATACTATTAAGTTATGACGTATAACGTTATATACTATTACGTTATGACGTATAACGTTATATACTATTACGTTGTAAGGTATAACGTCATATACTATTAGATTACAAGGTATAACTTTGTATTGCATAACTATAGGACGTATAACGACATATTGCATCACTATATGGCGTATAACGTTATATACTATTACGTTATAATGTATAACGTTATATTCCATCACTGTAGGACCTATAACGTTATAGTGCACCACTATATGACGTATAGCGTTATATACCACTACGTTATTACGAATAACGTTATATCGCATCACTATATGACGTGCGATGTTTTATACTATTACGTTATAACGTTTACCGTTATATTGCATTACTATATGATGCATAACGTTATATACTATTACGTTATGACGTATAACGTTATATACTATTACGTTATAATGTATAACGTTATATTCCATCACTATAGGACCTATAACGTTATATTGCACCACTATATGACGTATAACGTTATATACTATTACGTTATAATGTGGAACGTTATATTCCATCACTATGAGACCTATAACGTTATATTGCACCACTATATGACGTATAACGGTATATACTATTACGTTATGGCGTGTAACGTTATGTATTATTACGTTTTATACTATAACGTTATATTCCATCACTATAGGACCTATAACGTTATATCGCATCACTATATGACGTATAACGTTATATACTATTACATTGTAAGGTATAACGTCATATACTATTAGATTACAAGGTATAACTTTGTATTGCATAACTATAGGACGTATAACGACATATTGCATCACTATATGGCGTATAACGTTATATACTATTACGTTATAATGTATAACGTTATATTCCATCACTGTAGGACCTATAACGTTATAGTGCACCACTATATGACGTATAGCGTTATATACCATTACGTTATTACGTATAACGTTATATTGCACCACTATATGACGTATAACGTTATATACTATTACGTTATGACGTATAACGTTATATACTATTACGTTATGTCGTATAACGTTATATACTATTACGTTATAATGTATAACGTTATATTCCATCACTGTAGGACCTACAACGTTATAGTGCACCACTATATGACGAATAGCGGCATATACCATTACGTTATTACGTTTAACGTTATATCGCATCACTATATGACGTACGATGTTTTATACTATTACGTTATGACGTATAACGTTATATCGCATCACTATATGACGTATAACGTTTTATTGCCTCTCTTTCGCTCGTATAACAATATATTGCATCACTGTATGACGTATAACGTTATATACTATTACGTTATGACGTATCGCGTTGTATACAATTATGTTATAACGTATAAAATTATATCGCATCACAATATGAGGTATAACATTATATTGCATCACTATATGACGTATAACGATATATTGCATCACTATATGACGTATAACGTTATATTCTATTACGTTATAACGTTTAACGTTATATTGCATCACTATATGATGTATAAGGTTATATACTATTACGTTATGACATATAACGCTATATGCTATTACGTCAGAATGTATAACGTTATATTCCATCACTATAGGGCCTATAACGATTAATCTCCTCACTGTATGACGTATAACGATATATTGCATCACTATATGACGTATAACGTTATATACTATTACGTTATAACCTATAACGTTATATTCTATTACGTTATGTCGTATAACGTTATATACTATTAGGTTATATGGTATAACATTATATCGCATCACTATATGACGTATAACGATATATTGCATCACTATATGACGTATAACGTTATATACTATTACGTTATAACGTATAACGTTATTTACTATTACGTTATACTGTATAACGTTATATTCCATCACTATAGGACCTATAACGTTACATTGCACCACTATATGACGTAGAACGTTATATACTATTACGTTATGACGTAAAACGTTATATTCTATTACGTTATTACGTATAACGTTATATCGTATCACTATATGACGTACGATGTTTTATACTATTACGTTATAACGTTTAGCGTTATGTTGCATTACTATATGATGCATAACGTTATATACTATTACGTTATGACGTATAACGTTATATACTATTACGTTATAACGTATAACGTTATATCGCATCACAATATGAGGTATAACGTTATATACTATTACGTTATAACCTATAACGTTATATTCTATTACGTTATGTCGTATAACGTTATTTACTATTAGGTTATATGGTATAACGTTATATCGCATCATTATATGACGTATAACGATATATTGCATCACAATATGGCGTATAACGTTATATACTATTACGTAATTACGTATAATGTTATATCGCATCACTATATGACGTATGACGTTTTATTGCCTCTCTTTCGGTCGTATAACGATATATTGCATCACTATATGACGTATAACGTTATATACTATTACGTTATGACGTATCACGTTATATACAATTATGTTATAACGTATAAAGTTATATCGCATCACAATATGAGGTATAACGTTATATACTATTACGTTATAACCTATAACGTTATATTCTATTACGCTATGTCGTATAACGATATTTACTATTAGGTTATATGGTATTACGTTATATCGCATCATTATATGACGTATAACGATATATTGCACCACTATATGACGTATCACGTTATATACAATTATGTTATAACGTATAAAGTTATATCGGATCACAATATGACGTATAACGTTATATACTATTACGTTATAACCTATAACGTTATATTCTATTACGTTATGTCGTATAACTTTATATACTATTACGTTATGACGTAAAACGTTATATACTATTACGTTATAATGTATAACGTTATATTCCATCACTATAGGACCTATAACGTTATATTGCACCACTATATGACGTATAACGTTATATACTATTACGTTATAATGTATAACGTTATATTCCATCACTATGAGACCTATAACGTTATATTGCACCACTATATGACGTATAACGGTATATACTATTACGTTATGACGTATAACGTTATGTATTATTACGTTTAATACTATAACGTTATATTCCATCACTATAGGACCTATAACGTTATATCGCATCACTATATGACGTATAACGATATATTGCATCACTATATGACGTATAACGTTATATACTATTACATTATAAGGTATAACGTCATATACTATTAGGTTACAAGGTATAACGTTGTATTGCATAACTATAGGACGTGTAACGACATATTGCATCACTATATGGCGTATAACGTTACATACTATTACGTCATAATGTATAACGTTATATTCCATCACTGTAGGACTTATAACGATATAGTGCACCACTATATGACGTATAGCGTTATATACCATTATGTTATTACGTATAACGTTATATCGCATCACTATATGACGTGCGATGCTTTATACTATTACGTTATAACGTTTACCGTTATATTGCATTACTATATGATGCATAACGTTATATACTATTACGTTATGACGTATAACGTTATATACTATTACGTTATGACGTATAACGTTATATACTATTACGTTATAATGTATAACGTTATATTCCATCACTATAAGACCTATAACGTTATATTGCACCACTATATGACGTATAACGTTATATACTATTAAGTTATGACGTATAACGTTATATACTATTACGTTATTACGTAAAACGTTATATACTATTACGTTATAGTGTATAACGTTATATGCCATCACTATAAGACCTATAACGTTATATTGCACCACTATATGACGTATAACGTTATATACTATTACGTTATGACGTATAACGCTATATACTATTACGTTATGTCGTATAACGTTATATACTATTACGTTATAATGTATAACGTTATATTCCATCACTGTAGGACCTACAACGTTATAGTGCACCACTATATGACGAATAGCGGCATATACCATTACGTTATAACGTTTAACGTTATATTGCATCACTATATGATGTATAAGGTTATATACTATTACGTTATGACATATAACGTTATATGCTATTACGTCAGAATGTATAACGTTATATTCCATCACTATAGGGCCTATAACGGTTAATCTCCTCACTGTATGACGTATAACGATATATTGCATCACTATATGACGTATAACGTTATATACTATTACGTTATAACCTATAACGTTATATTCTATTACGTTATGTCGTATAACGTTATATACTATTAGGTTATATGGTATAACATTATATCGCATCACTATATGACGTATAACGATATATTGCATCACTATATGACGTATAACGTTATATACTATTACGTTATAACGTATAACGTTATTTACTATTACGTTATACTGTATAACGTTATATTCCATCACTATAGGACCTATAACGTTACATTGCACCACTATATGACGTAGAACGTTATATACTATTACGTTATGACGTAAAACGTTATATTCTATTACGTTATTACGTATAACATTATATCGTATCACTATATGACGTACGATGTTTTATACTATTACGTTATAACGTTTAGCGTTATGTTGCATTACTATATGATGCATAACGTTATATACTATTACGTTATGACGTATAACGTTATATACTATTACGTTATAATGTATAAAGTTATATCGCATCACAATATGAGGTATAACGTTATATACTATTACGTTATAACCTATAACGTTATATTCTATTACGTTATGTCGTATAACGTTATTTACTATTAGGTTATATGGTATAACGTTATATCGCATCATTATATGACGTATAACGATATATTGCATCACAATATGGCGTATAACGTTATATACTATTACGTAATTACGTATAATGTTATATCGCATCACTATATGACGTATGACGTTTTATTGCCTCTCTTTCGGTCGTATAACGATATATTGCAACACTATATGACGTATAACGTTATATACTATTACGTTATGACGTATCACGTTATATACAATTATGTTATAACGTATAAAGTTATATCGCATCACAATATGAGGTATAACGTTATATACTATTACGTTATAACCTATAACGTTATATTCTATTACGCTATGTCGTATAACGATATTTACTATTAGGTTATATGGTATTACGTTATATCGCATCATTATATGACGTATAACGATATATTGCACCACTATATGACGTATCACGTTATATACAATTATGTTATAACGTATAAAGTTATATCGGATCACAATATGACGTATAACGTTATATACTATTACGTTATAACCTATAACGTTATATTCTATTACGTTATGTCGTATAACTTTATATACTATTACGTTATGACGTAAAACGTTATATACTATTACGTTATAATGTATAACGTTATATTCCATCACTATAGGACCTATAACGTTATATTGCACCACTATATGACGTATAACGTTATATACTATTACGTTATAATGTATAACGTTATATTCCATCACTATGAGACCTATAACGTTATATTGCACCACTATATGACGTATAACGGTATATACTATTACGTTATGACGTATAACGTTATGTATTATTACGTTTAATACTATAACGTTATATTCCATCACTATAGGACCTATAACGTTATATCGCATCACTATATGACGTATAACGATATATTGCATCACTATATGACGTATAACGTTATATACTATTACATTATAAGGTATAACGTCATATACTATTAGGTTACAAGGTATAACGTTGTATTGCATAACTATAGGACGTGTAACGACATATTGCATCACTATATGGCGTATAACGTTACATACTATTACGTCATAATGTATAACGTTATATTCCATCACTGTAGGACTTATAACGATATAGTGCACCACTATATGACGTATAGCGTTATATACCATTACGTTATTACGTATAACGTTATATCGCATCACTATATGACGTGCGATGTTTTATACTATTACGTTATAACGTTTACCGTTATATTGCATTACTATATGATGCATAACGTTATATACTATTACGTTATGACGTATAACGTTATATACTATTACGTTATGACGTATAACGTTATATACTATTACGTTATAATGTATAACGTTATATTCCATCACTATAAGACCTATAACGTTATATTGCACCACTATATGACGTATAACGTTATATACTATTAAGTTATGACGTATAACGTTATATACTATTACGTTATGACGTAAAACGTTATATACTATTACGTTATAATGTATAACGTTATATGCCATCACTATAAGACCTATAACGTTATATTGCACCACTATATGACGTATAACGTTATATACTATTACGTTATGACGTATAACGCTATATACTATTACGTTATGTCGTATAACGTTATATACTATTACGTTATAATGTATAACGTTATATTCCATCACTGTAGGACCTACAACGTTATAGTGCACCACTATATGACGAATAGCGGCATATACCATTACGTTATTACGTTTAACGTTATATCGCATCACTATATGACGTACGATGTTTTATACTATTACGTTATGACGTATAACGTTATATCGCATCACTATATGACGTATAACGTTTTATTGCCTCTCTTTCGGTCGTATAACAATATATTGCATCACTGTATGACGTATAACGTTATATACTATTACGTTATGACGTATCGCGTTGTACACAATTATGTTATAACGTATAAAATTATATCGCATCACAATATGAGGTATGACATTATATTGCATCACTATATGACGTATAACGATATATTGCATCACTATATGACGTATAACGTTATATTCTATTACGTTATAACGTTTAACGTTATATTGCATCACTATATGATGTATAAGGTTATATACTATTACGTTATGACATATAACGTTATATGCTATTACGTCAGAATGTATAACGTTATATTCCATCACTATAGGGCCTATAACGTTTAATCTCCTCACTATATGACGTATAACGATATATTGCATCACTATATGACGTATAACGTTATATACTATTACGTTATAACCTATAACGTTATATTCTATTACGTTATGACGTATAACGTTATATACTATTAGGTTATATGGTATAACATTATATCGCATCACTATATGACGTATAACGTTTTATTGCCTCTCTTTCGGTCGTATAACAATATATTGCATCACTGTATGACGTATAACATTATATACTATTACGTTATGACGTATCGCGTTGTATACAATTATGTCATAACGTATAAAATTATATCGCATCACAATATGAGGTATAACATTATATTGCATCACTATATGACGTATAACGATATATTGCATCACTATATGACGTATAACGTTATATACTATTACGTTATAACGTATAACGTTATATACTATTACGTTATAATGTATAACGTTATATTCCATCACTATAGGACCTATAACGTTATATTGCACCACTATATGACGTACAACGTTATATACTATTACGTTATGACGTAAAACGTTATATACTATTACGTTATTACGTATAACGTTATATCGCATCACTATATGACGTACGATGTTTTATACTATTACGTTATAACGTTTAGCTTTATGTTGCATTACTATATGATGCATAACGTTATATATTATTACGTTATAATGTATAACGTTATATTCCATCACTGTAGGACCTATGACGTTATATTGCAACCACTATATGACGTATAACGTTATATACTATTACGTTATTACGTATAACGTTATATACTATTACGTTATGGCGTATAACGTTATATACTATTACGTTATAATGTATAACGTTATATTCCATCACTATGAGACCTAAAACGTTATATTGCACCACTGTATGACGTATAACGTTATATACTATTACGTTATGACGTATAACGTTATAAACTATTACGTTATAATGTATAACGTTATATTCCATCACTATAGGACCTATAACGTTATATCGCATCACTATATGACGTGAAACGATATATTGCATCACTATATGACGTATAACGTTATATACTATTACATTGTAAGGTATAACGTCATATACTATTAGATTACAAGGTATAACTTTGTATTGCATAACTATAGGACGTATAACGACATATTGCATCACTATATGGCGTATAACGTTATATACTATTACGTTATAATGTATAACGTTATATTCCATCACTGTAGGACCTATAACGTTATAGTGCACCACTATATGACGAATAGCGTTATATACCATTACGTTATTACGTTTAACGTTATATCGCATCACTATATGACGTACGATGTTTTATACTATTACGTTATGACGTATAACGTTATATCGCATCACTATATGACGTATAACGTTTTATTGCCTCTCGTTCGGTCGGATAACGATATATTGCATCACTGTATGACGTATAACATTATATACTATTACGTTATGACGTATCGCGTTGTATACAATTATGTCATAACGTATAAAATTATATCGCATCACAATATGAGGTATAACATTATATTGCATCACTATATGACGTATAACGATATGTTGCACCACTATATGACGTATAACGTTATATACTATTACGTTATGACGTATAACGTTATGTACTATTACGTTATGACGTATAACGTTATATACTATTACGTTATAATGTATAACGTTATATTCCATCACTATAAGGCCTATAACGTTATATTGCACCACTATATGACGTATAACGTTATATACTATTACGTTATAATGTATAACGTTATATTCCATCACTATAGGACCTATAACGTTATATTGCACCGCTATATGACGTACAACGTTATATACTATTACGTTATGACGTAAAACGTTATGTATTATTACGTTTAATACTATAACGTTATATTCCATCACTATAGGACCTATAACGTTATATCGCATCACAATATGAGGTATAACATTATATTGCATCACTATATGACGTATAACGATATGTTGCACCACTATATGACGTATAACGTTATATACTATTACGTTATGACGTATAACGTTATGTACTATTACGTTATGACGTATAACGTTATATACTATTACGTTATAATGTATAACGTTATATTCCATCACTATAAGGCCTATAACGTTATATTGCACCACTATATGACGTATAACGTTATATACTATTACGTTATAATGTATAACGTTATATTCCATCACTATAGGACCTATAACGTTATATTGCACCGCTATATGACGTACAACGTTATATACTATTACGTTATGACGTAAAACGTTATATACTATTACGTTATTACGTATAACGTTATATCGCATCACTATATAACGTACGATGTTTTATACTATTACGTTATAACGTTTTGCGTTATGTTGCATTACTATATGATGCATAACGTTATACATTATAACGTAATAATATATAACGTTATGCATCACTATAGGACCTATAACGTTATATTGCAACCACTATATGACGTATAACGTTATATACTATTACGTTATTACGTATAACGTTATATACTATTACGTTATGGCGTATAACGTTATATACTATTACGTTATAATGTATAACGTTATATTCCATCACTATGAGACCTAAAACGTTATATTGCACCGCTATATGACGTATAACGTTA
Source organism: Bombus terrestris (assembly GCF_910591885.1). Classification (NCBI taxonomy): domain Eukaryota; kingdom Metazoa; phylum Arthropoda; class Insecta; order Hymenoptera; family Apidae; genus Bombus; species Bombus terrestris. The sequence goes on along the minus strand of NW_025963563.1, from coordinate 584,221 downwards.
TATACTATTACGTTATGACGTATAACGTTATGTACTATTACGTTATGACATATAACGTTATATACTATTACGTTATAATGTATAACGTTATATTCCATCACTATAAGACCTATAACGTTATATACTATTACGACATGACGTATAACGTTATATACTATTACGTTATAATGTATATCGTTATATTCCATCACTATAAGGCCTATAACGTTATACTGCACCTCTATATGACGTATAACGTTATATACTATTACGTTATGACGTATAACTATATGTACTATTACGTTATGACGTATAACGTTATATACTATTACGTTATAATGTATAACGTTATATTCCATCACTATAAGGCCTATAACGTTATATACTATTACGTTATGACGTATAACGTTATATACTATTACGTTATAATGTATAACGTTATATTCCATCACTATAAGGCCTATAACGTTATATTGCACCTCTATATGACGTATAACGTTATATACTATTACGTTATAATGTATAACGTTATATTCCTTCACTATAAGGCCTATAACGTTATATACTATTACGTTATGGCGTATAACGTTATATACTATTACGTTATAATGTATAACGTTATATTCCATCACTATAAGGCCTATAACGTTATATTGCACCACTATATGACGTATAACGGTATATACTATTACGTTATTACGTATAACGTTATATCGCATCACTATATGACGTGCGATGTTTTATACTATTACGTTATGACGTATAACGTTATATACTATTACGTTATAATGTACAACGTTATATTCCATCACTATAGGACCTATAAGGTTATATTGCACCACTATATGACGTATAACGTTATATACTACGACGTTATAATGTATAACGTTATATTCCATCACTATAAGGCCTATAACCTTATATACTATTACGTTGTGACGTATAACGTTATATACTATTACGTTATGACGTATAACGTTATGTACTATTACGTTATGACGTATAACGTTATGTACTATTACGTTATGACGTAAAACGTTATATACTATTACGTTATAATGTATAACGTTATATTCCATCACTATAAGGCCTATAACCTTATATACTATTACGTTATGACGTATAACGTTATATACTATTACGTTATAATGTATAACGTTATATTCCATCACTATAAGGCCTACAACGTTATATTGCACCACTATATGACGTATAACGGTATATACTAATACGTTATGACGTATAACGTTATATACTATTACGTTATAATGTATAACGTTATATTCCATCACTATAGGACCTATAACGTTATATTGCACCACTACATGACGTATAACGTTATATACTACGACGTTATAATGTATAACGTTATATTCCATCACTATGAGACCTATAACGTTATATTGCACCACTATATGACCTATAACGTTATATACTATTACGTTATGACGTATAACGTTATATACTATTACGTTACGACGTAAAACGTTATATACTATTACGTTATAATGTATAACGTTATATGCCATCACTATAAGACCTATAACGTTATATTGCACCACTATATGACGTATAACGTTATATACTATTACGTTATGACGTCTAACGTTATATACTATTACGTTATGACGTATAACGTTATATACTATTACGTTATGACGTATAACGTTATATACTATTACGTTATGACGTATAACGTTATATACTATTACGTTATAATGTATAACGTTATATTCCATCACTATAGGACCTATAACGTTATATTGTACCACTATATGACGTATAACGTTATATACTATTACGTTATAATGTATAACGTTATATTCCATCACTATGAGACCTATAACGTTATATTGCACCACTATATGACGTATAACGGTATATACTATTACGTTATGACGTGTAACGTTATGTATTATTACGTTTTATACTATAACGTTATATTCCATCACTATAGGACCTATAACGTTATATCGCATCACTATATGGCGTATAACGTTATATACTATTACGTTATAATGTATAACGTCATATTCCATCACTGTAGGACCTATAACGTTATAGTGCACCACTATATGACGTATAGCGTTATATACCATTACGTTATTACGTATAACGTTATATCGCATCACTATATGACGTGCGATGTTTTATACTATTACGTTATAACGTTTACCGTTATATTGCATAACTATATGATGCATAACGTTATATACTATTACGTTATGACGTATAACGTTATATACTATTACGTTATGACGTATAACGTTATATACTATTACGTTATAATGTATAACGTTATATTCCATCACTGTAGGACCTATAACGTTATAGTGCACCACTATATGACGAATAGCGTTATATACCATTACGTTATTACGTTTAACGTTATATCGCATCACTATACGACGTACGATGTTTTATACTATTACGTTGTGACGTATAACGTTTTATTGCCTCTCTTTCGGTCGTATAACAATATATTGCATCACTGTATGACGTATAACGTTATATACTATTACGTTATAATGTATAACGTTATATTCCATCACTATGAGACCTAAAACGTTATATTGCACCGCTATATGACGTATAACGTTATATACTATTACGTTATGACGTATAACGTTATGTACTATTACGTTATGACATATAACGTTATATACTATTACGTTATAATGTATAACGTTATATTCCATCACTATAAGACCTATAACGTTATATACTATTACGACATGACGTATAACGTTATATACTATTACGTTATAATGTATATCGTTATATTCCATCACTATAAGGCCTATAACGTTATACTGCACCTCTATATGACGTATAACGTTATATACTATTACGTTATGACGTATAACTATATGTACTATTACGTTATGATGTATAACGTTATATACTATTACGTTATAATGTATAACGTTATATTCCATCACTATAAGGCCTATAACGTTATATACTATTACGTTATGACGTATAACGTTATATACTATTACGTTATAATGTATAACGTTATATTCCATCACTATAAGGCCTATAACGTTATATTGCACCTCTATATGACGTATAACGTTATATACTATTACGTTATAATGTATAACGTTATATTCCATCACTATAAGGCCTATAACGTTATATACTATTACGTTATGGCGTATAACGTTATATACTATTACGTTATAATGTATAACGTTATATTCCATAACTATAAGGCCTATAACGTTATATTGCACCACTATATGACGTATAACGGTATATACTATTACGTTATTACGTATAACGTTATATCGCATCACTATATGACGTGCGATGTTTTATACTATTACGTTATGACGTATAACGTTATATACTATTACGTTATAATGTACAACGTTATATTCCATCACTATAGGACCTATAAGGTTATATTGCACCACTATATGACGTATAACGTTATATACTACGACGTTATAATGTATAACGTTATATTCCATCACTATAAGGCCTATAACCTTATATACTATTACGTTGTGACGTATAACGTTATATACTATTACGTTATGACGTATAACGTTATGTACTATTACGTTATGACGTATAACGTTATATACTATTACGTTATAATGTATAACGTTATATTCCATCACTATAAGGCCTATAACGTTATATACTATTACGTTATGACGTATAACGTTATATACTATTACGTTATAATGTATAACGTTATATTCCATCACTATAAGGCCTATAACGTCATATTGCACCTCTATATGACGTATAACGGTATATACTATTACGTTATGACGTATATCGTTATATACTATTACGTTATAATGTATAACGTTATATTCCATCACTATAGGACCTATAACGTTATATTGCACCACTACATGACGTATAACGTTATATACTACGACGTTATAATGTATAACGTTATATTCCATCACTATGAGACCTATAACGTTATATTGCACCACTATATGACCTATAACGTTATATACTATTACGTTATGACGTATAACGTTATATACTATTACGTTACGACGTAAAACGTTATATACTATTACGTTATAGTGTATAACGTTATATGCCATCACTATAAGACCTATAACGTTATATTGCACCACTATATGACGTATAACGTTATATACTATTACGTTATGACGTCTAACGTTATATACTATTACGTTATGACGTATAACGTTATATACTATTACGTTATGACGTATAACGTTATATACTATTACGTTATGACGTATAACGTTATATACTATTACGTTATAATGTATAACGTTATATTCCATCACTATAGGACCTATAACGTTATATTGCACCACTATATGACGTATAACGTTATATACTATTACGTTATAATGTGGAACGTTATATTCCATCACTATGAGACCTATAACGTTATATTGCACCACTATATGACGTATAACGGTATATACTATTACGTTATGGCGTGTAACGTTATGTATTATTACGTTTTATACTATAACGTTATATTCCATCACTATAGGACCTATAACGTTATATCGCATCACTATATGACGTATAACGATATATTGCATCACTATATGACGTATAACGTTATATACTATTACATTGTAAGGTATAACGTCATATACTATTAGATTACAAGGTATAACTTTGTATTGCATAACTATAGGACGTATAACGACATATTGCATCACTATATGGCGTATAACGTTATATACTATTACGTTATAATGTATAACGTTATATTCCATCACTGTAGGACCTATAACGTTATAGTGCACCACTATATGACGAATAGCGTTATATACCATTACGTTCTTACGTTTAACGTTATATCGCATCACTATATGACGTACGATGTTTTATACTATTACGTTATGACGTATAACGTTATATCGCATCACTATATGACGTATAACGTTTTATTGCCTCTCGTTCGGTCGGATAACGATATATTGCATCACTGTATGACGTATAACATTATATACTATTACGTTATGACGTATCGCGTTGTATACAATTATGTCATAACGTATAAAATTATATCGCATCACAATATGAGGTATAACATTATATTGCATCACTATATGACGTATAACGATATGTTGCACCACTATATGACGTATAACGTTATATACTATTACGTTATGACGTATAACGTTATGTACTATTACGTTATGACGTATAACGTTATATACTATTACGTTATAATGTATAACGTTATATTCCATCACTATAAGGCCTATAACGTTATATTGCACCACTATATGACGTATAACGTTATATACTATTACGTTATAATGTATAACGTTATATTCCATCACTATAGGACCTATAACGTTATATTGCACCGCTATATGACGTACAACGTTATATACTATTACGTTATGACGTAAAACGTTATATACTATTACGTTATTACGTATAACGTTATATCGCATCACTATATAACGTACGATGTTTTATACTATTACGTTATAACGTTTTGCGTTATGTTGCATTACTATATGATGCATAACGTTATACATTATAACGTAATAATATATAACGTTATGCATCACTATAGGACCTATAACGTTATATTGCAACCACTATATGACGTATAACGTTATATACTATTACGTTATTACGTATAACGTTATATACTATTACGTTATGGCGTATAACGTTATATACTATTACGTTATAATGTATAACGTTATATTCCATCACTATGAGACCTAAAACGGTATATTGCACCGCTATATGACGTATAACGTTATATACTATTACGTTATGACGTATAACGTTATGTACTATTACGTTATGACATATAACGTTATATACTATTACGTTATAATGTATAACGTTATATTCCATCACTATAAGACCTATAACGTTATATACTATTACGACATGACGTATAACGTTATATACTATTACGTTATAATGTATATCGTTATATTCCATCACTATAAGGCCTATAACGTTATACTGCACCTCTATATGACGTATAACGTTATATACTATTACGTTATGACGTATAACTTTATGTACTATTACGTTATGACGTATAACGTTATATACTATTACGTTATAATGTATAACGTTATATTCCATCACTATAAGGCCTATAACGTTATATACTATTACGTTATGACGTATAACGTTATATACTATTACGTTATAATGTATAACGTTATATTCCATCACTATAAGGCCTATACCGTTATATTGCACCTCTATATGACGTATAACGTTATATACTATTACGTTATAATGTATAACGTTATATTCCATCACTATAAGGCCTATAACGTTATATACTATTACGTTATGGCGTATAACGTTATATACTATTACGTTATAATGTATAACGTTATATTCCATCACTATAAGGCCTATAACGTTATATTGCACCACTATATGACGTATAACGGTATATACTATTACGTTATTACGTATAACGTTATATCGCATCACTATATGACGTGCGATGTTTTATACTATTACGTTATGACGTATAACGTTATATACTATTACGTTATGACGTATAACGTTATATACTATTACGTTATAATGTATAACGTTATATTCCATCACTATAGGACCTATAACGTTATATTGTACCACTATATGACGTATAACGTTATATACTATTACGTTATAATGTATAACGTTATATTCCATCACTATGAGACCTATAACGTTATATTGCACCACTATATGACGTATAACGGTATATACTATTACGTTATGACGTGTAACGTTATGTATTATTACGTTTTATACTATAACGTTATATTCCATCACTATAGGACCTATAACGTTATATCGCATCACTATATGACGTATAACGATATATTGCATCACTATATGACGTATAACGTTATATACTATTACATTGTAAGGTATAACGTCATATACTATTAGATTACAAGGTATAACTTTGTATTGCATAACTATAGGACGTATAACGACATATTGCATCACTATATGGCGTATAACGTTATATACTATTACGTTATAATGTATAACGTCATATTCCATCACTGTAGGACCTATAACGTTATAGTGCACCACTATATGACGTATAGCGTTATATACCATTACGTTATTACGTATAACGTTATATCGCATCACTATATGACGTGCGATGTTTTATACTATTACGTTATAACGTTTACCGTTATATTGCATTACTATATGATGCATAACGTTATATACTATTACGTTATGACGTATAACGTTATATACTATTACGTTATGACGTATAACGTTATATACTATTACGTTATAATGTATAACGTTATATTCCATCACTGTAGGACCTATAACGTTATAGTGCACCACTATATGACGAATAGCGTTATATACCATTACGTTATTACGTTTAACGTTATATCGCATCACCATATGACGTACGATGTTTTATACTATTACGTTGTGACGTATAACGTTTTATTGCCTCTCTTTCGGTCGTATAACAATATATTGCATCACTGTATGACGTATAACGTTATATACGATTACGTTATAATGTATAACGTTATATTCCATCACTATAGGACCTATAACGTTATATTGCACCGCTATATGACGTACAACGTTATATACTATTACGTTATGACGTAAAACGTTATATACTATTACGTTATTACGTATAACGTTATATCGCATCACTATATAACGTACGATGTTTTATACTATTACGTTATAACGTTTTGCGTTATGTTGCATTACTATATGATGCATAACGTTATATATTATTACGTTATAATGTATAACGTTATATTGCATCACTATAGGACCTATAACGTTATATTGCAACCACTATATGAGGTATAACGTTATATACTATTACGTTATTACGTATAACGTTATATACTATTACGTTATGGCGTATAACGTTATATACTATTACGTTATAATGTATAACGTTATATTCCATCACTATGAGACCTAAAACGTTATATTGCACCGCTATATGACGTATAACGTTATATACTATTACGTTATGACGTATAACGTTATGTACTATTACGTTATGACATATAACGTTATATACTATTACGTTATAATGTATATCGTTATATTCCATCACTATAAGGCCTATAACGTTATACTGCACCTCTATATGACGTATAACGTTATATACTATTACGTTATGACGTATAACTTTATGTACTATTACGTTATGACGTATAACGTTATATACTATTACGTTATAATGTATAACGTTATATTCCATCACTATAAGGCCTATAACGTTATATACTATTACGTTATGACGTATAACGTTATATACTATTACGTTATAATGTATAACGTTATATTCCATCACTATAAGGCCTATAACGTCATATTGCACCTCTATATGACGTATAACGGTATATACTATTACGTTATGACGTATAACGTTATATACTATTACGTTATAATGTATAACGTTATATTCCATCACTATAGGACCTATAACGTTATATTGCACCACTACATGACGTATAACGTTATATACTACGACGTTATAATGTATAACGTTATATTCCATCACTATGAGACCTATAACGTTATATTGCACCACTATATGACCTATAACGTTATATACTATTACGTTATGACGTATAACGTTATATACTATTACGTTACGACGTAAAACGTTATATACTATTACGTTATAATGTATAACGTTATATGCCATCACTATAAGACCTATAACGTTATATTGCACCACTATATGACGTATAACGTTATATACTATTACGTTATGACGTCTAACGTTATATACTATTACGTTATGACGTATAACGTTATATACTATTACGTTATGACGTATAACGTTATATACTATTACGTTATGACGTATAACGTTATATACTATTACGTTATAATGTATAACGTTATATTCCATCACTATAGGACCTATAACGTTATATTGCACCACTATATGACGTATAACGTTATATACTATTACGTTATAATGTGGAACGTTATATTCCATCACTATGAGACCTATAACGTTATATTGCACCACTATATGACGTATAACGGTATATACTATTACGTTATGGCGTGTAACGTTATGTATTATTACGTTTTATACTATAACGTTATATTCCATCACTATAGGACCTATAACGTTATATCGCATCACTATATGACGTATAACGATATATTGCATCACTATATGACGTATAACGTTATATACTATTACATTGTAAGGTATAACGTCATATACTATTAGATTACAAGGTATAACTTTGTATTGCATAACTATAGGACGTATAACGACATATTGCATCACTATATGGCGTATAACGTTATATACTATTACGTTATAATGTATAACGTTATATTCCATCACTGTAGGACCTATAACGTTATAGTGCACCACTATATGACGAATAGCGTTATATACCATTACGTTCTTACGTTTAACGTTATATCGCATCACTATATGACGTACGATGTTTTATACTATTACGTTATGACGTATAACGTTATATCGCATCACTATATGACGTATAACGTTTTATTGCCTCTCGTTCGGTCGGATAACGATATATTGCATCACTGTATGACGTATAACATTATATACTATTACGTTATGACGTATCGCGTTGTATACAATTATGTCATAACGTATAAAATTATATCGCATCACAATATGAGGTATAACATTATATTGCATCACTATATGACGTATAACGATATGTTGCACCACTATATGACGTATAACGTTATATACTATTACGTTATGACGTATAACGTTATGTACTATTACGTTATGACGTATAACGTTATATACTATTACGTTATAATGTATAACGTTATATTCCATCACTATAAGGCCTATAACGTTATATTGCACCACTATATGACGTATAACGTTATATACTATTACGTTATAATGTATAACGTTATATTCCATCACTATAGGACCTATAACGTTATATTGCACCGCTATATGACGTACAACGTTATATATTATTACGTTATGACGTAAAACGTTATATACTATTACGTTATTACGTATAACGTTATATCGCATCACTATATAACGTACGATGTTTTATACTATTACGTTATAACGTTTTGCGTTATGTTGCATTACTATATGATGCATAACGTTATATATTATTACGTTATAATGTATAACGTTATATTGCATCACTATAGGACCTATAACGTTATATTGCAACCACTATATGACGTATAACGTTATATACTATTACGTTATTACGTATAACGTTATATACTATTACGTTATGGCGTATAACGTTATATACTATTACGTTATAATGTATAACGTTATATTCCATCACTATGAGACCTAAAACGGTATATTGCACCGCTATATGACGTATAACGTTATATACTATTACGTTATGACGTATAACGTTATGTACTATTACGTTATGACATATAACGTTATATACTATTACGTTATAATGTATAACGTTATATTCCATCACTATAAGACCTATAACGTTATATACTATTACGACATGACGTATAACGTTATATACTATTACGTTATAATGTATATCGTTATATTCCATCACTATAAGGCCTATAACGTTATACTGCACCTCTATATGACGTATAACGTTATATACTATTACGTTATGACGTATAACTTTATGTACTATTACGTTATGACGTATAACGTTATATACTATTACGTTATAATGTATAACGTTATATTCCATCACTATAAGGCCTATAACGTTATATACTATTACGTTATGACGTATAACGTTATATACTATTACGTTATAATGTATAACGTTATATTCCATCACTATAAGGCCTATAACGTTATATTGCACCTCTATATGACGTATAACGTTATATACTATTACGTTATAATGTATAACGTTATATTCCATCACTATAAGGCCTATAACGTTATATACTATTACGTTATGGCGTATAACGTTATATACTATTACGTTATAATGTATAACGTTATATTCCATCACTATAAGGCCTATAACGTTATATACTATTACGTTATGGCGTATAACGTTATATACTATTACGTTATAATGTATAACGTTATATTCCATCACTATAGGACCTATAAGGTTATATTGCACCACTATATGACGTATAACGTTATATACTACGACGTTATAATGTATAACGTTATATTCCATCACTATAAGGCCTATAACCTTATATACTATTACGTTGTGACGTATAACGTTATATACTATTACGTTATGACGTATAACGTTATGTACTATTACGTTATGACGTAAAACGTTATATACTATTACGTTATAATGTATAACGTTATATTCCATCACTATAAGGCCTATAACCTTATATACTATTACGTTATGACGTATAACGTTATATACTATTACGTTATAATGTATAAAGTTATATTCCATCACTATAAGGCCTACAACGTTATATTGCACCACTATATGACGTATAACGGTATATACTATTACGTTATGACGTATAACGTTATATACTATTACGTTATAATGTATAACGTTATATTCCATCACTATAGGACCTATAACGTTATATTGCACCACTACATGACGTATAACGTTATATACTACGACGTTATAATGTATAACGTTATATTCCATCACTATGAGACCTATAACGTTATATTGCACCACTATATGACCTATAACGTTATATACTATTACGTTATGACGTATAACGTTATATACTATTACGTTACGACGTAAAACGTTATATACTATTACGTTATAATGTATAACGTTATATGCCATCACTATAAGACCTATAACGTTATATTGCACCACTATATGACGTATAACGTTATATACTATTACGTTATGACGTCTAACGTTATATACTATTACGTTATGACGTATAACGTTATATACTATTACGTTATGACGTATAACGTTATATACTATTACGTTATGACGTATAACGTTATATACTATTACGTTATAATGTATAACGTTATATTCCATCACTATAGGACCTATAACGTTATATTGTACCACTATATGACGTATAACGTTATATACTATTACGTTATAATGTATAACGTTATATTTCATCACTATGAGACCTATAACGTTATATTGCACCACTATATGACGTATAACGGTATATACTATTACGTTATGACGTATAACGTTATGTATTATTACGTTTTATACTATAACGTTATATTCCATCACTATAGGACCTATAACGTTATATCGCATCACTATATGACGTATAACGATATATTGCATCACTATATGACGTATAACGTTATATACTATTACATTGTAAGGTATAACGTCATATACTATTAGATTACAAGGTATAACTTTGTATTGCATAACTATAGGACGTATAACGACATATTGCATCACTATATGGCGTATAACGTTATATACTATTACGTTATAATGTATAACGTCATATTCCATCACTGTAGGACCTATAACGTTATAGTGCACCACTATATGACGTACAGCGTTATATACCATTACGTTATTACGTATAACGTTATATCGCATCACTATATGACGTGCGATGTTTTATACTATTACGTTATAACGTTTACCGTTATATTGCATTACTATATGATGCATAACGTTATATACTATTACGTTATGACGTATAACGTTATATACTATTACGTTATGACGTATAACGTTATATACTATTACGTTATAATGTATAACGTTATATTCCATCACTGTAGGACCTATAACGTTATAGTGCACCACTATATGACGAATAGCGTTATATACCATTACGTTATTACGTTTAACGTTATATCGCATCACTATATGACGTACGATGTTTTATACTATTACGTTGTGACGTATAACGTTTTATTGCCTCTCTTTCGGTCGTATAACAATATATTGCATCACTGTATGACGTATAACGTTATATACTATTACGTTATAATGTATAACGTTATATTCCATCACTATAGGACCTATAACGTTATATTGCACCGCTATATGACGTACAACGTTATATGCTATTACGTTATGACGTAAAACGTTATATACTATTACGTTATTACGTATAACGTTATATCGCATCACTATATAACGTACGATGTTTTATACTATTACGTTATAACGTTTTGCGTTATGTTGCATTACTATATGATGCATAACGTTATATATTATTACGTTATAATGTATAACGTTATATACTATTACGTTATGGCGTATAACGTTATATACTATTACGTTATAATGTATAACGTTATATTCCATCACTATGAGACCTAAAACGTTATATTGCACCGCTATATGACGTATAACGTTATATACTATTACGTTATGACGTATAACGTTATGTACTATTACGTTATGACATATAACGTTATATACTATTACGTTATAATGTATATCGTTATATTCCATCACTATAAGGCCTATAACGTTATACTGCACCTCTATATGACGTATAACGTTATATACTATTACGTTATGACGTATAACTTTATGTACTATTACGTTATGACGTATAACGTTATATACTATTACGTTATAATGTATAACGTTATATTCCATCACTATAAGGCCTATAACGTTATATACTATTACGTTATGACGTATAACGTTATATACTATTACGTTATAATGTATAACGTTATATTCCATCACTATAAGGCCTATAACGTTAGATTGCACCTCTATATGACGTATAACGGTATATACTATTACGTTATGACGTATAACGTTATATACTATTACGTTATAATGTATAACGTTATATTCCATCACTATAGGACCTATAACGTTATATTGCACCACTACATGACGTATAACGTTATATACTACGACGTTATAATGTATAACGTTATATTCCATCACTATGAGACCTATAACGTTATATTGCACCACTATATGACCTATAACGCTATATACTATTACGTTATGACGTATAACGTTATATACTATTACGTTACGACGTAAAACGTTATATACTATTACGTTATAATGTATAACGTTATATGCCATCACTATAAGACCTATAACGTTATATTGCACCACTATATGACGTATAACGTTATATACTATTACGTTATGACGTCTAACGTTATATACTATTACGTTATGACGTATAACGTTATATACTATTACGTTATGACGTATAACGTTATATACTATTACGTTATGACGTATAACGTTATATACTATTACGTTATAATGTATAACGTTATATTCCATCACTATAGGACCTATAACGTTATATTGTACCACTATATGACGTATAACGTTATATACTATTACGTTATAATGTATAACGTTATATTCCATCACTATGAGACCTATAACGTTATATTGCACCACTATATGACGTATAACGGTATATACTATTACGTTATGACGTGTAACGTTATGTATTATTACGTTTTATACTATAACGTTATATTCCATCACTATAGGACCTATAACGTTATATCGCATCACTATATGACGTATAACGATATATTGCATCACTATATGACGTATAACGTTATATACTATTACTTTGTAAGGTATAACGTCATATACTATTAGATTACAAGGTATAACTTTGTATTGCATAACTATAGGACGTATAACGACATATTGCATCACTATATGGCGTATAACGTTATATACTATTACGTTATAATGTATAACGTCATATTCCATCACTGTAGGACCTATAACGTTATAGTGCACCACTATATGACGTATAGCGTTATATACCATTGCGCTATTACGTATAACGTTATATCGCATCACTATATGACGTGCGATGTTTTATACTATTACGTTATAACGTTTACCGTTATATTGCATTACTATATGATGCATAACGTTATATACTATTACGTTATGACGTATAACGTTATATACTATTACGTTATGACGTATAACGTTATATACTATTACGTTATAATGTATAACGTTATATTCCATCACTGTAGGACCTATAACGTTATAGTGCACCACTATATGACGAATAGCGTTATATACCATTACGTTATTACGTTTAACGTTATATCGCATCACTATATGACGTACGATGTTTTATACTATTACGTTGTGACGTATAACGTTTTATTGCCTCTCTTTCGGTCGTATAACAATATATTGCATCACTGTATGACGTATAACGTTATATACTATTACGTTATGACGTATCGCGTTGTATACAATTATGTTATAACGTATAAAATTATATCGCATCACAATATGAGGTATAACATTATATTGCATCACTATATGACGTATAACGATATATTGCATCACTATATGACGTATAACGTTATATACTATTACGTTATAACCTATAACGTTATATTCTATTACGTTATGTCGTATAACGTTATATACTATTAGGTTATATGGTATAGCATTATATCGCATCACTATATGACGTATAGCGATATATTGCATCACTATATGACGTATAACGTTATATACTGTTACGTTATAACGTATAACGTTATTTACTATTACGTTATGACGTATAACGTTATATACTATTACGTTATAACGTATAACGTTATATACTATTACGTTATAACGTATAACGTTATATACTATTACGTTACAATGAATAACGTTATATTCCATCACTATAGGACCTATAACGTTATATTGCATCACTATATGACGTATAACGTTATATACTATTACGTTATGACGTATAACGTTATATACTATTACGTTATGACGTAAAACGTTATATACTATTACGGTATAAGGCATAACGTTATATACTATTACGTTATATACTATAACGGTATATTCCATCACTATACGACCTATAACGTTACATTGCACCTCTATATGACGTATAACGTTATATACTATTACGTTTTGACGTATAACGTTATATACTATTACGTTATAAGGTTTAACGTCATATACTGTTAGGTTATAAGGTATAACGTTGTATTGCATAACTATAGGACGTAGAACGATATATTGCATCACTATAGGACGTATAACGATATATTGCATCACTATATGGCGTATAAACTTATAAAATATTACGTTATAATGTATAACGTTATATTCCATCACTATAGGGCGTATATCGTTATATTGCATCTCTATATGGCGTATAACGATATATAGCACCACTATATGGCGTATATAGTTATAAACTATTACGTTATAATGTATAACGTTATATTCCATCACTATAGGGTGTATATCGTTGTATTGCATCTCTATATGACGTATAACGATTAATTGCATCACTATATGACGGATAACTTTATATACTAATACGTTATAACGTATAGCGTTATATACAATCACGTTATAACGTATAACGTTATATACCATTACGTTATAATGTATAACCTTATATTCCATCACTATAGGACCTGTAACGTTATATTGCACCACTATATGACGTATAACGTTATATACAATTATGTTATAACGTATAAAGTTATATCGCATCACAATATGAGGTATAACGTTATATACTATTACGTTATAACCTATAACGTTATATTCTATTACGTTATGTCGTATAACGTTATTTACTATTAGGTTATATGGTATAACGTTATATCGCATCATTATATGACGTATAACGATATATTGCACCACTATATGACGTATAACGTTATATACTATTACGTTATAACGTATAACGTTATATACCATTACGTTATAATGTATAACCTTATATTCCATCACTATAGGACCTGTAACGTTATATTGCACCACTATATGACGTATAACGTTATATACTATTACGTTATGACGTATAACGTTATATACTATTACGTTATAAGGTATAACGTCATATACTGTTAGGTTATAACGTATAACGTTGTATTGCATAACTATAGGACGTATAACGATATATTGCATCACAATATGGCGTATAACGTTTTATTGCCTCTCTTTCGGTCGCATAACGATATATTGCATCACTATATGACGTATAACGTTATATACTATTACGTTATGACGTATCACGTTATATACATTTATGTTATAACGTATAACGTTATATCGCATCACAATATGAGGTATAACGTTATATACTATTACGTTATAACCTATAACGTTATATTCTATTGCGTTATGTCGTATAACGTTATATACCATTACGTTATAATGTATAACCTTATATTCCATCACTATAGGACCTGTAACGTTATATTGCACCACTATATGACGTATAACGTTATATACTATTACGTTATGACGTATAACGTTATATACTATTACGTTATAAGGTATAACGTCATATACTGTTAGGTTATAACGTATAACGTTGTATTGCATAACTATAGGACGTATAACGATATATTGCATCACAATATGGCGTATAACGTTTTATTGCCTCTCTTTCGGTCGCATAACGATATATTGCATCACTATATGACGTATAACGTTATATACTATTACGTTATGACGTATCACGTTATATACAATTATGTTATAACGTATAACGTTATATCGCATCACAATATGAGGTATAACGTTATATACTATTACGTTATAACCTATAACGTTATATTCTATTGCGTTATGTCGTATAACGTTATTTACTATTAGGTTATATGGTATAACGTTATATCGCATCATTATATGACGTATAACGATATATTGCACCACTATATAACGTATCACGTTATATACAATTACGTTATGACGTCTAACGTTATATACTATTACGTTATGACGTATAACGTTATATACTATTACGTTATGACGTATAACGTTATATACTATTACGTTATGACGTATAACGTTATATACTATTACGTTATAATGTATAACGTTATATTCCATCACTATAGGACCTATAACGTTATATTGTACCACTATATGACGTATAACGTTATATACTATTACGTTATAATGTATAACGTTATATTCCATCACTATGAGACCTATAACGTTATATTGCACCACTATATGACGTATAACGGTATATACTATTACGTTATGACGTGTAACGTTATGTATTATTACGTTTTATACTATAACGTTATATTCCATCACTATAGGACCTATAACGTTATATCGCATCACTATATGACGTATAACGATATATTGCATCACTATATGACGTATAACGTTATATACTATTACATTGTAAGGTATAACGTCATATACTATTAGATTACAAGGTATAACTTTGTATTGCATAACTATAGGACGTATAACGACATATTGCATCACTATATGGCGTATAACGTTATATACTATTACGTTATAATGTATAACGTCATATTCCATCACTGTAGGACCTATAACGTTATAGTGCACCACTATATGACGTATAGCGTTATATACCATTACGTTATTACGTATAACGTTATATCGCATCACTATATGACGTGCGATGTTTTATACTATTACGTTATAACGTTTACCGTTATATTGCATTACTATATGATGCATAACGTTATATACTATTACGTTATGACGTATAACGTTATATACTATTACGTTATGACGTATAACGTTATATACTATTACGTTATAATGTATAACGTTATATTCCATCACTGTAGGACCTATAACGTTATAGTGCACCACTATATGACGAATAGCGTTATATACCATTACGTTATTACGTTTAACGTTATATCGCATCACTATATGACGTACGATGTTTTATACTATTACGTTGTGACGTATAACGTTTTATTGCCTCTCTTTCGGTCGTATAACAATATATTGCATCACTGTATGACGTATAACGTTATATACTATTACGTTATAATGTATAACGTTATATTCCATCACTATAGGACCTATAACGTTATATTGCACCGCTATATGACGTACAACGTTATATACTATTACGTTATGACGTAAAACGTTATATACTATTACGTTATTACGTATAACGTTATATCGCATCACTATATAACGTACGATGTTTTATACTATTACGTTATAACGTTTTGCGTTATGATGCATTACTATATGATGCATAACGTTATATATTATTACGTTATAATGTATAACGTTATATACTATTACGTTATGGCGTATAACGTTATATACTATTACGTTATAATGTATAACGTTATATTCCATCACTATGAGACCTAAAACGTTATATTGCACCGCTATATGACGTATAACGTTATATACTATTACGTTATGACGTATAACGTTATGTACTATTACGTTATGACATATAACGTTATATACTATTACGTTATAATGTATATCGTTATATTCCATCACTATAAGGCCTATATAGTTATACTGCACCTCTATATGACGTATAACGTTATATACTATTACGTTATGACGTATAACTTTATGTACTATTACGTTATGACGTATAACGTTATATACTATTACGTTATAATGTATAACGTTATATTCCATCACTATAAGGCCTATAACGTTATATACTATTACGTTATGACGTATAACGTTATATACTATTACGTTATAATGTATAACGTTATATTCCATCACTATAAGGCCTATAACGTTATATTGCACCTCTATATGACGTATAACGGTATATACTATTACGTTATGACGTATAACGTTATATACTATTACGTTATAACCTATAACGTTATATTCTATTGCGTTATGTCGTATAACGTTATTTACTATTAGGTTATATGGTATAACGTTATATCGCATCATTATATGACGTATAACGATATATTGCACCACTATATAACGTATCACGTTATATACAATTATGTTATAACGTATAAAGTCATATCGCATCACAACATGAGGTATAACGTTATATACTATTACGTTATAACCTATAACGTTATATTCTATTACGTTATGTCGTATAACTTTATATACTATTAGGTTATATGGTATAACGTTATATCGACTCATTATATGACGTATAACGATATATTGCACCACTATATGACGTATAACGTTATATACTATTACGTTATAACGTATAACGTTATATACAATTACGTTATGACGTATAACGTTGTATACTATTACGTTATAAGGTATAACGTCATATACTGTTTGGTTATAAGGTATAACGTTGTATTGCATAGCTATAGGCCGTATAACGATATATTGCATCACAATAAGGCGTATAACGTTATATACTATTACGTTATTACGTATAACGTTATATACTATTACGTTATTACGTATAACGTTATATCGCATCACTATATGACGTATAACGTTTTATTGCCTCTCTTTCGGTCGTATAACGATATATTGCATCACTATATGACGTATAACGTTATATACTATTACGTTATGACGTATCACGTTATA
Organism: Bombus terrestris; assembly: GCF_910591885.1. Taxonomy (NCBI): domain Eukaryota; kingdom Metazoa; phylum Arthropoda; class Insecta; order Hymenoptera; family Apidae; genus Bombus; species Bombus terrestris. Next base: position 564,059 of record NW_025963563.1, on the reverse strand, counting down.
TACAATTATGTTATAACGTATAAAGGTATATCGCATCACAATATGAGGTATAACGTTATATTGCATCACTATATGACGTATAACGATATATTGCATCACTATATGACGTATAACGTTATATACTATTACGTTATAACGTATAACGTTATATACTATTACGTTATGACGTATAACGTTATATACTATTACGTCATAATGTATAACGTCATATACTGTTAGGTTATAAGGTATAACGTTGTATTGCATATCTATAGGACGTATAACGATATATTGCATCACAATATGACGTATAACGTTATATGGTATTACGTTAGACTGTATAACGTTATATTCCATCACTATAGGACCTATAACGTTTAATCTCCTCACTATATGACGTATAACGATATATTGCATCACTATATGACGTATAACGTTATATACTATTACGTTATAACCTATAACGTTATATTCTATTACGTAATGTCGTTATATACTATAAGGTTATATGGTATAACGTTATATCGCATCACTATATGACGTATAACGATATATTGCATCACTCTATGACGTATAACGTTATATATTATTATGTTATGACGTATAACGTTGTATTGCATCACTATAGGACGTGTAACGTTATATTGCATCACTATATGGCGTACGATGTTTTATACTATTACGTTATAACGTTTAACGTTATATTGCATTACAATATGATGTATAACGTTATATACTATTACGTTATGACGTATAACGTTATATACTATTACGTTATGACGTATAACGTTATATACTATTACGTTATGACGTATAACGTTATATACTATTACGTTATAATGTATATCGTTATATTCCATCACTATAAGGCCTATAACGTTATACTGCACCTCTATATGACGTATAACGTTATATACTATTACGTTATGACGTATAACTTTATGTACTATTACGTTATGACATATAACGTTATATACTATTACGTTATAATGTATAACGTTATATTCCATCACTATAAGGCCTATAACGTTATATACTATTACGTTATGACGTATAACGTTATATACTATTACGTTATAATGTATAACGTTATATTCCATCACTATAAGGCCTATAACGTTATATTGCACCACTATATGACGTATAACGGTATATACTATTACGTTATGACGTATAACGTTATGTATTATTACGTTTTATACTATAACGTTATATTCCATCACTATAGGGCCTATAACGTTATATCGCCTCACTATATGACGTATAACGATATATTGCATCACTATATGACGTATAACGTTATATACTATTACATTGTAAGGTATAACGTCGTATACTATTAGATCACAAGGTATAACTTTGTATTGCATAACTATAGGACGTATAACGACATATTGCATCACTATATGGCGTATAACGTTATATACTATTACGTTATAATGTATAACGTTATATTCTATCACTGTAGGACCTATAACGTTATAGTGCACCACTATATGACGTGCGATGTTTTATACTATTACGTTATGACGTATAACGTTATATACTATTACGTTATAATGTACAACGTTATATTCCATCACTATAGGACCTATAAGGTTATATTGCACCACTATATGACGTATAACGTTATATACTACGACGTTATAATGTATAACGTTATATTCCATCACTATAAGGCCTATAACCTTATATACTATTACGTTATGACGTATAACGTTATATACTATTACGTTATGACGTATAACGTTATGTACTATTACGTTATGACGTAAAACGTTATATACTATTACGTTATAATGTATAACGTTATATTCCATCACTATAAGGCCTATAACCTTATATACTATTACGTTATGACGTATAACGTTATATACTATTACGTTATAATGTATAACGTTATATTCCATCACTATAAGGCCTACAACGTTATATTGCACCACTATATGACGTATAACGGTATATACTATTACGTTATGACGTATAACGTTATATACTATTACGTTATAATGTATAACGTTATATTCCATCACTATAGGACCTATAACGTTATATTGCACCACTACATGACGTATAACGTTATATACTACGACGTTATAATGTATAACGTTATATTCCATCACTATGAGACCTATAACGTTATATTGCACCACTATATGACCTATAACGTTATATACTATTACGTTATGACGTATAACGTTATATACTATTACGTTACGACGTAAAACGTTATATACTATTACGTTATAATGTATAACGTTATATGCCATCACTATAAGACCTATAACGTTATATTGCACCACTATATGACGTATAACGTTATATACTATTACGTTATGACGTCTAACGTTATATACTATTACGTTATGACGTATAACGTTATATACTATTAAGTTATGACGTATAACGTTATATACTATTACGTTATGACTTAAAACGTTATATACTATTACGTTATAATGTATAACGTTATATGCCATCACTATAAGACCTATAACGTTATATTGCACCACTGTATGACGTATAACGTTATATACTATTACGTTATGACGTATAACGTTATGTACTATTACGTTATGACGTAAAACGTTATATACTATTACGTTATAATGTATAACGTTATATTCCATCACTATAAGGCCTATAACCTTATATACTATTACGTTATGACGTATAACGTTATATACTATTACGTTATAATGTATAACGTTATATTCCATCACTATAAGGCCTACAACGTTATATTGCACCACTATATGACGTATAACGGTATATACTATTACGTTATGACGTATAACGTTATATACTATTACGTTATAATGTATAACGTTATATTCCATCACTATAGGACCTATAACGTTATATTGCACCACTACATGACGTATAACGTTATATACTACGACGTTATAATGTATAACGTTATATTCCATCACTATGAGACCTATAACGTTATATTGCACCACTATATGACCTATAACGTTATATACTATAGCGTTATGACGTATAACGTTATATACTATTAAGTTAAGACGTAAAACGTTATATACTATTACGTTATAATGTATAACGTTATATGCCATCACTATAAGACCTATAACGTTATATTGCACCACTATATGACGTATAACGTTATATACTATTACGTTATGACGTCTAACGTTATATACTATTACGTTATGACGTATAACGTCATATACTATTACGTTATGACGTATAACGTTATATACTATTACGTTATGACGTATAACGTTATATACTATTACGTTATAATGTATAACGTTATATTCCATCACTATAGGACCTATAACGTTATATTGTACCACTATATGACGTATAACGTTATATACTATTACGTTATAATGTATAACGTTATATTACATCACTATGAGACCTATAACGTTATATTGCACCACTATATGACGTATAACGGTATATACTATTACGTTATGACGTGTAACGTTATGTATTATTACGTTTTATACTATAACGTTATATTCCATCACTATAGGACCTATAACGTTATATCGCATCACTATATGACGTATAACGATATATTGCATCACTATATGACGTATAACGTTATATACTATTACATTGTAAGGTATAACGTCATATACTATTAGATTACAAGGTATAACTTTGTATTGCATAACTATAGGACGTATAAGGACATATTGCATCACTATATGGCGTATAACGTATATACTATTACGTTATAATGTATAACGTCATATTCCATCACTGTAGGACCTATAACGTTATAGTGCACCACTATATGACGTATAGCGTTATATACCATTACGTTATTACGTATAACGTTATATCGCATCACTATATGACGTGCGATGTTTTATACTATTACGTTATAACGTTTACCGTTATATTGCATTACTATATGATGCATAACGTTATATACTATTACGTTATGACGTATAACGTTATATACTATTACTTTATGACGTATAACGTTATATACTATTACGTTATAATGTATAACGTTATATTCCATCACTGTAGGACCTATAACGTTATAGTGCACCACTATATGACGAATAGCGTTATATACCATTACGTTATTACGTTTAACGTTATATCGCATCACTATATGACGTACGATGTTTTATACTATTACGTTGTGACGTATAACGTTTTATTGCCTCTCTTTCGGTCGTATAACAATATATTGCATCACTGTATGACGTATAACGTTATATACTATTACGTTATGACGTATCGCGTTGTATACAATTATGTTATAACATATAAAATTATATCGCATCACAGTATGAGGTATAACATTATATTGCATCACTATATGACGTATAACGATATATTGCATCACTATATGACGTATAACGTTATATACTATTACGTTATGACTTAAAACGTTATATACTATTACGTTATAATGTATAACGTTATATGCCATCACTATAAGACATATAACGTTATATTGCACCACTGCATGACGTATAACGTTATATACTATTACGTTATGACGTATAACGTTATGTACTATTACGTTATGACGTAAAACGTTATATACTATTACGTTATAATGTATAACGTTATATTCCATCACTATAAGGCCTATAACCTTATATACTATTACGTTATGACGTATAACGTTATATACTATTACGTTATAATGTATAACGTTATATTCCATCACTATAAGGCCTACAACGTTATATTGCACCACTATATGACGTATAACGGTATATACTATTACGTTATGACGTATAACGTTATATACTATTACGTTATAATGTATAACGTTATATTCCATCACTATAGGACCTATAACGTTATATTGCACCACTACATGACGTATAACGTTATATACTACGACGTTATAATGTATAATGTTATATTCCATCACTATGAGACCTATAACGTTATATTGCACCACTATATGACCTATAACGTTATATACTATTACGTTATGACGTATAACGTTATATACTATTACGTTACGACGTAAAACGTTATATACTATTACGTTATAATGTATAACGTTATATGCCATCACTATAAGACCTATAACGTTATATTGCACCAATATATGACGTATAACGTTATATACTATTACGTTATGACGTCTAACGTTATATACTATTACGTTATGACGTATAACGTTATATACTATTACGTTATGACGTATAACGTTATATACTATTACGTTATAATGTATAACGTTATATTCCATCACTATAGGACCTATAACGTTATATTGTACCACTATATGACGTATAACGTTATATACTATTACGTTATAATGTATAACGTTATATTACATCACTATGAGACCTATAACGTTATATTGCACCACTATATGACGTATAACGGTATATACTATTACGTTATGACGTGTAACGTTATGTATTATTACGTTTTATACTATAACGTTATATTCCATCACTATAGGACCTATAACGTTATATCGCATCACTATATGACGTATAACGATATATTGCATCACTATATGACGTATAACGTTATATACTATTACATTGTAAGGTATAACGTCATATACTATTAGATTACAAGGTATAACTTTGTATTGCATAACTATAGGACGTATAAGGACATATTGCATCACTATATGGCGTATAACGTATATACTATTACGTTATAATGTATAACGTCATATTCCATCACTGTAGGACCTATAACGTTATAGTGCACCACTATATGACGTATAGCGTTATATACCATTACGTTATTACGTATAACGTTATATCGCATCACTATATGACGTGCGATGTTTTATACTATTACGTTATAACGTTTACCGTTATATTGCATTACTATATGATGCATAACGTTATATACTATTACGTTATGACGTATAACGTTATATACTATTACTTTATGACGTATAACGTTATATACTATTACGTTATAATGTATAACGTTATATTCCATCACTGTAGGACCTATAACGTTATAGTGCACCACTATATGACGAATAGCGTTATATACCATTACGTTATTACGTTTAACGTTATATCGCATCACTATATGACGTACGATGTTTTATACTATTACGTTGTGACGTATAACGTTTTATTGCCTCTCTTTCGGTCGTATAACAATATATTGCATCACTGTATGACGTATAACGTTATATACTATTACGTTATGACGTATCGCGTTGTATACAATTATGTTATAACATATAAAATTATATCGCATCACAGTATGAGGTATAACATTATATTGCATCACTATATGACGTATAACGATATATTGCATCACTATATGACGTATAACGTTATATACTATTACGTTATGACTTAAAACGTTATATACTATTACGTTATAATGTATAACGTTATATGCCATCACTATAAGACATATAACGTTATATTGCACCACTGCATGACGTATAACGTTATATACTATTACGTTATGACGTATAACGTTATGTACTATTACGTTATGACGTAAAACGTTATATACTATTACGTTATAATGTATAACGTTATATTCCATCACTATAAGGCCTATAACCTTATATACTATTACGTTATGACGTATAACGTTATATACTATTACGTTATAATGTATAACGTTATATTCCATCACTATAAGGCCTACAACGTTATATTGCACCACTATATGACGTATAACGGTATATACTATTACGTTATGACGTATAACGTTATATACTATTACGTTATAATGTATAACGTTATATTCCATCACTATAGGACCTATAACGTTATATTGCACCACTACATGACGTATAACGTTATATACTACGACGTTATAATGTATAATGTTATATTCCATCACTATGAGACCTATAACGTTATATTGCACCACTATATGACCTATAACGTTATATACTATTACGTTATGACGTATAACGTTATATACTATTACGTTACGACGTAAAACGTTATATACTATTACGTTATAATGTATAACGTTATATGCCATCACTATAAGACCTATAACGTTATATTGCACCAATATATGACGTATAACGTTATATACTATTACGTTATGACGTCTAACGTTATATACTATTACGTTATGACGTATAACGTTATATACTATTACGTTATGACGTATAACGTTATATACTATTACGTTATGACGTATAACGTTATATACCATTACGTTATTACGTTTAACGTTATATCGCATCACTATATGACTTACGATGTTTTATACTATTACGTTGTGACGTATAACGTTTTATTGCCTCTCTTTCGGTCGTATAACAATATATTGCATCACTGTATGACGTATAACGTTATATACTATTACGTTATGACGTATCGCGTTGTATACAATTATGTTATAACGTATAAAATTATATCGCATCACAATATGAGGTATAACATTATATTGCATCACTATATGACGTATAACGATATATTGCATCACTATATGACGTATAACGTTATATACTATTACGTTATAACCTATAACGTTATATTCTATTACGTTATGTCGTATAACGTTATATACTATTAGGTTATATGGTATAACATTATATCGCATCACTATATGACGTATAACGATATATTGCATCACTATATGACGTATAACGTTATATACTGTTACGTTATAACGTATAACGTTATTTACTATTACGTTATGACGTATAACGTTATATACTATTACGTTATAACGTATAACGTTATATACTATTACGTTATAACGTATAACGTTATATACTATTACGTTATAATGAATAACGTTATATTCCATCACTATAGGACCTATAACGTTATATTGCATCACTATATGACGAATAACGTTATATACTATTACGTTATGACGTATAACGTTATATACTATTACGTTATGACGTAGAACGTTATATACTATTACGGTATAAGGCATAACGTTATATACTATTACGTTATATACTATAACGGTATATTCCATCACTATACGACCTATAACGTTACATTGCACCTCTATATGACGTATAACGTTATATACTATTACGTTTTGACGTATAACGTTATATACTATTACGTTATAAGGTTTAACGTCATATACTGTTAGGTTATAAGGTATAACGTTGTATTGCATAACTATAGGACGTAGAACGATATATTGCATCACTATAGGACGTATAACGATATATTGCATCACTATATGGCGTATAAACTTATAAAATATTACGTTATAATGTATAACGTTATATTCCATCACTATAGGGCGTATATCGTTATATTGCATCTCTATATGGCGTATAACGATATATAGCACCACTATATGGCGTATATAGTTATAAACTATTACGTTATAATGTAATGTTATATTCCATCACTATAGGGTGTATATCGCTGTATTGCATCTCTATATGACGTATAACGATTAATTGCATCACTATATGACGGATAACTTTATATACTAATACGTTATAACGTATAGCGTTATATACAATCACGTTATAACGTATAACGTTATATACCATTACGTTATAATGTATAACCTTATATTCCATCACTATAGGACCTGTAACGTTATATTGCACCACTATATGACGTATAACGTTATATACAATTATGTTATAACGTATAAAGTTATATCGCATCACAATATGAGGTATAACGTTATATACTATTACGTTATAACCTATAACGTTATATTCTATTACGTTATGTCGTATAACGTTATTTACTATTAGGTTATATGGTATAACGTTATATCGCATCATTATATGACGTATAACGATATATTGCACCACTATATGACGTATAACGTTATATACTATTACGTTATAACGTATAACGTTATATACCATTACGTTATAATGTATAACCTTATATTCCATCACTATAGGACCTGTAACGTTATACTGCACCACTATATGACGTATAACGTTATATACTATTACGTTATGACGTATAACGTTATATACTATTACGTTATAAGGTATAACGTCATATACTGTTAGGTTATAACGTATAACGTTGTATTGCATAACTATAGGACGTATAACGATATATTGCATCACAATATGGCGTATAACGTTTTATTGCCTCTCTTTCGGTCGCATAACGATATATTGCATCACTATATGACGTATAACGTTATATACTATTACGTTATGACGTATCACGTTATATACAATTATGTTATAACGTATAACGTTATATCGCATCACAATATGAGGTATAACGTTATATACTATTACGTTATAACCTATAACGTTATATTCTATTGCGTTATGTCGTATAACGTTATTTACTATTAGGTTATATGGTATAACGTTATATCGCATCATTATATGACGTATAACGATATATTGCACCACTATATAACGTATCACGTTATATACAATTATGTTATAACGTATAAAGTCATATCGCATCACAACATGAGGTATAACGTTATATGCTATTACGTTATAACCTATAACGTTATATTCTATTACGTTATGTCGTATAACTTTATATACTATTAGGTTATATGGTATAACGTTATATCGAATCATTATATGACGTATAACGATATATTGCACCACTATATGACGTATAACGTTATATACTATTACGTTATAACGTATAACGTTATATACAATTACGTTATGACGTATAACGTTGTATACTATTACGTTATAAGGTATAACGTCATATACTGTTAGGTTATAAGGTATAACGTTGTATTGCATAGCTATAGGCCGTATAACGATATATTGCATCACAATATGGCGTATAACGTTATATACTATTACGTTATTACGTATAACGTTATATACTATTACGTTATTACGTATAACGTTATATCGCATCACTATATGACGTATAACGTTTTATTGCCTCTCTTTCGGTCGTATAACGATATATTGCATCACTATATGACGTATAACGTTATATACTATTACGTTATGACGTATCACGTTATATACAATTATGTTATAACGTATAAAGGTATATCGCACCACAATATGAGGTATAACGTTATATTGCATCACTATATGACGTATAACGATATATTGCATCACTATATGACGTATAACGTTATATACTATTACGTTATAACGTATAACGTTATATACTATTACGTTATGACGTATAACGTTATATACTATTACGTCATAATGTATAACGTCATATACTGTTAGGTTATAAGGTATAACGTTGTATTGCATATCTATAGGACGTATAACGATATATTGCATCACAATATGACGTATAACGTTATATGCTATTACGTTAGAATGTATAACGTTATATTCCATCACTATAGGACCTATAACGTTTAATCTCCTCACTATATGACGTATAACGATATATTGCATCACTATATGACGTATAACGTTATATACTATTACGTTATAACCTATAACGTTATATTCTATTACGTAATGTCGTTATATACTATAAGGTTATATGGTATAACGTTATATCGCATCACTATATGACGTATAACGATATATTGCATCACTCTATGACGTATAACGTTATATATTATTATGTTATGACGTATAACGTTGTATTGCATCACTATAGGACGTGTAACGTTATATTGCATCACTATATGGCGTACGATGTTTTATACTATTACGTTATAACGTTTAACGTTATATTGCATTACAATATGATGTATAACGTTATATACTATTACGTTATGACGTATAACGTTATATACTATTACGTTATGACGTATAACGTTATATACTATTACGTTATAATGTATATCGTTATATTCCATCACTATAAGGCCTATAACGTTATACTGCACCTCTATATGACGTATAACGTTATATACTATTACGTTATGACGTATAACTTTATGTACTATTACGTTATGACGTATAACGTTATATACTATTACGTTATAATGTATAACGTTATATTCCATCACTATAAGGCCTATAACGTTATATACTATTACGTTATGACGTATAACGTTATATACTATTACGTTATAATGTATAACGTTATATTCCATCACTATAAGGCCTATAACGTTATATTGCACCTCTATATGACGTATAACGTTATATACTATTACGTTATAATGTATAACGTTATATTCCATCACTATAAGGCCTATAACGTTATATACTATTACGTTATGACGTATAACGTTATATACTATTACGTTATAATGTATAACGTTATATTCCATCACTATAAGGCCTATAACGTTATATTGCACCACTATATGACGTATAACGGTATATACTATTACGTTATGACGTATAACGTTATGTATTATTACGTTTTATACTATAACGCTATATTCTATCACTATAGGACCTATAACGTTATATCGCCTCACTATATGACGTATAACGATATATTGCATCACTATATGACGTATAACGTTATATACTATTACATTGTAAGGTATAACGTCGTATACTATTAGATCACAAGGTATAACTTTGTATTGCATAACTATAGGACGTATAACGACATATTGCATCACTATATGGCGTATAACGTTATATACTATTACGTTATAATGTATAACGTTATATTCTATCACTGTAGGACCTATAACGTTATAGTGCACCACTATATGACGTATAGCGTTATATACCATTACGTTATTACGTATAACGTTATATCGCATCACTATATGACGTGCGATGTTTTATACTATTACGTTATGACGTATAACGTTATATACTATTACGTTATAATGTACAACGTTATATTCCATCACTATAGGACCTATAAGGTTATATTGCACCACTATATGACCTATAACGTTATATACTATTACGTTATGACGTATAACGTTATATACTATTAAGTTACGACGTAAAACGTTATATACTATTACGTTATAATGTATAACGTTATATGCCATCACTATAAGACCTATAACGTTATATTGCACCACTATATGACGTATAACGTTATATACTATTACGTTATGACGTCTAACGTTATATACTATTACGTTATGACGTATAACGTCATATATAATTACGTTATGACGTATAACGTTATATACTATTACGTTATGACGTATAACGTTATATACTATTACGTTATAATGTATAACGTTATATTCCATCACTATAGGACCTATAACGTTATATTGTACCACTATATGACGTATAACGTTATATACTATTACGTTATAATGTATAACGTTATATTCCATCACTATGAGACCTATAACGTTATATTGCACCACTATATGACGTATAACGGTATATACTATTACGTTATGACTGGTAACGTTATGTATTATTACGTTTTATACTATAACGTTATATTCCATCACTATAGGACCTATAACGTTATATCGCATCACTATATGACGTATAACGATATATTGCATCACTATATGACGTATAACGTTATATACTATTACATTGTAAGGTATAACGTCATATACTATTAGATTACAAGGTATAACTTTGTATTGCATAACTATAGGACGTATAAGGACATATTGCATCACTATATGGCGTATAACGTTATATACTATTACGTTATAATGTATAACGTTATATACTATTACGTTATGACGTATAACGTTATATACTATTACGTTATAATGTATAACGTTATATTCCATCACTGTAGGACCTATAACGTTATAGTGCACCACTATATGACGAATAGCGTTATATACCATTACGTTATTACGTATAACGTTATATCGCATCACTATATGACGTGCGATGTTTTTTACTATTACATTATAACGTTTACCGTTATATTGCATTACTATATGATGCATAACGTTATATACTATTACGTTATGACGTATAACGTTATATACTATTACGCTATGACGTATAACGTTATATACTATTACGTTATAATGTATAACGTTATATTCCATCACTGTAGGACCTATAACGTTATAGTGCACCACTATATGACGAATAGCGTTATATACCATTACGTTATTACGTTTAACGTTATATCGCATCACTATATGACGTACGTTGTTTTATACTATTACGTTGTGACGTATAACGTTTTATTGCCTCTCTTTCGGTCGTATAACAATATATTGCATCACTGTATGACGTATAACGTTATATACTATTACGTTATGACGTATCGCGTTGTATACAATTATGTTATAACGTATAAAATTATATCGCATCACAGTATGAGGTATAACATTATATTGCATCACTATATGACGTATAACGATATATTGCATCACTATATGACGTATAACGTTATATACTATTACGTTATAACCTATAACGTTATATTCTATTACGTTATGTCGTATAACGTTATATACTATTAGGTTATATGGTATAACATTATATCGCATCACTATATGACGTATAACGATATATTGCATCACTATATGACGTATAACGTTATATACTATTACGTTATAACGTATAACGTTATTTACTATTACGTTATAACGTATAACGTTATATACTATTACGTTATAATGAATAACGTTATATTCCATCACTATAGGACCTATAACGTTATATTGCACCACTATATGACGTATAACGTTATATACTATTACGTTATGACGTATAACGTTATATACTATTACGTTATAACGTATAACGTTATATACTATTACGTTATAACGTATAACGTTATATACTATTACGTTATAATGAATAACGTTATATTCCATCACTATAGGACCTATAACGTTATATTGCATCACTATATGACGTATAACGTTATATACTATTACGTTATGACGTATAACGTTATATACTATTACGTTATGACGTAAAACGTTATATACTATTACGGTATAAGGCATAACGTTATATACTATTACGTTATATACTATAACGTTATATCCCATCACTATACGACCTATAACGTTACATTGCACCTCTATATGACGTATAACGTTATATACTATTACGTTTTGACGTATAACGTTATATACTATTACGTTATAAGGTTTAACGTCATATACTGTTAGGTTATAAGGTATAACGTTGTATTGCATAAGTATAGGACGTAGAACGATATATTGCATCACTATAGGACGTATAACGATATATAGCACCACTATATGGCGTATATAGTTATAAACTATTACGTTATAATGTATAACGTTATATTCCATCACTATAGGGTGTATATCGTTGTATTGCATCTCTATATGACGTATAACGATTAATTGCATCACTATATGACGGATAACTTTATATACTAATACGTTATAACGTATAGCGTTATATACAATCACGTTATAACGTATAACGTTATATACCATTACGTTATAATGTATAACCTTATATTCCATCACTATAGGACCTGTAACGTTATATTGCACCGCTATATGACGTATAACGTTATATACTATCACGTTATGACGTATAACGTTATATACTATTACGTTATAAGGTATAACGTCATATACTGTTAGGTTATAACGTATAACGTTGTATTGCATAACTATAGGACGTATAACGATATATTGCATCACAATATGGCGTATAACGTTTTATTGCCTCTCTTTCGGTCGCATAACGATATATTGCATCACTATATGACGTATAACGTTATATACTATTACGTTATGACGTATCACGTTATATACAATTATGTTATAACGTATAACGTTATATCGCATCACAATATGAGGTATAACGTTATATACTATTACGTTATAACCTATAACGTTATATTCTATTGCGTTATGTCGTATAACGTTATTTACTATTAGGTTATATGGTATAACGTTATATCGCATCATTATATGACGTATAACGATATAGTGCACCACTATATAACGTATCACGTTATATACAATTATGTTATAACGTATAAAGTTATATCGCATCACAACATGAGGTATAACGTTATATACTATTACGTTATAACCTATAACGTTATATTCTATTACGTTATGTCGTATAACTTTATATAATATTAGGTTATATGGTATAACGTTATATCGACTCATTATATGACGTATAACGATATATTGCACCACTATATGACGTATAACGTTATATACTATTGCGTTATAACGTATAACGTTATATACAATTACGTTATGACGTATAACGTTGTATACTATTACGTTATAAGGTATAACGTCATATACTGTTAGGTTATAAGGTATAACGTTGTATTGCATAACTATAGGCCGTATAACGATATATTGCATCACAATATGGCGTATAACGTTATATACTATTACGTTATTACGTATAACGTTATATACTATTACGTTATTACGTATAACGTTATATCGCATCACTATATGACGTATAACGTTTTATTGCCTCTCTTTCGGTCGTATAACGATATATTGCATCACTATATGACGTATAACGTTATATACTATTACGTTATAACGTATAACGTTATATACTATTACGTTATGACGTATAACGTTATATACTATTACGTTATAATGTATAACGTCATATACTGTTAGGTTATAAGGTATAACGTTGTATTGCATATCTATAGGACGTATAACGATATATTGCATCACAATATGACGTATAACGTTATATACTATTACGTTAGAATGTATAACGTTATATTCCATCACTATAGGACCTATAACGTTTAATCTCCTCACTATATGACGTATAACGATATATTGCATCACTATATGACGTATAACGTTATATACTATTACGTTATAACCTATAACGTTATATTCTATTACGTAATGTCGTTATATACTATAAGGTTATATGGTATAACGTTATATCGCATCACTATATGACGTATAACGATATATTGCATCACTCTATGACGTATAACGTTATATATTATTATGTTATGACGTATAACGTTGTATTGCATCACTATAGGACGTGTAACGTTATATTGCATCACTATATGGCGTACGATGTTTTATACTATTACGTTATAACGTTTAACGTTATATTGCATTACAATATGATGTATAACGTTATATACTATTACGTTATGACGTATAACGTCATATACTATTACGTTATGACGTATAACGTTATATACTATTACGTTATGACGTATAACGTTATATACTATTACGTTATAAGGTATAACGTCATATACTGTTAGGTTATAACGTATATCGTTGTATTGCATAACTATAGGACGTATAACGATATATTGCATCACAATATGGCGTATAACGTTTTATTGCCTCTCTTTCGGTCGCATAACGATATATTGCATCACTATATGACGTATAACGTTATATACTATTACGTTATGACGTATCACGTTATATACAATTATGTTATAACGTATAAAGTTATATCGCATCACAACATGAGGTATAACGTTATATACTATTACGTTATAACCTATAACGTTATATTCTATTACGTTATGTCGTATAACTTTATATACTATTAGGTTATATGGTATAACGTTATATCGACTCATTATATGACGTATAACGATATATTGCACCACTATATGACGTATAACGTTATATACTATTACGTTATAACGTATAACGTTATATACAATTACGTTATGACGTATAACGTTGTATACTATTACGTTATAAGGTATAACGTCATATACTGTTAGGTTACAAGGTATAACGTTGTATTGCATAACTATAGGCCGTATAACGATATATTGCATCACAATATGGCGTATAACGTTATATACTATTACGTTATTACGTATAACGTTATATACTATTACGTTATTACGTATAACGTTATATCGCATCACTATATGACGAATAACGTTTTATTGCCTCTCTTTCGGTCGTATAACGATATATTGCATCACTATATGACGTATAACGTTATATACTATTACGTTATAACGTATAACGTTATATACTATTACGTTATGACGTATAACGTTATATACTATTACGTCATAATGTATAACGTCATATACTGTTAGGTTATAAGGTATAACGCTGTATTGCATATCTATAGGACGTATAACGATATATTGCATCACAATATGACGTATAACGTTATATGCTATTACGTTAGAATGTATAACGTTATATTCCATCACTATAGGACCTATAACGTTTAATCTCCTCACTATATGACGTATAACGATATATTGCATCACTATATGACGTATAACGTTATATACTATTACGTTATAACCTATAACGTTATATTCTATTACGTAATGTCGTTATATACTATAAGGTTATATGGTATAACGTTATATCGCATCACTATATGACGTATAACGATATATTGCATCACTCTATGACGTATAAAGTTATATATTATTATGTTATGACGTATAACGTTGTATTGCATCACTATAGGACGTGTAACGTTATATTGCATCACTATATGGCGTACGATGTTTTATACTATTACGTTATAACGTTTAACGTTATATTGCATTACAATATGATGTATAACGTTATATACTATTACGTTATGACGTATAGCGTCATATACTATTACGTTATGACGTATAACGTTATATACTATTACGTTATAATGTATAACGTTATATTCCATCACTATAAGACCTATAACGTTATATTGCACCTCTATATGACGTATAACGTTATATACTATTGCGTTATTACGTATAACGTTATATCTCATCAGTAAATGACGTACGGTGTTTTATACTATTACGTTATAACGTTTAACGTTACACTGCACCTCTATATGACGTATAACGTTATATACTATTACGTTTTGACGTATAACGTTATATACTATTACGTTTTGACGTATAACGTTATATACTATTACGTTATTACGTATAACGTTATATCCCATCACTATATGACGTATAACGTTTTATTGCCTCTCTTTCGGTCGTATAACGATATATTGCATCACTATATGGCGTATAACGTTATATACTATTACGTTATGACGTATCACGTTGTATACAATTATGTTATGACGTATAAAGTTATATCGCATCACAATATGAGGTATAACGTTATATCGCATCACTATTTGACGTATAACGTTATATCGCATGACTATATGACGTATAACGATATATTGCATCACTATATGACGTATAACGTTATATACTATTACGATATAACCTATAACGATATATTATATTACGTTATGTCGTATAACGTTATATACTATTAGGTTATATGTTATAACGTTATATCGCATCACTATATGACGTATAACGATATATTGCATCACTATATGACGTATAACGTTATATACTATTACGTTATAATGTATAACGTCATATACTGTTAGGTTATAAGGTATAACGTTGTATTGCATATCTATAGGACGTATAACGATATATTGCATCACAATATGACGTATAACGTTATATGCTATTACGTTAGAATGTATAACGTTATATTCCATCACTATAGGACCGATAACGTTTAATCTCTTCACTATATGACGTATAACGATATGTTACATCACTATATGACGTATAACGTTATATACTATTACGTTATAACCTATAACGTTATATTCTATTACGTTATGTCGTTATATACTATTGGGTTATATGGAATAACGTTATATCGCATCACTATATGACGTATAACGATATATTGCATCACTCTATGAGGTATAACGTAATATACTATTATGTTATGACGTATAACGTTGTATTGCATCACTATAGGACGTACAACGTTATATTGCATCACTATATGGCGTATGAACTTATACACTATTACGTTATAATGTATAACGTTATATTCCATCACTATAGGCCGTATATCGTTATATTGCATCTCTATATGACGTATAGCGTTATATACTATTACGTTATAATGTACAACGTTATATTCCATCACTGTAGGACCTATAACGTTATAGTGCACCACTATATGACGTATAGCGTTATATACTATTACGTTATTACGTATAACGTTATATCGCATCACTATATGACGTACGATGTTTTATACTATTACGTTATAACGTTTAACGTTATATTGCATTACTATATGATGTATAACGTTATATACTATTACGTTATGACGTATAACGTTATATACTATTACGTTATAAGGTATAACGTCATATAGTGTTAGGTTATAAGGTATAACGTTGTATTGCATCACTATAGGACGTATAACGTTATATTGCATCACTATATGGCGTATGAACTTATACACTATTACGTCATAATGTATAACGTTATATTCCATCACTATATGGCGTATATCGTTATATTGCATCTCTATTGGACGTATAACGATATATTGCAACACTATATGGCGTATAAAGTTATAAACTATTACGTTATAATGAATAACGTTATATTCCATCACTATAGGAACTGTAACGCTATATTGCACCACTATATGACGTATAACGTTATATACTATTACGTTAGGACGTATAACGTTATATACTATTACGTTATGACGTATAACGTTATATGCTATTTCGTTAGAATGTATAACGTTATATTCCCTCACTATAGGACCTATCACGTTTAATCTCCGCACTATATGACGTATAACGATATATTGCACCACTATATGACGTATAACGTTATATACTATTACGTTATAACGTATAACGTTATATACAATTACGTTATGACGTATAACGTTATATGCTATTTCGTTATAATGTATAACGTTATATTCCCTCACTATAGGACCTATCACGTTTAATCTCCGCATTATATGACGTATAACGATATATTGCACCACTATATGACGTATAACGTTATATACTATTACGTTATAACGTATAACGTTATATACAATTACGTTATGACGTATAATGTTGTATACTATTACGTTATAAGGTATAACGTCATATACTGTTAGGTTATAAGGTATAACGTTGTATTGCATAACTATAGGCCGTACAACGATATATTGCATTACAATATGGCGTATAACATTATATACTATTACGTTATTACGTATAACGTTATATCGCATCACTATATGACGTATAACGTTTTATTGCCTCTCTTTCGGTCGTATAACGTTATATTGCATCACTATATGACGTATAACGATATATTGCATCACTATATGACGTATAACGTTATATACTATTACGTTATAACGTATAACGTTATATACTATTACGTTATGACGTATAACGTTATATACTATTACGTTATAATGTATAACGTCATATACTGTTAGGTTATAAGGTATAACGTTGTATTGCATATCTGTAGGACGTATAACGATATATTGCATCACAATATGACGTATAACGTTATATGCTACTACGTTAGAATGTATAACGTTATATTCCATCACTATAGGACCTATAACGTTTAATCTCCTCACTATATGACGTATAACGATATATTGCATCACTATATGACGTATAACGTTATATACTATTACGTTATAACCTATAACGTTATATTCTATTACGTTATGTCGTTATATACTATTACGTTATAATGTATAACGTTATATTCCATCACTATAAGACCTATAACGTTATATTGCACCTCTATATGACGTATAACGTTTTATACTATTACGTTATTACGTATAACGTTATATCTCATCACTATATGACGGACGATGTTTTATACTATTACGGTATAACGTTTAACGTTACATTGCACCTCTATATGACGTATAACGTTATATACTATTACGTTTTGACGTATAACGTTATATACTATTACGTTATAAGGTATAACGTCATATAGTGTTAGGTTATAAGGTATAACGTTGTATTGTATAACTATAGGACGTATAACGATATATTGCATCACTATAGGACGTATAACGATATATTGCATCACTATATGGTGTATAAACTTATAAACTATTACGTTATAATGTATAACGTTATATTCCATCACTATATGGCGTATATCGTTCTATTGCATCTCTATATGACGTACAACGATATATTGCATCACTATATGGCGTATAAAGTTATAAACTATTACGTCATAATGTATAACGTTATATTCCATCACTATATGGCGTATATCGTTATATTGCATCTCTATTGGACGTATAACGATATATTGCAACACTATATGGCGTATAAATTTATAAACTAGGACGTTATAATGAATATCGTTATATTCCATCACTATAGGAACTGTAACGCTATATTGCACCACTATATGACGTATAACGTTATATACTATTACGTTATGACGTATAACGTTATATACTATTACGTTATGACGTATCACGTTGTATACAATTATGTTATAACGTATAAAGTTATATCGCATCACAATATGAGGTATAACGTTATATGGCATCACTATATGACGTATAACGTTATATCGCATGACTATATGACGTACGATGTTTTATACTATTACGTTTTAACGTTTAACGATATATTGCATCACTAGATGATGTATAAGGTGATATACTATTACGTTATGACGTATAACGTTATATGCTATTTCGTTAGAATGTATAACGTTATATTCCCTCACTATAGGATCTATCTCGTTTAATCTCAGCACTATATGACGTATAACGATATATTGCACCACTATATGACGTATAACGTTATATACTATTACGTTATAACGTATAACGTTATATACAATTACGTTATGACGTATAACGTTATATGCTATTTCGTTAGAATGTATAACGTTATATTCCCTCACTATAGGACCTATCACGTTTAATCTCCGCACTATATGGCGTATAACGATATATTGCACCACTATATGACGTATAACGTTATATACTATTACGTTATAACGTATAACGTTATATACAATTACGTTATGACGTATAATGTTGTATACTATTACGTTATAAGGTATAACGTCATATACTGTTAGGTTATAAGGTATAACGTTGTATTGCATAACTATAGGCCGTATAACGATATATTGCATCACAATATGGCGTATAACATTATATACTATTACGTTATTACGTATAACGTTATATCGCATCACTATATGACGTATAACGTTTTATTGCCTCTCTTTCGGTCGTATAACGTTATATTGCATCACTATATGACGTATAACGATATATTGCATCACTATATGACGTATAACGTTATATACTATTACGTTATAACGTATAACGTTATATACTTTTACGTTATGACGTATAACGTTATATACTATTACGTTATAATGTATAACGTCATATACTGTTAGGTTATAAGGTATAACGTTGTATTGCATATCTATAGGACGTATAACGATATATTGCATCACAATATGACGTATAACGTTATATGCTATTACGTTAGAATGTATAACGTTATATTCCATCACTATAGGACCTATAACGTTTAATCTCCTCACTATATGACGTATAACGATATATTGCATCACTATATGACGTATAACGTTATATACTATTACGTTATAACCTATAACGTTATATTCTATTACGTTATGTCGTTATATACTATTACGTTATAATGTATAACGTTATATTCCATCACTATAAGACCTATAACGTTATATTGCACCTCTATATGACGTATAACGTTATATACTATTACGTTATTACGTATAACGTTATATCTCATCACTATATGACGTACGATGTTTTATACTATTACGTTATAGCGTTTAACGTTACATTGCACCTCTATATGACGTATAACGTTATATACTATTACGTTTTGACGTATAACGTTATATACTAATACGTTATAAGGTATAACGTCATATAGTGTTAGGTTATAAGGTATAACGTTGTATTGTATAACTATAGGACGTATAACGATATATTGCATCACTATAGGACGTATAACGATATATTGCATCACTATATGGCGTATAAACTTATAAACTATTACGTTATAATGTATAACGTTATATTCCATCACTATATGGCGTATATCGTTCTATTGCATCTCTATATGACGTATAACGATATATTGCATCACTATATGGCGTATAAAGTTATAAACTATTACGTCATAATGTATAACGTTATATTCCATCACTATATGGCGTATAACGTTATATCGCATGACTATATGACGTACGTTGTTTTATACTATTACGTTTTAACGTTTAACGATATATTGCATCATTAGATGATGTATAAGGTGATATACTATTACGTTATGACGTATAACGTTATATGCTATTTCGTTAGAATGTATAACGTTATATTCCCTCACTATAGGACCTATCAAGTTTAATCTCCTCACTATATGACGTATAACGATATATTGCACCACTATATGACGTATAACGTTATATACTATTACGTTATAACGTATAACGTTATATACAATTACGTTATGACGTATAACGATATATGCTATTTCGTTAGAATGTATAACGTTATATTCCCTCACTATAGGACCTATCACGTTTAATCTCCGCACTATATGACGTATAACGATATATTGCACCACTATATGACGTATAACGTTATATACTATTACGTTATAACGTATAACGTTATATACAATTACGTTATGACGTATCACGTTATATACAATTATGTTATAACGTATAAAGGTATATCGCATCACAATATGAGGTATAACGTTATATACTATTACGTTATAACCTATAACGTTATATTCTATTACGTTATGTCGTATAACTTTATTTACTATTAGGTTATATGGTATAACATTATATCGAATCATTATATGACGTATAACGATATATTGCACCACTATATGACGTATAACGTTATATACTATTACGTTATAACGTATAACGTTATATACAATTACGTTATGACGTGTAATGTTGTATACTATTACGTTATAAGGTATAACGTCATATACTGTTAGGTTATAAGGTATAACGTTGTATTGCATAACTATAGGCCGTATAACGATATATTGCATCACAATATGGCGTATAACATTATATACTATTACGTTATTACGTATAACGTTATATCGCATCACTATATGACGTATAACGTTTTATTGCCTGTCTTTCGGTCGTATAACGATATATTGCATCACTATATGACGTATAACGTTATATACTATTACGTTATGACGTATAACGTTATATACTATTACGTTATAATGTATAACGTCATATACTGTTAGGTTATAAGGTATAACGTTGTATTGCATATCTATAGGACGTATAACGATATATTGCATCACAATATGACGTATAACGTTATATGCTATTACGTTAGAATGTATAACGTTATATTCCATCACTATAGGACCTATAACGTTTAATCTCCTCACTATATGACGTATAACGATATATTGCATCACTATATGACGTATAACGTTATATACTATTACGCTATAACCTATAACGTTATATTCTATTACGATATGTCGCTATATACTATTAGGTTATATGGTATAACGTTATATCGCATCACTATATGACGTATAACGATATATTGCATCACTCTATGACGTATAACGTTATATACTATTATGTTATGACGTATAACGTTGTATTGCATCACTATAGGACGTATAACGTTATATTGCATCACTATATGGCGTATGAACTTATACACTATTACGTTATAATGTATAACGTTATATTCCATCACTATAGGCCGTATATCGTTATATTGCATCTCTATATGACGTATAGCGTTATATACTATTACGTTATAATGTACAACGTTATATTCCATCACTGTAGGTCCTATAACGTTATAGTGCACCACTATATGACGTATAGCGTTATATACTATTACGTTATTACGTATAACGTTATATCGCATCACTATATGACGTACGATGTTTTATACTATTACGTTATAACGTTTAACGTTATATTGCATTACTATATGATGTATAACGTTATATACTATTACGTTATGACGTATAACGTCATATACTATTACGTTATGACGTATAACGTTATATACTATTGCGTTATAATGTATAACGTTATATTCCATCACTATAAGACCTATAACGTTATATTGCACCTCTATATGACGTATAACGTTATATACCATTACGTTATTACGTATAACGTTATATCTCATCACTATATGACGTACGATGTTTTATACTATTACGTTATAACGTTTAACGTTACATTGCACCTCTATATGACGTATAACGTTCTATACTATTACGTTTTGACGTATAACGTTATATACTATTACGTTTTGACGTATAACGTTATATACTATTACGTTATAAGGTATAACGTCATATACTGTTAGGTTATAAGGTATAACGTTGTATTGCATAACTATAGGACGTATAACGATATATTGCATCACTATAGGCCGTATAACGATATATTGCATCACTATATGGCGTATAAACTTATAAACTATTACGTTATAATGTATAACGTTATATTCCATCACTATATGGCGTATATCGTTCTATTGCATCTCTATATGACGTATAACGATATATTGCATCACTATATGGCGTATAAAGTTATAAACTATTACGTCATAATGTATAACGTTATATTCCATCACTATATGGCGTATATCGTTATATTGCATCTCTATTGGACGTATAACGATATATTGCAACACTATATGGCGTATAAAGTTATAAACTATTACGTTATAATGAATAACGTTACATTCCATCACTATAGGAACTGTAACGCTATATTGCACCACTATATGAACTATAACGTTATATACTATTACGTTATGACGTATAACGTTATAAACTATTACGTTATGACGTATAACGTTATATACTATTACGTTATGACGTAAAACGTTATATACCATTACGTTATAATGTATAACGTTATATGCCATCATTATAAGGCCTATAACGTTATATTGCACCCCTATATGACGTATAACGTTATATACTATTACGTTATGGCGTGTAACGTTATGTACTATTACGTTATGACGTATAACGTTATATACTACTACGTTATAATGTGTAACGTTATATTCCATCATTATAAGGCCTATAACGTTATATACTATTACGTTATCACGTATAACGTTATATACTATTACGTTATAATGTATAACGTTATATTCCATCACTATAAGGCCTATAACGTTATATTGCACCACTATATGACGTATAACGTTATGTATTATTACGTTTTATACTATAACGTTATATTCCATCACTATAGGACCTATAACGTTATATCGCATCACTATATGACGTGCGATGTTTTATACTATTACGTTATAACGTTTAGCGTTATATTGCATTACTATATGACGCATAACGTTATATACTATTACGTTATGAGGTATAACGTTATATACTATTACGTTATGACGTATAACGTTACATACTATTACGTTATAATGTATAACGTTATATTCCATCACTATAGGACCTATAGCGTTATATTGCACCACTATATGACGTAGAACGTTATATACTATTACGTTATAATGTATAACGTTATATTCCATCACTATGACACCTATAACGTTATATTGCACCACCATATGACCTATAACGTTATATACTATTACGTTATGACGTATAACGTTATATACTATTACGTTATAATGTATAACGTTATATTCCATCACTATGAGACCTATAACGTTATATTGCACCACTATATGACGTACAACGTTATATACTATTACGTTATGACGTAAAACGTTATATACTATTACGTTATTACGTATAACGTTATATCGCAACACTATATGACGTACGATGTTTTATACTATTACGTTATAACGTTTAGCGTTATATTGCATTACTATATGACGCATAACGTTATATACTATTACGTCATGACGTATAACGTTATATACTATTACGTTATGACGTATAACGTTACATAGTATTACGTTATAATGTATAACGTTATATTCCATCACTATAGGACCTATAGCGTTATATTGCACCACTATATGACGTAGAACGTTATATACTATTACGTTATAATGTATAACGTTATATTCCATCACTATGAGACCTATAACGTTATATTGCACCACCATATGACCTATAACGTTATATACTATTACGTTATGACGTATAACGTTATATACTATTACGTTATAATGTATAACGTTATATTCCATCACTATGAGACCTATAACGTTATATTGCACCACTATATGACGTACTACGTTATATAATATTACGTTATGACGTAAAACGTTATATACTATTACGTTATTACGTATAACGTTATATCGCAACACTATATGACGTACGATGTTTTATACTATTACGTTGTAACGTTTAGCGTTATATTGCATTACTATATGACCTATAACGTTATATACTATTACGTTATGACGTATAACGTTATATACTATTACGTTATGATGTATAACGTTATATACTATTACGTTATAATGTATAACGTTATATTCCATCACTATAGGACCTATAACCTTATATTGCACCACTATATGACGTATAACGTTATATACTATTACGTTATGACGTAAAACGTTATATACTATTACGTAATAAGGTATAACGTTATATACTATTACGTTATATTCTATAACGTTATATTCCATCACTATACGACCTATAACGTTATATTGCACCACTATATGACGTATAACGTTATATACTATTACGTTATAATGTATAACGTTATAATCCATCACTATAGGACCTATAACGTTATATTGCACCACTATATGACTTATAACGTTATATACTATTACGTTATGACGTAAAACGTTATATACTATTACGTTATAACGTATAACGTTATATACTATTACGTTATGACGTATAACGTTATATACTATTACGTTATGATGTATAACGTTATATACTATTACGTTATAATGTATAACGTTATATTCCATCACTATAGGACCTATAACCTTATATTGCACCACTATATGACGTATAACGTTATATACTATTACGTTATGACGTAAAACGTTATATACTATTACGTAATAAGGTATAACGTTATATACTATTACGTTATATTCTATAACGTTATATTCCATCACTATACGACCTATAACGTTATATTGCACCACTATATGACGTATAACGTTATATACTATTACGTTATAATGTATAACGTTATAATCCATCACTATAGGACCTATAACGTTATATTGCACCACTATATGACTTATAACGTTATATACTATTACGTTATGGCGTATAGCGTTATATACTATTACGTTATGACGTATCACGTTATATACAATTAAGTTATAACGTATAAAGTTATATCGCATCACAATATGAGGTATATCGTTATATACTATTACGTTATGACCTATAACGTTATATTCTATTACGTTATGTCGTATAACTTTATATACTATTAGGTTATATGGTATAACGTTATATCGCATCCCTATATGACGTACGATGTTTTATACTATTACGTTATAATGTATAACGTTATATTCCATCACTATAGGACCTACAACGTTATATTGCACCACTATATGACGTATAATGTTATATACTATTACGTTATTTCGTATAACGTTATTTACCATTAGGTTATATGGTATAACGTTATATCGCATCATTATATGACGTATAACGATATATTGCACCACTATATGACGTATCACGTTATATAGAATTATGTTATAACGTATAAAGTTATATCGCATCACAATATGAGGTATAACGTTATATACTATTACGTTATGACCTATAACGTTATATTCTATTACGTTATGTCGTATAACTTTATATACTATTAGGTTATATGGTATAACGTTATATCGAATCATTATATGACGTATAACGATATATTGCACCACTATATGACGTATAACGTTATATAATATTACGTTATAACGTATAACGTTATATACAATTACGTTATGACGTATAACGTTGTATACTATTACGTTATAAGGTATAACGTGATATACTGTTAGGTTATAAGGTATAACGTTGTATTGCATAACTATAGGCCGTATAACGATATATTGCATCACAATATGGCGTATAACATTATATACTATTACGTTATCACGTATAACGTTATATCGCATCACTATATGACGTATAACGTTTTATTGCCTCTCTTTCGGTCATATAACGATATATTGCATCACTATATGACGTATAACGTTATATACTATTACGTTATGACGTATCACG
The DNA here is from genome assembly GCF_910591885.1 of Bombus terrestris. NCBI lineage: Eukaryota > Metazoa > Arthropoda > Insecta > Hymenoptera > Apidae > Bombus > Bombus terrestris. Next base: position 535,294 of record NW_025963563.1, on the reverse strand, counting down.
TTATATACAATTATGTTATAACGTATAAAGGTATATCGCATCACAATATGAGGTATAACGTTATATACTATTACGTTATAACCTATAACGTTATATTCTATTACGTTATGTCGTATAACTTTATTTACTATTAGGTTATATGGTATAACGTTATATCGAATCATTATATGACGTATAACGATATATTGCACAACTATATGACGTATAACGTTATATACTATTACGTTATAATGTATAACGTTATATTCCATCACTATGAGACCTATAACGTTATATTGCACCACTATATGAACTATAACGTTATATACTATTACGTTATGACGTATAACGTTATATACTATTACGTTATGACGTAAAACGTTATATACCATTACGTTATAATGTATAACGTTATATGCCATCATTATAAGGCCTATAACGTTATATTGCACCCCTATATGACGTATAACGTTATATACTATTACGTTATGGCGTGTAACGTTATGTACTATTACGTTATGACGTATAACGTTACATAGTATTACGTTATAATGTATAACGTTATATTCCATCACTATAGGACCTATAGCGTTATATTGCACCACTATATGACGTAGAACGTTATATACTATTACGTTATAATGTATAACGTTATATTCCATCACTATGAGACCTATAACGTTATATTGCACCACCATATGACCTATAACGTTATATACTATTACGTTATGACGTATAACGTTATATACTATTACGTTATAATGTATAACGTTATATTCCATCACTATGAGACCTATAACGTTATATTGCACCACTATATGACGTACTACGTTATATAATATTACGTTATGACGTAAAACGTTATATACTATTACGTTATTACGTATAACGTTATATCGCAACACTATATGACGTACGATGTTTTATACTATTACGTTGTAACGTTTAGCGTTATATTGCATTACTATATGACCTATAACGTTATATACTATTACGTTATGACGTATAACGTTATATACTATTACGTTATGATGTATAACGTTATATACTATTACGTTATAATGTATAACGTTATATTCCATCACTATAGGACCTATAACGTTATATTGCACCACTATATGACGTATAGCGTTTTATTGCCTCTCTTTCGGTCATATAACGATATATTGCATCACTATATGACGTATAACGTTATATACTATTACGTTATGACGTATCACGTTGTATACAATAATGGTATAACGTATAAAGTTATATCGCATCACTATATGACGTATAACGTTATATCGCATGACTATATGACGTATAACGTTATATCGCATGACTATATGACGTACGATGTTTTATACTATTACGTTTTAACGTTTAACGATATATTGCATCACTAGATGATGTATAAGGTGATATACTATTACGTTATGACGTATAACGTTATATGCTATTTCGTTAGAATGTATAACGTTATATTCCCTCACTATAGGACCTATCACGTTTAATCTCCGCACTATATGACGTATAACGATATACTGCATCACTATATGTCGTATAACGTTATATACTATTACGTTATAACCTATAACGTTACATTATATTACGTTATGTCGTATAACGTTATATACTATTAGGTTATATGTTATAACGTTATATCGCATCACTATATGACGTATAACGTTATATACTATTACGTTATAACGTATAACGTTATATACTATTACGTTATAACGTATAACGTTATATACTATTACGTTATAATGTATAACGTTATATTCCATCACTATAGGACCTATAACCTTATATTGCACCACTATATGACGTATAACGTTATATACTATTACGTTATGACGTAAAACGTTATATACTATTACGTAATAAGGTATAACGTTATATACTATTACGTTATATTCTATAACGTTATATTCCATCACTATACGACCTATAACGTTATATTGCACCACTATATGACGTATAACGTTATATACTATTACGTTATAATGTATAACGTTATAATCCATCACTATAGGACCTATAACGTTATATTGCACCACTATATGACTTATAACGTTATATACTATTACGTTATGACGTAAAACGTTATATACTATTACGTTATAACGTATAACGTTATATACTATTACGTTATAATGTATAACGTTATATTCCATCACTATAGGGCGTATATCGTTATATTGCATCTCTATATGACGTATAGCGTTATATACTATTACGTTATGACGTATCACGTTATATACAATTAAGTTATAACGTATAAAGTTATATCGCATCACAATATGAGGTATAACGTTATATACTATTACGTTATGACCTATAACGTTATATTCTATTACGTTATGTCGTATAACTTTATATACTATTAGGTTATATGGTATAACGTTATATCGCATCCCTATATGACGTACGATGTTTTATACTATTACGTTATAATGTATAACGTTATATTCCATCACTATAGGACCTACAACGTTATATTGCACCACTATATGACGTATAATGTTATATACTATTACGTTATTTCGTATAACGTTATTTACCATTAGGTTATATGGTATAACGTTATATCGCATCATTATATGACGTATAACGATATATTGCACCACTATATGACGTATCACGTTATATAGAATTATGTTATAACGTATAAAGTTATATCGCATCACAATATGAGGTATAACGTTATATACTATTACGTTATGACCTATAACGTTATATTCTATTACGTTATGTCGTATAACTTTATATACTATTAGGTTATATGGTATAACGTTATATCGAATCATTATATGACGTATAACGATATATTGCACCACTATATGACGTATAACGTTATATACTATTACGTTATAACGTATAACGTTATATACAATTACGTTATGACGTATAACGTTGTATACTATTACGTTATAAGGTATAACGTCATATACTGTTAGGTTATAAGGTATAACGTTGTATTGCATAACTATAGGCCGTATAACGATATATTGCATCACAATATGGCGTATAACATTATATACTATTACGTTATCACGTATAACGTTATATCGCATCACTATATGACGTATAACGTTTTATTGCCTCTCTTTCGGTCATATAACGATATATTGCATCACTATATGACGTATAACGTTATATACTATTACGTTATGACGTATCACGTTATATACAATTATGTTATAACGTATAAAGGTATATCGCATCACAATATGAGGTATAACGTTATATACTATTACGTTATAACCTATAACGTTATATTCTATTACGTTATGTCGTATAACTTTATTTACTATTAGGTTATATGGTATAACGTTATATCGAATCATTATATGACGTATAACGATATATTGCACAACTATATGACGTATAACGTTATATACTATTACGTTATAATGTATAACGTTATATTCCATCACTATGAGACCTATAACGTTATATTGCACCACTATATGAACTATAACGTTATATACTATTACGTTATGACGTATAACGTTATATACTATTACGTTATGACGTAAAACGTTATATACCATTACGTTATAATGTATAACGTTATATGCCATCATTATAAGGCCTATAACGTTATATCGCAACACTATATGACGTACGATGTTTTATACTATTACGTTATAACGTTTAGCGTTATATTGCATTACTATATGATGCATAACGTTATATACTATTACGTTATGACGTATAACGTTATATACTATTACGTTATGATGTATAACGTTATATAATATTACGTTATAATGTATACCGTTATATTCCATCACTATAGGACCTATAACGTTATATTGCACCACTATATGACGTATAACGTTATATACTATTACGTTATAATGTATAACGTTATAATCCATCACTATAGGACCTATAACGTTATATTGCACCACTATATGACTTATAACGTTATATACTATTACGTTATGACGTAAAACGATATATACTCTTACGCTATGACGTAAAACGTTATATACCATTACGTTATAATGTATAACGTTATATGCCATCATTATAAGGCCTATAACGTTATATTGCACCCCTATATGACGTATAACGTTATATACTATTACTTTATGACGTGTAACGTTATGTACTATTACGTTATGACGTATAACGTTATATACTATTACGTTATAATGTATAACGTTATATTCCATCATTATGAGGCCTATAACGTTATATACTATTACGTTATGACGTATAACGTTATATACTATTACGTTATAATGTATAACGTTATATTCCATCACTATAAGGCCTATAACGTTATATTGCACCACTATATGACGTATAACGTTATGTATTATTACGTTTTATACTATAACGTTATATTCCATCACTATAGGACCTATAACGTCATATCGCATCACCATATGACGTGCGATGTTTTATACTATTACGTTATAACGTTTAGCGTTATATTGCATTACTATATGACGCATAACGTTATATACTATTACGTTATGACGTATAACGTTATATACTATTACGTTATGACGTATAACGTTACATAGTATTACGTTATAATGTATAACGTTATATTCCATCACTATAGGACCTATAGCGTTATATTGCACCACTATATGACGTAGAACGTTATATACTATTACGTTATAATGTATAACGTTATATTCCATCACTATGAGACCTATAACGTTATATTGCATCACCATATGACCTATAACGTTATATACTATTACGTTATGACGTATAACGTTATATACTATTACGTTATAATGTATAACGTTATATTCCATCACTATGAGACCTATAACGTTATATTGCACCACTATATGACGTACTACGTTATATAATATTACGTTATGACGTAAAACGTTATATACTATTACGTTATTACGTATAACGTTATATCGCAACACTATATGACGTACGATGTTTTATACTATTACGTTGTAACGTTTAGCGTTATATTGCATTACTATATGACCTATAACGTTATATACTATTACGTTATGACGTATAACGTTATATACTATTACGTTATGACGTATAACGTTATATACTATTACGTTATAATGTATAACGTTATATTCCATCACTATAGGACCTATAACGTTATATTGCACCACTATATGACGTATAGCGTTTTATTGCCTCTCTTTCGGTCATATAACGATATATTGCATCACTATATGACGTATAACGTTATATACTATTACGTTATGACGTATCACGTTGTATACAATAATGGTATAACGTATAAAGTTATATCGCATCACAATATGAGGTATAACGTTATATCGCATCACTATATGACGTATAACGTTATATCGCATGACTATATGACGTACGATGTTTTATACTATTACGTTTTAACGTTTAACGATATATTGCATCACTAGATGATGTATAAGGTGATATACTATTACGTTATGACGTATAACGTTATATGCTATTTCGTTAGAATGTATAACGTTATATTCCCTCACTATAGGACCTATCACGTTTAATCTCCGCACTATATGACGTATAACGATATACTGCATCACTATATGTCGTATAACGTTATATACTATTACGTTATAACCTATAACGTTACATTATATTACGTTATGTCGTATAACGTTATATACTATTAGGTTATATGTTATAACGTTATATCGCATCACTATATGCCGTATAACGTTATATACTATTACGTTATAACGTATAACGTTATATACTATTACGTTATAACGTATAACGTTATATACTATTACGTTATAACGTATAACGTTATATACTATTACGTTATAACGTATAACGTTATATACTATTACGTTATAACGTATAACGTTATATACTATTACGTTATAACGTATAACGTTATATACTATTACGTTATAACGTATAACGTTATATACTATTACGTTATAATGTATAACGTTATATTCCATCACTATAGGACCTATAACCTTATATTGCACCACTATATGACGTATAACGTTATATACTATTACGTTATGACGTAAAACGTTATATACTATTACGTTATAAGGTATAACGTTATATACTATTACGTTATATTCTATAACGTTATATTCCATCACTATACGACCTATAACGTTATATTGCACCACTATATGACGTATAACGTTATATACTATTACGTTATAATGTATAACGTTATAATCCATCACTATAGGACCTATAACGTTATATTGCACCACTATATGACTTATAACGTTATATACTATTACGTTATGACGTAAAACGTTATATACTATTACGTTATAACGTATAACGTTATATACTATTACGTTATAATGTATAACGTTATATTCCATCACTATAGGGCGTATATCGTTATATTGCATCTCTATATGACGTATAGCGTTATATACTATTACGTTATGACGTATCACGTTATATACAATTAAGTTATAACGTATAAAGTTATATCGCATCACAATATGAGGTATAACGTTATATACTATTACGTTATGACCTATAACGTTATATTCTATTACGTTATGTCGTATAACTTTATATACTATTAGGTTATATGGTATAACGTTATATCGAATCATTATATGACGTATAACGATATATTGCACCACTATATGACGCATAACGTTATATACTATTACGTTATAACGTATAACGTTATATACAATTACGTTATGACGTATAACGTTGTATACTATTACGTTATAAGGTATAACGTCATATACTGTTAGGTTATAAGGTATAACGTTGTATTGCATAACTATAGGCCGTATAACGATATATTGCATCACAATATGGCGTATAACATTATATACTATTACGTTATTACGTATAACGTTATATCGCATCACTATATGACGTATAACGTTTTATTGCCTCTCTTTCGGTCGTATAACGAAATATTGCATCACTATATGACGTATAACGTTATATACTATTACGTTATGGCGTATCACGTTATATACAATTATGTTATAACGTATAAAGGTATATCGCATCACAATATGAGGTATAACGTTATATTGCATCACTATATGACGTATAACGATATATTGCATCACTATATGACGTATAACGTTATATACTATTACGTTATAACGTATAACGTTATATACTATTACGTTATGACGTATAACGTTATATACTATTACGTTATAATGTATAACGTCATATACTGTTAGGTTATAAGGTATAACGTTGTATTGCATATCTATAGGACGTATAACGATATGTTGCATCACAATATGACGTATAACGTTATATGCTATTACGTTAGAATGTATAACGTTATATTCCATCACTATAGGACCTATAACGTTTAATCTCCTCACTATATGACGTATAACGATATATTGCATCACTATATGACGTATAACGTTATATACTATTACGTTATGACGTATAACGTTATATACTATTACGTTATAATGTATAACGTCATATACTGTTAGGTTATAAGGTATAACGTTGTATTGCATCACTATAGGACGTATAACGTTATATTGCATTACTATATGGCGTATAAACTTATACACTATTACGTTATAATGTATTACGTTATATTCCATCACTATAGGGCGTATATCGTTATATTGCATCTCTATATGACGTATACCGTTATATACTATTACGTTATAATGTACAACGTTATATTCCATCACTGTAGGACCTATAACGTTATAGTGCACCACTATATGACGTATAGCGTTATATACTATTACGTTATTACGTATAACGTTATATCGCATCACTATATGACGTACGATGTTTTATACTATTACGTTATAATGTATAACGTTATATTCCATCACTATGAGACCTATAACGTTATATTGCACCACTATATGACCTATAACGTTATGTACTATTACGTTATTACGTATAACGTTATATACTGTTACGTTATGGCGTATAACGTTATATACTATTACGTTATTACGTATAACGTTATATTCCATCACTATGAGACCTATAACGTTATATTGCACCACTATATGACCTATAACGTTATGTACTATTACGTTATTACGTATAACGTTATATACTGTTACGTTATGGCGTATAACGTTATATACTATTACGTTATAATGTATAACGTTATATTCCATCACTATAGGACCTATAACGTTATATTGCACCACTATATGACGTACAACGTTATATACGATTACGTTATGACGTAAAACGTTATATACTATTACGTTATTACGTATAACGTTATATCGCATCACTATATGACGTACGATGTTTTATACTATTGCGTTATAACGTTTAGCGATATGTTGCATTACTATATGATGCATAACGTTATATATTATTACGTTATAATGTATAACGTTATATTCCATCACTATAGGACCTATAACGTTACATTGCACCACTATATGACGTAGAACGTTATATACTATTACGTTATGACGTAAAACGTTATATACTATTACGTTATGACGTAAAACGTTATATACTATTACGTTATTACGTATAACGTTATACGCATCACTATATGACGTACGATATTTTATACTATTACGTTATAACGTTTAGCGTTATGTTGCATTACTATATGATGCATAACGTTATATACTATTACGTTATGACGTATAACGTTATATACTATTACGTTATAATGTATAACGTTATATTCCATCACTATAAGGCCTATAACGTTATATTGCACCACTGTATGACGTATAACGTTGTATACTATTACGTTATAAGGTATAACGCCATATATTGTTAGGTTATAAGGTATAACGTTGTATTGCATAACTATAGGACGTATAACGATATATTGCATCACAATATGGCGTATAACGTTATATACTATTACGTTATTACGTATAACGTTATATCGCATCACTATATGACGTATAACGTTATATACTATTACGTTATTACGTATAACGTTATATCGCATCACTATATGACGTACGATGTTTTATACTATTACGTTATAACGTTTAGCGTTATGTTGCATTACTATATGATGCATAACGTTATATATTATTACGTTATAATGTATAACGTTATATTCCACCACTATAGGACCTATAACGTTATATTGCAACCACTATATGACGTATAACGTTATATACTATTACGTTATTACGTATAACGTTATGTACTATTACGTTATGGCGTATAATGTTATATACTATTACGTTATAATGTATAACGTTATATTCCATCACTATAAGGCTTATAACGCTATATATACTATTACGTTATGACGTATAACGTTATATACTATTACGTTATAATGTATAACGTTATATTCCATCACTATAAGGCCTATAACGTTATATTGCACCACTATATGACGTATAACGTTATATACTATTACGTTATGACGTATAACGTTATGTACTATTACGTTATGACGTATAACGTTATATACTATTACGTTATAATGTATAACGTTATATTCCATCACTATAAGGCCTATAACGTTATATTGCACCACTATATGACGTATAACGTTATATACTATTACGTTATAATGTATAACGTTATATTCCATCACTATGAGACCTATAACGTTATATTGCACCACTATATGACCTATAACCTTATGTACTATTACGTTATTACGTATAACGTTATATTCTATTACGTTATGGCGTATAACGTTATATACTATTACGTTATAATGTATAACGTTATATTCCATCACTATAGGACCTATAACGTTATATTGCACCACTATATGACGTACAACGTTATATACGATTACGTTATGACGTAAAACGTTATATACTATTACGTTATTACGTATAACGTTATATCGCATCACTATATGACGTACGATGTTTTATACTATTGCGTTATAACGTTTAGCGATATGTTGCATTACTATATGATGCATAACGTTATATATTATTACGTTATAATGTATAACGTTATATTCCATCACTATAGGACCTATAACGTTACATTGCACCACTATATGACGTAGAACGTTATATACTATTACGTTATGACGTATAACGTTATATACTATTACGTTATAATGTATAACGTTATATTCCATCACTATAAGGCCTATAACGTTATATTGCACCACTGTATGACGTATAACGTTGTATACTATTACGTTATAAGGTATAACGCCATATATTGTTAGGTTATAAGGTATAACGTTGTATTTCATAACTATAGGACGTATAACGATATATTGCATCACAATATGGCGTATAACGTTATATACTATTACGTTATTACGTATAACGTTATATCGCATCACTATATGACGTATAACGTTATATACTATTACGTTATTACGTATAACGTTATATCGCATCACTATATGACGTACGATGTTTTATACTATTACGTTATAACGTTTAGCGTTATGTTGCATAACTATATGATGCATAACGTTATATATTATTACGTTATAATGTATAACGTTATATTCCACCACTATAGGACCTATAACGTTATATTGCAACCACTATATGACGTATAACGTTATATACTATTACGTTATTACGTATAACGTTATGTACTATTACGTTATGGCGTATAATGTTATATACTATTACGTTATAATGTATAACGTTATATTCCATCACTATAAGGCCTATAACGCTATATATACTATTACGTTATGACGTATAACGTTATATACTATTACGTTATAATGTATAACGTTATATTCCATCACTATAAGGCCTATAACGTTATATTGCACCACTATATGACGTATAACGTTATATACTATTACGTTATGACGTATAACGTTATGTACTATTACGTTATGACGTATAACGTTATGTACTATTACGTTATGACGTATAACGTTATATACTATTACGTTATAATGTATAACGTTATATTCCATCACTATAAGGCCTATAACGTTATATTGCACCACTATATGACGTATAACGTTATATACTATTACGTTATGACGTATAACTTTATGTAATATTACGTTTTATACTATAACGTTATATTCCATCACTATAGGACCTATAACGTTATATCGCATCACTATATGACGTATAACGATATATTGCATCACTATATGACGTATAACGTTATATACTATTACGTTATGACGTATAACGTTATATACTGTTACGTTATAATGTATAACGTTATATTGCATCACTATAGGACGTATAACGTTATATTGCACCACTATATGACGTATAACGTTATATACTATTACGTCATAATGTATAACGTTATATTCCATCACTATGAGACCTATAACGTTATATTGCACCACTATATGACCTATAACGTTATATACTATTACGTTATGACGTATAACGTTATATACTATTACGTTACGACGTAAAACGTTATATACTATTACGTTATAATGTATAACGTTATATGCCATCACTATAAGACCTATAACGTTATATTGCACCACTATATGACGTATAAAGTTATATACTATTACGTTATGACGTCTAACGTTATATACTATTACGTTATGACGTATAACGTTATATACTATTAAGTTATGACGTATAACGTTATATACTATTACGTTAGGACGTAAAACGTTATATACTATTACGTTATAATGTATAACGTTATATGCCATCACTATAAGACCTATAACGTTATATTGCACCACTGTATGACGTATAACGTTATATACTATTACGTTATGACGTATAACGTTATATACTATTACGTTATGACGTATACGTTAGATACTATTACGTTATAATGTATAACGTTATATTCCGTCACTATAAGGCCTTTAACGTGATATTGCAACACTATATGACGTATAACGTTATATACTATTACGTTATGACGTATAACGTTATGTACTATTACGTTATATACTATAACGTTATATTCCATCACTATAGGACCTATAACGTTATATCGCATCAATATATGACGTATAACGATATATTGCATCACTATATGGCGTATAACGTTATATACTATTACGTTATAATGTATAACGTTATATTCCATCACTGTAGGACCTATAACGCTACAGTGCACCACCATATGACGTATAGCGTTATATACCATTACGTTATTACGTTTAACGTTATATCGCATCACTATATGACGTACGATGTTTTATAGTATTACGTTATAACGTTTAACGTTATAATGCACCACTATATGACGTATAACGTAATATCCCATCACTGTAGGACCTATAACGTTATAGTGCACCACTATATGACGTATAGCGTTGTATACTATTGCGTTATTACGTATAACGTTATATACTATTACGTTATGACGTATAACGTTATATCGCATCACTATATGACGTACGATGTTTTATACTATTACGTTATAACGTTTAGCGTTATGTTGCATTACTATATGATGCATAACGTTATATACTATTATGTTATAACGTATAACGTTATATACTATTACGTTATAATGTATAACGTTATATTCCATCACTATAGGACCTATAACGTTATATTGCACCACTATATGACGTACAACGTTATATACGATTACGTTATGACGTAAAACGTTATATACTATTACGTTATTACGTATGACGTTATATCGCATCACTATATGACGTACGATGTTTTATACTATTGCGTTATAACGTTTAGCGTTATGTTGCATTACTATATGATGCATAACGTTATATATTATTACGTTATAATGTATAACGTTATATTCCATCACTATAGGACCTATAACGTTACATTGCACCACTATATGACGTAGAACGTTATATACTATTACGTTATGACGTAAAACGTTATATACTATTACGTTATTACGTATAACGTTATACGCATCACTATATGACGTACGATATTTTATACTATTACGTTATAACGTTTAGCGTTATGTTGCATTACTATATGATGCATAACGTTATGTACTATTACGTTATGACGTATAACGTTATATACTATTACGTTATAATGTATAACGTTATATTCCATCACTATAAGGCCTATAACGTTATATTGCACCACTATATGACGTATAACGTTGTATAATATTACGTTATAAGGTATAACGTCATATATTGTTAGGTTATAAGGTATAACGTTGTATTGCATAACTATAGGACGTATAACGATATATTGCATCACAATATGGCGTATAACGTTATATACTATTACGTAATTACGTATAACGTTATATCGCATCACTATATGACGTATGACGTTTTATTGCCTCTCTTTCGGTCGTATAACGATATATTGCAAACACTATATGACGTATAACGTTATATACTATTACGTTATGACGTATCACGTTATATACAATTATGTTATAACGTATGAAGTTATATCGCATCACAATATGAGGTATAACGTTATATACTATTACGTTATAACCTATAACGTTATATTCTATTACGTTATGTCGTATAACGTTATTTACTATTAGGTTATATGGTATAACGTTATATCGCATCATTATATGACGTATAACGTTATATTGCACCACTATATGACGTATAACGTTATATACTATAACGTTATGACGTATAACGTTATGTACTATTACGTTATATACTATAACGTTATATTCCATCACTATAGGACCTATAACGTTATATCGCATCACTATATGACGTATAACGATATATTGCATCACTATATGGCGTATAACGTTATATACTATTACGTCATAATGTATAACGTTATATTCCATCACTATGAGACCTATAACGTTATATTGCACCACTATATGACGTACAACGTTATATACTATTACGTTATGTCGTAAAACGTTATATAATATTACGTTATTACGTATAACGTTATAGCGCAACACTATATGACGTACGATGTTTTATACTATTACGTTATAACGTTTAGCGTTATATTGCATTACTATATGATGCATAACGTTATATACTATTACGTTATAATGTATAACGTTATATTCCATCACTATAGGACCTATAACGTTATATTGCACCACTATATGACGTATAACGTTATATACTATTACGTTATAATGTATAACGTTATATTCCATCACTATGAGACCTATAACGTTATATTGCACCACTATATGAACTATAACGTTATATACTATTACGTTATGACGTATAACGTTATGTACTATTACGTTATGACGTATAACGTTATATACTATTACGTTATAATGTATACCGATATATTCCATCACTATAAGACCTCTAACGTTATATTGCACCACTATATGACGTATAACGTTATATAGTATTAGGTTATGACGTATAACGTTGTATACTATTACGTTATGACGTAAAACGTTATATACTAGTACGTTATAATGTATAACGTTATATGCCGTCACTATAAGACCTATAACATTATATTGCACCACTACATGACGTATAACGTTATATACTATTACGTTATGACGTATAACGTTATATACTATTACGTTATGACGTATAACGTTATATACTATTACGTTATAATGTATAAGGTTATATTCCATGACTATAAGGCCTATAACGTGATATTGCACCACTTTATGACGTATAACTTTATATACTATTAAGTTATGACGTATAACGTTATGTACTGTTACGTTATGACGTATAACGTTATATACTATTACGTTATAATGTATAACGTTATATTCCATCACTATAAGGCCTATAACGTTATATTGCACCACTATATGACGTATAACGTTATATACTATTACGTTATAATGTATAACGTTATATTCCATCACTATGAGACCTATAACGTTATATTGCACCACTATATGACCTATAACGTTATGTACTATTACGTTATTACGTATAACGTTATATTCTATTACGTTATGGCGTATAACGTTATATACTATTACGTTATAATGTATAACGTTATATTCCATCACTATAGGACCTATAACGTTATATTGCACCACTATATGACGTACAACGTTATATACGATTACGTTATGACGTAAAACGTTATATACTATTACGTTATTACGTATAACGTTATATCGCATCACTATATGACGTACGATGTTTTATACTATTGCGTTATAACGTTTAGCGATATGTTGCATTACTATATGATGCATAACGTTATATATTATTACGTTATAATGTATAACGTTATATTCCATCACTATAGGACCTATAACGTTACATTGCACCACTATATGACGTAGAACGTTATATACTATTACGTTATGACGTATAACGTTATATACTATTACGTTATAATGTATAACGTTATATTCCATCACTATAAGGCCTATAACGTTATATTGCACCACTGTATGACGTATAACGTTGTATACTATTACGTTATAAGGTATAACGCCATATATTGTTAGGTTATAAGGTATAACGTTGTATTTCATAACTATAGGACGTATAACGATATATTGCATCACAATATGGCGTATAACGTTATATACTATTACGTTATTACGTATAACGTTATATCGCATCACTATATGACGTATAACGTTATATACTATTACGTTATTACGTATAACGTTATATCGCATCACTATATGACGTACGATGTTTTATACTATTACGTTATAACGTTTAGCGTTCTGTTGCATAACTATATGATGCATAACGTTATATATTATTACGTTATAATGTATAACGTTATATTCCACCACTATAGGACCTATAACGTTATATTGCAACCACTATATGACGTATAACGTTATATACTATTACGTTATTACGTATAACGTTATGTACTATTACGTTATGGCGTATAATGTTATATACTATTACGTTATAATGTATAACGTTATATTCCATCACTATAAGGCCTATAACGCTATATATACTATTACGTTATGACGTATAACGTTATATACTATTACGTTATAATGTATAACGTTATATTCCATCACTATAAGGCCTATAACGTTATATTGCACCACTATATGACGTATAACGTTATATACTATTACGTTATGACGTATAACGTTATGTACTATTACGTTATGACGTATAACGTTATGTACTATTACGTTATGACGTATAACGTTATATACTATTACGTTATAATGTATAACGTTATATTCCATCACTATAAGGCCTATAACGTTATATTGCACCACTATATGACGTATAACGTTATATACTATTACGTTATGACGTATAACTTTATGTAATATTACGTTTTATACTATAACGTTATATTCCATCACTATAGGACCTATAACGTTATATCGCATCACTATATGACGTATAACGATATATTGCATCACTATATGACATATAACGTTATATACTATTACGTTATGACGTATAACGTTATATACTGTTACGTTATAATGTATAACGTTATATTCCATCACTATAGGACCAATAACGTTATATTGCACCACTATATGACGTATAACGTTATATACTATTACGTCATAATGTATAACGTTATATTCCATCACTATGA
Organism: Bombus terrestris; assembly: GCF_910591885.1. NCBI lineage: Eukaryota > Metazoa > Arthropoda > Insecta > Hymenoptera > Apidae > Bombus > Bombus terrestris. Next base: position 519,008 of record NW_025963563.1, on the reverse strand, counting down.
GACCTATAACGTTATATTGCACCACTATATGACCTATAACGTTATATACTATTACGTTATGACGTATAACGTTATATACTATTACGTTACGACGTAAAACGTTATATACTATTACGTTATAATGTATAACGTTATATGCCATCACTATAAGACCTATAACGTTATATTGCACCACTATATGACGTATAAAGTTATATACTATTACGTTATGACGTCTAACGTTATATACTATTACGTTATGACGTATAACGTTATATACTATTAAGTTATGACGTATAACGTTATATACTATTACGTTAGGACGTAAAACGTTATATACTATTACGTTATAATGTATAACGTTATATGCCATCACTATAAGACCTATAACGTTATATTGCACCACTGTATGACGTATAACGTTATATACTATTACGTTATGACGTATAACGTTATATACTATTACGTTATGACGTATACGTTATATACTATTACGTTATAATGTATAACGTTATATTCCATCACTATAAGGCCTTTAACGTGATATTGCAACACTATATGACGTATAACGTTATATACTATTACGTTATGACGTATAACGTTATGTACTATTACGTTATATACTATAACGTTATATTCCATCACTATAGGACCTATAACGTTATATCGCATCAATATATGACGTATAACGATATATTGCATCACTATATGGCGTATAACGTTATATACTATTACGTTATAATGTATAACGTTATATTCCATCACTGTAGGACCTATAACGCTACAGTGCACCACCATATGACGTATAGCGTTATATACCATTACGTTATTACGTTTAACGTTATATCGCATCACTATATGACGTACGATGTTTTATAGTATTACGTTATAACGTTTAACGTTATAATGCACCACTATATGACGTATAACGTAATATCCCATCACTGTAGGACCTATAACGTTATAGTGCACCACTATATGACGTATAGCGTTGTATACTATTACGTTATTACGTATAACGTTATATACTATTACGTTATGACGTATAACGTTATATCGCATCACTATATGACGTACGATGTTTTATACTATTACGTTATAACGTTTAGCGTTATGTTGCATTACTATATGATGCATAACGTTATATACTATTATGTTATAACGTATAACGTTATATACTATTACGTTATAATGTATAACGTTATATTCCATCACTATAGGACCTATAACGTTATATTGCACCACTATATGACGTACAACGTTATATACGATTACGTTATGACGTAAAACGTTATATACTATTACGTTATTACGTATGACGTTATATCGCATCACTATATGACGTACGATGTTTTATACTATTGCGTTATAACGTTTAGCGTTATGTTGCATTACTATATGATGCATAACGTTATATATTATTACGTTATAATGTATAACGTTATATTCCATCACTATAGGACCTATAACGTTACATTGCACCACTATATGACGTAGAACGTTATATACTATTACGTTATGACGTAAAACGTTATATACTATTACGTTATTACGTATAACGTTATACGCATCACTATATGACGTACGATATTTTATACTATTACGTTATAACGTTTAGCGTTATGTTGCATTACTATATGATGCATAACGTTATGTACTATTACGTTATGACGTATAACGTTATATACTATTACGTTATAATGTATAACGTTATATTCCATCACTATAAGGCCTATAACGTTATATTGCACCACTATATGACGTATAACGTTGTATAATATTACGTTATAAGGTATAACGTCATATATTGTTAGGTTATAAGGTATAACGTTGTATTGCATAACTATAGGACGTATAACGATATATTGCATCACAATATGGCGTATAACGTTATATACTATTACGTAATTACGTATAACGTTATATCGCATCACTATATGACGTATGACGTTTTATTGCCTCTCTTTCGGTCGTATAACGATATATTGCAAACACTATATGACGTATAACGTTATATACTATTACGTTATGACGTATCACGTTATATACAATTATGTTATAACGTATGAAGTTATATCGCATCACAATATGAGGTATAACGTTATATACTATTACGTTATAACCTATAACGTTATATTCTATTACGTTATGTCGTATAACGTTATTTACTATTAGGTTATATGGTATAACGTTATATCGCATCATTATATGACGTATAACGTTATATTGCACCACTATATGACGTATAACGTTATATACTATAACGTTATGACGTATAACGTTATGTACTATTACGTTATATACTATAACGTTATATTCCATCACTATAGGACCTATAACGCTATATCGCATCACTATATGACGTATAACGATATATTGCATCACTATATGGCGTATAACGTTATATACTATTACGTCATAATGTATAACGTTATATTCCATCACTATGAGACCTATAACGTTATATTGCACCACTATATGACGTACAACGTTATATACTATTACGTTATGTCGTAAAACGTTATATAATATTACGTTATTACGTATAACGTTATAGCGCAACACTATATGACGTACGATGTTTTATACTATTACGTTATAACGTTTAGCGTTATATTGCATTACTATATGATGCATAACGTTATATACTATTACGTTATAATGTATAACGTTATATTCCATCACTATAGGACCTATAACGTTATATTGCACCACTATATGACGTATAACGTTATATACTATTACGTTATAATGTATAACGTTATATTCCATCACTATGAGACCTATAACGTTATATTGCACCACTATATGAACTATAACGTTATATACTATTACGTTATGACGTATAACGTTATGTACTATTACGTTATGACGTATAACGTTATATACTATTACGTTATAATGTATACCGATATATTCCATCACTATAAGACCTCTAACGTTATATTGCACCACTATATGACGTATAACGTTATATAGTATTAGGTTATGACGTATAACGTTGTATACTATTACGTTATGACGTAAAACGTTATATACTAGTACGTTATAATGTATAACGTTATATGCCGTCACTATAAGACCTATAACATTATATTGCACCACTACATGACGTATAACGTTATATACTATTACGTTATGACGTATAACGTTATATACTATTACGTTATGACGTATAACGTTATATACTATTACGTTATAATGTATAAGGTTATATTCCATGACTATAAGGCCTATAACGTGATATTGCACCACTTTATGACGTATAACTTTATATACTATTAAGTTATGACGTATAACGTTATGTACTGTTACGTTATGACGTATAACGTTATATACTATTACGTTATAATGTATAACGTTATATTTCATCACTATAAGGCCTATAACGTTATATTGCACCACAATATGACGTATAACGTTATATACTATTACGTTATGACGTATAACGTTATATACTATTATGTTATGACGTATAACGTTATATACTATTATGTTGTGACGTATAACGTTATATACTATTACGTTATAATGTATAACGTTATATGCCGTCACTATAAGACCTATAACTTTATATTGCACCACTATATGACGTATAACGTTATATACTATTACGTTATGACGTATAACGTTATATACTCTTATGTTATGACGTATAACGTTATATACTATTACGTTATAATGTATAACGTTATATTCCATCACTATAGGACCTATAACGTTATATTGCAACCACTATATGACGTATAACGTTATATACTATTACGTTATTACGTATAACGTTATATACTATTACGTTATGACGTAAAACGTTATATACTATTACGTTATAACGTATAACGTTATATGCCATCACTATAAGACCTATAACGTTATATTGCACCACTATATGACGTATAACGTTATATACTATTACGTTATGACGTATAACGTTATGTACTATTACGTTATATACTATAGCGTTATATTCCATCACTATAGGACCTATAACGTTATATCGCATCACTATATGACGTATAACGATATATTGCATCACTATATGACGTATAACGATATATTGCATCACTATATGACGTATAGCGTTATATACTATTACGTTATTACGTATAACGTTACATACTATTACGTTATAACGTATAAAATTATATCGCATCACAATATGAGGTATAACATTATATTGCATCACTATATGACGTATAACGATATATTGCATCACTATGTGACGTATAACGTTATATACTATTACGTTATAATGTAAAACGTTATATGCCGTCACTATAAGACCTATAACTTTATATTGCACCACTATATGACGTATAACGATATATTGCATCACTATATGACGTATAACGTTATATACTATTACGTTATAACCTATAACGTTATATTCTATTACGTTATGTCGTATAACGTTATATACTATTAGGTTATATGGTATAACGTTATATCGCATCACTATATGACGTATAACGATATATTGCATCACTATATGACGTATAACGTTATATACTATTACGTTATAACCTATAACGTTATATTCTATTACGTTATGTCGCATAACGTTATATACTATTAGGTTATATGGTATAACGTTATATCGCATCACTATATGACGTATAACGTTATATACTATTACGTTATAACGTATAAGGTTATATACTATTACGTTATAATGTATAACGTTATATTTCATCACTATAAGGCCTATAACGTTATATTGCACCACAATATAACGTTATATACTATTACGTTATTACGTATAACGTTACATACTATTACGTTATAACGTATAAAATTATATCGCATCACAATATGAGGTATAACATTATATTGCATCACTATATGACGTGTAACGATATATTGCATCACTATGTGACGTATAACGTTATATACTATTACGTTATAACGTATAACGTTATATACTATTACGTTATGTCGTATAACGTTATATACTATTAGGTTATAAGGTATAACGTTATATCGCATGACTATATGACGTACGATGTTTTATACTATTACGTTATAACGTTTAACGTTATATTGCATCACTATATGATGTATAACGTTATATACTATTACGTTATGACGTATAACGTTATATACTATTACGTTATAACGTATAACGTTATATACTATTACGTTATAATGTATAACGTTATATTCCATCACTATAGGACCTATAACGTTATATTGCAACCACTATATGACGTATAACGTTATATACTATTACGTTATTACGTATAACGTTATATACTATTACGTTATGACGTAAAAAGTTATATACTATTACGTTATAATGTATAACGTTATATTCCATCACTATAGGACCTATAACGTTATATTGCAACCGCTATATGACGTATAACGTTATATACTATTACGTTATTACGTATAACGTTATATACTATTACGTTATTACGTATAACGTTATATACTATTACGTTATGACGTATAACGTTATGTACTATTACGTTATGACGTATAACGTTATATACTATTACGTTATAATGTATAACGTTACATTCCATCACTATAGGACCTATAACATTATATTGCACCACTATATGACGTATAACGTTATATACTATTACGTTATAATGTATAACGTTATATTCCATCACTATGAGACCTATAACGTTATATTGCACCACTATATGACCTATAACGTTATATACTATTACGTTATGTCGTATAACGTTATATACTATTACGTTACGACGTAAAACGTTATATACTATTACGGTATAATCTATAACGTTATATGCCATCACTATAAGACCTATAACGTTATATTGCACCACTATATGACGTATAACGTTATATATTATTACGTTATGACGTCTAACGTTATATACTATTACGTTATAATGTATAACGTTATATTTCATCACTATAAGGCCTATAACGTTATATTGCACCACAATATGACGTATAACGTTATATACTATTACGTTATGACGTATAACGTTATATACTATTATGTTATGACGTATAACGTTATATACTATTATGTTGTGACGTATAACGTTATATACTATTACGTTATAATGTATAACGTTATATGCCGTCACTATAAGACCTATAACTTTATATTGCACCACTATATGACGTATAACGTTATATACTATTACGTTATGACGTATAACGTTATATACTCTTATGTTATGACGTATAACGTTATATACTATTACGTTATAATGTATAACGTTATATTCCATCACTATAGGACCTATAACGTTATATTGCAACCACTATATGACGTATAACGTTATATACTATTACGTTATTACGTATAACGTTATATACTATTACGTTATGACGTAAAACGTTATATACTATTACGTTATAACGTATAACGTTATATGCCATCACTATAAGACCTATAACGTTATATTGCACCACTATATGACGTATAACGTTATATACTATTACGTTATGACGTATAACGTTATGTACTATTACGTTATATACTATAGCGTTATATTCCATCACTATAGGACCTATAACGTTATATCGCATCACTATATGACGTATAACGATATATTGCATCACTATATGACGTATAACGATATATTGCATCACTATATGACGTATAGCGTTATATACTATTACGTTATTACGTATAACGTTACATACTATTACGTTATAACGTATAAAATTATATCGCATCACAATATGAGGTATAACATTATATTGCATCACTATATGACGTATAACGATATATTGCATCACTATGTGACGTATAACGTTATATACTATTACGTTATAATGTAAAACGTTATATGCCGTCACTATAAGACCTATAACTTTATATTGCACCACTATATGACGTATAACGATATATTGCATCACTATATGACGTATAACGTTATATACTATTACGTTATAACCTATAACGTTATATTCTATTACGTTATGTCGTATAACGTTATATACTATTAGGTTATATGGTATAACGTTATATCGCATCACTATATGACGTATAACGATATATTGCATCACTATATGACGTATAACGTTATATACTATTACGTTATAACCTATAACGTTATATTCTATTACGTTATGTCGCATAACGTTATATACTATTAGGTTATATGGTATAACGTTATATCGCATCACTATATGACGTATAACGTTATATACTATTACGTTATAACGTATAAGGTTATATACTATTACGTTATAATGTATAACGTTATATTTCATCACTATAAGGCCTATAACGTTATATTGCACCACAATATAACGTTATATACTATTACGTTATTACGTATAACGTTACATACTATTACGTTATAACGTATAAAATTATATCGCATCACAATATGAGGTATAACATTATATTGCATCACTATATGACGTGTAACGATATATTGCATCACTATGTGACGTATAACGTTATATACTATTACGTTATAACGTATAACGTTATATACTATTACGTTATGTCGTATAACGTTATATACTATTAGGTTATAAGGTATAACGTTATATCGCATGACTATATGACGTACGATGTTTTATACTATTACGTTATAACGTTTAACGTTATATTGCATCACTATATGATGTATAACGTTATATACTATTACGTTATGACGTATAACGTTATATACTATTACGTTATAACGTATAACGTTATATACTATTACGTTATAATGTATAACGTTATATTCCATCACTATAGGACCTATAACGTTATATTGCAACCACTATATGACGTATAACGTTATATACTATTACGTTATTACGTATAACGTTATATACTATTACGTTATGACGTAAAAAGTTATATACTATTACGTTATAATGTATAACGTTATATTCCATCACTATAGGACCTATAACGTTATATTGCAACCGCTATATGACGTATAACGTTATATACTATTACGTTATTACGTATAACGTTATATACTATTACGTTATTACGTATAACGTTATATACTATTACGTTATGACGTATAACGTTATGTACTATTACGTTATGACGTATAACGTTATATACTATTACGTTATAATGTATAACGTTACATTCCATCACTATAGGACCTATAACATTATATTGCACCACTATATGACGTATAACGTTATATACTATTACGTTATAATGTATAACGTTATATTCCATCACTATGAGACCTATAACGTTATATTGCACCACTATATGACCTATAACGTTATATACTATTACGTTATGTCGTATAACGTTATATACTATTACGTTACGACGTAAAACGTTATATACTATTACGGTATAATCTATAACGTTATATGCCATCACTATAAGACCTATAACGTTATATTGCACCACTATATGACGTATAACGTTATATATTATTACGTTATGACGTCTAACGTTATATACTATTACGTTATAACGTATAACGTTATATACTATTAAGTTATGACGTATAACGTTATATACTATTACGTTATGACGTAAAACGTTATATACTATTACGTTATAATGTATTACGTTATATGCCATCACTATAAGACCTATAACGTTATATTGCACCACTGTATGACGTATAACGTTATATACTATTACGTTATGACGTATAACGTTATATACTATTACGTTATGACGTATACGTTATATACTATTACGTTATAATGTATTACGTTATATGCCATCACTATAAGACCTATAACGTGATATTGCACCACTATATGACGTATAACGTTATATACTATTACGTTATGACGTATAACGTTATGTACTATTACGTTATATACTATAACGTTATATTCCATCACTATAGGACCTATAACGTTATATCGCATCACTATATGACGTATAACGATATATTGCATCACTATATGGCGTATAAAGTTATGTACAATTACGTTATAATGTATAACGTTATATTCCATCACTGTAGGACCTATAACGTTATAGTGCACCACTATATGACGTATAGCGTTATATACCATTACGTTATTACGTTTAACGTTATATCGCATCACTATATGACGTACGATGTTTTATAGTATTACGTTATAACGTTTAACGTTATAATGCACCACTGTATGACGTATAACGTTATATTCCATCACTGTAGGACCTATAACGTTATAGTGCACCACTATATGACGTATAGCGTTGTATACTATTACGTTATTACGTATAACGTTATATACTATTACGTTATGACGTAAAACGTTATATACTATTACGTTATAATGTATAACGTTATATTCCATCACTATAGGACCTATAACGTTATATTGCACCACTATATGACGTATAACGTTATATACTCTTACGTTATGACGTATAACGTTATATACTATTACGTTATAATGTATAACGTTATATTCCATCACTATAGGACCTATAACGTTATATTGCACCACTATATGACGTATAACGTTATATACTATTACGTTATAATGTATAACGTTATATTCCATCACTATGAGACCTATAACGTTATATTGCACCACTATATGACCTATAACGTTATGTACTATTACGTTATTACGTATAACGTTATATACTGTTACGTTATGGCGTATAACGTTATATACTATTACGTTATAATGTATAACGTTATATTCCATCACTATAGGACCTATAACGTTATATTGCACCACTATATGACGTACAACGTTATATACGATTACGTTATGACGTAAAACGTTATATACTATTACGTTATTACGTATAACGTTATATCGCATCACTATATGACGTACGATGTTTTATACTATTGCGTTATAATGTTTAGCGATATGTTGCATTACTATATGATGCATAACGTTATATATTATTACGTTATAATGTATAACGTTATATTCCATCACTATAGGACCTATAACGTTACATTGCACCACTATATGACGTAGAACGTTATATACTATTACGTTATGACGTAAAACGTTATATACTATTACGTTATTACGTATAACGTTATACGCATCACTATATGACGTACGATATTTTATACTATTACGTTATAACGTTTAGCGTTATGTTGCATTACTATATGATGCATAACGTTATATACTACTACGTTATGACGTATAACGTTATATACTATTACGTTATAATGTATAACGTTATATTCCATCACTATAAGGCCTATAACGTTATATTGCACCACTGTATGACGTATAACGTTGTATACTATTACGTTATAAGGTATAACGCCATATATTGTTAGGTTATAAGGTATAACGTTGTATTGCATAACTATAGGACGTATAACGATATATTGCATCACAATATGGCGTATAACGTTATATACTATTACGTTATTACGTATAACGTTATATCGCATCACTATATGACGTATAACGTTATATAATATTACGTTATTACGTATAACGTTATATCGCATCACTATATGACGTACGATGTTTTATACTATTACGTTATAACGTTTAGCGTTATGTTGCATTACTATATGATGCATAACGTTATATATTATTACGTTATAATGTATAACGTTATATTCCACCACTATAGGACCTATAACGTTATATTGCAACCACTATATGACGTATAACGTTATATACTATTACGTTATTACGTATAACGTTATGTACTATTACGTTATGGCGTATAATGTTATATACTATTACGTTATAATGTATAACGTTATATTCCATCACTATAAGGCCTATAACGCTATATTGCACCACTATATGACGTATAACGTTATATACTATTACGTTATGACGTATAACGTTATGTACTATTACGTTATGACGTATAACGTTATATACTATTACGTTATAATGTATAACGTTATATTCCATCACTATAAGGCCTATAACGTTATATTGCACCACTATATGACGTACAACGTTATATACGATTACGTTATGACGTAAAACGTTATATACTATTACGTTATTACGTATAACGTTATATCGCATCACTATATGACGTACGATGTTTTATACTATTGCGTTATAACGTTTAGCGATATGTTGCATTACTATATGATGCATAACGTTATATATTATTACGTTATAATGTATAACGTTATATTCCATCACTATAGGACCTATAACGTTATATTGCACCACTATATGACGTACAACGTTATATACGATTACGTTATGACGTAAAACGTTATATACTATTACGTTATTACGTATGACGTTATATCGCATCACTATATGACGTACGATGTTTTATACTATTGCGTTATAACGTTAGCGTTATGTTGCATTACTATATGATGCATAACGTTATATATTATTACGTTATAATGTATAACGTTATATTCCATCACTATAGGACCTATAACGTTACATTGCACCACTATATGACGTAGAACGTTATATACTATTACGTTATGACGTAAAACGTTATATACTATTACGTTATTACGTATAACGTTATACGCATCACTATATGACGTACGATATTTTATACTATTACGTTATAACGTTTAGCGTTATGTTGCATTACTATATGATGCATAACGTTATATACTATTACGTTATGACGTATAACGTTATATACTATTACGTTATAATGTATAACGTTATATTCCATCACTATAAGGCCTATAACGTTATATTGCACCACTATATGACGTATAACGTTGTATAATATTACGTTATAAGGTATAACGTCATATATTGTTAGGTTATAAGGTATAACGTTGTATTGCATAACTATAGGACGTATAACGATATATTGCATCACAATATGGCGTATAACGTTATATACTATTACGTAATTACGTATAACGTTATATCGCATCACTATATGACGTATGACGTTTTATTGCCTCTCTTTCGGTCGTATAACGATATATTGCAAACACTATATGACGTATAACGTTATATACTATTACGTTATGACGTATCACGTTATATACAATTATGTTATAACGTATGAAGTTATATCGCATCACAATATGAGGTATAACGTTATATACTATTACGTTATAACCTATAACGTTATATTCTATTACGTTATGTCGTATAACCTTATTTACTATTAGGTTATATGGTATAACGTTATATCGCATCATTATATGACGTATAACGTTATATTGCACCACTATATGACGTATAACGTTATATACTATAACGTTATGACGTATAACGTTATGTACTATTACGTTATATACTATAACGTTATATTCCATCACTATAGGACCTATAACGTTATATCGCATCACTATATGACGTATAACGATATATTGCATCACTATATGGCGTATAACGTTATATACTATTGCGTCATAATGTATAACGTTATATTCCATCACTATGAGACCTATAACGTTATATTGCACCACTATATGACGTACAACGTTATATACTATTACGTTATGTCGTAAAACGTTATATAATATTACGTTATTACGTATAACGTTATATCGCAACACTATATGACGTACGATGTTTTATACTATTACGTTATAACGTTTAGCGTTATATTGCATTACTATATGATGCATAACGTTATATACTATTACGTTATAATGTATAACGTTATATTCCATCACTATAGGACCTATAACGTTATATTGCACCACTATATGACGTATAACGTTATATACTATTACGTTATAATGTATAACGTTATATTCCATCACTATGAGACCTATAACGTTATATTGCACCACTATATGAACTATAACGTTATATACTATTACGTTATGACGTATAACGTTATGTACTATTACGTTATGACGTATAACGTTATATACTATTACGTTATAATGTATACCGATATATTCCATCACTATAAGACCTCTAACGTTATATTGCACCACTATATGACGTATAACGTTATATAGTATTAAGTTATGACGTATAACGTTGTATACTATTACGTTATGACGTAAAACGTTATATACTAGTACGTTATAATGTATAACGTTATATGCCGTCACTATAAGACCTATAACATTATATTGCACCACTATATGACGTATAACGTTATATACTATTACGTTATGACGTATAACGTTATATACTATTACGTTATGACGTATAACGTTATATACTATTACGTTATAATGTATAAGGTTATATTCCATGACTATAAGGCCTATAACGTGATATTGCACCACTTTATGACGTATAACTTTATATACTATTAAGTTATGACGTATAACGTTATGTACTGTTACGTTATGACGTATAACGTTATATACTATTACGTTATAATGTATAACGTTATATTCCATCACTATAAGGCCTATAACGTTATATTGCACCACAATATGACGTATAACGTTATATACTATTACGTTATGACGTATAACGTTATATACTATTATGTTATGACGTATAACGTTATATACTATTATGTTGTGACGTATAACGTTATATACTATTACGTTATAATGTATAACGTTATATGCCGTCACTATAAGACCTATAACTTTATATTGCACCACTATATGACGTATAACGTTATATACTATTACGTTATGACGTATAACGTTATATACTCTTATGTTATGACGTATAACGTTATATACTATTACGTTATAATGTATAACGTTATATTCCATCACTATAGGACCTATAACGTTATATTGCAACCACTATATGACGTATAACGTTATATACTATTACGTTATTACGTATAACGTTATATACTATTACGTTATGACGTAAAACGTTATATACTATTACGTTATAACGTATAACGTTATATGCCATCACTATAAGACCTATAACGTTATATTGCACCACTATATGACGTATAACGTTATATACTATTACGTTATGACGTATAACGTTATATACTATTACGTTATATACTATAGCGTTATATTCCATCACTATAGGACCTTTAACGTTATATCGCATCACTATATGACGTATAACGATATATTGCATCACTATATGACGTATAACGATATATTGCATCACTATATGACGTATAGCGTTATATACTATTACGTTATTACGTATAACGTTACATACTATTACGTTATAACGTATAAAATTATATCGCATCACAATATGAGGTATAACATTATATTGCATCACTATATGACGTATAACGATATATTGCATCACTATGTGACGTATAACGTTATATACTATTACGTTATAATGTAAAACGTTATATGCCGTCACTATAAGACCTATAACTTTATATTGCACCACTATATGACGTATAACGATATATTGCATCACTATATGACGTATAACGTTATATACTATTACGTTATAACCTATAACGTTATATTCTATTACGTTATGTCGTATAACGTTATATACTATTAGGTTATATGGTATAACGTTATATCGCATCACTATATGACGTATAACGATATATTGCATCACTATATGACGTATAACGTTATATACTATTACGTTATAACCTATAACGTTATATTCTATTACGTTATGTCGCATAACGTTATATACTATTAGGTTATATGGTATAACGTTATATCGCATCACTATATGACGTATAACGATATATTGCATCACTATATGACGTATAACGTTATATACTATTACGTTATAACGTATAAGGTTATATACTATTACGTTATAATGTATAACGTTATATTCCATCACTATAGGACCTATAACGTTATATTGCACCACTATATGACGTACAACGTTATATACTATTACGTTATAACGTATAACGTTATATACTATTACGTTATAATGTATAACGTTATATTCCATCACCATAGGACCTATAACGTTATATTGCACCACTATATGACGTACAACGTTATATACTATTACGTTATGACGTAAAACGTTATATACTATTACGTTATTACGTATAACGTTATATCGCATCACTATATGACGTACGATGTTTTATACTATTACGTTATAACGCTTAGCGTTATGTTGCATTACTATATGATGCATAACGTTATATACTATTACGTTATAATGTATAACGTTATATTCCATCACTATAGGACCTATAACGTTATATTGCAACCACTATATGACGTATAACGTTATATATTATTACGTTATTACGTATAACGTTATATACTATTACGTTATGACGTAAAACGTTATATACTATTACGTTATAACGTATAACGTTATATGCCATCACTATAAGACCTATAACGTTATATTGCACCACTATATGACGTATAACGTTATATACTATTACGTTATGACGTATAACGTTATATACTATTACGTTATTACGTATATCGTTATATACTATTACGTTATAATGTATAACGTTGTATTCCATGACTATAAGGCCTATAACGTGATATTGCACCACTTTATGACGTATAACGTTATATACTATTAAGTTATGACGTATAACGTTATGTACTATTACGTTATGACGTATAGCGTTATATACTATTACGTTATAATGTATAACGTTATATTTCATCACTATAAGGCCTATAACGTTATATTGCACCACAATATAACGTTATATACTATTACGTTATTACGTATAACGTTACATACTATTACGTTATAACGTATAAAATTATATCGCATCACAATATGAGGTATAACATTATATTGCATCACTATATGACGTGTAACGATATATTGCATCACTATGTGACGTATAACGTTATATACTATTACGTTATAACGTATAACGTTATATACTATTACGTTATGTCGTATAACGTTATATACTATTAGGTTATAAGGTGTAACGTTATATCGCATCACTATATGACGTATAACGATATATTGCATCGCTATATGACGTATAACGTTATATACTATTACGTTATAACGTATAACGTTACATACTATTACGTTATAATGTATAACGTTATATTCCATCACTATAGGACCTATAACGTTATATTGCAACCACTATATGACGTATAACGTTATACACTATTACGTTATTACGTATAACGTTATATACTATTACGTTATGACGTAAAAAGTTATATACTATTACGTTATAATGTATAACGTTATATTCCATCACTATAGGACCTATAACGTTATATTGCAACCGCTATATGACGTATAACGTTATATACTATTACGTTATTACGTATAACGTTATATACTATTACGTTATTACGTATAACGTTATATACTATTACGTTATGACGTATAACGTTATGTACTATTACGTTATGACGTATAATGTTATATACTATTACGTTATAATGTATAACGTTATATTCCATCACTATAGGACCTATAACGTTATATTGCACCACTATATGACGTAAAACGTTATATACTATTACGTTATAATGTATAACGTTATAGTCCATCACTATGAGACCTATAACGTTATATTGCACCACTATATGAACTATAACGTTATATACTATTACGTTATGACGTATAACGTTATGTACTATTACGTTATGACGTATAACGTTATATACTATTACGTTATAATGTATAACGTTATATTCCATTACTATAAGACCTCTAACGTTATATTGCACCACTATATGACGTATAACGTTATATAGTATTAAGTTATGACGTATAACGTTGTATACTATTACGTTATGACGTAAAACGTTATATACTAGTACGTTATAATGTATAACGTTATATGCCATCACTATAAGACCTATAACATTATATTGCACCACTATATGACGTATAACGTTATATACTATTACGTTATGACGTATAACGTTATATACTATTACGTTATGACGTATAACGTTATATACTATTACGTTATAATGTATAAGGTTATATTCCATGACTATAAGGCCCATAACGTGATATTGCACCACTTTATGACGTATAACGTTATATACTATTAAGTTATGACGTATAACGTTATGTACTGTTACGTTATGACGTATAACGTTATATACTATTACGTTATAATGTATAACGTTATATTCCATCACTATAAGGCCTATAACGTTATATTGCACCACAATATGACGTATAACGTTATATACTATTACGTTATGGCGTATAACGTTATATACTATTATGTTGTGACGTATAACGTTATATACTATTACGTTATAATGTATAACGTTATATTCCATCACTATGAGGCCTATAACGTGATATTGCACCACTATATGACGTATAACGTTATATACTATTACGTTATGACGTATAACGTTATGTACTATTACGTTATATACTATAACGTTATATTCCATCACTATAAGACCTATAACGTTATATTGCACCACTATATGACGTATAACGTTATATACTATTATGTTGTGACGTATAACGTTATATGCTATTACGTTATAATGTATAACGTTATATTCCATCACTATAAGGCCTATAACGTGATATTGCACCACTATATGACGTATAACGTTATATACTATTACGTTATGACGTATAACGTTATGTACTATTACGTTATATACTATAACGTTATATTCCATCACTATAGGACCTATAACGTTATATTGCAACCACTATATGACGTATAACGTTATATACTATTACGTTATTACGTATAACGTTATATACTATTACGTTATGACGTAAAACGTTATATACTATTACGTTATAACGTATAACGTTATATGCCATCACTATAAGACCTATAACGTTATATTGCACCACTATATGACGTATAACGTTATATACTATTACGTTATGACGTATAACGTTATATACTATTACGTTATTACGTATATCGTTATATACTATTACGTTATAATGTATAACGTTGTATTCCATGACTATAAGGCCTATAACGTGATATTGCACCACTTTATGACGTATAACGTTATATACTATTAAGTTATGACGTATAACGTTATGTACTATTACGTTATGACGTATAGCGTTATATACTATTACGTTATAATGTATAACGTTATATTTCATCACTATAAGGCCTATAACGTTATATTGCACCACAATATAACGTTATATACTATTACGTTATTACGTATAACGTTACATACTATTACGTTATAACGTATAAAATTATATCGCACCACAATATGAGGTATAACATTATATTGCATCACTATATGACGTGTAACGATATATTGCATCACTATGTGACGTATAACGTTATATACTATTACGTTATAACGTATAACGTTATATACTATTACGTTATGTCGTATAACGTTATATACTATTAGGTTATAAGGTATAACGTTATATCGCATGACTATATGACGTACGATGTTTTATACTATTACGTAATAACGTTTAACGTTATATTGCATCACTATATGATGTACAAGGTTATATACTATTACGTTATGACGTATAACGTTATATGCTATTACGTCAGAACGTATAACGTTATATTCCATCACTATAGGACCTATAACGTTTAATCTTCTCACTATATGACGTATAACGATATATTGCATCACTATATGACGTATAACGTTATATACTATTACGTTATAACCTATAACGTTATATTCTATTACGTTATGTCGTATAACGTTATATACTATTAGGTTATATGGTATAACGTTATATCGCATCACTATATGACGTATAACGATATATTGCATCGCTATATGACGTATAACGTTATATACTATTACGTTATAACGTATAACGTTACATACTATTACGTTATAATGTATAACGTTATATTCCATCACTATAGGACCTATAACGTTATATTGCAACCACTATATGACGTATAACGTTATACACTATTACGTTATTACGTATAACGTTATATACTATTACGTTATGACGTAAAAAGTTATATACTATTACGTTATAATGTATAACGTTATATTCCATCACTATAGGACCTATAACGTTATATTGCAACCGCTATATGACGTATAACGTTATATACTATTACGTTATTACGTATAACGTTATATACTATTACGTTATTACGTATAACGTTATATACTATTACGTTATGACGTATAACGTTATGTACTATTACGTTATGACGTATAATGTTATATACTATTACGTTATAATGTATAACGTTATATTCCATCACTATAGGACCTATAACGTTATATTGCACCACTATATGACGTAAAACGTTATATACTATTACGTTATAATGTATAACGTTATATTCCATCACTATGAGACCTATAACGTTATATTGCACCACTATATGAACTATAACGTTATATACTATTACGTTATGACGTATAACGTTATGTACTATTACGTTATGACGTATAACGTTATATACTATTACGTTATAATGTATAACGTTATATTCCATTACTATAAGACCTCTAACGTTATATTGCACCACTATATGACGTATAACGTTATATAGTATTAAGTTATGACGTATAACGTTGTATACTATTACGTTATGACGTAAAACGTTATATACTAGTACGTTATAATGTATAACGTTATATGCCATCACTATAAGACCTATAACATTATATTGCACCACTATATGACGTATAACGTTATATACTATTACGTTATGACGTATAACGTTATATACTATTACGTTATGACGTATAACGTTATATACTATTACGTTATAATGTATAAGGTTATATTCCATGACTATAAGGCCCATAACGTGATATTGCACCACTTTATGACGTATAACGTTATATACTATTAAGTTATGACGTATAACGTTATGTACTGTTACGTTATGACGTATAACGTTATATACTATTACGTTATAATGTATAACGTTATATTCCATCACTATAAGGCCTATAACGTTATATTGCACCACAATATGACGTATAACGTTATATACTATTACGTTATGGCGTATAACGTTATATACTATTATGTTGTGACGTATAACGTTATATACTATTACGTTATAATGTATAACGTTATATTCCATCACTATAAGGCCTATAACGTGATATTGCACCACTATATGACGTATAACGTTATATACTATTACGTTATGACGTATAACGTTATGTACTATTACGTTATATACTATAACGTTATATTCCATCACTATAAGACCTATAACGTTATATTGCACCACTATATGACGTATAACGTTATATACTATTATGTTGTGACGTATAACGTTATATACTATTACGTTATAATGTATAACGTTATATTCCATCACTATAAGGCCTATAACGTGATATTGCACCACTATATGACGTATAACGTTATATACTATTACGTTATGACGTATAACGTTATGTACTATTACGTTATATACTATAACGTTATATTCCATCACTATAAGACCTATAACGTTATATCGCATCACTATATGACGTATAACGATATATTGCATCACTATATGACGTATAACGTTATATACTATTACGTTATAACCTATAACGTTATATTCTATTACGTTATGTCGTATAACGTTATATACTATTAGGTTATATGGTATAACGTTATATCGCATCACTATATGACGTATAACGTTATATACTATTACGTTATAACGTATAACGTTATATACTATTACGTTATAATGTATAACGTTATATTCCATCACTATAGGACCTATAACGTTATATTGCACCACTATATGACGTACAACGTTATATACTATTACGTTATAACGTATAACGTTATATACTATTACGTTATAATGTATAACGTTATATTCCATCACTATAAGGCCTATAACGTGGTATTGCACCACTATATGACGTATAACGTTATATACTATTACGTTATGACGTATAACGTTATGTACTATTACGTTAAATACTATAACGTTATATTCCATCACTATAAGACCTATAACGTTATATTGCACCACTATATGACGTATAACGTTATATACTATTAAGTTATGACGTATAACGTCATATACTATTACGTTATGACGTAAAACGTTATATACTATTACGTTATAATGTATAACGTTATATGCCGTCACTATAAGACCTATAACTTTATATTGCACCACTATATGACGTATAACGTTATATACTATTACGTTATGACGTATAACGTTATATACTATTATGTTATGACGTATAACGTTATATACTATTACGTTATAATGTATAACGTTATATTCCATCACTATAAGGCCTATAACGTGATATTGCACCACTATATGACGTATAACGTTATATACTATTACGTTATGACGTATAACGTTATGTACTATTACGTTATATACTATAACGTTATATTCCATCACTATAGGACCTATAACGTTATATCGCATCACTATATGACGTATAACGATATATTGCATCACTATATGACGTATAACGTTATATACTATTACGTTATAACCTATAACGTTATATTCTATTACGTTATGCCGTATAACGTTATATACTATTAGGTTATATGGTACAACGTTATATCGCATCACTATATGACGTATAACGATATATTGCATCACTATATGACGTATAGCGTTATATACTATTACGTTATAAGGTATAACGTTATATACTATTACGTTATAATGTATAACGTTATATTCCATCACTATAGGACCTATAACGTTATATTGCACCACTATATGACGTACAACGTTATATACTATTACGTTATAACGTATAACGTCATATACTATTACGTTATAATGTATAACGTTATATTCCATCACTATAGGACCTGTAACGTTATATTGCACCACTATATGACGTACAACGTTATATACTATTACGTTATGACGTAAAACGTTATATACTATTACGTTATTACGTATAACGTTATATCGCATCACTATATGATGTACGATGTTTTATACTATTACGTTATAACGTTTAGCGTTATGTTGCATTACTATATGATGCATAACATATACTATTACGTTATAATGTATAAAGTTATATTCCATCACTATAGGACCTATAACGTTATATTGCAACCACTATATGACGTATAACGTTATATACTATTACGTTATAACCTATAACGTTATATTCTATTACGTTATGTCGTATAACGTTATATACTATTAGGTTATATGGTATAACGTTATATCGCATCACTATATGACGTATAACGATATATTGCATCACTATATGACGTATAACGTTATATACTATTACGTTATAAGGTATAACGTTATATACTATTACGTTATAATGTATAACGTTATATTCCATCACTATAGGACCTATAACGTTATATTGCACCACTATATGACGTACAACGTTATATACTATTACGTTATAACGTATAACGTCATATACTATTACGTTATAATGTATAACGTTATATTCCATCACTATAGGACCTATAACGTTATATTGCACCACTATATGACGTACAACGTTATATACTATTACGTTATGACGTAAAACGTTATATACTATTACGTTATTACGTATAACGTTATATCGCATCACTATATGATGTACGATGTTTTATACTATTACGTTATAACGTTTAGCGTTATGTTGCATTACTATATGATGCATAACATATACTATTACGTTATAATGTATAAAGTTATATTCCATCACTATAGGACCTATAACGTTATATTGCAACCACTATATGACGTATAACGTTATATACTATTACGTTATTACGTATAACGTTATATACTATTACGTCATGACGTAAAACGTTATATACTATTACGTTATAACGTATAACGTTATATGCCATCACTATAAGACCTATAACGTTATATTGCACCACTATATGACGTATAACGTTATATACTATTACGTTATTAGGTATAACGTTATATACTATTACGTTATGACGTATAACGTTATATACTATTACGTTATAATGTATAACGTTATATTCCATCACTATAAGGCCTATAACGTTATATTGCACCACAATATGACGTATAACGTTATATACTATTACGTTATGACGTATAACATTATATACTATAACGTTATAATGTATAACGTTATATTCCATCACTATAGGACCTATAACGTTATATTGCAACACTATATGACGTATAACGTTATATACTATTACGTTATAATGTATAACGTTATATTCCATCACTATGAGACCTATAGCGTTTTCTTGCACCACTATATGACCTATAACGTTATATAATATTACGTTATGACGTATAACTTTATATACTATTACGTTATAATGTATAACGTTATATTCCATCACTATAAGACCTATAACGTTATATTGCACCACTATATGACGTATAACGTTATATACTAATAAGTTATGACGTATAACGTCATATACTATTACGTTATGACGTAAAACGTTATATACTATTACGTTATAATGTATAACTTTATATGCCGTCACTATAAGACCTATAACTTTATATTGCACCACTATATGACGTATAACGTTATATACTATTACGTTATGACGTATAACGTTATATACTATTACGTTATGACGTATAACGTTATGTACTATTACGTTATATACTATAACGTTATATTCCATCACTATAGGACCTATAACGTTATATCGCATCACTATATGACGTATAACGATATATTGCATCACTATATGACGTATAACGTTATATACTATTACGTTATAACCTATAACGTTATATTCTATTACGTTATGTCGTATAACGTTATGTACTATTAGGTTATATGGTATAACGTTATATCGCATCACTATATGACGTATAACGATATATTGCATCACTATATGACGTATAACGTTATATACTATTACGTTATAACGTATAACGTTATATACTATTACGTTATAATGTATAACGTTATATTCCATCACTATGAGACCTATAACGTTATATTGCACCACTATATGAACTATAACGTTATATACTATTACGTTATGACGTATAACGTTATGTACTATTACGTTATGACGTATAACGTTATATACTATTACGTTATAATGTATAACGTTATATTCCATTACTATAAGACCTCTAACGTTATATTGCACCACTATATGACGTATAACGTTATATAGTATTAAGTTATGACGTATAACGTTGTATACTATTACGTTATGACGTAAAACGTTATATACTAGTACGTTATAATGTATAACGTTATATGCCATCACTATAAGACCTATAACATTATATTGCACCACTATATGACGTATAACGTTATATACTATTACGTTATGACGTATAACGTTATATACTATTACGTTATGACGTATAACGTTATATACTATTACGTTATAATGTATAAGGTTATATTCCATGACTATAAGGCCCATAACGTGATATTGCACCACTTTATGACGTATAACGTTATATACTATTAAGTTATGACGTATAACGTTATGTACTGTTACGTTATGACGTATAACGTTATATACTATTACGTTATAATGTATAACGTTATATTCCATCACTATAAGGCCTATAACGTTATATTGCACCACAATATGACGTATAACGTTATATACTATTACGTTATGGCGTATAACGTTATATACTATTATGTTGTGACGTATAACGTTATATACTATTACGTTATAATGTATAACGTTATATTCCATCACTATGAGGCCTATAACGTGATATTGCACCACTATATGACGTATAACGTTATATACTATTACGTTATGACGTATAACGTTATGTACTATTACGTTATATACTATAACGTTATATTCCATCACTATAAGACCTATAACGTTATATTGCACCACTATATGACGTATAACGTTATATACTATTATGTTGTGACGTATAACGTTATATGCTATTACGTTATAATGTATAACGTTATATTCCATCACTATAAGGCCTATAACGTGATATTGCACCACTATATGACGTATAACGTTATATACTATTACGTTATGACGTATAACGTTATGTACTATTACGTTATATACTATAACGTTATATTCCATCACTATAGGACCTATAACGTTATATTGCAACCACTATATGACGTATAACGTTATATACTATTACGTTATTACGTATAACGTTATATACTATTACGTTATGACGTAAAACGTTATATACTATTACGTTATAACGTATAACGTTATATGCCATCACTATAAGACCTATAACGTTATATTGCACCACTATATGACGTATAACGTTATATACTATTACGTTATGACGTATAACGTTATATACTATTACGTTATTACGTATATCGTTATATACTATTACGTTATAATGTATAACGTTGTATTCCATGACTATAAGGCCTATAACGTGATATTGCACCACTTTATGACGTATAACGTTATATACTATTAAGTTATGACGTATAACGTTATGTACTATTACGTTATGACGTATAGCGTTATATACTATTACGTTATAATGTATAACGTTATATTTCATCACTATAAGGCCTATAACGTTATATTGCACCACAATATAACGTTATATACTATTACGTTATTACGTATAACGTTACATACTATTACGTTATAACGTATAAAATTATATCGCACCACAATATGAGGTATAACATTATATTGCATCACTATATGACGTGTAACGATATATTGCATCACTATGTGACGTATAACGTTATATACTATTACGTTATAACGTATAACGTTATATACTATTACGTTATGTCGTATAACGTTATATACTATTAGGTTATAAGGTATAACGTTATATCGCATGACTATATGACGTACGATGTTTTATACTATTACGTAATAACGTTTAACGTTATATTGCATCACTATATGATGTACAAGGTTATATACTATTACGTTATGACGTATAACGTTATATGCTATTACGTCAGAACGTATAACGTTATATTCCATCACTATAGGACCTATAACGTTTAATCTTCTCACTATATGACGTATAACGATATATTGCATCACTATATGACGTATAACGTTATATACTATTACGTTATAACCTATAACGTTATATTCTATTACGTTATGTCGTATAACGTTATATACTATTAGGTTATATGGTATAACGTTATATCGCATCACTATATGACGTATAACGATATATTGCATCGCTATATGACGTATAACGTTATATACTATTACGTTATAACGTATAACGTTATATACTATTACGTTATAATGTATAACGTTATATTCCATCACTATAGGACCTATAACGTTATATTGCAACCACTATATGACGTATAACGTTATACACTATTACGTTATTACGTATAACGTTATATACTATTACGTTATGACGTAAAAAGTTATATACTATTACGTTATAATGTATAACGTTATATTCCATCACTATAGGACCTATAACGTTATATTGCAACCACTATATGACGTATAACGTTATATACTATTACGTTATTACGTATAACGTTATATACTATTACGTTATTACGTATAACGTTATATACTATTACGTTATGACGTATAACTTTATATACTATTACGTTATGACGTATAACGTTATATACTATTACGTTATAATGTATAACGTTATATTCCATCACTATAGGACCTATAACGTTATATTGCACCACTATATGACGTAAAACGTTATATACTATTACGTTATAATGTATAACGTTATATTCCATCACTATAAGACCTATAACGTTATATTGCACCACTATATGAACTATAACGTTATATACTATTACGTTATGACGTATAACGTTATGTACTATTACGTTATGACGTATAACGTTATATACTATTACGTTATAATGTATAACGTTATATTCCATTACTATAAGACCTCTAACGTTATATTGCACCACTATATGACGTATAACGTTATATAGTATTAAGTTATGACGTATAACGTTGTATACTATTACGTTATGACGTAAAACGTTATATACTAGTACGTTATAATGTATAACGTTATATGCCATCACTATAAGACCTATAACATTATATTGCACCACTATATGACGTATAACGTTATATACTATTACGTTATGACGTATAACGTTATATACTATTACGTTATGACGTATAACGTTATATACTATTACGTTATAATGTATAAGGTTATATTCCATGACTATAAGGCCCATAACGTGATATTGCACCACTTTATGACGTATAACGTTATATACTATTAAGTTATGACGTATAACGTTATGTACTGTTCCGTTATGACGTATAACGTTATATACTATTACGTTATAATGTATAACGTTATATTCCATCACTATAAGGCCTATAACGTTATATTGCACCACAATATGACGTATAACGTTATATACTATTACGTTATGGCGTATAACGTTATATACTATTATGTTGTGACGTATAACGTTATATACTATTACGTTATAATGTATAACGTTATATTCCATCACTATAAGGCCTATAACGTGATATTGCACCACTATATGACGTATAACGTTATATACTATTACGTTATGACGTATAACGTTATGTACTATTACGTTATATACTATAACGTTATATTCCATCACTATAAGACCTATAACGTTATATTGCACCACTATATGACGTATAACGTTATATACTATTATGTTGTGACGTATAACGTTATATACTATTACGTTATAATGTATAACGTTATATTCCATCACTATAAGGCCTATAACGTGATATTGCACCACTATATGACGTATAACGTTATATACTATTACGTTATGACGTATAACGTTATGTACTATTACGTTATATACTATAACGTTATATTCCATCACTATAAGACCTATAACGTTATATCGCATCACTATATGACGTATAACGATATATTGCATCACTATATGACGTATAACGTTATATACTATTACGTTATAACCTATAACGTTATATTCTATTACGTTATGTCGTATAACGTTATATACTATTAGGTTATATGGTATAACGTTATATCGCATCACTATATGACGTATAACGTTATATACTATTACGTTATAACGTATAACGTTATATACTATTACGTTATAATGTATAACGTTATATTCCATCACTATAGGACCTATAACGTTATATTGCACCACTATATGACGTACAACGTTATATACTATTACGTTATAACGTATAACGTTATATACTATTACGTTATAATGTATAACGTTATATTCCATCACTATAAGGCCTATAACGTGGTATTGCACCACTATATGACGTATAACGTTATATACTATTACGTTATGACGTATAACGTTATGTACTATTACGTTAAATACTATAACGTTATATTCCATCACTATAAGACCTATAACGTTATATTGCACCACTATATGACGTACAACGTTATATACTATTAAGTTATGACGTATAACGTCATATACTATTACGTTATGACGTAAAACGTTATATACTATTACGTTATAATGTATAACGTTATATGCCGTCACTATAACACCTATAACTTTATATTGCACCACTATATGACGTATAACGTTATATACTATTACGTTATGACGTATAACGTTATATACTATTATGTTATGACGTATAACGTTATATACTATTACGTTATAATGTATAACGTTATATTCCATCACTATAAGGCCTATAACGTGATATTGCACCACTATATGACGTATAACGTTATATACTATTACGTTATGACGTATAACGTTATGTACTATTACGTTATATACTATAACGTTATATTCCATCACTATAGGACCTATAACGTTATATCGCATCACTATATGACGTATAACGATATATTGCATCACTATATGACGTATAACGTTATATACTATTACGTTATAACCTATAACGTTATATTCTATTACGTTATGCCGTATAACGTTATATACTATTAGGTTATATGGTACAACGTTATATCGCATCACTATATGACGTATAACGATATATTGCATCACTATATGACGTATAACGTTATATACTATTACGTTATAAGGTATAACGTTATATACTATTACGTTATAATGTATAACGTTATATTCCATCACTATAGGACCTATAACGTTATATTGCACCACTATATGACGTACAACGTTATATACTATTACGTTATAACGTATAACGTCATATACTATTACGTTATAATGTATAACGTTATATTCCATCACTATAGGACCTGTAACGTTATATTGCACCACTATATGACGTACAACGTTATATACTATTACGTTATGACGTAAAACGTTATATACTATTACGTTATTACGTATAACGTTATATCGCATCACTATATGATGTACGATGTTTTATACTATTACGTTATAACGTTTAGCGTTATGTTGCATTACTATATGATGCATAACATATACTATTACGTTATAATGTATAAAGTTATATTCCATCACTATAGGACCTATAACGTTATATTGCAACCACTATATGACGTATAACGTTATATACTATTACGTTATAACCTATAACGTTATATTCTATTACGTTATGTCGTATAACGTTATATACTATTAGGTTATATGGTATAACGTTATATCGCATCACTATATGACGTATAACGATATATTGCATCACTATATGACGTATAACGTTATATACTATTACGTTATAAGGTATAACGTTATATACTATTACGTTATAATGTATAACGTTATATTCCATCACTATAGGACCTATAACGTTATATTGCACCACTATATGACGTACAACGTTATATACTATTACGTTATAACGTATAACGTCATATACTATTACGTTATAATGTATAACGTTATATTCCATCACTATAGGACCTATAACGTTATATTGCACCACTATATGACGTACAACGTTATATACTATTACGTTATGACGTAAAACGTTATATACTATTACGTTATTACGTATAACGTTATATCGCATCACTATATGATGTACGATGTTTTATACTATTACGTTATAACGTTTAGCGTTATGTTGCATTACTATATGATGCATAACATATACTATTACGTTATAATGTATAAAGTTATATTCCATCACTATAGGACCTATAACGTTATATTGCAACCACTATATGACGTATAACGTTATATACTATTACGTTATTACGTATAACGTTATATACTATTACGTCATGACGTAAAACGTTATATACTATTACGTTATAACGTATAACGTTATATGCCATCACTATAAGACCTATAACGTTATATTGCACCACTATATGACGTATAACGTTATATACTATTACGTTATTAGGTATAACGTTATATACTATTACGTTATGACGTATAACGTTATATACTATTACGTTATGACGTATAACGTTATATACTATTACGTTATAATGTATAACGTTATATTCCATCACTATAAGGCCTATAACGTTATATTGCACCACAATATGACGTATAACGTTATATACTATTACGTTATGACGTATAACATTATATACTATAACGTTATAATGTATAACGTTATATTCCATCACTATAGGACCTATAACGTTATATTGCAACACTATATGACGTATAACGTTATATACTATTACGTTATAATGTATAACGTTATATTCCATCACTATGAGACCTATAGCGTTTTCTTGCACCACTATATGACCTATAACGTTATATAATATTACGTTATGACGTATAACTTTATATACTATTACGTTATAATGTATAACGTTATATTCCATCACTATAAGACCTATAACGTTATATTGCACCACTATATGACGTATAACGTTATATACTAATAAGTTATGACGTATAACGTCATATACTATTACGTTATGACGTAAAACGTTATATACTATTACGTTATAATGTATAACTTTATATGCCGTCACTATAAGACCTATAACTTTATATTGCACCACTATATGATGTATAACGTTATATACTATTACGTTATGACGTATAACGTCATATACTATTACGTTATGACGTATAACGTTATGTACCTTTACGTTATATACTATAACGTTATATTCCACCTCTATAGGACCTATAACGTTATATCGCATCACTATATGACGTATAACGATATATTGCATCACTATATGACGTATAACGTTATATACTATTACATTATAACCTATAACGTTATATTCTATTACGTTATGTCGTATAACGTTATGTACTATTAGGTTATATGGTATAACGTTATATCGCATCACTATATGACGTATAACGATATATTGCATCACTATATGACGTATAACGTTATATACTATTACGTTATAACGTATAACGTTATATACTATTACGTTATAATGTATAACGTTATATTCCATCACTATAGGACCTATAACGTTATATTGCACCACTATATGACGTACAACGTTATATACTATTACGTTATGACGTAAAACGTTATATACTATTACGTTATTACGTATAACGTTATATCGCATCACTATATGACGTACGATGTTTTATTCTATTACGTTATAACGTTTAGCGTTATGTTGCATTACTATATGATGCATAACGTTATATACTATTACGTTATAATGTATAACGTTATATTCCATCACTATAGGACCTATAACGTTATATTGCAACCACTATATGACGTATAACGTTATATACTATTACGTCATGACGTAAAACGTTATATACTATTACGTTATAACGTATAACGTTATATGCCATCACTATAAGACCTATAACGTTATATTGCACCACTATATGACGTATAACGTTATATACTATTACGTTATTAGGTATAACGTTATATACTATTACGTTATGACGTATAACGTTATATACTATTACGTTATGACGTATAACGTTATATACTATTACGTTATAATGTATAACGTTATATTCCATCACTATAAGGCCTATAACGTTATATTGCACCACAATATGACGTATAACGTTATATACTATTACGTTATGACGTATAACATTATATACTATAACGTTATAATGTATAACGTTATATTCCATCACTATAGGACCTATAACGTTATATTGCAACACTATATGACGTATAACGTTATATACTATTACGTTATAATGTATAACGTTATATTCCATCACTATGAGACCTATAGCGTTTTCTTGCACCACTATATGACCTATAACGTTATATAATATTACGTTATGACGTATAACTTTATATACTATTACGTTATAATGTATAACGTTATATTCCATCACTATAAGACCTATAACGTTATATTGCACCACTATATGACGTATAACGTTATATACTAATAAGTTATGACGTATAACGTCATATACTATTACGTTATGACGTAAAACGTTATATACTATTACGTTATAATGTATAACTTTATATGCCGTCACTATAAGACCTATAACGTTATATTGCACCACTATATGACGTATAACGTTATATACTATTACGTTATGACGTATAACGTTATATACTATTACGTTATGACGTATAACGTTATGTACTATTACGTTATATACTATAACGTTATATTCCATCACTATAGGACCTATAACGTTATATCGCATCACTATATGACGTATAACGATATATTGCATCACTATATGACGTATAACGTTATATACTATTACGTTATAACCTATAACGTTATATTCTATTACGTTATGTCGTATAACGTTATGTACTATTAGGTTATAAGGTATAACGTTATATCGCATCACTATATGACGTATAACGATATATTGCATCACTATATGGCGTATAACGTTATATACTATTACGTTATAACGTATAACGTTATATACTATTACGTTATAATGTATAACGTTATATTCCATCACTATAGGACCTATAACGTTATATTGCACCACTATATGACGTACAACGTTATATACTATTACGTTATGACGTAAAACGTTATATACTATTACGTTATTACGTATAACGTTATATCGCATCACTAT
This sequence comes from Bombus terrestris, assembly GCF_910591885.1. NCBI lineage: Eukaryota > Metazoa > Arthropoda > Insecta > Hymenoptera > Apidae > Bombus > Bombus terrestris. The sequence goes on along the minus strand of NW_025963563.1, from coordinate 486,579 downwards.
ATGACGTACGATGTTTTATTCTATTACGTTATAACGTTTAGCGTTATGTTGCATTACTATATGATGCATAACGTTATATACTATTACGTTATAATGTATAACGTTATATTCCATCACTATAGGACCTATAACGTTATATTGCAACCACTATATGACGTATAACGTTATATACTATTACGTTATTACGTATAACGTTATATACTATTACGTTATTACGTATAACGTTATATACTATTACGTTATGACGTATAACGTTATGTACTATTACGTTATGACGTATATTGTTATATACTATTACGTTATAATGTATAACGTTATATTCCACCACTATAGGACCTATAACGTTATATCGCATCACTATATGACGTATAACGATATATTGCACCACAATATGACGTATAACGTTATATACTATTACGTTATGACGTATAACATTATATACTATTACGTTATAATGTATAACGTTATATTCCATCACTATACGACCTATAACGTTATATTGCACCACTATATGAGGTATAACGTTATATACTATTACGTTATAATGTATAACGTTATATTCCATCACTATGAGACCTATAGCGTTTTATTGCACCACTATATGACCTATAACGTTATATACTATTACGTTATGACGTAAAACGTTATATACTATTACGTTATAACGTATAACGTTATATGCCATCACTATAAGACCTATAACGTTATATTGCACCACTATATGACGTATAACGTTATATACTATTAAGTTATGACGTATAACGTTATGTACTATTACGTTATGACGTATAACGTTATATACTATTACGTTATAATGTATAACGTTATATTCCATCACTATAAGACCTATAACGTTATATTGCACCACTATATGACGTATAACGTTATATACTATTAAGTTATGACGTATAACGTTATGTACTATTACGTTATATACTATAACGTTATATTCCATCACTATAGGACCTATAACGTTATATCGCATCACTATATGACGTATAACGTTATATTGCATCACTATATGACGTATAACGTTATATACTATTACGTTATAAAATATAACGTTAAATTCTATTACGTTATGTCGTATAACGTTATATACTATTAGGTTATATGGTATAACGTTATATCGCATCACTATATGACGTATAACGATATATTGCATCACTATATGCCGTATAACGTTATGTACTATTACGTTATGACGTATAACGTTATATACTATTATGTTATGACGTATAACGTTATATACTATTACGTTATAATGTATAACGTTATATTCCATCACTATAAGGCCTATAACGTGATATTGCACCACTATATGACGTATAACGTTATATACTATTACGTTATGACGTATAACGTTATGTACTATTACGTTATATACTATAACGTTATATTCCATCACTATAGGACCTATAACGTTATATCGCATCACTATATGACGTATAACGATATATTGCATCACTATATGACGTATAACGTTATATACTATTACGTTATAAAATATAACGTTATATTCTATTACGTTATGTCGTATAACGTTATATACTATTAGGTTATATGGTATAACGTTATATCGCATCACTATATGACGTATAACGATATATTGCATCACTATATGACGTATAACGTTATGTACTATTACGTTGTGACGTATAACGTTATATACTATTACGTTATAATGTATAACGTTATATTCCATCACTATAAGGCCTATAACGTTATATTGCACCACAATATGACGTATAACGTTATATACTATTACGTTATGACGTATAACATTATATACTATTACGTTATAATGTATAACGTTATATTCCATCACTATAGGACCTATAACGTTATATTGCACTACTATATGACGTATAACGTTATATACTATTACGTTATAATGTATAACGCTATATAATATTACGTTATGACGTATAACTTTATATACTATTACGTTATAATGTATAACGTTATATTCCATCACTATAAGACCTATAACGTTATATTGCACCACTATATGACGTATAACGTTATATACTATTAAGTTATGACGTATAACGTCATATACTATTACGTTATGACGTAAAACGTTATATACTATTACGTTATAATGTATAACGTTATATGCCGTCACTATAAGACCTATAACTTTATATTGCACCACTATATGACGTATAACGCTATATACTATTACGTTATGACGTATAACGTTATATACTATTATGTTATGACGTATAACGTTATATACTATTACGTTATAATGTATAACGTTATATTCCATCACTATAAGGCCTATAACGTGATATTGCACCACTATATGACGTATAACGTTATATACTATTACGTTATGACGTATAACGTTATGTACTATTACGTTATATACTATAACGTTATATTCCATCACTATAGGACCTATAACGTTATATCGCATCACTATATGACGTATAATGATATATTGCATCACTATATGACGTATAACGTTATATACTATTACGTTATAACCTATAACGTTATATTCTATTACGTTATGTCGTATAACGTTATATACTATTAGGTTATATGGTATAACGTTATATCGCATCACTATATGACCTATAACGATATATTGCATCACTATATGACGTATAACGTTATATACTATTACGTTATAACGTATAACGTTATATACTATTACGTTATAATGTATAACGTTATATTCCATCACTATAGGACCTATAACGTTATATTGCACCACTATATGACGTACAACGTTATATACTATTACGTTATAACGTATAACGTTATATACTATTACGTTATAATGTATAACGTTATATTCCATCACCATAGGACCTATAACGTTATATTGCACCACTATATGACGTACAACGTTATATACTATTACGCTATGACGTAAAACGTTATATACTATTACGTTATTACGTATAACGTTATATCGCATCACTATATGACGTACGATGTTTTATACTATTACGTTATAACGTTTAGCGTTATGTTGCATTACTATATGATGCATAACGTTATATACTATTACGTTATAATGTATAACGTTATATTTCATCACTATAAGGCCTATAACGTTATATTGCACCACAATATGACGTATAACGTTATATACTATTACGTTATGACGTATAACATTATATACTATTACGTTATAATGTATAACGTTATATTCCATCACTATACGACCTATAACGTTATATTGCACCACTATATGACGTATAACGTTATATACTATTACGTTATAATGTATAACGCTATATTCCATCACTATGGCACCTATAGCGTTTTATTGCACCACTATATGACCTATAACGTTATATACTATTACGTTATGACGTAAAACGTTATATACTATTACGTTATAACGTATGACGTTATATGCCATCACAATAAGACCTATAACGTTATATTGCACCACTATATGACGTATAACGTTATATACTATTACGTTATGACGTATAACGTTATATACTATTACGTTATGACGTATAACGTTATATACTATTACGTTATAATGTATAACGTTGTATTCCATGACTATAAGTCCTATAACGTGATATTGCACCACTTTATGACGTATAACGTTATATACTATTAAGTTATGACGTGTAACGTTACGTACTATTACGTTATGACGTATAACGTTATATACTATTACGTTATAATGTATAACGTTATATTCCATCTCTACAAGGCCTATAACGTTATATTGCACCACAATATGACGTATAACGTTATATACTATTACGTTATGACGTATAACATTATATACTATTACGTTATAATGTATAACGTTATATTCCATCACTATAGGACCTATAACGTTATATTGCACCACTATATGACGTATAGCGTTATATACTATTACGTTATAATGTATAACGTTATATTCCATCACTATAAGGCCTATAACGTGATATTGCACCACTATATGACGTATAACGTTATATACTATTACGTTATGACGTATAACGTTATGTACTATTACGTTATATACTATAACGTTATATTCCATCACTATAGGACCTATAACGTTATATCGCATCACTATATGACGTATAACGATATATTGCATCACTATATGACGTATAACGTTATATACTATTACGTTATAAAATATAACGTCATATACTATTACGTTATGACGTAAAACGTTATATACTATTACGTTATAATGTATAACGTTATATGCCGTCACTATAAGACCTATAACTTTATATTGCACCACTATATGACGTATAACGTTATATACTATTACGTTATGACGTATAACGTTATATACTATTATGTTATGACGTATAACGTTATATACTATTACGTTATAATGTATAACGTTATATTCCATCACTATAGGACCTATAACGTTATATCGCATCACTATATGACGTATAACGATATATTGCATCACTATATGACGTATAACGTTATATACTATTACGTTATAACCTATAACGTTATATTCTATTACGTTATGTCGTATAACGTTTTATACTATTAGGTTATATGGTATAACGTTATATCGCATCACTATATGACGTATAACGATATATTGCATCACTATATGACGTATAACGTTATATACTATTACGTTATAACGTATAACGTTATATACTATTACGTTATAATGTATAACGTTATATTCCATCACTATAGGACCTATAACGTTATATTGCACCACTATATGACGTACAACGTTATATACTATTACGTTATAACGTATAACGTTATATACTATTACGTTATAATGTATAACGTTATATTCCATCACCATAGGACCTATAACGTTATATTGCACCACTATATGACGTACAACGTTATATACTATTACGTTATGACGTAAAACGTTATATACTATTACGTTATTACGTATAACGTTATATCGCATCACTATATGACGTACGATGTTTTATACTATTACGTTATAACGTTTAGCGTTATGTTGCATTACTATATGATGCATAACGTTATATACTATTACGTTATAATGTATAACGTTATATTCCATCACTATAGGACCTATAACGTTATATTGCAACCACTATATGACGTATAACGTTATATACTATTACGTTATTACGTATAACGTTATATACTATTACGTTATGACGTAAAACGTTATATACTATTACGTTATAACGTATAACGTTATATGCCATCACTATAAGACCTATAACGTTATATTGCACCACTATATGACGTATAACGTTATATACTATTACGTTATGACGTATAACGTTATATACTATTACGTTATGACGTATATCGTTATATACTATTACGTTATAATGTATAACGTTGTATTCCATGACTATAAGGCCTATAACGTGATATTGCACCACTTTATGACGTATAACGTTATATACTATTAAGTTATGACGTATAACGTTATGTACTATTACGTTATGACGTATAACGTTATATACTATTACGTTATAATGTATAACGTTATATTTCATCACTATAAGGCCTATAACGTTATATTGCACCACAATATGACGTATAACGTTATATACTATTACGTTATTACGTATAACGTTACATACTATTACGTTATAACGTATGAAATTATATCGCATCACAATATGAGGTATAACACTATATTGCATCACTATATGACGTATAACGATATATTGCATCACTATGTGACGTATAACGTTATATACTATTACGTTATAACGTATAACGTTATATACTATTACGTTATGTCGTATAACGTTATATACTATTAGGTTATAAGGTATAACGTTATATCGCATGACTATATGACGTACGATGTTTTATACTATTACGTTATAACGTTTAACGTTATATTGCATCACTATATGATGTACAAGGTTATATACTATTACGTTATGACGTATAACGTTATATGCTATTACGTCAGAACGTATAACGTTATATTCCATCACTATAGGACCTATAACGTTTAATCTCCTCACTATATGACGTATAACGATATATTGCATCACTATATGACGTATAACGTTATATACTATTAGGTTATAAGGTATAACGTTATATCGCATGACTATATGACGTACTATGTTTTATACTATTACGTTATAACGTTTAACGTTATATTGCATCGCTATATGACGTATAACGTTATATACTATTACGTGATAACGTATAACGTTACATACTATTACGTTATAATGTATAACGTTATATTCCATCACTATAGGACCTATAACGTTATAGTGCAACCACTATATGACGTATAACGTTATATACTATTACGTTATTACGTATAACGTTATATACTATTACGTTATGACGTAAAAAGTTATATACTATTACGTTATAATGTATAACGTTATATTCCATCACTATAGGACCTATAACGTTATATTGCAACCACTACATGACGTATAACGTTATATACTATTACGTTATTACGTATAACGTTATATACTATTACGTTATTACGTATAACGTTATATACTATTACGTTATGACGTATAACGTTATGTACTATTACGTTATGACGTATAATGTTATATACTATTACGTTATAATGTATAACGTTATATTCCATCACTATAAGGCCTATAACGTTATATACTATTACGTTATGACGTATAACGTTATATACTATTACGTTATAATGTATAACGTTATATTCCATCACTATAGGACCTATAACGTTATATCGCATCATTATATGACGTATAACGATATATTGCATCACTATATGGCGTATAACGTTATATACTATTACGTTATAATGTATAACGTTATATTCCATCACTGTAGGACCTATAACGTTATAGTGCACCACTATATGACTTTAGCGTTATATACCATTACGTTATTACGTATAACGTTATATCGCATCACTATATGACGTGCGATGTTTTATACTATTACGTTATAACGTTTACCGTTATATTGCATTACTATATGATGCATAACGTTATATACTATTACGCTATGACGTATAACGTTATATACTATTACGTTATGACGTATAACGTTATATACTATTACGTTATGACGTATAACGTTATATACTATTACGTTATAATGTATAACGTTATATTCCATCACTATGAGACCTATAACGTTATATTGCACCACTATATGACGTACAACGTTATATACTATTACGTTATGTCGTAAAACGTTATATAATATTACGTTATTACGTATAACGTTATATCGCAACACTATATGACGTACGATGTTTTATACTATTACGTTATAACGTTTAGCGTTATATTGCATTACTATATGATGCATAACGTTATATACTATTACGTTATGACGTATAACGTTATATACTATTACGTTATGATGCATAACGTTATATACTATTACGTTATAATGTATAACGTTATATTCCATCACTATAGGACCTATAACGTTATATTGCACCACTATATGACGTATAACGTTATATACTATTACGTTATAATGTATAGCGTTATATTCCATCACTATGAGACCTATAACGTTATATTGCACCACTATATGAACTATAACGTTATATACTATTACGTTATGACGTATAACGTTATGTACTATTACGTTATGACGTATAACGTTATGTACTATTACGTTATGACGTATAACGTTATATACTATTACGTTATAGTGTATAACGTTATATTCCATCACTATAAGACCTCTAACGTTATATTGCACCACTATATGACGTATAACGTTATATAGTATTAAGTTATGACGTATAACGTTGTATACTATTACGTTATGACGTAAAACGTTATATACTAGTACGTTATAATGTATAACGTTATATGCCATCACTATAAGACCTATAACATTATATTGCACCACTATATGACGTATAACGTTATATACTATTACGTTATGACGTATAACGTTATATACTATTACGTTATGACGTATAACGTTATATACTATTACGTTATAATGTATAAGGTTATATTCCATGACTATAAGGCCTATAACGTGATATTGCACCACTTTGTGACGTATAACGTTATATACTATTATGTTGTGACGTATAACGTTATATACTATTATGTTATAATGTATAACGTTATATTCCATCACTACAAGGCCTATAACGTGATATTGCACCACTATATGACGTATAACGTTATATACTATTACGTTATGACGTATAACGTTATGTACTATTACGTTATATACTATAACGTTATATTCCATCACTATAAGACCTATAACGTTATATTGCACCACTATATGACGTATAACGATATATTGCATCACTATATGACGTATAACGTTATATACTATTACGTTATAAAATATAACGTTATATTCTATTACGTTATGCCGTATAACGTTATATACTATTAGGTTATATGGTATAACGTTATATCGTATCACTATATGACGTATAACGATATATTGCATCACTATATGACGTATAACGTTATGTACTATTACGTTATGACGTATAACGTTATATACTATTACGTTATAATGTATAACGTTATATTCCATCACTATAAGGCCTATAACGTTATATTGCACCACAATATGACGTATAACGTTATATACTATTACGTTATGACGTATAACATTATATACTATTACGTTATAATGTATAACGTTATATTCCATCACTATAGGACCTATAACGTTATATTGCACTACTATATGACGTATGACGTTATATACTATTACGTTATAATGTATAACGCTATATAATATTACGTTATGACGTATAACTTTATATACTATTACGTTATAATGTATAACGTTATATTCCATCACTATAAGACCTATAACGTTATATTGCACCACTATATGACGTATAACGTTATATACTATTAGGTTATGACGTATAACGTCATATACTATTACGTTATGACGTAAAACGTTATATACTATTACGTTATAATGTATAACGTTATATGCCGTCACTATAAGACCTATAACTTTATATTGCACCACTATACGACGTATAACGCTATATACTATTACGTTATGACGTATAACGTTATATACTATTATGTTATGACGTATAACGTTATATACTATTACGTTATAATGTATAACGTTATATTCCATCACTATAAGGCCTATAACGTGATATTGCACCACTATATGACGTATAACGTTATATACTATTACGTTATGACGTATAACGTTATGTACTATTACGTTATATACTATAACGTTATATTCCATCACTATAGGACCTATAACGTTATATCGCATCACTATATGACGTATAACGATATATTGCATCACTATATGACGTATAACGTTATATACTATTACGTTATAAAATATAACGTTATATTCTATTACGTTATGTCGTATAACGTTATATACTATTAGGTTATATGGTATAACGTTATATCGCATCACTATATGACGTATAACGATATATTGCATCACTATATGACGTATAACGTTATGTACTATTACGTTATGACGTATAACGTTATATACTATTACGTTAAAATGTATAACGTTATATTCCATCACTATAAGGCCTATAACGTTATATTGCACCACAATATGACGTATAACGTTATATACTATTACGTTATGACGTATAACATTATATACTATTACGTTATAATGTGTAACGTTATATTCCATCACTATAGGACCTATAACGTTATATTGCACCACTAAATGACGTATAACGTTATATACTATTACGTTATAATGAATAACGTTATATTCCATCACTATGAGACCTATAGCGTTTTATTGCACCACTATATGACCTATAACGTTATATAATATTACGTTATGACGTATAACTTTATATACTATTACGTTATAATGTATAACGTTATATTCCATCACTATAAGACCTATAACGTTATATTGCACCACTATATGACGTATAACGTTATATACTATTAAGTTATGACGTATAACGTCATATACTATTACGTTATGACGTAAAACGTTATATACTATTACGTTATAATGTATAACGTTATATGCCGTCACTATAAGACCTATAAATTTATATTGCACCACTATATGACGTATAACGTTATATACTATTACGTTATGACGTATAACGTTATATACTATTACGTTATAATGTATAACGTTATATTCCATCACTATGAGACCTATAACGTTATATTGCACCACTATATGACGTACAACGTTATATACTATTACGTTATGTCGTAAAACGTTATATAATATTACGTTATTACGTATAACGTTATATCGCAACACTATATGACGTACGATGTTTTATACTATTACGTTATAACGTTTAGCGTTATATTGCATTACTATATGATGCATAACGTTATATACTATTACGTTATGACGTATAACGTTATATACTATTACGTTATGATGTATAACGTTATATACTATTACGTTATAATGTATAACGTTATATTCCATCACTATAGGACCTATAACGTTATATTGCACCACTATATGACGTATAACGTTATATACTATTACGTTATAATGTATAACGTTATATTCCATCACTATGAGACCTATAACGTTATATTGCACCACTATATGAACTATAACGTTATATACTATTACGTTATGACGTATAACGTTATGTACTATTACGTTATGACGTATAACGTTATATACTATTACGTTATAGTGTATAACGTTATATTCCATCACTATAAGACCTCTAACGTTATATTGCACCACTATATGACGTATAACGTTATATAGTATTAAGTTATGACGTATAACGTTGTATACTATTACGTTATGACGTAAAACGTTATATACTAGTACGTTATAATGTATAACGTTATATGCCATCACTATAAGACCTATAACATTATATTGCACCACTATATGACGTATAACGTTATATACTATTACGTTATGACGTATAACGTTATATACTATTACGTTATGACGTATAACGTTATATACTATTACGTTATAATGTATAAGGTTATATTCCATGACTATAAGGCCTATAACGTGATATTGCACCACTTTATGACGTATAACGTTATATACTATTACGTTATGACGTATAACGTTATATACTATTACGTTATGACGTATAACGTTATATACTATTACGTTATAATGTATAACGTTATATTCCATCACTATAAGGCCTATAACGTTATATTGCACCACAATATGACGTATAACGTTATATACTATTACGTTATGACGTATAACGTTATATACTATTATGTTGTGACGTATAACGTTATATACTATTATGTTATAATGTATAACGTTATATTCCATCACTACAAGGCCTATAACGTGATATTGCACCACTATATGACGTATAACGTTATATACTATTACGTTATGACGTATAACGTTATGTACTATTACGTTATATACTATAACGTTATATTCCATCACTATAAGACCTATAACGTTATATTGCACCACTATATGACGTATAACGATATATTGCATCACTATATGACGTATAACGTTATATACTATTACGTTATAAAATATAACGTTATATTCTATTACGTTATGCCGTATAACGTTATATACTATTAGGTTATATGGTATAACGTTATATCGTATCACTATATGACGTATAACGATATATTGCATCACTATATGACGTATAACGTTATGTACTATTACGTTATGACGTATAACGTTATATACTATTACGTTATAATGTATAACGTTATATTCCATCACTATAAGGCCTATAACGTTATATTGCACCACAATATGACGTATAACGTTATATACTATTACGTTATGACGTATAACATTATATACTATTACGTTATAATGTATAACGTTATATTCCATCACTATAGGACCTATAACGTTATATTGCACTACTATATGACGTATGACGTTATATACTATTACGTTATAATGTATAACGCTATATAATATTACGTTATGACGTATAACTTTATATACTATTACGTTATAATGAATAACGTTATATTCCATCACTATAAGACCTATAACGTTATATTGCACCACTATATGACGTATAACGTTATATACTATTAGGTTATGACGTATAACGTCATATACTATTACGTTATGACGTAAAACGTTATATACTATTACGTTATAATGTATAACGTTATATGCCGTCACTATAAGACCTATAACTTTATATTGCACCACTATACGACGTATAACGCTATATACTATTACGTTATGACGTATAACGTTATATACTATTATGTTATGACGTATAACGTTATATACTATTACGTTATAATGTATAACGTTATATTCCATCACTATAAGGCCTATAACGTGATATTGCACCACTATATGACGTATAACGTTATATACTATTACGTTATGACGTATAACGTTATGTACTATTACGTTATATACTATAACGTTATATTCCATCACTATAGGACCTATAACGTTATATCGCATCACTATATGACGTATAACGATATATTGCATCACTATATGACGTATAACGTTATATACTATTACGTTATAAAATATAACGTTATATTCTATTACGTTATGTCGTATAACGTTATATACTATTAGGTTATATGGTATAACGTTATATCGCATCACTATATGACGTATAACGATATATTGCATCACTATATGACGTATAACGTTATGTACTATTACGTTATGACGTATAACGTTATATACTATTACGTTAAAATGTATAACGTTATATTCCATCACTATAAGGCCTATAACGTTATATTGCACCACAATATGACGTATAACGTTATATACTATTACGTTATGACGTATAACATTATATACTATTACGTTATAATGTGTAACGTTATATTCCATCACTATAGGACCTATAACGTTATATTGCACCACTAAATGACGTATAACGTTATATACTATTACGTTATAATGAATAACGTTATATTCCATCACTATGAGACCTATAGCGTTTTATTGCACCACTATATGACCTATAACGTTATATAATATTACGTTATGACGTATAACTTTATATACTATTACGTTATAATGTATAACGTTATATTCCATCACTATAAGACCTATAACGTTATATTGCACCACTATATGACGTATAACGTTATATACTATTAAGTTATGACGTATAACGTCATATACTATTACGTTATGACGTAAAACGTTATATACTATTACGTTATAATGTATAACGTTATATGCCGTCACTATAAGACCTATAAATTTATATTGCACCACTATATGACGTATAACGTTATATACTATTACGTTATGACGTATAACGTTATATACTATTACGTTATAATGTATAACGTTATATTCCATCACTATGAGACCTATAACGTTATATTGCACCACTATATGACGTACAACGTTATATACTATTACGTTATGTCGTAAAACGTTATATAATATTACGTTATTACGTATAACGTTATATCGCAACACTATATGACGTACGATGTTTTATACTATTACGTTATAACGTTTAGCGTTATATTGCATTACTATATGATGCATAACGTTATATACTATTACGTTATGACGTATAACGTTATATACTATTACGTTATGATGTATAACGTTATATACTATTACGTTATAATGTATAACGTTATATTCCATCACTATAGGACCTATAACGTTATATTGCACCACTATATGACGTATAACGTTATATACTATTACGTTATAATGTATAACGTTATATTCCATCACTATGAGACCTATAACGTTATATTGCACCACTATATGAACTATAACGTTATATACTATTACGTTATGACGTATAACGTTATGTACTATTACGTTATGACGTATAACGTTATATACTATTACGTTATAGTGTATAACGTTATATTCCATCACTATAAGACCTCTAACGTTATATTGCACCACTATATGACGTATAACGTTATATAGTATTAAGTTATGACGTATAACGTTGTATACTACTACGTTATGACGTAAAACGTTATATACTAGTACGTTATAATGTATAACGTTATATGCCATCACTATAAGACCTATAACATTATATTGCACCACTATATGACGTATAACGTTATATACTATTACGTTATGACGTATAACGTTATATACTATTACGTTATGACGTATAACGTTATATACTATTACGTTATAATGTATAAGGTTATATTCCATGACTATAAGGCCTATAACGTGATATTGCACCACTTTATGACGTATAACGTTATATACTATTACGTTATGACGTATAACGTTATATACTATTACGTTATGACGTATAACGTTATATACTATTACGTTATAATGTATAACGTTATATTCCATCACTATAAGGCCTATAACGTTATATTGCACCACAATATGACGTATAACGTTATATACTATTAGGTTATAATGTATAACGTTATATACTATTATGTTGTGACGTATAACGTTATATACTATTATGTTATAATGTATAACGTTATATTCCATCACTACAAGGCCTATAACGTGATATTGCACCACTATATGACGTATAACGTTATATACTATTACGTTATGACGTATAACGTTATGTACTATTACGTTATATACTATAACGTTATATTCCATCACTATAAGACCTATAACGTTATATTGCACCACTATATGACGTATAACGATATATTGCATCACTATATGACGTATAACGTTATATACTATTACGTTATAAAATATAACGTTATATTCTATTACGTTATGCCGTATAACGTTATATACTATTAGGTTATATGGTATAACGTTATATCGTATCACTATATGACGTATAACGATATATTGCATCACTATATGACGTATAACGTTATGTACTATTACGTTATGACGTATAACGTTATATACTATTACGTTATAATGTATAACGTTATATTCCATCACTATAAGGCCTATAACGTATTATTGCACCACAATATGACGTATAACGTTATATACTATTACGTTATGACGTATAACATTATATACTATTACGTTATAATGTATAACGTTATATTCCATCACTATAGGACCTATAACGTTATATTGCACTACTATATGACGTATGACGTTATATACTATTACGTTATAATGTATAACGCTATATAATATTACGTTATGACGTATAACTTTATATACTATTACGTTATAATGTATAACGTTATATTCCATCACTATAAGACCTATAACGTTATATTGCACCACTATATGACGTATAACGTTATATACTATTAGGTTATGACGTATAACGTCATATACTATTACGTTATGACGTAAAACGTTATATACTATTACGTTATAATGTATAACGTTATATGCCGTCACTATAAGACCTATAACTTTATATTGCACCACTATACGACGTATAACGCTATATACTATTACGTTATGACGTATAACGTTATATACTATTAAGTTATGACGTATAACGTTATATACTATTACGTTATAATGTATAACGTTATATTCCATCACTATAAAGCCTATAACGTGATATTGCACCACTATATGACGTATAACGTTATATACTATTACGTTATGACGTATAACGTTATGTACTATTACGTTATATACTATAACGTTATATTCCATCACTATAGGACCTATAACGTTATATCGCATCACTATATGACGTATAACGATATATTGCATCACTATATGACGTATAACGTTATATACTATTACGTTATAAAATATAACGTTATATTCTATTACGTTATGTCGTATAACGTTATATACTATTAGGTTATATGGTATAACGTTATATCGCATCACTATATGACGTATAACGATATATTGCATCACTATATGACGTATAACGTTATGTACTATTACGTTATGACGTATAACGTTATATACTATTACGTTAAAATGTATAACGTTATATTCCATCACTATAAGGCCTATAACGTTATATTGCACCACAATATGACGTATAACGTTATATACTATTACGTTATGACGTATAACATTATATACTATTACGTTATAATGTATAACGTTATATTCCATCACTATAGGACCTATAACGTTATATTGCACCACTATATGACGTATAACGTTATATACTATTACGTTATAATGTATAACGTTATATTCCATCACTATGAGACCTATAGCGTTTTATTGCACCACTATATGACCTATAACGTTATATAATATTACGTTATGACGTATAACTTTATATACTATTACGTTATAATGTATAACGTTATATTCCATCACTATAAGACCTATAACGTTATATTGCACCACTATATGACGTATAACGTTATATACTATTAAGTTATGACGTATAACGTCATATACTATTACGTTATGACGTAAAACGTTATATACTATTACGTTATAATGTATAACGTTATATGCCGTCACTATAAGACCTATAACTTTATATTGCACCACTATATGACGTATAACGTTATATACTATTACGTTATGACGTATAACGTAATATACTATTATGTTATGACGTATAACGTTATATACTATTACGTTATAATGTATAACGTTATATTCCATCACTATAAGGCCTATGACGTGATATTGCACCACTATATGACGTATAACGTTATATACTATTACGTTATGACGTATAACGTTATGTACTATTACGTCATATACTATAACGTTATATTCCATCACTATAGGACCCATAACGTTATATCGCATCACTATATGACGTATAACGATATATTGCATCACTATATGACGTATAACGTTATATACTATTACGTTATAAAATATAACGTTATATTCTATTACGTTATGTAGTATAACGTTATATACTATTAGGTTATATGGTATAACGTTATATCGCATCACTATATGACGTATAACGATATATTGCATCACTATATGACGTATAACGTTATATACTATTACGATATAACGTATAACGTTATATACTATTACGTTATAAGGTATAACGTTATATACTATTACGTTATAATGTATAACGTTGTATTCCATGACTATAAGGCCTATAACGTGATATTGCACCACTTTATGACGTATAACGTTATATACTATTAAGTTATGACGTATAACGTTATGTACTATTACGTTATGACGTATAACGTTATATACTATTACGTTATAATGTATAACGTTATATTCCATCACTATAAGACCTATAACGTTATATTGCACCACTATATGACGTATAACGTTATATACTATTACGTTATGACGTATAACGTTATGTACTATTAGGTTATATACTATAACGTTATATTCCATCACTATAGGACCTATAACGTTATATCGCATCACTATATGACGTATAACGATATATTGCATCACTATATGACGTATAACGTTATATACTATTACGTTATAAAATATAACGTTATATTCTATTACGTTATGTCGTATAACGTTATATACTATTAGGTTATATGGTATAACGTTATATCGCATCACTATATGACGTATAACGATATATTGCATCACTATATGACGTATAACGTTATGTACTATTACGTTATGACGTATAACGTTATATACTATTACGTTATAAGGTATAACGTTATATACTATTACGTTATAATGTATAACGTTGTATTCCATCACTATAGGACCTATAACGTTATATTGCACCACTATATGACGTACAACGTTATATACTATTACGTTATGACGTAAAACGTTATATACTATTACGTTATTACGTATAACGTTATATCGCATCACTATATGACGTACGATGTTTTATACTATTACGTTATAACGTTTAGCGTTATGTTGCATTACTATATGATGCATAACGTTATATACTATTACGTTATAATGTATAACGTTATATTCCATCACTATAGGACCTATGACGTTATATTGCAACCACTATATGACGTATAACGTTATATACTATTACGTTATTACGTATAACGTTATATACTATTACGTTATGACGTAAAACGTTATATACTATTACGTTATAATGTATAACGTTATATTCCATCACTATAGGACCTATAACGTTATATTGCAACCACTATATGACGTATAACGTTATATACTATTACGTTATTACGTATAACGTTATATACTATTACGTTATTACGTATAACGTTATATACTATTACGTTATGACGTATAACGTTATGTACTATTACGTTATGACGTATATTGTTATATACTATTACGTTATAATGTATAACGTTATATTCCATCACTATAGGACCTATAACGTTATATTGCATCACTATATGACGTATAACGATATATTGCACCACAATATGACGTATAACGTTATATACTATTACGTTATGACGTATAACATTATATAGTATTACGTTATAATGTATAACGTTATATTCCATCACTATACGACCTATAACGTTATATTGCACCACTATATGAGGTATAACGTTATATACTATTACGTTATAATGTATAACGTTATATTCCATCACTATGAGACCTATAGCGTTTTATTGCACCACTATATGACCTATAACGTTATATACTATTACGTTATGACGTAAAACGTTATATACTATTACGTTATAACGTATAACGTTATATGCCATCACTATAAGACCTATAACGTTATATTGCACCACTATATGACGTATAACTTTATATACTATTAAGTTATGACGTATAACGTTATGTACTATTACGTTATGACGTATAACGTTATATACTATTACGTTATAATGTATAACGTTATATTCCATCTCTATAAGCCCTATAACGTTATATTGCACCACAATATGACGTATAACGTTATATACTATTACGTTATGACGTATAACATTATATACTATTACGTTATAATGTATAACGTTATATTCCATCACTATAGGACCTATAACGTTATATTGCACAACTATATGACGTATAACGTTATATACTATTACGTTATAATGTATAACGTTATATTCCATCACTATAAGGCCTATAACGTGATATTGCACCACTATATGACGTATAACGTTATATACTATTACGTTATGACGTATAACGTTATGTACTATTACGTTATATACTATAACGTTATATTCCATCACTATAGGACCTATAACGTTATATCGCATCACTATATGACGTATAACGATATATTGCATCACTATATGACGTATAACGTTATATACTATTACGTTATAAAATATAACGTTATATTCTATTACGTTATGTCGTATAACGTTATATACTATTAGGTTATATGGTATAACGTTATATCGCATCACTATATGACGTATAACGATATATTGCATCACTATATGACGTATAACGTTATATACTATTACGTTATAACGTATAACGTTATATCGCATCACTATATGACGTACGATGTTTTATACTATTACGTTATAACGTTTAGCGTTATGTTGCATTACTATATGATGCATAACGTTATATACTATTACGTTATAATGTATAACGTTATATTCCATCACTATAGGACCTATAACGTTATATTGCAACCACTATATGACGTATAACGTTATATACTATTACGTTATTACGTATAACGTTATATACTATTACGTTATAATGTATAACGTTATAATCCATCACCATAGGACCTATAACGTTATATTGCACCACTATATGACGTACAACGTTATATACTATTACGTTATGACGTAAAACGTTATATACTATTATGTTATAACGTATAACGTTATATCTCATCACTATATGACGTACGATGTTTTATACTATTACGTTATAACGTTTAGCGTTATGTTGCATTACTATATGTTGCATAACGTTATATACTATTACGTTATAATGTATAACGTTATATTCCATCACTATAGGACCTATAACGTTATATTGCAACCACTATATGACGTATAACGTTATATACTATTACGTTATTACGTATAACGTTATATACTATTACGTTATAATGTATAACGTTATAATCCATCACCATAGGACCTATAACGTTATATTGCACCACTATATGACGTACAACGTTATATACTATTACGTTATGACGTAAAACGTTATATACTATTACGTTATTACGTATAACGTTATATCGCATCACTATATGACGTACGATGTTTTATACTATTACGTTATAACGTTTAGCGTTATGTTGCATTACTATATGATGCATAACGTTATATACTATTACGTTATAATGTATAACGTTATATTCCATCACTATAGGACCTATAACGTTATATTGCACCACTATATGACGTATAACGTTATATACTATTACGTTATGACGTATAACATTATATACTATTACGTTATAATGTATAACGCTATATTCCATCACTATGGCACCTATAGCGTTTTATTGCACCACTATATGACCTATAACGTTATATACTATTACGTTATGACGTAAAACGTTATATACTATTACGTTATAAAATATAACGTTATATTCTATTACGTTATGTCGTATAACGTTATATACTATTAGGTTATATGGTATAACGTTATATCGCATCACTATATGACGTATAACGATATATTGCATCACTATATGACGTATAACGTTATGTACTATTACGTTATGACGTATAACGTTATATACTATTACGATATGACGTATAACGTTATATACTATTACGTTATAATGTATAACGTTATATTCCATCACTATAAGACCTATAACGTTATATTGCACCACAATATGACGTATAACGTTATATACTATTACGTTATGACGTATAACATTATATACAATTACGTTATAATGTATAACGTTATATTCCATCACTATAGGACCTATAACGTTATATTGCACCACTATATGACGTATAACGTTATATACTATTACGTTATAATGTATAACGTTATATTCCATCACTATGAGACCTATAGCGTTTTATTGCACCACTATATGACCTATAACGTTATATAATATTACGTTATGACGTATAACTTTATATACTATTACGTTATAATGTATAACGTTATATTCCATCACTATAAGACCTATAACGTTATATTGCACCACTATATAACGTATAACGTTATATACTATTAAGTTATGACGTATAACGTCATATACTATTACGTTATGACGTTAAACGTTATATACTATTACGTTATAATGTATAACGTTATATGCCGTCACTATAAGACCTATAACTTTATATTGCTCCACTATATGACGCATAGCGTTATATACTATTACGTTATGACGTATAAAGGTATATACTATTATGTTATGACGTATAACGTTATATACTATTACGTTATAATGTATAACGTTATATTCCATCACTATAAGGCCTATAACGTGATATTACACCACTATATGACGTATAACGTTATATACTATTACGTTATGACGTATAACGTTATGTACTATTACGTTATATACAATAACGTTATATTCCATCACTATAGGACCTATAACGTTGTATCGCATCATTATATGACGTATAACGATATATTGCATCACTATATGACGTATAACGTTATATACTATTACGTTATAAAATATAACGTTATATTCTATTACGTTATGTCGTATAACGTTATATACTATTAGGTTATATGGTATAACGTTATATCGCATCACTATATGACGTATAACGATATATTACATCACTATATGACGTATAACGTTATACACTATTACGTTATAACGTACAACGTTATATACTATTACGTTATTACGTATAACGTTATATCGCATCATTATATGACGTATAACGATATATTGCACCACTATATGACGTATAACGTTATATACTATTACGTTATAATGTATAACGCTATATAATATTACGTTATGACGTATAACTTTATATACTATTACGTTATAATGTATAACATTATATTCCATCACTATAAGACCTATAACGTTATATTGCACCACTGTATAACGTATAACTTTATATACTATTAAGTTATGACGTATAACGTTATATACTATTATGTTATGACGTATAACGTTATATACTATTACGTTATAATGTATAACGTTATATTCCATCACTATAAGGCCTATAACGTGATATTGCACCACTATATGACGTATAACGTTATATACTATTACGTTATGACGTATAACGTTATGTACTATTACGTTATATACTATAACGTTATATTCCATCACTATAGGACCTATAACGTTATATCGCATCACTATATGACGTATAACGATATATTGCATCACTATATGACGTATAACGTTATATACTATTACGTGATAACCTATAACGTTATATTCTATTACGTTATGACGTATAACGTTATATACTATTAGGTTATATGGTATAACGTTATATCGCATCACTATATGACCTATTACGATATATTGCATCACTATGTGACGTATAACGTTATATACTATTACGTTATAACGTATAACGTTATATACTATTACGTTATAATGTATAACGTTATATTCCATCACTATAGGACCTATAACGTTATATTGCACCACTATATGACGTACAACGTTATATACTATTACGTTATAACGTATAACGTTATATACTATTACGTTATTATGTATAACGTTATATTCCATCACCATAGGACCTATAACGTTATATTGCACCACTATATGACGTACAACGTTATATACTATTACGTTATGACGTAAAACGTTATATACTATTACGCTATTACGTATAACGTTATATCCCATCACTATATGACGTACGATGTTTTATACTATTACGTTATAACGTTTAGCGTTATGTTGCATTACTATATGATGCATAACGTTATATACTATTACGTTATAATGTATAACGTTATATTCCATCACTATAGGACATATAACGTTATATTGCAACCACTATATGACGTATAACGTTATATACTATTACGTTATTACGTATAACGTTATATACTATTACGTCATGACGTATATCGTTATATACTATTACGTTATAATGTATAACGTTGTATTCCATGACTATAAGGCCTATAACGTGATATTGCACCACTTTATGACGTATAACGTTATATACTATTAAGTTATGACGTATAACGTTATGTACTATTACGTTATGACGTATAACGTTATTTACTATTACGTTATAATGTATAACGTTATATTTCATCACTATAAGGCCTATAACGTTATATTGCACCACAATATGACGTATAACGTTATATACTATTACGTTATGACGTATAACATTATATACTATTACGTTATAATGTATAACGCTATATTCCATCACTATGGCACCTATAGCGTTTTATTGCACCACTATATGACCTATAACGTTATATACTATTACGTTATGACGTAAAACGTTATATACTATTACGTTATAACGTATAACGTTATATGCCATCACTATAAGACCTATAACGTTATATTGCACCACTATATGACGTATAACGTTATATACTATTACGTTATAATGTATAACGTTATATTCCATCACTATAAGGCCTATAACGTGATATTGCACCACTATATGACGTATAACGTTATATACTATTACGTTATGACGTATAACGTTATGTACTATTACGTTATATACTATAACGTTATATTCCATCACTATAGGACCTATAACGTTATATCGCATCACTATATGACGTATAACGATATATTGCATCACTATATGACGTATAACGTTATATACTATTACGTTATAAAATATAACGTTATATTCTATTACGTTATGTCGTATAACGTTATATACTATTAGGTTATATGGTATAACGTTATATCGCATCACTATATGACGTATAACGATATATTGCATCACTATATGACGTATAACGTTATGTACTATTACGTTATGACGTATAACGTTATATACTATTACGTTATAATGTATAACGTTATATTCCATCACTATATGGCCTATAACGTTATATTGCACCACAATATGACGTATAACGTTATATACTATTACGTTATGACGTATAACATTATATACTATTACGTTATAATGTATAACGTTATATTCCATCACTATAGGACCTATAACGTTATATTGCACCACTATATGACGTATAACGTTATATACTATTACGTTATAATGTATAACGCTATATAATATTACGTTATGACGTATAATTTTATATACTATTACGTTATAATGTATAACATTATATTCCATCACTATAAGACCTATAACGTTATATTGCACCACTGTATGACGTATAACTTTATATACTATTAAGTTATGACGTATAACGTCATATACTATTACGTTATGACGTAAAACGTTATATACTATTACGTTATAATGTATAACGTTATATGCCGTCACTATAAGACCTATAACTTTATATTGCACCACTATATGACGTATAACGTTATATACTATTACGTTATGACGTATAACGTTATATAGTATTATGTTATGACGTATAACGTTATATACTATTACGTTATAATGTATAACGTTATATTCCATCACTATAAGGCCTATAACGTGATATTGCACCACTATATGACGTATAACGTTATATACTATTACGTTATGACGTATAACGTTATGTACTATTACGTTATATACTATAACGTTATATTCCATCACTATAGGACCTATAACGTTATATCGCATCACTATATGACGTATAGCGATATATTGCATCACTATATGACGTATAACGTTATATACTATTACGTGATAACCTATAACGTTATATTCTATTACGTTATGACGTATAACGTTATATACTATTAGGTTATATGGTATAACGTTATATCGCATCACTATATGACCTATTACGATATATTGCAACACTATGTGACGTATAACGTTATATACTATTACGTTATAACGTATAACGTTATATACTATTACGTTATAATGTATAACGTTATATTCCATCACTATAGGACCTATAACGTTATATTGCACCACTATATGACGTACAACGTTATATACTATTACGTTATAACGTATAACGTTATATACTATTACGTTATAATGTATAACGTTATATTCCATCACCATAGGACCTATAACGTTATATTGCACCACTATATGACGTACAACGTTATATACTATTACGTTATGACGTAAAACGTTATATACTATTACGTTATTACGTATAACGTTATATCGCATCACTATATGACGTACGATGTTTTATACTATTACGTTATAACGTTTAGCGTTATGTTGCATTACTATATGATGCATAACGTTATATACTATTACGTTATAATGTATAACGTTATATTCCATCACTATAGGACCTATAGCGTTATATTGCAACCACTATATGACGTATAGCGTTATATACTATTACGTTATTACGTATAACGTTATATACTATTACGTTATGACGTATATCGTTCTATACTATTACGTTATAATGTATAACGTTGTATTCCATGACTATAAGGCCTATAACGTGATATTGCACCACTTTATGACGTATAACGTTATATACTATTAAGTTATGACGTATAACGTTATGTACTATTACGTTATGACGTATAACGTTATATACTATCACGTTATACTGTATAACGTTATATTTCATCACTATAAGGCCTATAACGTTATATTGCACCACAATATGACGTATAACGTTGTATACTATTACGTTATAAGGTATAACGTCATATATTGTTAGGTTATAACGTATAACGTTGTATTGCATAACTATGGGACGTATAACGATATATTGCATCACAATGTGGCGTATAATATATTATATACTTTTACGTAATTACGTATAACGTTATATCGCATCACTATATGACGTATGACGTTTTATTGCCTCTCTTTCGGTCGTATAACGATATATTGCAACACTATATGACGTATAACGTTATATACTATTACGTTATGACGTATCACGTTATATACAACTATGTTATAACGTATAACGTTATATACTATTAGGTTATATGGTATAACGTTATATCGCATCACTATATGACCTATAACGATATATTGCATCACTATATGACGTATAACGTTATATACTATTACGTTATAACGTATAACGTTATATCGCATCACTATATGACGTACGATGTTTTATACTATTACGTTATAACGTTTAGCGTTATGTTGCATTACTATATGATGCATAACGTTATATACTATTACGTTATAATGTATAACGTTATATTCCATCACTATAGGACCTATAACGTTATATTGCAACCACTATATGACGTATAACGTTATATACTATTACGTTATTACGTATAACGTTATATACTATTACGTTATAATGTATAACGTTATAATCCATCACCATAGGACCTATAACGTTATATTGCACCACTATATGACGTACAACGTTATATACTATTACGTTATGACGTAAAACGTTATATACTATTACGTTATAACGTATAACGTTATATCTCATCACTATATGACGTACGATGTTTTATACTATTACGTTATAACGTTTAGCGTTATGTTGCATTACTATATGATGCATAACGTTATATACTATTACGTTATAATGTATAACGTTATATTCCATCACTATAGGACCTATAACGTTATATTGCAACCACTATATGACGTATAACGTTATATACTATTACGTTATTACGTATAACGTTATATACTATTACGTTATAATGTATAACGTTATAATCCATCACCATAGGACCTATAACGTTATATTGCACCACTATATGACGTACAACGTTATATACTATTACGTTATGACGTAAAACGTTATATACTATTACGTTATTACGTATAACGTTATATCGCATCACTATATGACGTACGATGTTTTATACTATTACGTTATAACGTTTAGCGTTATGTTGCATTACTATATGATGCATAACGTTATATACTATTACGTTATAATGTATAACGTTATATTCCATCACTATAGGACCTATAACGTTATATTGCACCACAATATGACGTATAACGTTATATACTATTACGTTATGACGTATAACATTATATACTATTACGTTATAATGTATAACGCTATATTCCATCACTACGGCACCTATAGCGTTTTATTGCACCACTATATGACCTATAACGTTATATACTATTACGTTATGACGTAAAACGTTATATACTATTACGTTATAACGTATAACGTTATATGCCATCACTATAAGAATTATAACGTTATATTGCACCACTATATGACGTATAGCGTTATATACTATTACGTTATAATGTATAACGTTTTATTCCATCACTATAAGGCCTATAACGTGATATTGCACCACTATATGACGTATAACGTTATATACTATTACGTTATGACGTATAACGTTATGTACTATTACGTTATATACTATAACGTTATATTCCATCACTATAGGACCTATAACGTTATATCGCATCACTATATGACGTATAACGATATATTGCATCACTATATGACGTATAACGTTATATACTATTACGTTATAAAATATAACGCTATATTCTATTACGTTATGTCGTATAACGTTATATACTATTAGGTTATATGGTATAACGTTATATCGCATCACTATATGACGTATAACGATATATTGCATCACTATATGACGTATAACGTTATGTACTATTACGTTATGACGTATAACGTTATACACTATTACGATATGACGTATAACGTTATATACTATTACGTTATAATGTATAACGTTATATTCCATCACTATAAGGCCTATAACGTTATATTGCACCACAATATGACGTATAACGTTATATACTATTACGTTATGACGTATAACATTACATACAATTACGTTATAATGTATAACGTTATATTCCATCACTATAGGACCTATAACGTTATATTGCACCACTATATGACGTATAACGTTATATACTATTACGTTATAATGTATAACGTTATATTCCATCACTATGAGACCTATAGCGTTTTATTGCACCACTATATGACCTATAACGTTATATAATATTACGTTATGACGTATAACTTTATATACTATTACGTTATAATGTATAACGTTATATTCCATCACTATAAGACCTATAACGTTATATTGCACCACTATATAACGTATAACGTTATATACTATTAAGTTATGACGTATAACGTCATATACTATTACGTTATGACGTAAAACGTTATATACTATTACGTTATAATGTATAACGTTATATGCCGTCACTATAAGACCTATAACTTTATATTGCTCCACTATATGACGTATAGCGTTATATACTATTACGTTATGACGTATAAAGTTATATACTATTATGTTATGACGTATAACGTTATATACTATTACGTTATAATGTATAACGTTATATTCCATCACTATAAGGCCTATAACGTGATATTACACCACTATATGACGTATAACGTTATATACTATTACGTTATGACGTATAACGTTATGTACTATTACGTTATATACAATAACATTATATTCCATCACTATAGGACCTATAACGTTATATCGCATCATTATATGACGTATAACGATATATTGCATCACTATATGACGTATAACGTTATATACCATTACGTTATAAAATATAACGTTATATTCTATTACGTTATGTCGTATAACGTTATATACTATTAGGTTATATGGTATAACGTTATATCGCATCACTATATGACGTATAACGATATATTACATCACTATATGACGTATAACGTTATACACTATTACGTTATAACGTACAACGTTATATACTATTACGTTATTACGTATAACGTTATATCGCATCACTATATTACGTACGATGTTTTATACTATTACGTTATAACGTTTAGCGTTATGTTGCATTACTATATGATGCATAACGTTATATACTATTACGTTATGACGTATAACGTTATGTACTATTACGTTATGACGTATATTGTTATATACTATTACGTTATAATGTATAACGTTATATTCCATCACTATAGGACCTATAACGTTATATCGCATCACTATATGACGTGTAACGATATATTGCACCACAATATGACGTATAACGTTATATACTATTAAGTTATGACGTATAACATTATATACTATTACGTTATAATGTATAACGTTATATTCCATCACTATACGACCTATAACGTTATATTGCACCACTATATGAGGTATAACGTTATATACTATTACGTTATAATGTATAACGTTATATTCCATCACTATGAGACCTATAGCGTTTTATTGCACCACTATATGACCTATAACGTTATATACTATTACGTTATGACGTAAAACGTTATATACTATTACGTTATAACGTATAACGTTATATGCCATCACTATAAGACCTATAACGTTATATTGCACCACTATATGACGTATAACGTTATATACTATTAAGTTATGACGTATAACGTTATGTACTATTACGTTATGACGTATAACGTTATATACTATTACGTTATAATGTATAACGTTATATTCCATCTCTATAAGCCCTATAACGTTATATTGCACCACAATATGACGTATAACGTTATATACTATTACGTTATGACGTATAACATTATATACTATTACGTTATAATGTATAACGTTATATTCCATCACTATAGGACCTATAACGTTATATTGCACCACTATATGACGTATAACGTTATATACTATTACGTTATAATGTATAACGTTATATTCCATCACTATAAGGCCTATAACGTGATATTGCACCACTATATGACGTATAACGTTATATACTATTACGTTATGACGTATAACGTTATGTACTATTACGTTATATACTATAACGTTATATTCCATCACTATAGGACCTATAACGTTATATCGCATCACTATATGACGTATAACGATATATTGCATCACTATATGACGTATAACGTTATATACTATTAGGTTATATGGTATAACGTTATATCGCATCACTATATGACGTATAACGATATATTGCATCACTATATGACGTATAACGTTATATACTATTACGTTATGACGTATAACGTTATATACTATTACGTTATAATGTATAACGTTATATTCCATCACTATAAGGCCTATAACGTTATATTGCACCACAATATGACGTATAACGTTATATACTATTACGTTATGACGTATAACATTATATACTATTACGTTATAATGTATAACGTTATATTCCATCACTATAGGACCTATAACGTTATATTGCACCACTATATGACGTATAACGTTATATACTATTACGTTATAATGTATAACGCTATATAATATTACGTTATGACGTATAACTTTATATACTATTACGTTATAATGTATAACGTTATATTCCATCACTATAAGACCTATAACGTTATATTGCACCACTATATGACGTATAACGTTATATACTATTAAGTTATGACGTATAACGTCATATACTATTACGATATGACGTAAAACGTTATATACTATTACGTTATAATGTATAACGTTATATGCCGTCACTATAAGACCTATAACTTTATATTGCACCACTATATGACGTATAACGTTATATACTATTACGTTATGACGTATAACGTTATATACTATTATGTTATGACGTATAACGTTATATACTATTACGTTATAATGTATAACGTTATATTCCACCACTATAAGGCCTATAACGTGATATTGCACCACTATATGACGTATAACGTTATATACTATTACGTTATGACGTATAACGTTATGTACTATTACGTTATATACTATAACGTTATATTCCATCACTATAGGACCTATAACGTTATATCGCATCACTATATGACGTATAACGATATATTGCATCACTATATGACGTATAACGTTATATACTATTACGTTATAACCTATAACGTTATATTCTATTACGTTATGTCGTATAACGTTATATACTATTAGGTTATATGGTATAACGTTATATCGCATCACTATATGACCTATAACGATATATTGCATCACTATATGACGTATAACGTTATATACTATTACGTTATAACGTATAACGTTATATACTATTACGTTATAATGTATAACGTTGTATTCCATCACTATAGGACCTATAACGTTATATTGCACCACTATATGACGTACAACGTTATATACTATTACGTTATAACGTATAACGTTATATACTATTACGTTATAATTTATAACGTTATATTCCATCACCATAGGACCTATAACGTTATATTGCACCACTATATGACGTACAACGTTATATACTATTACGTTATGACGTAAAACGTTATATACTATTACGTTATTACGTATAACGTTATATCGCATCACTATATGACGTACGATGTTTTATACTATTACGTTATAACGTTTAGCGTTATGTTGCATTACTATATGAGGCATAACGTTATATACTATTACGTTATAATGTATAACGTTATATTCCATCACTATAGGACCTATAACGTTATATTGCAACCACTATATGACGTATAACGTTATATACTATTACGTTATGACGTATAACGTTATGTACTATTACGTTATATACTATAACGTTATATTCCATCACTATAGGACCTATAACGTTATATCGCATCACTATATGACGTATAACGATATATTGCATCACTATATGACGTATAACGTTATATACTATTACGTTATAAAATATAACGTTATATTCTATTACGTTATGTCGTATAACGTTATATACTATTAGGTTATATGGTATAACGTTATATCGCATCACTATATGACGTATAACGATATATTGCATCACTATATGACGTATAACGTTATGTACTATTACGTTATGACGTATAACGTTATATACTATTACGATATGACGTATAACGTTATATACTATTACGTTATAATGTATAACGTTATATTCCATCACTATAAGGCCTATAACGTTATATTGCACCACAATATGACGTATAACGTTATATACTATTACGTTATGACGTATAACATTACATACAATTACGTTATAATGTATAACGTTATATTCCATCACTATAGGACCCATAACGTTATATTGCACCACTATATGACGTATAACGTTATATACTATTACGTTATAATGTATAACGTTATATTCCATCACTATGAGACCTATAGCGTTTTATTGCACCACTATATGACCTATAACGTTATATAATATTACGTTATGACGTATAACTTTATATACTATTACGTTATAATGTATAACGTTATATTCCATCACTATAAGACCTATAACGTTATATTGCACCACTATATAACGTATAACGTTATATACTATTAAGTTATGACGTATAACGTCATATACTATTACGTTATGACGTAAAACGTTATATACTATTACGTTATAATGTATAACGTTATATGCCGTCACTATAAGACCTATAACTTTATATTGCTCCACTATATGACGTATAGCGTTATATACTATTACGTTATGACGTATAAAGTTATATACTATTATGTTATGACGTATAACGTTATATACTATTACGTTATAATGTATAACGTTATATTCCATCACTATAAGGCCTATAACGTGATATTACACCACTATATGACGTATAACGTTATATACTATTACGTTATGACGTATAACGTTATGTACTATTACGTTATATACAATAACATTATATTCCATCACTATAGGACCTATAACGTTATATCGCATCATTATATGACGTATAACGATATATTGCATCACTATATGACGTATATCGTTATATACTATTACGTTATAAAATATAACGTTATATTCTATTACGTTATGTCGTATAACGTTATATACTATTAGGTTATATGGTATAACGTTATATCGCATCACTATATGACGTATAACGATATATTACATCACTATATGACGTATAACGTTATACACTATTACGTTATAACGTACAACGTTATATACTATTACGTTATTACGTATAACGTTATATCGCATCACTATATTACGTACGATGTTTTATACTATTACGTTATAACGTTTAGCGTTATGTTGCATTACTATATGATGCATAACGTTATATACTATTACGTTATGACGTATAACGTTATGTACTATTACGTTATGACGTATATTGTTATATACTATTACGTTATAATGTATAACGTTATATTCCATCACTATAGGACCTATAACGTTATATCGCATCACTATATGACGTGTAACGATATATTGCACCACAATATGACGTATAACGTTATATACTATTACGTTATGACGTATAACATTATATACTATTACGTTATAATGTATAACGTTATATTCCATCACTATACGACCTATAACGTTATATTGCACCACTATATGAGGTATAACGTTATATACTATTACGTTATAATGTATAACGTTATATTCCATCACTATGAGACCTATAGCGTTTTATTGCACCACTATATGACCTATAACGTTATATACTATTACGTTATGACGTAAAACGTTATATACTATTACGTTATAACGTATAACGTTATATGCCATCACTATAAGACCTATAACGTTATATTGCACCACTATATGACGTATAACGTTATATACTATTAAGTTATGACGTATAACGTTATGTACTATTACGTTATGACGTATAACGTTATATACTATTACGTTATAATGTATAACGTTATATTCCATCTCTATAAGCCCTATAACGTTATATTGCACCACAATATGACGTATAACGTTATATACTATTACGTTATGACGTATAACGTTATATACTATTACGTTATAATGTATAACGTTATATTCCATCACTATAGTACCTATAACGTTATATTGCACCACTATATGACGTATAACGTTATATACTATTTCGTTATAATGTATAACGTTATATTCCATCACTATAAGGCCTATAACGTGATATTGCACCACTATATGACGTATAACGTTATATACTATTACGTTATGACGTATAACGTTATGTACTATTACGTTATATACTATAACGTTATATTCCATCACTATAGGACCTATAACGTTATATCGCATCACTATATGACGTATAACGATATATTGCATCACTATATGACGTATAACGATATATACTATTAGGTTATATGGTATAACGTTATATCGCATCACTATATGACGTATAACGATATATTGCATCACTATATGACGTATAACGTTATGTACTATTACGTTATGACGTATAACGTTATATACTATTACGTTATAATGTATAACGTTATATTCCATCACTATAAGGCCTATAACGTTATATTGCACCACAATATGACGTATAACGTTATATACTATTACGTTATGACGTATAACATTATATACTATTACGTTATAATGTATAACGTTATATTCCATCACTATAAGACCTATAACGTTATATTGCACCACTATATGACGTATAACGTTATATACTATTACGTTATAATGTATAACGTTATATAATATTACGTTATGACGTATAACTTTATATACTATTACGTTATAATGTATAACGTTATATTCCATCACTATAAGACCTATAACGTTATATTGCACCACTATATGACGTATAACGTTATATACTATTAAGTTATGACGTATAACGTCATATACTATTACGATATGACGTAAAACGTTATATACTATTACGTTATAATGTATAACGTTATATGCCGTCACTATAAGACCTATAACTTTATATTGCACCACTATATGACGTATAACGTTATATACTATTACGTTATGACGTATAACGTTATATACTATTATGTTATGACGTATAACGTTATATACTATTACGTTATAATGTATAACGTTATATTCCACCACTATAAGGCCTATAACGTGATATTGCAACACTATATGACGTATAACGTTATATACTATTACGTTATGACGTATAACGTTATGTACTATTACGTTATATACTATAACGTTATATTCCATCACTATAGGACCTATAACGTTATATCGCATCACTATATGACGTATAACGATATATTGCATCACTATATGACGTATAACGTTATATACTATTACGTTATAACCTATAACGTTATATTCTATTACGTTATGTCGTATAACGTTATATACTATTAGGTTATATGGTATAACGTTATATCGCATCACTATATGACCTATAACGATATATTGCATCACTATATGACGTATAACGTTATATACTATTACGTTATAACGTATAACGTTATATACTATTACGTTATAATGTATAACGTTATATTCCATCACTATAGGACCTATAACGTTATATTGCACCACTATATGACGTACAACGTTATATACTATTACGTTATAACGTATAACGTTATATACTATTACGTTATAATTTATAACGTTATATTCCATCACCATAGGACCTATAACGTTATATTGCACCACTATATGACGTACAACGTTATATATGTCGGAGATGCAGAGACATCGAGCCTTTCTTTTGGAAGATTTCTCAATACTTGGGCTCGGGGTGACATAACTGGTCGCCGAACGTAGCCACGGTCACGGGATGAACGAAATGTTTTACAAAGGAGGTTCCAGTGTTAAGGGATACGCTGTATAAACAATCAAGTCTTGATCAGGAGCAATGCTGGTTTATGTGGAACTGCCTAGTTACGGCGCTTGGGAATTTGTTGATATTCCCGATCGATATGTATTTGATATATGTAACTGTATCTGTCTTTTATTTTGCAATCTCCTTGGAGAGTTTACTGTCATCGTCTTGGAGTCAGTCTTAGAGAAACCCTGTGCTAGAGTGAACGTGTCAGTGTGCTATCAAAAAAAAAATATTAAAACGTACAGAAAGTTTCCCGTTGACCGTGGATTCGTTACAGAACCCAAGAATATTATTTAAAGCATTTGTTTACTTATTGTTTGATATCTTAGTTAACCGATAAACTAACTTTGTAAAGAAATATAATTTTATGTAAATACAACCTTTATTGAACATCATGATGGCAAATGCTAACGAAGAATCGTCTCACGCTCGAAATCCAAGCGACAATTCGACATCAGAAGTGGGATACGTGCTGAAGCAAAACGATATAAGATTTCTGATTTCTTCCGAAACAAATGTCATTACTGTGGTAACTACGGTCATAAAGTAGTGGATTGTCAGAGAAGAATAAAATTTGGAAAGCAGAAAAACATACAGAACTCGGAGGAAAGGCGATCAGTTACATCATCAAAAGTGGCATGCTTTAAGTGTCGCGAGGAGGGACATATTGCGCCTTATTGTCCGCTATTGCGGAAGGGGAAAAATAACAGTAGTACACCAAAGGGTAGCAATGATTATAATAATGAGCGTCGGGTCGACTTCTGTGTTACGGAAACTTCAATGGGTAGATTAACTCATCTGGGTGAGTCGTTTCCATTTTATTTTGATTCTGGAGCAGAGTGTTCGCTGATTAAAGAATCTGTGGCTTTGAAATTTTCCGGTAAAAGAGAGTAATCAAACAAAATTAGATCCTAAGTACAGGGATCCATTTATAATAGCAGAGATTTTGGAAGGAGATAGATATATTTTAAAAACGATGGATGGCAAACAGTCGTATAAGTACAGTCATGATAAGTTAAGGAAAATGCCAGATGGTTGTATTCCTGCTGAATTGGATGTGTGTAATGATGATATTGGCAACGACAGTGACGATTGAGGTACAGTGATTGAGAAGGAATGTTTTGATCATAACATTTCACACACGCCCAATGTGGTGTTGTGAAGTAATTTGGTGTTTCACACACGCCCAATGTGGTGTTGTGAAGTAATTTGGTGTTTCACACACGCCCAATGTGGTGTTGTGAAGTAATTTGGTGTTTCACACACGCCCAATGTGGTGTTGTGAAGTAATTTGATGTTTCACACACGCCCAATGTGGTGTTGTGAAGTAATTTGGTGTTTCACACACGCCCAGTGTGGTGTTGTGATATAATTTGGTATATTCATGTATAAGAGTAGTACTGTGATGTGTTCTGGTGAGAGGTTCAGAAGTCTAATGACTGGAGGATCAGAGGATGCAACTAAATAACAGTTTTGGAGAAAGACATTGTAATATGACAGATTGTTGTTTATGTTTGTTAACAAATATTTAGTAAGAATCTTTGTTGTTGTGGTGGACCCTTGGCTTATTAGAATGTTTTGTTAAATTGTAAAAGATGTTAAATTGAGTCTAATGTTAAGAAAACCGAATATTTTAGATGCACCCGAGGACGGGTGATTGTCAGGATGGCCGTGTCGGAGATGCAGAGACATCGAGCCTTTCTTTTGGAAGATTTCTCAATACTTGGGCTCGGGGTGACATAACTGGTCGCCGAACGTAGCCACGGTCACGGGATGAACGAAATGTTTTACAAAGGAGGTTCCAGTGTTAAGGGATACGCTGTATAAACAATCAAGTCTTGATCAGGAGCAATGCTGGTTTATGTGGAACTGCCTAGTTACGGCGCTTGGGAATTTGTTGATATTCCCGATCGATATGTATTTGATATATGTAACTGTATCTGTCTTTTATTTTGCAATCTCCTTGGAGAGTTTACTGTCATCGTCTTGGAGTCAGTCTTAGAGAAACCCTGTGCTAGAGTGAACGTGTCAGTGTGCTATCAAAAAAAAAATATTAAAACGTACAGAAAGTTTCCCGTTGACCGTGGATTCGTTACAGAACCCAAGAATATTATTTAAAGCATTTGTTTACTTATTGTTTGATATCTTAGTTAACCGATAAACTAACTTTGTAAAGAAATATAATTTTATGTAAATACAACCTTTATTGAACATCATGATGGCAAATGCTAACGAAGAATCGTCTCACGCTCGAAATCCAAGCGACAATTCGACATATACTATTACGTTATGACGTAAAACGTTATATACTATTACGTTATTACGTATAACGTTATATCGCATCACTATATGACGTACGATGTTTTATACTATTACGTTATAACGTTTAGCGTTATGTTGCATTACTATATGATGCATAACGTTATATACTATTACGTTATAATGTATAACGTTATATTCCATCACTATAGGACCTATAACGTTATATTGCAACCACTATATGACGTATAACGTTATATACTATTACGTTTTACGTATAACGTTATATACTATTACGTTATGACGTATATCGTTATATACTATTACGTTATAATGTATAACGTTGTATTCCATGACTATAAGGCCTATAACGTGATATTGCACCACTTTATGACGTATAACGTTATACACTATTAAGTTATGACGTATAACGTTATGTACTATTACGTTATGACGTATAACGTTATATACTATTACGTTATAATGTATAACGTTATATTTCATCACCATAAGGCCTATAACGTTATATTGCACCACAATATGACGTATAACGTTATATACTATTACGTTATGACGTATAACATTATATACTATTACGTTATAATGTATAACGTTATATTCCATCACTATACGACCTATAACGTTATATTGCACCACTATATGACGTATAACGTTATATACTATTACGTTATAATGTATAACGCTATATTCCATCACTATGGCACCTATAGCGTTTTATTGCACCACTATATGACCTATAACGTTATATACTATTACGTTATGACGTAAAACGTTATATACTATTACGTTATAACGTATAACGTTATATGCCATCACTATAAGACCTACAACGTTATATTGCACCACTATATGACGTATAACGTTATATACTATTACGTTATGACGTATAACGTTATATACTATTACGTTATGACGTATAACGTTATATACTATTACGTTATAATGTATAACGTTGTATTCCATGACTATAAGGCCTATAACGTGATATTGCACCACTTTATGACGTATAACGTTATATACTATTAAGTTATGACGTATAACGTTATGTACTATTACGTTATGACGTATAACGTTATATACTATTACGTTATAATGTATAACGTTATATTCCATCTCTATAAGGCCTATAACGTTATATTGCACCACAATATGACGTATAACGTTATATACTATTACGTTATGACGTATAACATTATATACTATTACGTTATAATGTATAACGTTATATTCCATCACTATAGGACCTATAACGTTATATTGCACCACTATATGACGTATAGCGTTATATACTATTACGTTATAATGTATAACGTTATATTCCATCACTATAAGGCCTATAACGTGATATTGCACCACTATATGACGTAAAACGTTATATACTATTACGTTATGACGTATAACGTTATGTACTATTACGTTATATACTATAACGTTATATTCCATCACTATAGGACCTATAACGTTATATCGCATCACTATATGACGTATAACGATATATTGCATCACTATATGACGTATAACGTTATATACTATTACGTTATAAAATATAACGTTATATTCTATTACGTTATGTCGTATAACGTTATATACTATTAGGTTATATGGTATAACGTTATATCGCATCACTATATGACGTATAACGATATATTGCATCACTATATGACGTATAACGTTATGTACTATTACGTTATGACGTATAACGTTATATACTATTACGTTATAATGTATAACGTTATATTCCATCACTATAAGGCCTATAACGTTATATTGCACCACAATATGACGTATAACGTTATATACTATTACGTTATGACGTATAACATTATATACTATTACGTTATAATGTATAACGTTATATTCCATCACTATAGGACCTATAACGTTATATTGCACCACTATACGACGTATAACGTTATATACTATTACGTTATAATGTATAACGTTATATTCCATCACTATAAGGCCTATAACGTGATATTGCACCACTATATGACGTATAACGTTATATACTATTACGTTATGACGTATAACGTTATGTACTATTACGTTATATACTATAACGTTATATTCCATCACTATAGGACCTATAACGTTATATTGCACCACTATATGACGTATAACGTTATATACTATTACGTTATGACGTATAACGTTATGTACTATTACGTTATATACTATAACGTTATATTCCATCACTATAGGACCTATAACGTTATATCGCATCACTATATGACGTATAACGATATATTGCATCACTATATGACGTATAACGTTATATACTATTACGTTATAAAATATAACGTTATATTCTATTACGTTATGTCGTATAACGTTATAGACTATTAGGTTATATGGTATAACGTTATATCGCATCACTATATGACGTATAACGATATATTGCATCACTATATGACGTATAACGTTATATACTATTACGTTATAACGTATAACGTTATATACTATTACGTTATAACGTATAACGTTATATACTATTACGTTATTACGTATAACGTTATATCGCATCACTATGTGACGTACGATGTTTTATACTATTACGTTATAACGTTTAGCGTTATGTTGCATTACTATATGATGCATAACGTTATATACTATTACGTTATAATGTATAACGTTATATTCCATCACTATAGGACCTATAACGTTATATTGCAACCACTAAATGACGTATAACGTTATATACTATTACGTTATTACGTATAACGTTATATACTATTACGTTATGACGTAAAACGTTATATACTATAACGTTATAATGTATAACGTTATATTCCATCACTATAGGACCTATAACGTTATATTGCAACCACTATATGACGTATAACGTTATATACTATTACGTTATAATGTATAACGTTATATTCCATCGCTATGAGACCTATAACGTTATATTGCACCACTATATGACGTATAACGTTATATACTATTACGTTATAATGTATAACGTTATATTCCATCACTATAAGGCCTATAACGTTATATTGCACCACAATATGACGTAAAACGTTATATACTATTACGTTATGACGTATAACGT
Organism: Bombus terrestris; assembly: GCF_910591885.1. Classification (NCBI taxonomy): domain Eukaryota; kingdom Metazoa; phylum Arthropoda; class Insecta; order Hymenoptera; family Apidae; genus Bombus; species Bombus terrestris. Next base: position 446,141 of record NW_025963563.1, on the reverse strand, counting down.
TATATACTATTATGTTATGACGTATAACGTTATATACTATTACGTTATAATGTATAACGTTATATTCCATCACTATAAGGCCTATAACGTGATATTGCACCACTATATGACGTATAACGTTATATACTATTACGTTATGACGTATAACGTTATGTACTATTACGTTATATACTATAACGTTATATTCCATCACTATAAGACCTATAACGTTATATTGCACCACTATATGACGTATAACGTTATATACTATTAAGTTATGACGTATAACGTCATATACTATTACGTTATGACGTATAACGTTATATACTATTACGTTATAATGTATAACGTTATATGCCGTCACTATAAGACCTATAACTTTATATTGCACCACTATATGACGTATAACGTTATATACTATTACGTTATGACGTATAACGTTATATACTATTATGTTATGACGTATAACGTTATATATTATTACGTTATAATGTATAACGTTATATTCCATCACTATAAGGCCTATAACGTTATATTGCACCACTATATGACGTATAACGTTATATACTATTACGTTATGACGTATAACGTTATGTACTATTACGTTATATACTATAACGTTATATTCCATCACTATAGGACCTATAACGTTATATCGCATCACTATATGACGTATAACCATATATTGCATCACTATATGACGTATAACGTTATATACTATTACGTTATAACGTATAACGTTATATACTCTTACGTTATAATGTATAACGTTATATTCCATCACTATAGGACCTATAACGTTATATTGCACCACTATATGACGTACAACGTTATATACTATTACGTTATAACGTATAACGTCATATACTATTACGTTATAATGTATAACGTTATATTCCATCACTATAGGACCTATAACGTTATATTGCACCACTATATGACGTACAACGTTATATACTATTACGTTATGACGTAAAACGTTATATACTATTACGTTATAACGTATAACGTTATATACTATTACGTTATAATGTATAACGTTATATTCCATCACTATAGGACCTATAACGTTATATCGCATCACTATATGACGTGTAACGATATATTGCACCACAATATGACGTATAACGTTATATACTATTACGTTATGACGTATAACATTATATACTATTACGTTATAATGTATAACGTTATATCGCATAACTATATTACGTACGATGTTTTATACTATTACGTTATAACGTTTAGCGTTATGTTGCATTACTATATGATGCATAACGTTATATACTATTACGTTATGACGTATAAAGTTATATACTACTACGTTATGACGTATAACGTCATATACTATTAGAATATAAGGTATAACGTTATATTGCATCACTATATGGCGTATTGCGTTATATCGCATCACTATATGACGTGTAACGATATATTGCACCACAATATGACGTATAACGTTATATACTATTACGTTATGACGTATAACATTATATACTATTACGTTATAATGTATAACGTTATATTCCATCACTATACGACCTATAACGTTATATTGCACCACTATATGAGGTATAACGTTATATACTATTACGTTATAATGTATAACGTTATATTCCATCACTATGAGACCTATAGCGTTTTATTGCACCACTATATGACCTATAACGTTATATACTATTACGTTATGACGTAAAACGTTATATACTATTACGTTATAACGTATAACGTTATATGCCATCACTATAAGACCTATAACTTTATATTGCACCACTATATGACGTATAACGTTATATACTATTACGTTATGACGTATAACGTTATGTACTATTACGTTATGACGTATAACGTTATATACTATTACGTTATAATGTATAACGTTATATTCCATCTCTATAAGCCCTATAACGTTATATTGCACCACAATATGACGTATAACGTTATATACTATTACGTTATGACGTATAACGTTATATACTATTACGTTATAATGTATAACGTTATATTCCATCACTATAGGACCTATAACGTTATATTGCACCACTATATGACGTATAACGTTATATACTATTACGTTATAATGTATAACGTTATATTCCATCACTATAAGGCCCATAACGTGATATTGCACCACTATATGACGTATAACGTTATATACTATTACGTTATGACGTATAACGTTATGTACTATTACGTTATATACTATAACGTTATATTCCATCACTATAGGACCTATAACGTTATATCGCATCACTATATGACGTATAACGATATATTGCATCACTATATGACGTATAACGTTATATACTATTACGTTATAACCTATAACGTTATATTCTATTACGTTATGTCGTATAACGTTATATACTATTAGGTTATATGGTATAACGTTATATCGCATCACTATATGACCTATAACGATATATTGCATCACTATATGACGTATAACGTTATATACTATTACGTTATAAAATATAACGTTATATTCTATTACGTTATGTCGTATAACGTTATATACTATTAGGTTATATGGTATAACGTTATATCGCATCACTATATGACGTATAACGATATATTGCATCACTATATGACGTATAACGTTATATACTATTACGTTATAACGTATAACGTTATATACTATTACGTTATAACGTATAACGTTATATACTATTACGTTATTACGTATAACGTTATATCGCATCACTATGTGACGTACGATGTTTTATACTATTACGTTATAACGTTTAGCGTTATGTTGCATTACTATATGATGCATAACGTTATATACTATTACGTTATAATGTATAACGTTATATTCCATCACTATAGGACCTATAACGTTATATTGCAACCACTAAATGACGTATAACGTTATATACTATTACGTTATTACGTATAACGTTATATACTATTACGTTATGACGTAAAACGTTATATACTATAACGTTATAATGTATAACGTTATATTCCATCACTATAGGACCTATAACGTTATATTGCAACCACTATATGACGTATAACGTTATATACTATTACGTTATAATGTATAACGTTATATTCCATCGCTATGAGACCTATAACGTTATATTGCACCACTATATGACGTATAACGTTATATACTATTACGTTATAATGTATAACGTTATATTCCATCACTATAAGGCCTATAACGTTATATTGCACCACAATATGACGTAAAACGTTATATACTATTACGTTATGACGTATAACGTTATATACTATTATGTTATGACGTATAACGTTATATACTATTACGTTATAATGTATAACGTTATATTCCATCACTATAAGGCCTATAACGTGATATTGCACCACTATATGACGTATAACGTTATATACTATTACGTTATGACGTATAACGTTATGTACTATTACGTTATGACGTATAACGTTATATACTATTACGTTATAATGTATAACGTTATATTCCATCTCTATAAGCCCTATAACGTTATATTGCACCACAATATGACGTATAACGTTATATACTATTACGTTATGACGTATAACATTATATACTATTACGTTATAATGTATAACGTTATATTCCATCACTATAGGACCTATAACGTTATATTGCACCACTATATGACGTATAACGTTATATACTATTACGTTATAATGTATAACGTTATATTCCATCACTATAAGGCCCATAACGTGATATTGCACCACTATATGACGTATAACGTTATATACTATTACGTTATGACGTATAACGTTATGTACTATTACGTTATATACTATAACGTTATATTCCATCACTATAGGACCTATAACGTTATATCGCATCACTATATGACGTATAACGATATATTGCATCACTATATGACGTATAACGTTATATACTATTACGTTATAACCTATAACGTTATATTCTATTACGTTATGTCGTATAACGTTATATACTATTAGGTTATATGGTATAACGTTATATCGCATCACTATATGACCTATAACGATATATTGCATCACTATATGACGTATAACGTTATATACTATTACGTTATAAAATATAACGTTATATTCTATTACGTTATGTCGTATAACGTTATATACTATTAGGTTATATGGTATAACGTTATATCGCATCACTATATGACGTATAACGATATATTGCATCACTATATGACGTATAACGTTATATACTATTACGTTATAACGTATAACGTTATATACTATTACGTTATAACGTATAACGTTATATACTATTACGTTATTACGTATAACGTTATATCGCATCACTATGTGACGTACGATGTTTTATACTATTACGTTATAACGTTTAGCGTTATGTTGCATTACTATATGATGCATAACGTTATATACTATTACGTTATAATGTATAACGTTATATTCCATCACTATAGGACCTATAACGTTATATTGCAACCACTAAATGACGTATAACGTTATATACTATTACGTTATTACGTATAACGTTATATACTATTACGTTATGACGTAAAACGTTATATACTATAACGTTATAATGTATAACGTTATATTCCATCACTATAGGACATATAACGTTATATTGCAACCACTATATGACGTATAACGTTATATACTATTACGTTATAATGTATAACGTTATATTCCATCGCTATGAGACCTATAACGTTATATTGCACCACTATATGACGTATAACGTTATATACTATTACGTTATAATGTATAACGTTATATTCCATCACTATAAGGCCTATAACGTTATATTGCACCACAATATGACGTAAAACGTTATATACTATTACGTTATGACGTATAACGTTATATACTATTATGTTATGACGTATAACGTTATATACTATTACGTTATAATGTATAACGTTATATTCCATCACTATAAGGCCTATAACGTGATATTGCACCACTATATGACGTATAACGTTATATACTATTACGTTATGACGTATAACGTTATGTACTATTGCGTTATATACTATAACGTTATATTCCATCACTATAAGACCTATAACGTTATATTGCACCACTATATGACGTATAACGTTATATACTATTAAGTTATGACGTATAACGTCATATACTATTACGTTATGACGTAAAACGTTATATACTATTACGTTATAATGTATAACGTTATATGCCGTCACTATAAGACCTATAACTTTATATTGCACCACTATATGACGTATAACGTTATATACTATTACGTTATGACGTATAACGTTATATACTATTATGTTATGACGTATAACGTTATATACTATTACGTTATAATGTATAACGTTATATTCCATCACTATAAGGCCTATAACGTGATATTGCACCACTATATGACGTATAACGTTATATACTATTACGTTATGACGTATAACGTTATGTACTATTACGTTATATACTATAACGTTATATTCCATCACTATAGGACCTATAACGTTATATCGCATCACTATATGACGTATAACCATATATTGCATCACTATATGACGTATAACGTTATATACTATTACGTTATAACGTATAACGTTATATACTCTTACGTTATAATGTATAACGTTATATTCCATCACTATAGGACCTATAACGTTATATTGCACCACTATATGACGTTCAACGTTATATACTATTACGTTATACCGTATAACGTCATATACTATTACGTTATAATGTATAACGTTATATTCCATCACTATAGGACCTATAACGTTATATTGCACCACTATATGACGTACAACGTTATATACTATTACGTTATGACGTAAAACGTTATATACTATTACGTTATAACGTATAACGTCATATACTATTACGTTATAATGTATAACGTTATATTCCATCACTATAGGACCTATAACGTTATATCGCATCACTATATGACGTGTAACGATATATTGCACCACAATATGACGTATAACGTTATATACTATTACGTTATGACGTATAACATTATATACTATTACGTTATAATGTATAACGTTATATCGCATAACTATATTACGTACGATGTTTTATACTATTACGTTATAACGTTTAGCGTTATGTTGCATTACTATGTGATGCATAACGTTATATACTATTACGTTATGACGTATAACGTTATGTACTATTACGTTATGACGTATATTGTTATATACTATTACGTTATAATGTATAACGTTATATTCCATCACTATAGGACCTATAGCGTTATATCGCATCACTATATGACGTGTAACGATATATTGCACCACAATATGACGTATAACGTTATATACTATTACGTTATGACGTATAACATTATATACTATTACGTTATAATGTATAACGTTATATTCCATCACTATACGACCTATAACGTTATATTGCACCACTATATGAGGTATAACGTTATATACTATTACGTTATAATGTATAACGTTATATTCCATCACTATGAGACCTATAGCGTTTTATTGCACCACTATATGACCTATAACGTTATATACTATTACGTTATGACGTAAAACGTTATATACTATTACGTTATAACGTATAACGTTATATGCCATCACTATAAGACCTATAACTTTATATTGCACCACTATATGACGTATAACGTTATATACTATTACGTTATGACGTATAACGTTATGTACTATTACGTTATGACGTATAACGTTATATACTATTACGTTATAATGTATAACGTTATATTCCATCTTTATAAGCCCTATAACGTTATATTGCACCACAATATGACGTATAACGTTATATACTATTACGTTATGACGTATAACATTATATACTATTACGTTATAATGTATAACGTTATATTCCATCACTATAGGACCTATAACGTTATATTGCACCACTATATGACGTATAACGTTATATACTATTACGTTATAATGTATAACGTTATATTCCATCACTATAAGGCCCATAACGTGATATTGCACCACTATATGACGTATAACGTTATATACTATTACGTTATGACGTATAACGTTATGTACTATTACGTTATATACTATAACGTTATATTCCATCACTATAGGACCTATAACGTTATATCGCATCACTATATGACGTATAACGATATATTGCATCACTATATGACGTATAACGTTATATACTATTACGTTATAACCTATAACGTTATATTCTATTACGTTATGTCGTATAACGTTATATACTATTAGGTTATATGGTATAACGTTATATCGCATCACTATATGACCTATAACGATATATTGCATCACTATATGACGTATAACGTTATATACTATTACGTTATAACGTATAACGTTATATACTATTACGTTATTACGTATAACGTTATATCGCATCACTATATGACGTATGATGTTTTATACTATTACGTTATAACGTTTAGCGTTATGTTGCATTACTATATGATGCATAACGTTATATACTATTACGTTATAATGTATAACGTTATATTCCATCACTATAGGACCTATAACGTTATATTGCAACCACTATATGACGTATAACGTTATAAACTATTACGTTATTACGTATAACGTTATATACTATTACGTTATGACGTATATCGTTATATACTATTACGTTATAATGTATAACGTTGTATTCCATGACTATAAGGCCTATAACGTGATATTGCACCACTTTATGACGTATAACGTTATATACTATTAAGTTATGACGTAGAACGTTATGTACTATTACGTTATGACGTATAACGTTATATACTATTACGTTATAATGTATAACGTTATATTTCATCACTATAAGGCCTATAACGTTATATGGCACCACAATATGACGTATAACGTTATATACTATTACGTTATGACGTATAACATTATATACTATTACGTTATAATGTATAACGTTATATTCCATCACTATACGACCTATAACGTTATATTGCACCACTATATGACGTATAACGTTATATACTATTACGTTATAATGTATAACGCTATATTCCATCACTATGGCACCTATAGCGTTTTATTGCACCACTATATGACCTATAACGTTATATAATATTACGTTATGACGTATAACTTTATATACTATTACGTTATAATGTATAACGTTGTATTCCATGACTATAAGGCCTATAACGTGATATTGCACCACTTTATGACGTATAACGTTATATACTATTAAGTTATGACGTAGAACGTTATGTACTATTACGTTATGACGTAAAACGTTATATACTATTACGTTATAACGTATAACGTTATATTCCATCTCTATAGGACCTATAACGTTATATTGCACCACTATATGACGTATAACGTTATATACTATTACGTTATGACGTATAACGTTATGTACTATTACGTTATGACGTATAACGTTATATACTATTACGTTATAATGTATAACGTTATATTCCATCTCTATAAGGCCTATAACGTTATATTGCACCACAATATGACGTATAACGTTATATACTATTACGTTATGACGTATAACATTATATACTATTACGTTATAATGTATAACGTTATATTCCATCACTATAGGACCTATAACGTTATATTGCACCACTATATGACGTATAGCGTTATATACTATTACGTTATAATGTATAACGTTATATTCCATCACTATAAGGCCTATAACGTGATATTGCACCACTATATGACGTATAACGTTATATACTATTACGTTATGACGTATAACGTTATGTATTATTACGTTCTATACTATAACGTTATATTCCATCACTATAGGACCTATAACGTTATATCGCATCACTATATGACGTATAACGATATATTGCATCACTATATGACGTATAACGTTATATACTATTACGTTATAAAATATAACGTTATATACTATTACGTTATGACGTATAACATTATATACTATTACGTTATAATGTATAACGTTATATTCCATCACTATAGGACCTATAACGTTATATTGCACCACTATATGACGTATAACGTTATATACTATTACGTTATAATGTATAACGTTATATTCCATCACTATGAGACCTATAGCGTTTTATTGCACCACTATATGACCTATAACGTTATATAATATTACGTTATGACGTATAACTTTATATACTATTACGTTATAATGTATAACGTTATATTCCATCACTATAAGACCTATAACGTTATATTGCACCACTATATGACGTATAACGTTATATACTATTAAGTTATGACGTAAAACGTTATATACTATTACGTTATAATGTCTAACGTTATATGCCGTCACTATAAGACCTATAACTTTATATTGCACCACTATATGACGTATAACGTTATATACTATTACGTTATGACGTATAACGTTATATACTATTATGTTATGACGTATAACGTTATATACTATTACGTTATAATGTATAACGTTATATTCCATCACTATAAGGCCTATAACGTGATATTGCACCACTATATGGCGTATAACGTTATATACTATTACGTTATGACGTATAACGTTATGTACTATTACGTTATATACTATAACGTTATATTCCATCACTATAGAACCTATAACGTTATATCGCATCACTATATGACGTATAACGATATATTGCATCACTATATGACGTATAACGTTATATACTATTACGTTATAAAATATAACGTTATATTCTATTACGTTATGTCGTATAACGTTATATACTATTAGGTTATATGGTATAACGTTATATCGCATCACTATATGACGTATAACGATATATTGCATCACTATATGACGTATAACGTTATGTACTATTATGTTATGACGTATAACGTTATATACTATTACGTTATAATGTATAACGTTATATTCCATCACTATAAGGCCTATAACGTTATATTGCACCACAATATGACGTATAACGTTATATACTATTACGTTATGACGTATAACATTATATACTATTACGTTATAATGTATAACGTTATATTCCATCACTATAGGACCTATAACGTTATATTGCACCACTATATGACGTATAACGTTATATACTATTACGTTATAATGTATAACGTTATATTCCATCACTATGAGACCTATAGCGTTTTATTGCACCACTATATGACCTATAACGTTATATAATATTACGTTATGACGTATAACTTTATATACTATTACGTTATAATGTATAACGTTATATTCCATCACTATAAGACCTATAACGTTATATTGCACCACTATATGACGTATAACGTTATATACTATTAAGTTATGACGTAAAACGTTATATACTATTACGTTATAATGTCTAACGTTATATGCCGTCACTATAAGACCTATAACGTTATATTGCATCACTATATGACGTATAACGTTATATACTATTACGTTATGACGTATATCGTTATATACTATTACGTTATAATGTATAACGTTGTATTCCATGACTATAAGGCCTATAACGTGATATTGCACCACTTTATGACGTATAACGTTATATACTATTAAGTTATGACGTAGAACGTTATGTACTATTACGTTATGACGTATAACGTTATATACTATTACGTTATAATGTATAACGTTATATTTCATCACTATAAGGCCTATAACGTTATATTGCACCACAATATGACGTATAACGTTATATACTATTACGTTATGACGTATAACATTATATACTATTACGTTATAATGTATAACGTTATATTCCATCACTATACGACCTATAACGTTATATTGCACCACTATATGACGTATAACGTTATATACTATTACGTTATAATGTATAACGCTATATTCCATCACTATGGCACCTATAGCGTTTTATTGCACCACTATATGACCTATAACGTTATATACTATTACGTTATGACGTAAAACGTTATATACTATTACGTTATAACGTATAACGTTATATGCCATCACTATAAGACCTATAACGTTATATTGCACCACTATATGACGTATAACGTTATATACTATTACGTTATGACGTATAACGTTATGTACTATTACGTTATGACGTATAACGTTATATACTATTACGTTATAATGTATAACGTTATATTCCATCTCTATAAGGCCTATAACGTTATATTGCACCACAATATGACGTATAACGTTATATACTATTACGTTATGACGTATAACATTATATACTATTACGTTATAATGTATAACGTTATATTCCATCACTATAGGACCTATAACGTTATATTGCACCACTATATGACGTATAGCGTTATATACTATTACGTTATAATGTATAACGTTATATTCCATCACTATAGGACCTATAACGTTATATTCCACCACTATATGACGATAGCGTTATATACTATTACGTTATAATGTATAACGTTATATTCCATCACTATAAGGCCTATAACGTGATATTGCACCACTATATGACGTATAACGTTATATACTATTACGTTATGACGTATAACGTTATGTACTATTACGTTATATACTATAACGTTATATTCCATCACTATAGGACCTATAACGTTATATCGCATCACTATATGACGTATAACGTTATATTGCACCACTATATGACGTATAACGTTATATACTATTACGTTATAATGTATAACGTTATATTCCATCACTATGAGACCTATAGCGTTTTATTGCACCACTATATGACCTATAACGTTATATAATATTACGTTATGACGTATAACTTTATATACTATTACGTTATAATGTATAACGTTATATTCCATCACTATAAGACCTATAACGTTATATTGCACCACTATATGACGTATAACGTTATATACTATTAAGTTATGACGTAAAACGTTATATACTATTACGTTATAATGTCTAACGTTATATGCCGTCACTATAAGACCTATAACTTTATATTGCACCACTATATGACGTATAACGTTATATACTATTACGTTATGACGTATAACGTTATATACTATTATGTTATGACGTATAACGTTATATACTATTACGTTATAATGTATAACGTTATATTCCATCACTATAAGGCCTATAACGTGATATTGCACCACTATATGGCGTATAAGGCTATATACTATTACGTTATGACGTATAACGTTATGTACTATTACGTTATATACTATAACGTTATATTCCATCACTATAGGACCTATAACGTTATATCGCATCACTATATGACGTATAACGATATATACTATTACGTTATAATGTATAACGTTATATTTCATCGCTATGAGACCTATAACGTTATATTGCACCACTATATGACGTATAACGTTATATACTATTACGTTATAAAATATAACGTTATATTCTATTACGTTATGTCGTATAACGTTATATACTATTAGGTTATATGGTATAACGTTATATCGCATCACTATATGACGTATAACGATATATTGCATCACTATATGACGTATAACGTTATGTACTATTACGTTATGACGTATAACGTTATATACTATTACGTTATAATGTATAACGTTATATTCCATCACTATAAGGCCTATAACGTTATATTGCACCACAATATGACGTATAACGTTATATACTATTACGTTATGACGTAAAACGTTATATACTATTACGTTATAACGTATAACGTTATATGCCATCACTATAAGACCTATAACTTTATATTGCACCACTATATGACGTATAACGTTATATACTATTACGTTATGACGTATAACGTTATATACTATTATGTTATGACGTATAACGTTATATACTATTACGTTATAATGTATAACGTTATATTCCATCACTATAAGGCCTATAACGTGATATTGCACCACTATATGACGTATAACGTTATATACTATTACGTTATGACGTATAACGTTATGTACTATTACGTTATATACTATAACGTTATATTCCATCACTATAGGACCTATAACGTTATATCGCATCACTATATGACGTATAACCATATATTGCATCACTATATGACGTATAACGTTATATACTATTACGTTATAACGTATAACGTTATATACTCTTACGTTATAATGTATAACGTTATATTCCATCACTATAGGACCTATAACGTTATATTGCACCACTATATGACGTTCAACGTTATATACTATTACGTTATAACGTATAACGTCATATACTATTACGTTATAATGTATAACGTTATATTCCATCACTATAGGACCTATAACGTTATATTGCACCACTATATGACGTACAACGTTATATACTATTACGTTATGACGTAAAACGTTATATACTATTACGTTATAACGTATAACGTCATATACTATTACGTTATAATGTATAACGTTATATTCCATCACTATAGGACCTATAACGTTATATCGCATCACTATATGACGTGTAACGATATATTGCACCACAATATGACGTATAACGTTATATACTATTACGTTATGACGTATAACATTATATACTATTACGTTATAATGTATAACGTTATATCGCATAACTATATTACGTACGATGTTTTATACTATTACGTTATAACGTTTAGCGTTATGTTGCATTACTATGTGATGCATAACGTTATATACTATTACGTTATGACGTATAACGTTATGTACTATTACGTTATGACGTATATTGTTATATACTATTACGTTATAATGTATAACGTTATATTCCATCACTATAGGACCTATAGCGTTATATCGCATCACTATATGACGTGTAACGATATATTGCACCACAATATGACGTATAACGTTATATACTATTACGTTATGACGTATAACATTATATACTATTACGTTATAATGTATAACGTTATATTCCATCACTATACGACCTATAACGTTATATTGCACCACTATATGAGGTATAACGTTATATACTATTACGTTATAATGTATAACGTTATATTCCATCACTATGAGACCTATAGCGTTTTATTGCACCACTATATGACCTATAACGTTATATACTATTACGTTATGACGTAAAACGTTATATACTATTACGTTATAACGTATAACGTTATATGCCATCACTATAAGACCTATAACTTTATATTGCACCACTATATGACGTATAACGTTATATACTATTACGTTATGACGTATAACGTTATGTACTATTACGTTATGACGTATAACGTTATATACTATTACGTTATAATGTATAACGTTATATTCCATCTCTATAAGCCCTATAACGTTATATTGCACCACAATATGACGTATAACGTTATATACTATTACGTTATGACGTATAACATTATATACTATTACGTTATAATGTATAACGTTATATTCCATCACTATAGGACCTATAACGTTATATTGCACCACTATATGACGTATAACGTTATATACTATTACGTTATAATGTATAACGTTATATTCCATCACTATAAGGCCCATAACGTGATATTGCACCACTATATGACGTATAACGTTATATACTATTACGTTATGACGTATAACGTTATGTACTATTACGTTATATACTATAACGTTATATTCCATCACTATAGGACCTATAACGTTATATCGCATCACTATATGACGTATAACGATATATTGCATCACTATATGACGTATAACGTTATATACTATTACGTTATAACCTATAACGTTATATTCTATTACGTTATGTCGTATAACGTTATATACTATTAGGTTATATGGTATAACGTTATATCGCATCACTATATGACCTATAACGATATATTGCATCACTATATGACGTATAACGTTATATACTATTACGTTATAACGTATAACGTTATATACTATTACGTTATTACGTATAACGTTATATCGCATCACTATATGACGTACGATGTTTTATACTATTACGTTATAACGTTTAGCGTTATGTTGCATTACTATATGATGCATAACGTTATATACTATTACGTTATAATGTATAACGTTATATTCCATCACTATAGGACCTATAACGTTATATTGCAACCACTATATGACGTATAACGTTATAAACTATTACGTTATTACGTATAACGTTATATACTATTACGTTATGACGTATATCGTTATATACTATTACGTTATAATGTATAACGTTGTATTCCATGACTATAAGGCCTATAACGTGATATTGCACCACTTTATGACGTATAACGTTATATACTATTAAGTTATGACGTAGAACGTTATGTACTATTACGTTATGACGTATAACGTTATATACTATTACGTTATAATGTATAACGTTATATTCCATCACTATACGACCTATAACGTTATATTGCACCACTATATGACGTATAACGTTATATACTATTACGTTATAATGTATAACGCTATATTCCATCACTATGGCACCTATAGCGTTTTATTGCACCACTATATGACCTATAACGTTATATAATATTACGTTATGACGTATAACTTTATATACTATTACGTTATAATGTATAACGTTGTATTCCATGACTATAAGGCCTATAACGTGATATTGCACCACTTTATGACGTATAACGTTATATACTATTAAGTTATGACGTAGAACGTTATGTACTATTACGTTATGACGTAAAACGTTATATACTATTACGTTATAACGTATAACGTTATATGCCATCACTATAAGACCTATAACGTTATATTGCACCACTATATGACGTATAACGTTATATACTATTACGTTATGACGTATAACGTTATGTACTATTACGTTATGACGTATAACGTTATATACTATTACGTTATAATGTATAACGTTATATTCCATCTCTATAAGGCCTATAACGTTATATTGCACCACAATATGACGTATAACGTTATATACTATTACGTTATGACGTATAACATTATATACTATTACGTTATAATGTATAACGTTATATTCCATCACTATAGGACCTATAACGTTATATTGCACCACTATATGACGTATAGCGTTATATACTATTACGTTATAATGTATAACGTTATATTCCATCACTATAAGGCCTATAACGTGATATTGCACCACTATATGACGTATAACGTTATATACTATTACGTTATGACGTATAACGTTATGTACTATTACGTTATATACTATAACGTTATATTCCATCACTATAGGACCTATAACGTTATATCGCATCACTATATGACGTATAACGATATATTGCATCACTATATGACGTATAACGTTATATACTATTACGTTATAAAATATAACGTTATATACTATTACGTTATGACGTATAACATTATATACTATTACGTTATAATGTATAACGTTATATTCCATCACTATAGGACCTATAACGTTATATTGCACCACTATATGACGTATAACGTTATATACTATTACGTTATAATGTATAACGTTATATTCCATCACTATGAGACCTATAGCGTTTTATTGCACCACTATATGACCTATAACGTTATATAATATTACGTTATGACGTATAACTTTATATACTATTACGTTATAATGTATAACGTTATATTCCATCACTATAAGACCTATAACGTTATATTGCACCACTATATGACGTATAACGTTATATACTATTAAGTTATGACGTAAAACGTTATATACTATTACGTTATAATGTCTAACGTTATATGCCGTCACTATAAGACCTATAACTTTATATTGCACCACTATATGACGTATAACGTTATATACTATTACGTTATGACGTATAACGTTATATACTATTATGTTATGACGTATAACGTTATATACTATTACGTTATAATGTATAACGTTATATTCCATCACTATAAGGCCTATAACGTGATATTGCACCACTATATGGCGTATAACGTTATATACTATTACGTTATGACGTATAACGTTATGTACTATTACGTTATATACTATAACGTTATATTCCATCACTATAGAACCTATAACGTTATATCGCATCACTATATGACGTATAACGATATATTGCATCACTATATGACGTATAACGTTATATACTATTACGTTATAAAATATAACGTTATATTCTATTACGTTATGTCGTATAACGTTATATACTATTAGGTTATATGGTATAACGTTATATCGCATCACTATATGACGTATAACGATATATTGCATCACTATATGACGTATAACGTTATGTACTATTATGTTATGACGTATAACGTTATATACTATTACGTTATAATGTATAACGTTATATTCCATCACTATAAGGCCTATAACGTTATATTGCACCACAATATGACGTATAACGTTATATACTATTACGTTATGACGTATAACATTATATACTATTACGTTATAATGTATAACGTTATATTCCATCACTATAGGACCTATAACGTTATATTGCACCACTATATGACGTATAACGTTATATACTATTACGTTATAATGTATAACGTTATATTCCATCACTATGAGACCTATAGCGTTTTATTGCACCACTATATGACCTATAACGTTATATAATATTACGTTATGACGTATAACTTTATATACTATTACGTTATAATGTATAACGTTATATTCCATCACTATAAGACCTATAACGTTATATTGCACCACTATATGACGTATAACGTTATATACTATTAAGTTATGACGTAAAACGTTATATACTATTACGTTATAATGTCTAACGTTATATGCCGTCACTATAAGACCTATAACGATATATTGCATCACTATATGACGTATAACGTTATATACTATTACGTTATGACGTATATCGTTATATACTATTACGTTATAATGTATAACGTTGTATTCCATGACTATAAGGCCTATAACGTGATATTGCACCACTTTATGACGTATAACGTTATATACTATTAAGTTATGACGTAGAACGTTATGTACTATTACGTTATGACGTATAACGTTATATACTATTACGTTATAATGTATAACGTTATATTTCATCACTATAAGGCCTATAACGTTATATTGCACCACAATATGACGTATAACGTTATATACTATTACGTTATGACGTATAACATTATATACTATTACGTTATAATGTATAACGTTATATTCCATCACTATACGACCTATAACGTTATATTGCACCACTATATGACGTATAACGTTATATACTATTACGTTATAATGTATAACGCTATATTCCATCACTATGGCACCTATAGCGTTTTATTGCACCACTATATGACCTATAACGTTATATACTATTACGTTATGACGTAAAACGTTATATACTATTACGTTATAACGTATAACGTTATATGCCATCACTATAAGACCTATAACGTTATATTGCACCACTATATGACGTATAACGTTATATACTATTACGTTATGACGTATAACGTTATGTACTATTACGTTATGACGTATAACGTTATATACTATTACGTTATAATGTATAACGTTATATTCCATCTCTATAAGGCCTATAACGTTATATTGCACCACAATATGACGTATAACGTTATATACTATTACGTTATGACGTATAACATTATATACTATTACGTTATAATGTATAACGTTATATTCCATCACTATAGGACCTATAACGTTATATTGCACCACTATATGACGTATAGCGTTATATACTATTACGTTATAATGTATAACGTTATATTCCATCACTATAGGACCTATAACGTTATATTGCACCACTATATGACGATAGCGTTATATACTATTACGTTATAATGTATAACGTTATATTCCATCACTATAAGGCCTATAACGTGATATTGCACCACTATATGACGTATAACGTTATATACTATTACGTTATGACGTATAACGTTATGTACTATTACGTTATATACTATAACGTTATATTCCATCACTATAGGACCTATAACGTTATATCGCATCACTATATGACGTATAACGTTATATTGCACCACTATATGACGTATAACGTTATATACTATTACGTTATAATGTATAACGTTATATTCCATCACTATGAGACCTATAGCGTTTTATTGCACCACTATATGACCTATAACGTTATATAATATTACGTTATGACGTATAACTTTATATACTATTACGTTATAATGTATAACGTTATATTCCATCACTATAAGACCTATAACGTTATATTGCACCACTATATGACGTATAACGTTATATACTATTAAGTTATGACGTAAAACGTTATATACTATTACGTTATAATGTCTAACGTTATATGCCGTCACTATAAGACCTATAACTTTATATTGCACCACTATATGACGTATAACGTTATATACTATTACGTTATGACGTATAACGTTATATACTATTATGTTATGACGTATAACGTTATATACTATTACGTTATAATGTATAACGTTATATTCCATCACTATAAGGCCTATAACGTGATATTGCACCACTATATGGCGTATAAGGCTATATACTATTACGTTATGACGTATAACGTTATGTACTATTACGTTATATACTATAACGTTATATTCCATCACTATAGGACCTATAACGTTATATCGCATCACTATATGACGTATAACGATATATACTATTACGTTATAATGTATAACGTTATATTTCATCGCTATGAGACCTATAACGTTATATTGCACCACTATATGACGTATAACGTTATATACTATTACGTTATAATGTATAACGTTATATTCCATCACTATAAGGCCTATAACGTTATATTGTACCACAATATGACGTAAAACGTTATATACTATTACGTTATGACGTATAACGTTATATACTATTATGTTATGACGTATAACGTTATATACTATTACGTTATAATGTATAACGTTATATTCCATCACTATAAGGCCTATAACGTGATATTGCACCACTATATGACGTATAACGTTATATACTATTACGTTATGACGTATAACGTTATGTACTATTACGTTATATACTATAACGTTATATTCCATCACTATAAGACCTATAACGTTATATTGCACCACTATATGACGTATAACGTTATATACTATTAAGTTATGACGTATAACGTCATATACTATTACGTTATGACGTAAAACGTTATATACTATTACGTTATAATGTATAACGTTATATGCCGTCACTATAAGACCTATAACTTTATATTGCACCACTATATGACGTATAACGTTATATACTATTACGTTATGACGTATAACGTTATATACTATTATGTTATGACGTATAACGTTATATACTATTACGTTATAATGTATAACGTTATATTCCATCACTATAAGGCCTATAACGTGATATTGCACCACTATATGACGTATAACGTTATATACTATTACGTTATGACGTATAACGTTATGTACTATTACGTTATATACTATAACGTTATATTCCATCACTATAGGACCTATAACGTTATATCGCATCACTATATGACGTATAACCATATATTGCATCACTATATGACGTATAACGTTATATACTATTACGTTATAACGTATAACGTTATATACTATTACGTTATAATGTATAACGTTATATTCCATCACTATGAGACCTATAGCGTTTTATTGCACCACTATATGACCTATAACGTTATATAATATTACGTTATGACGTATAACTTTATATACTATTACGTTATAATGTATAACGTTATATTCCATCACTATAAGACCTATAACGTTATATTGCACCACTATATGACGTATAACGTTATATACTATTAAGTTATGACGTAAAACGTTATATACTATTACGTTATAATGTCTAACGTTATATGCCGTCACTATAAGACCTATAACTTTATATTGCACCACTATATGACGTATAACGTTATATACTATTACGTTATGACGTATAACGTTATATACTATTATGTTATGACGTATAACGTTATATACTATTACGTTATAATGTATAACGTTATATTCCATCACTATAAGGCCTATAACGTTATATTGCACCACTATATGGCGTATAACGTTATATACTATTACGTTATGACGTATAACGTTATGTACTATTACGTTATATACTATAACGTTATATTCCATCACTATAGGACCTATAACGTTATATCGCATCACTATATGACGTATAACGACATATTGCATCACTATATGACGTATAACGTTATATACTATTACGTTATAAAATATAACGTTATATTCTATTACGTTATGTCGTATAACGTTATATACTATTAGGTTATATGGTATAACGTTATATCGCATCACTATATGACGTATAACGATATATTGCATCACTATATGACGTATAACGTTATGTACTATTACGTTATGACGTATAACGTTATATACTATTACGTTATAATGTATAACGTTATATTCCATCACTATAAGGCCTATAACGTTATATTGCACCACAATATGACGTATAACGTTATATACTATTACGTTATGACGTATAACGTTATATACTATTACGTTATAATGTATAACGTTATATTCCATCACTATAGGACCTATAACGTTATATTGCACCACTATATGACGTATAACGTTATATACTATTACGTTATAATGTATAACGTTATATTCCATCACTATGAGACCTATAGCGTTTTATTGCACCACTATATGACCTATAACGTTATATAATATTACGTTATGACGTATAACTTTATATACTATTACGTTATAATGTATAACGTTATATTCCATCACTATAAGACCTATAACGTTATATTGCACCACTATATGACGTATAACGTTATATACTATTAAGTTATGACGTAAAACGTTATATACTATTACGTTATAATGTCTAACGTTATATGCCGTCACTATAAGACCTATAACTTTATATTGCACCACTATATGACGTATAACGTTATATACTATTACGTTATGACGTATAACGTTATATACTATTATGTTATGACGTATAACGTTATATACTATTACGTTATAATGTATAACGTTATATTCCATCACTATAAGGCCTATAACGTGATATTGCACCACTATATGGCGTATAACGTTATATACTATTACGTTATGACGTATAACGTTATGTACTATTACGTTATATACTATAACGTTATATTCCATCACTATAGGACCTATAACGTTATATCGCATCACTATATGACGTATAACGATATATTGCATCACTATATGACGTATAACGTTATATACTATTACGTTATAACCTATAACGTTATATTCTATTACGTTATGTCGTATAACGTTATATACTATTAGGTTATATGGTATAACGTTATATCGCATCACTATATGACGTATAACGATATATTGCATCACTATATGACGTATAACGTTATGTACTATTACGTTATGACGTATAACGTTATATACTATTACGTTATAATGTATAACGTTATATTCCATCACTATAAGGCCTATAACGTTATATTGCACCACAATATGACGTATAACGTTATATACTATTACGTTATGACGTATAACATTATATACTATTACGTTATAATGTATAACGTTATATTCCACCACTATAGGACCTATAACGTTATATTGCACCACTATATGACGTATAGCGTTATATACTATTACGTTATAACGTATAACGTTATATACTATTACGTTATTACGTATAACGTTATATCGCATCACTATATGACGTACGATGTTTTATACTATTACGTTATAACGTTTAGCGTTATGTTGCATTACTATATGATGCATAACGTTATATACTATTACGTTATAATGTATAACGTTATATTCCATCACTATAGGACCTATAACGTTATATTGCAACCACTATATGACGTATAACGTTATAAACTATTACGTTATTACGTATAACGTTATATACTATTACGTTATGACGTATATCGTTATATACTATTACGTTATAATGTATAACGTTGTATTCCATGACTATAAGGCCTATAACGTGATATTGCACCACTTTATGACGTATAACGTTATATACTATTACGTTATAATGTATAACGTTATATTTCATCACTATAAGGCCTATAACGTTATATTGCACCACAATATGACGTATAACGTTATATACTAATACGTTATGACGTATAACATTATATACTATTACGTTATAATGTATAACGTTATATTCCATCACTATACGACCTATAACGTTATATTGCACCACTATATGACGTATAACGTTATATACTATTACGTTATAATGTATAACGCTATATTCCATCACTATGGCACCTATAGCGTTTTATTGCACCACTATATGACCTATAACGTTATATACTATTACGTTATGACGTAAAACGTTATATACTATTACGTTATAACGTATAACGTTATATGCCATCACTATAAGACCTATAACGTTATATTGCACCACTATATGACGTATAACGTTATATACTATTACGTTATGACGTATAACGTTATGTACTATTACGTTATGACGTATAACGTTATATACTATTACGTTATAATGTATAACGTTATATTCCATCTCTATAAGGCCTATAACGTTATATTGCACCACAATATGACGTATAACGTTATATACTATTACGTTATGACGTATAACATTATATACTATTACGTTATAATGTATAACGTTATATTCCATCACTATAGGACCTATAACGTTATATTGCACCACTATATGACGTATAGCGTTATATACTATTACGTTATAATGTATAACGTTATATTCCATCACTATAAGGCCTATAACGTGATATTGCACCACTATATGACGTATAACGTTATATACTATTACGTTATGACGTATAACGTTATGTATTATTACGTTATATACTATAACGTTATATTCCATCACTATAGGACCTATAACGTTATATCGCATCACTATATGACGTATAACGATATATTGCATCACTATATGACGTATAACGTTATATACTATTACGTTATAAAATATAACGTTATATACTATTACGTTATGACGTATAACATTATATACTATTACGTTATAATGTATAACGTTATATGCCATCACTATAGGACCTATAACGTTATATTGCACCACTATATGACGTATAACGTTATATACTATTACGTTATAATGTATAACGTTATATTCCATCACTATGAGACCTATAGCGTTTTATTGCACCACTATATGACCTATAACGTTATATAATATTACGTTATGACGTATAACTTTATATACTATTACGTTATAATGTATAACGTTATATTCCATCACTATAAGACCTATAACGTTATATTGCACCACTATATGACGTATAACGTTATATACTATTAAGTTATGACGTAAAACGTTATATACTATTACGTTATAATGTCTAACGTTATATGCCGTCACTATAAGACCTATAACTTTATATTGCACCACTATATGACGTATAACGTTATATACTATTACGTTATGACGTATAACGTTATATACTATTATGTTATGACGTATAACGTTATATACTATTACGTTATAATGTATAACGTTATATTCCATCACTATAAGGCCTATAACGTGATATTGCACCACTATATGGCGTATAACGTTATATACTATTACGTTATGACGTATAACGTTATGTACTATTACGTTATATACTATAACGTTATATTCCATCACTATAGAACCTATAACGTTATATCGCATCACTATATGACGTATAACGATATATTGCATCACTATATGACGTATAACGTTATATACTATTACGTTATAAAATATAACGTTATATTCTATTACGTTATGTCGTATAACGTTATATACTATTAGGTTATATGGTATAACGTTATATCGCATCACTATATGACGTATAACGATATATTGCATCACTATATGACGTATAACGTTATGTACTATTATGTTATGACGTATAACGTTATATACTATTACGTTATAATGTATAACGTTATATTCCATCACTATAAGGCCTATAACGTTATATTGCACCACAATATGACGTATAACGTTATATACTATTACGTTATGACGTATAACATTATATACTATTACGTTATAATGTATAACGTTATATTCCATCACTATAGGACCTATAACGTTATATTGCACCACTATATGACGTATAACGTTATATACTATTACGTTATAATGTATAACGTTATATTCCATCACTATGAGACCTATAGCGTTTTATTGCACCACTATATGACCTATAACGTTATATAATATTACGTTATGACGTATAACTTTATATACTATTACGTTATAATGTATAACGTTATATTCCATCACTATAAGACCTATAACGTTATATTGCACCACTATATGACGTATAACGTTATATACTATTAAGTTATGACGTAAAACGTTATATACTATTACGTTATAATGTCTAACGTTATATGCCGTCACTATAAGACCTATAACGATATATTGCATCACTATATGACGTATAACGTTATATACTATTACGTTATGACGTATATCGTTATATACTATTACGTTATAATGTATAACGTTGTATTCCATGACTATAAGGCCTATAACGTGATATTGCACCACTTTATGACGTATAACGTTATATACTATTAAGTTATGACGTAGAACGTTATGTACTATTACGTTATGACGTATAACGTTATATACTATTACGTTATAATGTATAACGTTATATTTCATCACTATATGGCCTATAACGTTATATTGCACCACAATATGACGTATAACGTTATATACTATTACGTTATGACGTATAACATTATATACTATTACGTTATAATGTATAACGTTATATTCCATCACTATACGACCTATAACGTTATATTGCACCACTATATGACGTATAACGTTATATACTATTACGTTATAATGTATAACGCTATATTCCATCACTATGGCACCTATAGCGTTTTATTGCACCACTATATGACCTATAACGTTATATACTATTACGTTATGACGTAAAACGTTATATACTATTACGTTATAACGTATAACGTTATATGCCATCACTATAAGACCTATAACGTTATATTGCACCACTATATGACGTATAACGTTATATACTATTACGTTATGACGTATAACGTTATGTACTATTACGTTATGACGTATAACGTTATATACTATTACGTTATAATGTATAACGTTATATTCCATCTCTATAAGGCCTATAACGTTATATTGCACCACAATATGACGTATAACGTTATATACTATTACGTTATGACGTATAACATTATATACTATTACGTTATAATGTATAACGTTATATTCCATCACTATAGGACCTATAACGTTATATTGCACCACTATATGACGTATAGCGTTATATACTATTACGTTATAATGTATAACGTTATATTCCATCACTATAGGACCTATAACGTTATATTGCACCACTATATGACGTATAGCGTTATATACTATTACGTTATAATGTATAACGTTATATTCCATCACTATAAGGCCTATAACGTGATATTGCACCACTATATGACGTATAACGTTATATACTATTACGTTATGACGTATAACGTTATGTACTATAACGTTATATACTATAACGTTATATTCCATCACTATAGGACCTATAACGTTATATCGCATCACTATATGACGTATAACGTTATATTGCACCACTATATGACGTATAACGTTATATACTATTACGTTATAATGTATAACGTTATATTCCATCACTATGAGACCTATAGCGTTTTATTGCACCACTATATGACCTATAACGTTATATAATATTACGTTATGACGTATAACTTTATATACTATTACGTTATAATGTATAACGTTATATTCCATCACTATAAGACCTATAACGTTATATTGCACCACTATATGACGTATAACGTTATATACTATTAAGTTATGACGTAAAACGTTATATACTATTACGTTATAATGTCTAACGTTATATGCCGTCACTATAAGACCTATAACTTTATATTGCACCACTATATGACGTATAACGTTATATACTATTACGTTATGACGTATAACGTTATATACTATTATGTTATGACGTATAACGTTATATACTATTACGTTATAATGTATAACGTTATATTCCATCACTATAAGGCCTATAACGTGATATTGCACCACTATATGGCGTATAACGCTATATACTATTACGTTATGACGTATAACGTTATGTACTATTACGTTATATACTATAACGTTATATTCCATCACTATAGGACCTATAACGTTATATCGCATCACTATATGACGTATAACGATATATACTATTACGTTATAATGTATAACGTTATATTTCATCGCTATGAGACCTATAACGTTATATTGCACCACTATATGACGTATAACGTTATATACTATTACGTTATAATGTATAACGTTATATTCCATCACTATAAGGCCTATAACGTTATATTGCACCACAATATGACGTAAAACGTTATATACTATTACGTTATGACGTATAACGTTATATACTATTATGTTATGACGTATAACGTTATATACTATTACGTTATAATGTATAACGTTATATTCCATCACTATAAGGCCTATAACGTGATATTGCACCACTATATGACGTATAACGTTATATACTATTACGTTATGACGTATAACGTTATGTACTATTACGTTATATTCCATCACTATAAGACCTATAACGTTATATTGCACCACTATATGACGTATAACGTTATATACTATTAAGTTATGACGTATAACGTCATATACTATTACGTTATGACGTAAAACGTTATATACTATTACGTTATAATGTATAACGTTATATGCCGTCACTATAAGACCTATAACTTTATATTGCACCACTATATGACGTATAACGTTATATACTATTACGTTATGACGTATAACGTTATATACTATTATGTTATGACGTATAACGTTATATACTATTACGTTATAATGTATAACGTTATATTCCATCACTATAAGGCCTATAACGTGATATTGCACCACTATATGACGTATAACGTTATATACTATTACGTTATGACGTATAACGTTATGTACTATTACGTTATATACTATAACGTTATATTCCATCACTATAGGACCTATAACGTTATATCGCATCACTATATGACGAATAACCATATATTGCATCACTATATGACGTATAACGTTATATACTATTACGTTATAACGTATAACGTTATATACTATTACGTTATAATGTATAACGTTATATTCCATCACTATGAGACCTATAGCGTTTTATTGCACCACTATATGACCTATAACGTTATATAATATTACGTTATGACGTATAACTTTATATACTATTACGTTATAATGTATAACGTTATATTCCATCACTATAAGACCTATAACGTTATATTGCACCACTATATGACGTATAACGTTATATACTATTAAGTTATGACGTAAAACGTTATATACTATTACGTTATAATGTCTAACGTTATATGCCGTCACTATAAGACCTATAACTTTATATTGCACCACTATATGACGTATAACGTTATATACTATTACGTTATGACGTATAACGTTATATACTATTATGTTATGACGTATAACGTTATATACTATTACGTTATAATGTATAACGTTATATTCCATCACTATAAGGCCTATAACGTGATATTGCACCACTATAAGGCCTATAACGTTATATACTATTACGTTATGACGTATAACGTTATGTACTATTACGTTATATACTACAACGTTCTATTCCATCACTATAGGACCTATAACGTTATATCGCATCACTATATGACGTATAACGACATATTGCATCACTATATGACGTATAACGTTATATACTATTACGTTATAAAATATAACGTTATATTCTATTACGTTATGTCGTATAACGTTATATACTATTAGGTTATATGGTATAACGTTATATCGCATCACTATATGACGTATAACGATATATTGCATCACTATATGACGTATAACGTTATGTACTATTACGTTATGACGTATAACGTTATATACTATTACGTTATAATGTATAACGTTATATTCCATCACTATAAGGCCTATAACGTTATATTGCACCACAATATGACGTATAACGTTATATACTATTACGTTATGACGTATAACATTATGTACTATTACGTTATAATGTATAACGTTATATTCCATCACTATAGGACCTATAACGTTATATTGCACCACTATATGACGTATAACGTTATATACTATTACGTTATAATGTATAACGTTATATTCCATCACTATGAGACCTATAGCGTTTTATTGCACCACTATATGACCTATAACGTTATATAATATTACGTTATGACGTATAACTTTATATACTATTACGTTATAATGTATAACGTTATATTCCATCACTATAAGACCTATAACGTTATATTGCACCACTATATGACGTATAACGTTATATACTATTAAGTTATGACGTAAAACGTTATATACTATTACGTTATAATGTCTAACGTTATATGCCGTCACTATAAGACCTATAACTTTATATTGCACCACTATATGACGTATAACGTTATATACTATTACGTTATGACGTATAACGTTATATACTATTATGTTATGACGTATAACGTTATATACTATTACGTTATAATGTATAACGTTATATTCCATCACTATAAGGCCTATAACGTGATATTGCACCACTATATGGCGTATAACGTTATATACTATTACGTTATGACGTATAACGTTATGTACTATTACGTTATATACTATAACGTTATATTCCATCACTATAGAACCTATAACGTTAAATCGCATCACTATATGACGTATAACGATATATTGCATCACTATATGACGTATAACGTTATATACTATTACGTTATAAAATATAACGTTATATTCTATTACGTTATGTCGTATAACGTTATATACTATTAGGTTATATGGTATAACGTTATATCGCATCACTATATGACGTATAACGATATATTGCATCACTATATGACGTATAACGTTATGTACTATTACGTTATGACGTATAACGTTATATACTATTACGTTATAATGTATAACGTTATATTCCATCACTATAAGGCCTATAACGTTATATTGCACCACAATATGACGTATAACGTTATATACTATTACGTTATGACGTATAACATTATATACTATTACGTTATAATGTATAACGTTATATTCCATCACTATAGGACCTATAACGTTATATTGCACCACTATATGACGTATAGCGTTATATACTATTACGTTATAACGTATAACGTTATATACTATTACGTTATTACGTATAACGTTATATCGCATCACTATATGACGTACGATGTTTTATACTATTACGTTATAACGTTTAGCGTTATGTTGCATTACTATATGATGCATAACGTTATATACTATTACGTTATAATGTATAACGTTATATTCCATCACTATAGGACCTATAACGTTATATTGCAACCACTATATGACGTATAACGTTATAAACTATTACGTTATTACGTATAACGTTATATACTATTACGTTATGACGTATATCGTTATATACTATTACGTTATAATGTATAACGTTGTATTCCATGACTATAAGGCCTATAACGTGATATTGCACCACTTTATGACGTATAACGTTATATACTATTACGTTATAATGTATAACGTTATATTTCATCACTATAAGGCCTATAACGTTATATTGCACCACAATATGACGTATAACGTTATATACTAATACGTTATGACGTATAACATTATATACTATTACGTTATAATGTATAACGTTATATTCCATCACTATACGACCTATAACGTTATATTGCACCACTATATGACGTATAACGTTATATACTATTACGTTATAATGTATAACGCTATATTCCATCACTATGGCACCTATAGCGTTTTATTGCACCACTATATGACCTATAACGTTATATACTATTACGTTATGACGTAAAACGTTATATACTATTACGTTATAACGTATAACGTTATATGCCATCACTATAAGACCTATAACGTTATATTGCACCACTATATGACGTATAACGTTATATACTATTACGTTATGACGTATAACGTTATGTACTATTACGTTATGACGTATAACGTTATATACTATTACGTTATAATGTATAACGTTATATTCCATCTCTATAAGGCCTATAACGTTATATTGCACCACAATATGACGTATAACGTTATATACTATTACGTTATGACGTATAACATTATATACTATTACGTTATAATGTATAACGTTATATTCCATCACTATAGGACCTATAACGTTATATTGCACCACTATATGACGTATAGCGTTATATACTATTACGTTATAATGTATAACGTTATATTCCATCACTATAAGGCCTATAACGTGATATTGCACCACTATATGACGTATAACGTTATATACTATTACGTTATGACGTATAACGTTATGTACTATTACGTTATATACTATAACGTTATATTCCATCACTATAGGACCTATAACGTTATATCGCATCACTATATGACGTATAACGTTATATTGCACCACTATATGACGTATAACGTTATATACTATTACGTTATAATGTATAACGTTATATTCCATCACTATGAGACCTATAGCGTTTTATTGCACCACTATATGACCTATAACGTTATATAATATTACGTTATGACGTATAACTTTATATACTATTACGTTATAATGTATAACGTTATATTCCATCACTATAAGACCTATAACGTTATATTGCACCACTATATGACGTATAACGTTATATACTATTAAGTTATGACGTAAAACGTTATATACTATTACGTTATAATGTCTAACGTTATATGCCGTCACTATAAGACCTATAACTTTATATTGCACCACTATATGACGTATAACGTTATATACTATTACGTTATGACGTATAACGTTATATACTATTATGTTATGACGTATAACGTTATATACTATTACGTTATAATGTATAACGTTATATTCCATCACTATAAGGCCTATAACGTGATATTGCACCACTATATGGCGTATAACGCTATATACTATTACGTTATGACGTATAACGTTATGTACTATTACGTTATATACTATAACGTTATATTCCATCACTATAGGACCTATAACGTTATATCGCATCACTATATGACGTATAACCATATATTGCATCACTATATGACGTAAAACGTTATATACTATTACGTTATAATGTCTAACGTTATATGCCGTCACTATAAGACCTATAACTTTATATTGCACCACTATATGACGTATAACGTTATATACTATTACGTTATGACGTATAACGTTATATACTATTATGTTATGACGTATAACGTCATATACTATTACGTTATGACGTAAAACGTTATATACTATTACGTTATAATGTATAACGTTATATGCCGTCACTATAAGACCTATAACTTTATATTGCACCACTATATGACGTATAACGTTATATACTATTACGTTATGACGTATAACGTTATATACTATTATGTTATGACGTATAACGTTATATACTATTACGTTATAATGTATAACGTTATATTCCATCACTATAAGGCCTATAACGTTATATTGCACCACTATATGACGTATAACGTTATATACTATTACGTTATGACGTATAACGTTATGTACTATTACGTTATATACTATAACGTTATATTCCATCACTATAGGACCTATAACGTTATATCGCATCACTATATGACGTATAACCATATATTGCATCACTATATGACGTATAACGTTATATACTATTACGTTATAACGTATAACGTTATATACTATTACGTTATAATGTATAACGTTATATTCCATCACTATGAGACCTATAGCGTTTTATTGCACCACTATATGACCTATAACGTTATATAATATTACGTTATGACGTATAACTTTATATACTATTACGTTATAATGTATAACGTTATATTCCATCACTATAAGACCTATAACGTTATATTGCACCACTATATGACGTATAACGTTATATACTATTAAGTTATGACGTAAAACGTTATATACTATTACGTTATAATGTCTAACGTTATATGCCGTCACTATAAGACCTATAACTTTATATTGCACCACTATATGACGTATAACGTTATATACTATTACGTTATGACGTATAACGTTATATACTATTATGTTATGACGTATAACGTTATATACTATTACGTTATAATGTATAACGTTATATTCCATCACTATAAGGCCTATAACGTGATATTGCACCACTATATGGCGTATAACGTTATATACTATTACGTTATGACGTATAACGTTATGTACTATTACGTTATATACTATAACGTTATATTCCATCACTATAGGACCTATAACGTTATATCGCATCACTATATGACGTATAACGATATATTGCATCACTATATGACGTATAACGTTATATACTATTACGTTATAAAATATAACGTTATATTCTATTACGTTATGTCGTATAACGTTATATACTATTAGGTTATATGGTATAACGTTATATCGCATCACTATATGACGTATAACGATATATTGCATCACTATATGACGTATAACGTTATGTACTATTACGTTATGACGTATAACGTTATATACTATTACGTTATAATGTATAACGTTATATTCCATCACTATAAGGCCTATAACGTTATATTGCACCACAATATGACGTATAACGTTATATACTATTACGTTATGACGTATAACATTATATACTATTACGTTATAATGTATAACGTTATATTCCATCACTATAGGACCTATAACGTTATATTGCACCACTATATGACGTATAACGTTATATACTATTACGTTATAATGTATAACGTTATATTCCATCACTATGAGACCTATAGCGTTTTATTGCACCACTATATGACCTATAACGTTATATAATATTACGTTATGACGTATAACTTTATATACTATTACGTTATAATGTATAACGTTATATTCCATCACTATAAGACCTATAACGTTATATTGCACCACTATATGACGTATAACGTTATATACTATTAAGTTATGACGTAAAACGTTATATACTATTACGTTATAATGTCTAACGTTATATGCCGTCACTATAAGACCTATAACTTTATATTGCACCACTATATGACGTATAACGTTATATACTATTACGTTATGACGTATAACGTTATATACTATTATGTTATGACGTATAACGTTATATACTATTACGTTATAATGTATAACGTTATATTCCATCACTATAAGGCCTATAACGTGATATTGCACCACTATATGGCGTATAACGTTATATACTATTACGTTATGACGTATAACGTTATGTACTATTACGTTATATACTATAACGTTATATTCCATCACTATATGACCTATAACGTTATATCGCATCACTATATGACGTATAACGATATATACTATTACGTTATAATGTATAACGTTATATTTCATCGCTATGAGACCTATAACGTTATATTGCACCACTATATGACGTATAACGTTATATACTATTACGTTATAATGTATAACGTTATATTCCATCACTATAAGGCCTATAACGTTATATTGCACCACAATATGACGTAAAACGTTATATACCATTACGTTATGACGTATAACGTTATATACTATTATGTTATGACGTATAACGTTATATACTATTACGTTATAATGTATAACGTTATATTCCATCACTATAAGGCCTATAACGTGATATTGCACCACTATATGACGTATAACGTTATATACTATTACGTTATGACGTATAACGTTATGTACTATTACGTTATATACTATAACGTTATATTCCATCACTATAAGACCTATAACGTTATATTGCACCACTATATGATGTATAACGTTATATACTATTAAGTTATGACGTATAACGTCATATACTATTACGTTATGACGTAAAACGTTATATACTATTACGTTATAATGTATAACGTTATATGCCGTCACTATAAGACCTATAACTTTATATTGCACCACTATATGACGTATAACGTTATATACTATTACGTTATGACGTATAACGTTATATACTATTATGTTATGACGTATAACGTTATATACTATTACGTTATAATGTATAACGTTATATTCCATCACTATAAGGCCTATAACGTGATATTGCACCACTATATGACGTATTACGTTATAATGTATAACGTTATATTCCATCACTATAGGACCTATAACGTTATATTGCAACCACTATATGACGTATAACGTTATATACTATTACGTTATTACGTATAACGTTATATACTATTACGTTATGACGTAAAACGTTATATACTATTACGTTATAATGTATAACGTTATATTCCATCACTATAGGACCTATAACGTTATATTGCAACCACTATATGACGTATAACGTTATATATTATTACGTCATGACGTCTAACGTTATATACTATTACGTTATGACGTATATTGTTATATACTATTACGTTATAATGTATAACGTTATATTCCATCACTATAGGACCTATAACGTTATATCGCATCACTATATGACGTATAACGATATATTGCATCACTATATGACGTATAACGTTATATACTATTACGTTATGACGTATAACGTTATATACTATTACGTTATAATGTATAACGTTATATTCCATCACTATAGGACCTATAACGTTATATTGCACCACTATATGACGTATAACGTTGTATACTATTACGTTATAATGTATAACGTTATATTCCATCACTATGAGACCTATAACGTTATATTGCACCACTATATGACCTATAACGTTATATACTATTAAGTTATGTCGTATAACGTTATATACTATTACGTTACGACGTATAACGTTATATACTATTACGTTATAATGTATAACGTTATATTCCATCACTATAGGACCTATAACGTTATATTGCACCACTATATGACGTATAACGTTATATATTATTACGTTATGACGTCTAACGTTATATACTATTACGTTATGACGTATAACGTTATATGCTATTACGTCAGAACGTTTAACGTTATATTCCATCACTATAGGACCTATAACGTTATATCGCATCACTATATGACGTATAACGATATATTGCATCACTATATGACGTATAACGTTATATACTACTACAGTGTAAGGTATAACGTCATATACTATTAGATAACAAGGTATAACTTTGTATTGCATAACTATAGGACGTATAACGACATATTGCATCACTATATGGCGTATAACGTTATATACTATTACGTTATAATGTATAACGTTATATTCCATCACTGTAGGACCTATAACGTTATAGTGCACCACTATATGACGTATAGCGTTATATACCATTACGTTATTACGTATAACGTTATATCGCATCACTATATGACGAGCGATGTTTTATACTATTACGTTATAACGTTTACCGTTATATTGCATTACTATATGATGCATAACGTTATATACTATTACGTTATGACGTATAACGTTATATACTATTACGTTATGACGTATAACGTTATATACTATTACGTTATAATGCATAACGTTATATTCCATCACTATAAGACCTATAACGTTATATTGCACCACTATATGACGTATAACGTTATATACTATTACGTTATAATGTATAACGTTATATTCCATCACTATGAGACCTATAACGTTATATTGCACCACTATATGACGTATAACGGTATATACTATTACGTTATGACGTATAACGTTATGTATTATTACGTTTAATACTATAACGTTATATTCCATCACTATAGGACCTATAACGTTATATCGCATCACTATATGACGTATAACGATATATTGCATCACTATATGACGTATAACGTTATATACTATTACATTATAAGGTATAACGTCATATACTATTAGGTTACAAGGTATAACGTTGTATTGCATAACTATAGGACGTATAACGACATATTGCGTCACTATATGGCGTATAACGTTATATACTATTACGTCATAATGTATAACGTTATATTCCATCACTGTAGGACTTATAACGATATAGTGCACCACTATATGACGTATAGCGTTATATACCATTACGTTATTACGTATAACGATATATCGCATCACTATATGACGTGCGATGTTTTATACTATTACGTTATAACGTTTACCGTTATATTGCATTACTATATGATGCATAACGTTATATACTATTACGTTATGACGTATAACGTTATATACTATTACGTTATAATGTATAACGTTATATGCCATCACTATAAGACCTATAACGTTATATTGCACCACTATATGACGTATAACGTTATATACTATTACGTTATGACGTATAACGCTATATACTATTACGTTATGTCGTATAACGTTATATACTATTACGTTATAATGTATAACGTTATATTCCATCACTGTAGGACCTACAACGTTATAGTGCACCACAATATGACGAATAGCGGCATATACCATTACGTTATTACGTTTAACGTTATATCGCATCACTATATGACGTACGATGTTTTATACTATTACGTTATGACGTATAACGTTATATCGCATCACTATATGACGTATAACGTTTTATTGCCTCTCTTTCGGTCGTA
This sequence comes from Bombus terrestris, assembly GCF_910591885.1. Lineage (NCBI taxonomy): Eukaryota > Metazoa > Arthropoda > Insecta > Hymenoptera > Apidae > Bombus > Bombus terrestris. The sequence continues at coordinate 408,999 of NW_025963563.1, read as the reverse complement.
TGACAATATATTGCATCACTGTATGACGTATAACGTTATATACTATTACGTTATGACGTATCGCGTTGTATACAATTATGTTATAACGTATAAAATTATATCGCATCACAATATGAGGTATAACATTATATTGCATCACTATATGACGTATAACGATATATTGCATCACTATATGACGTATAACGTTATATTCTATTACGTTATAACGTTTAACGTTATATTGCATCACTATATGATGTATAAGGTTATATACTATTACGTTATGACATATAACGTTATACGCTATTACGTCAGAATGTATAACGTTATATTCCATCACTATAGGGCCTATAACGATTAATCTCCTCACTATATGACGTATAACGATTAATCTCCTCACTATATGACGTATAACGATATATTGCATCACTATATGACGTATAACGTTATATACTATTACGTTATAACCTATAACGTTATATTCTATTACGTTATGTCGTATAACGTTATATACTATTAGGTTATATGGTATAACATTATATCGCATCACTATATGACGTATAACGATATATTGCATCACTATATGACGTATAACGTTATATACTATTACGTTATAACGTATAACGTTATTTACTATTACGTTATAATGTATAACGTTATATTCCATCACTATAGGACCTATAACGTTACATTGCACCACTATATGACGTAGAACGTTATATACTATTACGTTATGACGTATAACGTTATATACTATTATGTTATGAAGTATAACGTTATATACTATTACGTTATAATGTATAACGTTATATTCCATCACTATAAGGCCTATAACGTGATATTGCACCACTATATGACGTATAACGTTATATACTATTACGTTATGACGTATAACGTTATGTACTATTACGTTATATACTATAACGTTATATTCCATCACTATAGGACCTATAACGTTATATCGCATCACTATATGACGTATAACGATATATTGCATCACTATATGACGTATAACGTTATATACTATTACGTTATAACGTATAACGTTATATACTATTACGTTATAATGTATAACGTTATATTCCATCACTATAGGACCTATAACGTTATATTGCACCACCATATGACGTATAACGTTATATACTATTACGTTATAACGTATAACGTTATATACTATTACGTTATAATGTATAACGTTATATTCCATCACTATAGGACCTATAACGTTATATTGCACCACTATATGACGTACAACGTTATATACTATTACGTTATGACGTAAAACGTTATATACTATTACGTTATTACGTATAACGTTATATCGCATCACTATATGACGTACGATGTTTTATACTATTACGCTATAACGTTTAGCGTTATGTTGCATTACTATATGATGCATAACGTTATATACTATTACGTTATAATGTATAACGTTATATTCCATCACTATAGGACCTATAACGTTATATTGCAACCACTATATGACGTATAACGTTATATACTATTACGTTATTACGTATAACGTTATATACTATTACGTTATGACGTAAAACGTTATATACTATTACGTTATAACGTATAACGTTATATGCAATCACTACAAGACCTATAACGTTATATTGCACCACTATATGACGTATAACGTTATATACTATTACGTTATGACGAATAACGTTATGTACTATTACGTTATGATGTATAACGTTATATACTATTACGTTATAATGTATAACGTTATATACCATCACTATAAGGCCTATAACGTTATATTGCACCACAATATGACGTATAACGTTATATACTATTACGTTATGACGTATAACATTATATACTATAACGTTATAATGTATAACGTTATATTCCATCACTATAGGACCTATAACGTTATATTGCACCATTATATGACGTATAAGGTTATATACTATTACGTTATAATGTATAACGTTATATTCCATCACTATAGGACCTATAACGTTATATTGCACCACTATATGACGTATAACGTTATATACTATTACGTTATAATGTATAACGCTATATAATATTACGTTATGACGTATAACTTTATATACTATTACGTTATAATGTATAACGTTATATTCCATCACTATAAGACCTATAACGTTATATTGCACCACTATATGACGTATAACGTTATATACTATTAAGTTATGACGTATAACGTCATATACTATTACGTTATGACGTATAACTTTATATACTATTACGTTATAATGTATAACGTTATGTGCCGTCACTATAAGACCTATAACTTTATATTGCACCACTATATGACGTATAACGTTATATACTATTACGTTATTACGTATAACGTTATATTCTATTACGTTATGTCGTATAACGTAATATACTATTAGGTTATATGGTATAACGTTATATCGCATCACTATATGACGTATAACGATATATTGCATCACTATATGACGTATAACGTTATATACTATTACGTTATAACCTATAACGTTATATTCTATTACGTTATGTCGTATAACGTTATATACTATTAGGTTATATGGTATAACGTTATATCGCATCACTATATGACGTATAACGATATATTGCATCACTATTTGACGTATAACGTTATATACTATTACGTTATAACGTATAACGTTATATACTATTACGTTATAATGTATAACGTTATATTCCATCACTATAGGACCTATAACGTTATATTGCACCACTATATGACGTACAACGTTATATACTATTACGTTATGACGTAAAACGTTATATACTATTACGTTATTACGTATAACGTTATATCGCATCACTATATGACGTACGATGTTTTATACTATTACGTTATAACGTTTAGCGTTATGTTGCATTACTATATGATGCATAACGTTATATACTATTACGTTATAATGTATAACGTTATATTCCATCACTATAGGACCTATAACGTTATATTGCAACCACTATATGACGTATAACGTTATATACTATTACGTTATTACGTATAACGTTATATACTATTACGTTATGACGTAAAACGTTATATACTATTACGTTATAATGTATAACGTTATATTCCATCACTATAGGACCTATAACGTTATATTGCAACCACTATATGACGTATAACGTTATATACTATTACGTTATTACGTATAACGTTATATACTATTACGTTATTACGTATAACGTTATATACTATTACGTTATGACGTATAACGTTATGTACTATTACGTTATGACGTATATTGTTATATACTATTACGTTATAATGTATAACGTTATATTCCATCACTATAGGACCTATAACGTTATATCGCATCACTATATCACGTATAACGATATATTGCATCACTATATGACGTATAACGTTATATACTACTACGTTATGACGTATAACGTTATATACTATTACGTTATAATGTATAACGTTATATTCCATCACTATAGGACCTATAACGTTATATTGCACCACTATATGACGTATAACGTTGTATACTATTACGTTATAATGTATAACGTTATATTCCATCACTATGAGACCTATAACGTTATATTGCACCACTATATGACCTATAACGTTATATACTATTAAGTTATGTCGTATAACGTTATGTATTATTACGTTTAATACTATAACGTTATATTCCATCACTATAGGACCTATAACGTTATATCGCATCACTATATGACGTATAACGATATATTGCATCACTATATGACGTATAACGTTATATACTATTACGTTATGACGTATAACGCTATATACTATTACGTTATGTCGTATAACGTTATATACCATTACGTTATAATGTATAACGTTATATTCCATCACTGTAGGACCTACAACGTTATAGTGCACCACTATATGACGAATAGCGGCATATACCATTACGTTATTACGTTTAACGTTATATCGCATCACTATATGACGAGCGATGTTTTATACTATTACGTTATAACGTTTACCGTTATATTGCATTACTATATGATGCATAACGTTATATACTATTACGTTATGACGTATAACGTTATATACTATTACGTTATGACGTATAACGTTATATACTATTACGTTATAATGCATAACGTTATATTCCATCACTATAAGACCTATAACGTTATATTGCACCACTATATGACGTATAACGTTATATACTATTACGTTATAATGTATAACGTTATATTCCATCACTATGAGACCTATAACGTTATATTGCACCACTATATGACGTATAACGGTATATACTATTACGTTATGACGTATAACGTTATGTATTATTACGTTTAATACTATAACGTTATATTCCATCACTATAGGACCTATAACGTTATATCGCATCACTATATGACGTATAACGATATATTGCATCACTATATGACGTATAACGTTATATACTATTACATTATAAGGTATAACGTCATATACTATTAGGTTACAAGGTATAACGTTGTATTGCATAACTATAGGACGTATAACGACATATTGCGTCACTATATGGCGTATAACGTTATATACTATTACGTCATAATGTATAACGTTATATTCCATCACTGTAGGACTTATAACGATATAGTGCACCACTATATGACGTATAGCGTTATATACCATTACGTTATTACGTATAACGATATATCGCATCACTATATGACGTGCGATGTTTTATACTATTACGTTATAACGTTTACCGTTATATTGCATTACTATATGATGCATAACGTTATATACTATTACGTTATGACGTATAACGTTATATACTATTACGTTATAATGTATAACGTTATATGCCATCACTATAAGACCTATAACGTTATATTGCACCACTACATGACGTATAACGTTATATACTATTACGTTATGACGTATAACGCTATATACTATTACGTTATGTCGTATAACGTTATATACTATTACGTTATAATGTATAACGTTACATTCCATCACTGTAGGACCTACAACGTTATAGTGCACCACAATATGACGAATAGCGGCATATACCATTACGTTATTACGTTTAACGTTATATCGCATCACTATATGACGTACGATGTTTTATACTATTACGTTATGACGTATAACGTTATATCGCATCACTATATGACGTATAACGTTTTATTGCCTCTCTTTCGGTCGTATGACAATATATTGCATCACTGTATGGCGTATAACGTTATATACTATTACGTTATGACGTATCGCGTTGTATACAATTATGTTATAACGTATAAAATTATATCGCATCACAATATGAGGTATAACATTATATTGCATCACTATATGACGTATAACGATATATTGCATCACTATATGACGTATAACGTTATATTCTATTACGTTATAACGTTTAACGTTATATTGCATCACTATATGATGTATAAGGTTATATACTATTACGTTATGACATATAACGTTATATGCTATTACGTCAGAATGTATAACGTTATATTCCATCACTATAGGGCCTATAACGATTAATCTCCTCACTATATGACGTATAACGATATATTGCATCACTATATGACGTATAACGTTATATACTATTACGTTATAACCTATAACGTTATATTCTATTACGTTATGTACTATTACGCTATTTACTATTACGTTATAATGTATAACGTTATATTCCATCACTATAGGACCTATAACGTTACATTGCACCACTATATGACGTAGAACGTTATATACTATTACGTTATGACGTATAACGTTATATACTATTATGTTATGAAGTATAACGTTATATACTATTACGTTATAATGTATAACGTTATATTCCTTCACTATAAGGCCTATAACGTGATATTGCACCACTATATGACGTATAACGTTATATACTATTACGTTATGACGTATAACGTTATGTACTATTACGTTATATACTATAACGTTATATTCCATCACTATAGGACCTATAACGTTATATCGCATCACTATATGACGTATAACGATATATTGCATCACTATATGACGTATAACGTTATATACTATTACGTTATAACGTATAACGTTATATACTATTACGTTATAATGTATAACGTTATATTCCATCACTATAGGACCTATAACGTTATATTGCACCACCATATGACGTACAACGTTATATACTATTACGTTATAACGTATAACGTCATATACTATTACGTTATAATGTATAACGTTATATTCCATCACTATAGGACCTATAACGTTATATTGCACCACTATATGACGTACAACGTTATATACTATTACGATATGACGTATAACGTTATATACTATTACGTTATTACGTATAACGTTATATCCCATCACTATATGACGTACGATGTTTTATACTATTACGCTATAACGTTTAGCGTTATGTTGCATTACTATATGATGCATAACGTTATATACTATTACGTTATAATGTATAACGTTATATTCCATCACTATAGGACCTATAACGTTATATTGCAACCACTATATGACGTATAACGTTATATACTATTACGTTATTACGTATAACGTTATATACTATTACGTTATGACGTAAAACGTTATATACTATTACGTTATAACGTATAACGTTATATGCAATCACTACAAGACCTATATCGTTATATTGCACCACTATATGACGTATAACGTTATATACTATTACGTTATGACGAATAACGTTATGTACTATTACGTTATGATGTATAACGTTATATACTATTACGTTATAATGTATAACGTTATATTCCATCACTATAAGGCCTATAACGTTATATTGCACCACAATATGACGTATAACGTTATATACTATTACGTTATGACGTATAACATTATATACTATAACGTTATAATGTATAACGTTATATTCCATCACTATAGGACCTATAACGTTATATTGCACCACTATATGACGTATAAGGTTATATAGTATTACGTTATTATGTATAACGTTATATTCCATCACTATAGGACCTATAACGTTATATTGCACCACTATATGACGTATAACGTTATATACTATTACGTTATAATGTATAACGCTATATAATATTACGTTATGACGTATAACTTTATATACTATTACGTTATAATGTATAACGTTATATTCCATCACTATAAGACCTATAACGTTATATTGCACCACTATATGACGTATAACGTTATATACTATTAAGTTATGACGTATAACGTCATATACTATTACGTTATGACGTATAACTTTATATACTATTACGTTATAATGTATAACGTTATATGCCATCACTATAAGACCTATAACGTTATATTGCACCACTATATGACGTATAACGTTATATACTATTACGTTATTACGTATAACGTTATATCGCATCACTATATGACGTACGATGTTTTATACTATTACGTTATAACGTTTAGCGTTATGTTGCATTACTATATGATGCATAACGTTATATACTATTACGTTATAATGTATAACGTTATATTCCATCACTATAGGACCTATAACGTTATATTGCAACCACTATATGACGTATAACGTTATATACTATTACGTTATTACGTATAACGTTATATACTATTACGTTATGACGTAAAACGTTATATACTATTAGGTTATATGGTATAACGTTATATCGCATCACTATATGACGTATAACGATATATTGCATCACTATATGACGTATAACGTTATATACTATTACGTTATTACGTATAACGTTATATACTATTACGTTATAATGTATAACGTTATATACTATTACGTTATGACGTATAACGTTATGTACTATTACGTTATGACGTATATTGTTATATACTATTACGTTATAATGTATAACGTTATATTCCATCACTATAGGACCTATAACGTTATATCGCATCACTATATGACGTATAACGATATATTGCATCACTATATGACGTATAACGTTATATACTACTACGTTATGACGTAAAACGTTATATACTATTACGTTATAATGTATAACGTTATATTCCATCACTATAGGACCTATAACGTTATATTGCAACCACTATATGACGTATAACGTTATATACTATTACGTTATAATGTATAACGTTATATTCCATCACTATAGGACCTATAACGTTATATTGCACCACTATATGACGTATAACGTTATATATTATTACGTTATGACGTCTAACGTTATATACTATTACGTTATGACGTATAACGTTATGTATTATTACGTTTAATACTATAACGTTATATTCCATCACTATAGGACCTATAACGTTATATCGCATCACTATATGACGTATAACGATATATTGCATCACTATATGACGTATAACGTTATATACTATTACATTATAAGGTATAACGTCATATACTATTAGGTTACAAGGTATAACGTTGTATTGCATAACTATAGGACGTATAACGACATATTGCACCACTATATGGCGTAGAACGTTATATACTATTACGTCATAATGTATAACGTTATATTCCATCACTGTAGGACTTATAACGATATAGTGCACCACTATATGACGTATAGCGTTATATACCATTACGTTATTACGTATAACGATATATCGCATCACTATATGACGTGCGATGTTTTATACTATTACGTTATAACGTTTACCGTTATATTGCATTACTATATGATGCATAACGTTATATACTATTACGTTATGACGTATAACGTTATATACTATTACGTTATGACGTATAACGTTATATACTATTACGTTATGACGTATAACGTTATATACTATTACGTTATAATGTATAACGTTATATGCCATCACTATAAGACCTATAACGTTATATTGCACCACTATATGACGTATAACGTTATATACTATTACGTTATGACGTATAACGCTATATACTATTACGTTATGTCGTATAACGTTATATACTATTACGTTATAATGTATAACGTTATATTCCATCACTGTAGGACCTACAACGTTATAGTGCACCACTATATGACGAATAGCGGCATATACCATTACGTTATTACGTTTAACGTTATATCGCATCACTATATGACTTACGATGTTTTATACTATTACGTTATGACGTATAACGTTATATCGCATCACTATATGACGTATAACGTTATATACTATTACGTTATAATGTATAACGTTATATTCCATCACTATGAGACCTATAACGTTATATTGCACCACTATATGACGTATAACGTTATATACTATTACGTTATAATGTATAACGTTATATTCCATCACTATGAGACCTATAACGTTATATTGCACCACTATATGACGTATAACGGTATATACTATTACGTTATGACGTATAACGCTATATACTATTACGTTATGACGTATAACGTTATATACTATTACGTTATAATGTATAACGTTATATGCCATCACTATAAGACCTATAACGTTATATTGCACCACTACATGACGTATAACGTTATATACTATTACGTTATGACATATAACGTTATATACTATTACGTTATGACGTATAACGTTATATACTATTACGTTATGACGTATAACGTTATATACTATTACGTTATAATGTATAACGTTATATGCCATCACTATAAGACCTATAACGTTATATTGCACCACTATATGACGTATAACGTTATATACTATTACGTTATGACGTATAACGCTATATACTATTACGTTATGTCGTATAACGTTATATACTATTACGTTATAATGTATAACGTTATATTCCATCACTGTAGGACCTACAACGTTATAGTGCACCACAATATGACGAATAGCGGCATATACCATTACGTTATTACGTTTAACGTTATATCGCATCACTATATGACGTACGATGTTTTATACTATTACGTTATGACGTATAACGTTATATCGCATCACTATATGACGTATAACGTTTTATTGCCTCTCTTTCGGTCGTATGACAATATATTGCATCACTGTATGGCGTATAACGTTATATAATATTACGTTATGACGTATCGCGTTGTATACAATTATGTTATAACGTATAAAATTATATCGCATCACAATATGAGGTATAACATTATATTGCATCACTATATGACGTATAACGATATATTGCATCACTATATGACGTATAACGTTATATTCTATTACGTTATAACGTTTAACGTTATATTGCATCACTATATGATGTATAAGGTTATATACTATTACGTTATGACATATAACGTTATATGCTATTACGTCAGAATGTATAACGTTATATTCCATCACTATAGGGCCTATAACGATTAATCTCCTCACTATATGACGTATAACGTTATATACTATTACGTTATAACCTATAACGTTATATTCTATTACGTTATGTCGTATAACGTTATATACTATTAGGTTATATGGTATAACATTATATCGCATCACTATATGACGTATAACGATATATTGCATCACTATATGACGTATAACGTTATATACTATTACGTTATAACGTATAACGTTATTTACTATTACGTTATAATGTATAACGTTATATTCCATCACTATAGGACCTATAACGTTACATTGCACCACTATATGACGTAGAACGTTATATACTATTACGTTATGACGTATAACGTTATATACTATTATGTTATGAAGTATAACGTTATATACTATTACGTTATAATGTATAACGTTATATTCCTTCACTATAAGGCCTATAACGTGATATTGCACCACTATATGACGTATAACGTTATATACTATTACGTTATGACGTATAACGTTATGTACTATTACGTTATATACTATAACGTTATATTCCATCACTATAGGCCGTATATCGTTATATTGCATCACTATATGACGTATAACGATATATTGCATCACTATATGACGTATAACGTTATATACTATTACGTTATAACGTATAACGTTATATAGTATTACGTTATAACGTATAACGTTATATTCCATCACTATAGGACCTATAACGTTATATTGCACCACCATATGACGTACAACGTTATATACTATTACGTTATAACGTATAACGTCATATACTATTACGTTATAATGTATAACGTTATATTCCATCACTATAGGACCTATAACGTTATATTGCACCACTATATGACGTACAACGTTATATACTATTACGTTATGACGTAAAACGTTATATACTATTACGTTATTACGTATAACGTTATATCGCATCACTATATGACGTACGATGTTTTATACTATTACGCTATAACGTTTAGCGTTATGTTGCATTACTATATGATGCATAACGTTATATACTATTACGTTATAATGTATAACGTTATATTCCATCACTATAGGACCTATAACGTTATATTGCAACCACTATATGACGTATAACGTTATATACTATTACGTTATTACGTATAACGTTATATACTATTACGTTATGACGTAAAACGTTATATACTATTACGTTATAACGTATAACGTTATATGCAATCACTACAAGACCTATATCGTTATATTGCACCACTATATGACGTATAACGTTATATACTATTACGTTATGACGAATAACGTTATGTACTATTACGTTATGATGTATAACGTTATATACTATTACGTTATAATGTATAACGTTATATTCCATCACTATAAGGCCTATAACGTTATATTGCACCACAATATGACGTATAATGTTATATACTATTACGTTATGACGTATAACATTATATACTATAACGTTATAATGTATAACGTTATATTCCATCACTATAGGACCTATAACGTTATATTGCACCATTATATGACGTATAAGGTTATATACTATTACGTTATAATGTATAACGTTATATTCCATCACTATAGGACCTATAACGTTATATTGCACCACTATATGACGTATAACGTTATATACTATTACGTTATAATGTATAACGCTATATAATATTACGTTATGACGTATAACTTTATATACTATTACGTTATAATGTATAACGTTATATTCCATCACTATAAGACCTATAACGTTATATTGCACCACTATATGACGTATAACGTTATATACTATTAAGTTATGACGTATAACGTCATATACTATTACGTTATGACGTATAACTTTATATACTATTACGTTATAATGTATAACGTTATGTGCCGTCACTATAAGACCTATAACTTTATATTGCACCACTATATGACGTATAACGTTATATACTATTACGTTATTACGTATAACGTTATATTCTATTACGTTATGTCGTATAACGTTATATACTATTAGGTTATATGGTATAACGTTATATCGCATCACTATATGACGTATAACGTTATATACTATTACGTTATAACCTATAACGTTATATTCTATTACGTTATGTCGTATAACGTTATATACTATTAGGTTATATGGTATAACGTTATATCGCATCACTATATGACGTATAACGATATATTGCATCACTATATGACGTATAACGTTATATACTATTACGTTATAACGTATAACGTTATATACTATTACGTTATAATGTATAACGTTATATTCCATCACTATAGGACCTATAACGTTATATTGCACCACTATATGACGTACAACGTTATATACTATTACGTTATGACGTAAAACGTTATATACTATTACGTTATTACGTATAACGTTATATCGCATCACTATATGACGTACGATGTTTTATACTATTACGTTATAACGTTTAGCGTTATGTTGCATTACTATATGATGCATAACGTTATATACTATTACGTTATAATGTATAACGTTATATTCCATCACTATAGGACCTATAACGTTATATTGCAACCACTATATGACGTATAACGTTATATACTATTACGTTATTACGTATAACGTTATATACTATTACGTTATGACGTAAAACGTTATATACTATTACGTTATAATGTATAACGTTATATTCCATCACTATAGGACCTATAACGTTATATTGACGTTAGGACCTATAACCACTATATGACGTATAACGTTATATACTATTACGTTATTACGTATAACGTTATATACTATTACGTTATTACGTATAACGTTATATACTATTACGTTATGACGTATAACGTTATGTACTATTACGTTATGACGTATATTGTTATATACTATTACGTTATAATGTATAACGTTATATTCCATCACTATAGGACCTATAACGTTATATCGCATCACTATATGACGTATAACGATATATTGCATCACTATATGACGTATAACGTTATATACTACTACGTTATGACGTATAACGTTATATACTATTACGTTATAATGTATAACGTTATATTCCATCACTATAGGACCTATAACGTTATATTGCACCACTATATGACGTATAACGTTGTATACTATTACGTTATAATGTATAACGTTATATTCCATCACTATAGGACCTATAACGTTATATTGCACCACTATATGACGTATAACGTTATATATTATTACGTTATGACGTCTAACGTTATATACTATTACGTTATGACGTATAACGTTATGTATTATTACGTTTAATACTATAACGTTATATTCCATCACTATAGGACCTATAACGTTATATCGCATCACTATATGACGTATAACGATATATTGCATCACTATATGACGTATAACGTTATATACTATTACATTATAAGGTATAACGTCATATACTATTAGGTTACAAGGTATAACGTTGTATTGCATAACTATAGGACGTATAACGACATATTGCATCACTATATGGCGTAGAACGTTATATACTATTACGTCATAATGTATAACGTTATATGCCATCACTGTAGGACTTATAACGATATAGTGCACCACTATATGACGTATAGCGTTATATACCATTACGTTATTACGTATAACGATATATCGCATCACTATATGACGTGCGATGTTTTATACTATTACGTTATAACGTTTACCGTTATATTGCATTACTATATGATGCATAACGTTATATACTATTACGTTATGACGTATAACGTTATATACTATTACGTTATGACGTATAACGTTATATACTATTACGTTATGACGTATAACGTTATATACTATTACGTTATAATGTATAACGTTATATGCCATCACTATAAGACCTATAACGTTATATTGCACCACTATATGACGTATAACGTTATATACTATTACGTTATGACGTATAACGCTATATACTATTACGTTATGTCGTATAACGTTATATACTATTACGTTATAATGTATAACGTTATATTCCATCACTGTAGGACCTACAACGTTATAGTGCACCACTATATGACGAATAGCGGCATATACCATTACGTTATTACGTTTAACGTTATATCGCATCACTATATGACTTACGATGTTTTATACTATTACGTTATGACGTATAACGTTATATCGCATCACTATATGACGTATAACGTTATATACTATTACGTTATAATGTATAACGTTATATTCCATCACTATGAGACCTATAACGTTATATTGCACCACTATATGACGTATAACGTTATATACTATTACGTTATAATGTATAACGTTATATTCCATCACTATGAGACCTATAACGTTATATTGCACCACTATATGACGTATAACGGTATATACTATTACGTTATGACGTATAACGCTATATACTATTACGTTATGACGTATAACGTTATATACTATTACGTTATAATGTATAACGTTATATGCCATCACTATTAGACCTATAACGTTATATTGCACCACTACATGACGTATAACGTTATATACTATTACGTTATGACGTATAACGTTATATACTATTACGTTATGACGTATAACGTTATATACTATTACGTTATGACGTATAACGTTATATACTATTACGTTATAATGTATAACGTTATATGCCATCACTATAAGACCTATAACGTTATATTGCACCACTATATGACGTATAACGTTATATACTATTACGTTATGACGTATAACGCTATATACTATTACGTTATGTCGTATAACGTTATATACTATTACGTTATAATGTATAACGTTATATTCCATCACTGTAGGACCTACAACGTTATAGTGCACCACAATATGACGAATAGCGGCATATACCATTACGTTATTACGTTTAACGTTATATCGCATCACTATATGACGTACGATGTTTTATACTATTACGTTATGACGTATAACGTTATATCGCATCACTATATGACGTATAACGTTTTATTGCCTCTCTTTCGGTCGTATGACAATATATTGCATCACTGTATGGCGTATAACGTTATATAATATTACGTTATGACGTATCGCGTTGTATACAATTATGTTATAACGTATAAAATTATATCGCATCACAATATGAGGTATAACATTATATTGCATCACTATATGACGTATAACGATATATTGCATCACTATATGACGTATAACGTTATATTCTATTACGTTATAACGTTTAACGTTATATTGCATCACTATATGATGTATAAGGTTATATACTATTACGTTATGACATATAACGTTATATGCTATTACGTCAGAATGTATAACGTTATATTCCATCACTATAGGGCCTATAACGATTAATCTCCTCACTATATGACGTATAACGTTATATACTATTACGTTATAACCTATAACGTTATATTCTATTACGTTATGTCGTATAACGTTATATACTATTAGGTTATATGGTATAACATTATATCGCATCACTATATGACGTATAACGATATATTGCATCACTATATGACGTATAACGTTATATACTATTACGTTATAACGTATAACGTTATTTACTATTACGTTATAATGTATAACGTTATATTCCATCACTATAGGACCTATAACGTTACATTGCACCACTATATGACGTAGAACGTTATATACTATTACGTTATGACGTATAACGTTATATACTATTATGTTATGAAGTATAACGTTATATACTATTACGTTATAATGTATAACGTTATATTCCTTCACTATAAGGCCTATAACGTGATATTGCACCACTATATGACGTATAACGTTATATACTATTACGTTATGACGTATAACGCTATATACTATTACGTTATGTCGTATAACGTTATATACTATTACGTTATAATGTATAACGTTATATTCCATCACTGTAGGACCTACAACGTTATAGTGCACCACTATATGACGAATAGCGGCATATACCATTACGTTATTACGTTTAACGTTATATCGCATCACTATATGACTTACGATGTTTTATACTATTACGTTATTACGTATAACGATATATCGCATCACTATATGACGTGCGATGTTTTATACTATTACGTTATAACGTTTACCGTTATATTGCATTACTATATGATGCATAACGTTATATACTATTACGTTATGACGTATAACGTTATATACTATTACGTTATGACGTATAACGTTATATACTATTACGTTATGACGTATAACGTTATATACTATTACGTTATAATGTATAACGTTATATGCCATCACTATAAGACCTATAACGTTATATTGCACCACTATATGACGTATAACGTTATATACTATTACGTTATGACGTATAACGCTATATACTATTACGTTATGTCGTATAACGTTATATACTATTACGTTATAATGTATAACGTTATATTCCATCACTGTAGGACCTACAACGTTATAGTGCACCACTATATGACGAATAGCGGCATATACCATTACGTTATTACGTTTAACGTTATATCGCATCACTATATGACTTACGATGTTTTATACTATTACGTTATGACGTATAACGTTATATCGCATCACTATATGACGTATAACGTTTTATTGCCTCTCTTTCGGTCGTATAACAATATATTGCATCACTGTATGACGTATAACGTTATATACTATTACGTTATGACGTATCGCGTTGTATACAATTATGTTATAACGTATAAAATTATATCGCATCACAATATGAGGTATAACATTATATTGCATCACTATATGACGTATAACGATATATTGCATCACTATATGACGTATAACGTTATATTCTATTACGTTATGTCGTATAACGTTATATTCCATCACTATAGGACCTATAACGTTACATTGCACCACTATATGACGTAATCACGTTATATACTATTACGTTATGACGTAAAACGTTATATTCTATTACGTTATTACGTATAACGTTATATCGCATCACTATATGACGTACGATGTTTTATACTATTACGTTATAACGTTTAGCGTTATGTTGCATTACTATATGATGCATAACGTTATATACTATTACGTTATGACGTATAACGTTATATACTATTACGTTATAATGTATAAAGTTATATCGCATCACAATATGAGGTATAACGTTATATACTATTACGTTATAACCTATAACGTTATATTCTATTACGTTATGTCGTATAACGTTATTTACTATTAGGTTATATGGTATAACGTTATATCGCATCATTATATGACGTATAACGATATATTGCATCACAATATGGCGTATAACGTTATATACTATTACGTAATTACGTATAATGTTATATCGCATCACTATATGACGTATGACGTTTTATTGCCTCTCTTTCGGTCGTATAACGATATATTGCAACACTATATGACGTATAACGTTATATACTATTACGTTATGACGTATCACGTTATATACAATTATGTTATAACGTATAAAGTTATATCGCATCACTATAGGACCTATAACGTTATATTGCACCACTATATGACGTATAACGTTGTATACTATTACGTTATAATGTATAACGTTATATTCCATCACTATGAGACCTATAACGTTATATTGCACCACTATATGACCTATAACGTTATATACTATTAAGTTATGTCGTATAACGTTATATACTATTACGTTACGACGTATAACGTTATATACTATTACGTTATAATGTATAAAGTTATATCGCATCACAATATGAGGTATAACGTTATATACTATTACGTTATAACCTATAACGTTATATTCTATTACGCTATGTCGTATAACGTTATTTACTATTAGGTTATATGGTATAACGTTATATCGCATCATTATATGACGTATAACGATATATTGCACCACTATATGACGTATCACGTTATATACAATTTTGTTATAACGTATAAAGTTATATCGGATCACAATATGAGGTATAACGTTATATACTATTACGTTATAACCTATAACGTTATATTCTATTACGTTATGTCGTATAACTTTATATACTATTACGTTATGACGTATAACGTTATATACTATTACGTTATGACGTATAACGTTATATACTATTACGTTATTACGTATAACGTTATATACTATTACGTTATGACGTATAACGTTATGTACTATTACGTTATGACGTATATTGTTATATACTATTACGTTATAATGTATAACGTTATATTCCATCACTATAGGACCTATAACGTTATATCGCATCACTATATGACGTATAACGATATATTGCATCACTATATGACGTATAACGTTATATACTATTACGTTATGACGTATAACGTTATATACTATTACGTTATAATGTATAACGTTATATTCCATCACTATAGGACCTATAACGTTATATTGCACCACTATATGACGTATAACGTTGTATACTATTACGTTATAATGTATAACGTTATATTCCATCACTATGAGACCTATAACGTTATATTGCACCACTATATGACCTATAACGTTATATACTATTAAGTTATGTCGTATAACGTTATATACTATTACGTTACGACGTATAACGTTATATACTATTACGTTATAATGTATAACGTTATATTCCATCACTATAGGACCTATAACGTTATATTGCACCACTATATGACGTATAACGTTATATATTATTACGTTATGACGTCTAACGTTATATACTATTACGTTATGACGTATAACGTTATATGCTATTACGTCAGAACGTATAACGTTATATTCCATCACTATAGGACCTATAACGTTATATCGCATCACTATATGACGTATAACGATATATTGCATCACTATATGACGTATAACGTTATATACTATTACAGTGTAAGGTATAACGTCATATACTATTAGATTACAAGGTATAACTTTGTATTGCATAACTATAGGACGTATAACGACATATTGCATCACTATATGGCGTATAACGTTATATAATATTACGTTATAATGTATAACGTTATATTCCATCACTGTAGGACCTATAACGTTATAGTGCACCACTATATGACGTATAGCGTTATATACCATTACGTTATTACGTATAACGTTATATCGCAACACTATATGACGAGCGATGTTTTATACTATTACGTTATAACGTTTACCGTTATATTGCATTACTATATGATGCATAACGTTATATACTATTACGTTATGACGTATAACGTTATATACTATTACGTTATGACGTATAACGTTATATACTATTACGTTATAATGTATAACGTTATATTCCATCACTATAAGACCTATAACGTTATATTGCACCACTATATGACGTATAACGTTATATACTATTACGTTATAATGTATAACGTTATATTCCATCACTATGAGACCTATAACGTTATATTGCACCACTATATGACGTATAACGGTATATACTATTACGTTATGACGTATAACGTTATGTATTATTACGTTTAATACTATAACGTTATATTCCATCACTATAGGACCTATAACGTTATATCGCATCACTATATGACGTATAACGATATATTGCGTCACTATATGACGTATAACGTTATATACTATTACATTATAAGGTATAACGTCATATACTATTAGATTATAAGGTATAACGTTATATTGCATAACTATAGGACGTATAACGATATATTGCATCACTATATGGCGTATAACGTTATATACTATTACGTTATAACGTATAACGTTATATTCCATCACTGTAGGACCTATAACGTTATAGTGCACCACTATATGACGTATAGCGTTATATACCATTACGTTATTACGTATAACGTTATATCGCAACACTATATGACGTGCGACGTTTTATACTATTACGTTATAACGTTTACCGTTATATTGCATTACTATATGATGCATAACGTTATATACTATTACGTTATGACGTATAACGTTATATACTATTACGTTATGACGTATAACGTTATATACTATTACGTTATAATGTATAACGTTATATTCCATCACTATAAGACCTATAACGTTATATTGCACCACTATATGACGTATAACGTTATATACTATTACGTTATAATGTATAACGTTATATTCCATCACTATGAGACCTATAACGTTATATTGCACCACTATATGACGTATAACGGTATATACTATTACGTTATGACGTATAACGTTGTGTATTATTACGTTTAATACTATAACGTTATATTCCATCACTATAGGACCTATAACGTTATATCGCATCACTATATGACGTATAACGATATATTGCATCACTATATGACGTATAACGTTATATACTATTACATTATAAGGTATAACGTCATATACTATTAGGTTACAAGGTATAACGTTGTATTGCATAACTATAGGACGTATAACGACATATTGCATCACTATATGGCGTATAACGTTATATACTATTACGTCATAATGTATAACGTTATATTCCATCACTGTAGGACTTATAACGATATAGTGCACCACTATATGACGTATAGCGTTATATACCATTACGTTACTACGTATAACGATATATCGCATCACTATATGACGTGCGATGTTTTATACTATTACGTTATAACGTTTACCGTTATATTGCATTACTATATGATGCATAACGTTATATACTATTACGTTATGACGTATAACGTTATATACTATTACGTTATGACGTATAACGTTATATACTATTACGTTATAATGTATAACGTTATATGCCATCACTATAAGACCTATAACGTTATATTGCACCACTATATGACGTATAACGTTATATACTATTACGTTATGACGTATAACGCTATATACTGTTACGTTATGTCGTATAACGTTATATACTATTACGTTATAATGTATAACGTTATATTCCATCACTGTAGGACCTACAACGTTATAGTGCACCATTATATGACGAATAGCGGCATATACCATTACGTTATTACGTTTAACGTTATATCGCATCACTATATGACGTACGATGTTTTATACTATTACGTTATGACGTATAACGTTATATCGCATCACTATACGACGTATAACGTTTTATTGCCTCTCTTTCGGTCGTATAACAATATATTGCATCACTGTATGACGTATAACGTTATATACTATTACGTTATAACGTATCGCGGTGTATACAATTATGTTATAACGTATAAAATTATATCGCATCACAATATGAGGTATAACATTATATTGCATCACTATATGACGTATAACGATATATTGCATCACTATATGACGTATAACGTTATATTCTATTACGTTATAACGTTTAACGTTATATTGCATCACTATATGATGTATAAGGTTATATACTATTACGTTATGACATATAACGTTATATGCTATTACGTCAGAATGTATAACGTTATATTCCATCACTATAGGGCCTATAACGATTAATCTCCTCACTGTATGACGTATAACGATATATTGCATCACTATATGACGTATAACGTTATATACTATTACGTTATAACCTATAACGTTATATTCTATTACGTTATGTCGTATAACGTTATATACTATTAGGTTATATGGTATAACATTATATCGCATCACTATATGACGTATAACGATATATTGCATCACTATATGACGTATAACGTTATATACTATTACGTTATGACGTAAAACGTTATATTCTATTACGTTATTACGTATAACGTTATATCGCATCACTATATGACGTACGATGTTTTATACTATTACGTTATAACGTTTAGCGTTATGTTGCATTACTATATGATGCATAACGTTATATACTATTACGTTATGACGTATAACGTTATATTCCATCACTGTAGGACCTATAACGTTATAGTGCACCACTATATGACGTATAGCGTTATATACTATTACGTTATAATGTATAACGTTATATTCCAACACTATGAGACCTATAACGTTATATTGCACCACTATATGACCTATAACGTTATATACTATTACGTTATGTCGTATAACGTTATATACTATTACGTTACGAAGTAAAACGTTATATACTATTACGTTATAACCTATAACGTTATATTCTATTACGTTATGTCGTATAACGTTATTTACTATTAGGTTATATGGTATAACGTTATATCGCATCATTATATGACGTATAACGTTATATACTATTACGTTATGACGTATCACGTTATATACAATTATGTTATAACGTATAAAGTTATATCGCATCACAATATGAGGTATAACGTTATATACTATTACGTTATAACCTATAACGTTATATTCTATTACGTTATGTCGTATAACGTTATTTACTATTAGGTTATATGGTATAACGTTATATCGCATCATTATATGACGTATAACGATATATTGCACCACTATATGACGTATCACGTTATATACAATTATGTTATAACGTATAAAGTTATATCGCATCACAATATGAGGTATAACGTTATATACTATTACGTTATAACCTATAACGTTATATTCTATTACGTTATGTCGTATAACTTTATATACTATTACGTTATGACGTAAAACGTTATATACTATTATGTTATAACGTATAACGTTATATTCCATCACTATAGGACCCTTTAACGTTATATTGCAACCACTATATGACGTATAACGTTATATACTATTACGTTATTACGTATAACGTTATATACTATTACGTTATTACGTATAACGTTATATGCTATTACGTTATGACGTATAACGTTATGTACTATTACGTTATGACGTATATTGTTATATACTATTACGTTATAATGTATAACGTTATATTCCATCACTATAGGACCTATAACGTTATATCGCATCACTATATGACGTATAACGATATATTGCATCACTATATGACGTATAACGTTATATACTATTACGTTATGACGTATAACGTTATATACTATTACGTTATAATGTATAACGTTATATTCCATCACTATAGGACCTCTAACGTTATATTGCACCACTATATGACGTATAACGTTATATTCCAACACTATGAGACCTATAACGTTATATTGCACCACTATATGACCTATAACGTTATATACTATTACGTTATGTCGTATAACGTTATATACTATTACGTTACGAAGTAAAACGTTATATACTATTACGTTATAATGTATAACGTTATATGCCATCACTATAAGACCTATAACGTTATATTGCACCACTATATGACGTATAACGTTATATACTATTACGTTATAATGTGTAACGTTATATTCCATCACTATGAGACCTATAACGTTATATTGCACCACTATATGACGTATAACGGTATATACTATTACGTTATGGCGTGTAACGTTATGTATTATTACGTTTTATACTATAACGTTATATTCCATCACTATAGGACCTATAACGTTATATCGCATCACTATATGACGTATAACGATATATTGCATCACTATATGACGTATAACGTTATATACTATTACATTGTAAGGTATAACGCCATATACTATTAGATTACAAGGTATAACTTTGTATTGCATAACTATAGGACGTATAACGACATATTGCATCACTATATGGCGTATAACGTTATATACTATTACGTTATAATGTATAACGTTATATTCCATCACTATAAGACCTATAACGTTATATTGCACCACTATATGACGTATAACGTTATATACTATTAAGTTATGACGTATAACGTTGTATACTATTACGTTATGACGTATAACGTTATATACTATTACATTGTAAGGTATAACGTCATATACTATTAGATTACAAGGTATAACTTTGTATTGCATAACTATAGGACGTATAACGACATATTGCATCACTATATGGCGTATAACGTTATATACTATTACGTTATAATGTATAACGTTATATTCCATCACTGTAGGACCTATAACGTTATAGTGCACCACTATATGACGTATAGCGTTATATACCACTACGTTATTACGAATAACGTTATATCGCATCACTATATGACGTGCGATGTTTTATACTATTTCGTTATAACGTTTACCGTTATATTGCATTACTATATGATGCATAACGTTATATACTATTACGTTATGACGTATAACGTTATATACTATTACGTTATGACGTATAACGTTATATACTATTACGTTATGACGTATAACGTTATATACTATTACGTTATAATGTATAACGTTATATTCCATCACTATAATACCTATAACGTTATATTGCACCACTATATGACGTATAACGTTATATACTATTAAGTTATGACGTATAACGTTATTTACTATTACGTTATGACGTAAAACGTTATATACTATTACGTTATAATGTATAACGTTATATGCCATCACTATAAGACCTATAACGTTATATTGCACCACTATATGACGTATAACGTTATATACTATTACGTTATGACGTATAACGTTATATACTATTACGTTATAACGTATAACGTTATATACTATTACGTTATAATGTATAACGTTATATTCCATCACTGTAGGACCTATAACGTTATAGTGCACCACTATTTGACGAATAGCGTTATATACCATTACGTTATTACGTTTAACGTTATATCGCATCACTATATGACGTACGATGTTTTATACTATTACGTTATGACGTATAACGTTATATCGCATCACTATATGACGTATAACGTTTTATTGCCTCTCTTTCGGTCGTATAACAATATATTGCATCACTGTATGACGTATAACATTATATACTATTACGTTATGACGTATCGCGTTGTATACAATTATGTCATAACGTATAAAATTATATTGCATCACAATATGAGGTATAACATTATATTGCATCACTATATGACGTATAACGATATATTGCATCACTATATGACGTATAACGTTATATACTATTACGTTATAACGTATAACGTTATATACTATTACGTTATAATGTATAACGTTATATTCCATCACTATAGGACCTATAACGTTATATTGCACCACTATATGACGTACAACGTTATATACTATTACGTTATGACGTAAAACGTTATATACTATTACGTTATTACGTATAACGTTATATCGCATCACTATATGACGTACGATGTTTTATACTATTACGTTATAACGTTTAGCGTTATGTTGCATTACTATATGATGCATAACGTTATATACTATTACGTTATGACGTATAACGTTATATTCCATCACTGTAGGACCTATAACGTTATAGTGCACCACTATATGACGTATAGCGTTATATACTATTACGTTATAATGTATAACGTTATATTCCAACACTATGAGACCTATAACGTTATATTGCACCACTATATGACCTATAACGTTATATACTATTACGTTATGTCGTATAACGTTATATACTATTACGTTACGAAGTAAAACGTTATATACTATTACGTTATAACCTATAACGTTATATTCTATTACGTTATGTCGTATAACGTTGTTTAATATTAGGTTATATGGTATAACGTTATATCGCATCATTATATGACGTATAACGATATATTGCATCACAATATGGCGTATAACGTTATATACTATTACGTAATTACGTATAATGTTATATCGCATCACTATATGACGTATGACGTTTTATTGCCTCTCTTTCGGTCGTATAACGATATATTGCAAAACTATATGACGTATAACGTTATATACTATTACGTTATGACGTATCACGTTATATACAATTATGTTATAACGTATAAAGTTATATCGCATCACAATATGAGGTATAACGTTATATACTATTACGTTATAACCTATAACGTTATATTCTATTACGTTATGTCGTATAACGTTATTTACTATTAGGTTATATGGTATAACGTTATATCGCATCATTATATGACGTATAACGATATATTGCACCACTATATGACGTATCACGTTATATACAATTATGTTATAACGTATAAAGTTATATCGCATCACAATATGAGGTATAACGTTATATACTATTACGTTATAACCTATAACGTTATATTCTATTACGTTATGTCGTATAACTTTATATACTATTACGTTATGACGTAAAACGTTATATACTATTACGTTATGACGTATAACGTTATATTCCATCACTATAGGACCTATAACGTTATATTGCAACCACTATATGACGTATAACGTTATATACTATTACGTTATTACGTATAACGTTATATACTATTACGTTATTACGTATAACGTTATATGCTATTACGTTATGACGTATAACGTTATGTACTATTACGTTATGACGTATATTGTTATATACTATTACGTTATAATGTATAACGTTATATTCCATCACTATAGGACCTATAACGTTATATCGCATCACTATATGACGTATAACGATATATTGCATCACTATATGACGTATAACGTTATATACTATTACGTTATGACGTATAACGTTATATACTATTACGTTATAATGTATAACGTTATATTCCATCACTATAGGACCTCTAACGTTATATTGCACCACTATATGACGTATAACGTTATATACTATTACGTTATAATGTATAACGTTATATTCCAACACTATGAGACCTATAACGTTATATTGCACCACTATATGACCTATAACGTTATATACTATTACGTTATGTCGTATAACGTTATATACTATTACGTTACGAAGTAAAACGTTATATACTATTACGTTATAATGTATAACGTTATATGCCATCACTATAAGACCTATAACGTTATATTGCACCACTATATGACGTATAACGTTATATACTATTACGTTATGACGTATAACGTTATATTCCATCACTATGAGACCTATAACGTTATATTGCACCACTATATGACGTATAACGGTACATACTATTACGTTATGGCGTGTAACGTTATGTATTATTACGTTTTATACTATAACGTTATATTCCATCACTATAGGACCTATAACGTTATATCGCATCACTATATGACGTATAACGATATATTGCATCACTATATGACGTATAACGTTATATACTATTACATTGTAAGGTATAACGCCATATACTATTAGATTACAAGGTATAACTTTGTATTGCATAACTATAGGACGTATAACGACATACTGCATCACTATATGGCGTATAACGTTATATACTATTACGTTATAATGTATAACGTCATATTCCATCACTATAGGACCTATAACGTTATATTGCACCACTATATGACGTATAACGTTATATACTATTACGTTATAATGTGTAACGTTATATTCCATCACTATGAGACCTATAACGTTATATTGCACCACTATATGACGTATAACGGTATATACTATTGCGTTATGGCGTGTAACGTTATGTATTATTACGTTTTATACTATAACGTTATATTCCATCACTATAGGACCTATAACGTTATATCGCATCACTATATGACGTATAACGATATATTGCATCACTATATGACGTATAACGTTATATACTATTACATTGTAAGGTATAACGCCATATACTATTAGATTACAAGGTATAACTTTGTATTGCATAACTATAGGACGTATAACGACATATTGCATCACTATATGGCGTATAACGTTATATACTATTACGTTATAATGTATAACGTTATATTCCATCACTGTAGGACCTATAACGTTATAGTGCACCACTATATGACGTATAGCGTTATATACCATTACGTTATTACGAATAACGTTATATCGCATCACTATATGACGTGCGATGTTTTATACTATTACGTTATAACGTTTACCGTTATATTGCATTACTATATGATGCATAACGTTATATACTATTACGTTATGACGTATAACGTTATATACTATTACGTTATGACGTATAACGTTATATACTATTACATTGTAAGGTATAACGTCATATACTATTAGATTACAAGGTATAACTTTGTATTGCATAACTATAGGACGTATAACGACATATTGCATCACTATATGGCGTATAACGTTATATACTATTACGTTATAATGTATAACGTTATATTCCATCACTATAAGACCTATAACGTTATATTGCACCACTATATGACGTATAACGTTATATACTATTAAGTTATGACGTATAACGTTATATACTATTACGTTATGACGTATAACGTTATATACTATAACATTGTAAGGTATAACGTCATATACTATTAGATTACAAGGTATAACTTTGTATTGCATAACTATAGGACGTATAACGACATATTGCATCACTATATGGCGTATAACGTTATGTACTATTACGTTATAATGTATAACGTTATATTCCATCACTGTAGGACCTATAACGTTATAGTGCACCACTATATGACGTATAGCGTTATATACCACTACGTTATTACGAATAACGTTATATCGCATCACTATATGACGTGCGATGTTTTATACTATTACGTTATAACGTTTACCGTTATATTGCATTACTATATGATGCATAACGTTATATACTATTACGTTATGACGTATAACGTTATATACTATTACGTTATAATGTATAACGTTATATTCCATCACTATAATACCTATAACGTTATATTGCACCACTATATGACGTATAACGTTATATACTATTAAGTTATGACGTATAACGTTATATACTATTACGTTATGACGTAAAACGTTATATACTATTACGTTATAATGTATAACGTTATATCGCATCACTATATGACGCATAACGATATATTGCATAACTATATGACGTATAACGTTATATACTATTACATTGTAAGGTATAACGTCGTATACTATTAGATTACAAGGTATAACTTTGTATTGCATAACTATATGACGTATAACGACATACTGCATCACTATATGGCGTATAACGTTATATACTATTTCGTTATAATGTATAACGTTATATTCCAACACTGTAGGACCTATAACGTTATAGTGCACCACTATATGACGTATAGCGTTATATACCATTACGTTATTACGTATAACGTTATATCGCATCACTATATGACGTGCGATGTTTTATACTATTACGTTATAACGTTTACCGTTATATTGCATTACTATATGATGCATAACGTTATATACTATTACGTTATGACATATAACGTTATATACTATTACGTTATGACGTATAACGTTATATACTATTACGTTATAATGTATAACGTTATATTCCATCACTATAGGACCTATAACGTTATATTGCACCACTATATGACGTATAACGTTATATACTATTACGTTATAATGTGGAACGTTATATTCCATCACTATGAGACCTATAACGTTATATTGCACCACTATATGACGTATAACGGTATATACTATTACGTTATGGCGTGTAACGTTATGTATTATTACGTTTTATACTATAACGTTATATTCCATCACTATAGGACCTATAACGTTATATCGCATCACTATATGACGTATAACGATATATTGCATCACTATATGACGTATAACGTTATATACTATTACATTGTAAGGTATAACGTCATATACTATTAGATTACAAGGTATAACTTTGTATTGCATAACTATAGGACGTATAACGACATATTGCATCACTATATGGCGTATAACGTTATATACTATTACGTTATAATGTATAACGTTATATTCCATCACTGTAGGACCTATAACGTTATAGTGCACCACTATATGACGAATAGCGTTATATACCATTACGTTATTACGTTTAACGTTATATTGCACCACTATATGACGTATAACGTTATATACTATTACGTTATGACGTATAACGCTATATACTATTACGTTATGTCGCATAACGTTATATACTATTACGTTATAATGTATAACGTTATATTCCATCACTGTAGGACCTACAACGGTATAGTGCACCACTATATGACGAATAGCGGCATATACCATTACGTTATTACGTTTAACGTTATATCGCATCACTATATGACGTACGATGTTTTATACTATTACGTTATGACGTATAACGTTATATCGCATCACTATATGACGTATAACGTTATATACTATTACGTTATAACGTATAACGTTATTTACTATTACGTTATACTGTATAACGTTATATTCCATCACTATAGGACCTATAACGTTACATTGCACCACTATATGACGTAGAACGTTATATACTATTACGTTATGACGTAAAACGTTATATTCTATTACGTTATTACGTATAACGTTATATCGCATCACTATATGACGTACGATGTTTTATACTATTACGTTATAACGTTTAGCGTTATGTTGCATTACTATATGATGCATAACGTTATATACTATTACGTTATGACGTATAACGTTATATACTATTACGTTATAATGTATAAAGTTATGTCGCATCACAATATGAGGTATAACGTTATATACTATTACGTTATAACCTATAACGTTATATTCTATTACGTTATGTCGTATAACGTTATTTACTATTAGGTTATATGGTATAACGTTATATCGCATCATTATATGACGTATAACGATGTATTGCATCACAATATGGCGTATAACGTTATATACTATTACGTAATTACGTATAATGTTATATCGCATCACTATATGACGTATGACGTTTTATTGCCTCTCTTTCGGTCGTATAACGATATATTGCAACACTATATGACGTATAACGTTATATACTATTACGTTATGACGTATCACGTTATATAAAATTATGTTATAACGTATAAAGTTATATCGCATCACAATATGAGGTATAACGTTATATACTATTACGTTATAACCTATAACGTTATATTCTATTACGCTATGTCGTATAACGTTATTTACTATTAGGTTATATGGTATAACGTTATATCGCATCATTATATGACGTATAACGATATATTGCACCACTATATGACGTATCACGTTATATACAATTATGTTATAACGTATAAAGTTATATCGGATCACAATATGACGTATAACGTTATATACTATTACGTTATAACCTATAACGTTATATTCTATTACGTTATGTCGTATAACTTTATATACTATTACGTTATGACGTAAAACGTTATATACTATTACGTTATAATGTATAACGTTATATTCCATCACTATAGGACCTATAACGTTATATTGCACCACTATATGACGTATAACGTTATATACTATTACGTTATAATGTATAACGTTATATTCCATCACTATGAGACCTATAACGTTATATTGCACCACTATATGACGTATAACGGTATATACTATTACGTTATGACGTATAACGTTATGTATTATTACGTTTAATACTATAACGTTATATTCCATCACTATAGGATCTATAACGTTATATCGCATCACTATATGACGTATAACGATATATTGCATCACTATATGACGTATAACGTTATATACTATTACATTATAAGGTATAACGTCATATACTATTGGGTTACAAGGTATAACGTTGTATTGCATAACTATAGGACGTATAACGACATATTGCATCACTATATGGCGTATAACGTTATATACTATTACGTCATAATGTATAACGTTATATTCCATCACTGTAGGACTTATAACGATATAGTGCACCACTATATGACGTATAGCGTTATATACCATTACGTTATTACGTATAACGTTATATCGCATCACTATATGACGTGCGATGTTTTATACTATTACGTTATAACGTTTACCGTTATATTGCATTACTATATGATGCATAACGTTATATACTATTACGTTATGACGTATAACGTTATATACTATTACGTTATAATGTATAACGTTATATTCCATCACTATAAGACCTATAACGTTATATTGCACCACTATATGACGTATAACGTTATATACTATTAAGTTATGACGTATAACGTTATATACTATTACGTTATGACGTAAAACGTTATATACTATTACGTTATAATGTATAACGTTATATGCCATCACTATAAGACCTATAACGTTATATTGCACCACTATATGACGTATAACGTTATATACTATTACGTTATAATGTATAACGTTATATTCCATCACTGTAGGACCTATAACGTTATAGTGCACCACTATATGACGAATAGCGTTATATACCATTACGTTATTACGTTTAACGTTATATTGCACCACTATATGACGTATAACGTTATATACTATTACGTTATGACGTATAACGCTATATACTATTACGTTATGTCGCATAACGTTATATACTATTACGTTATAATGTATAACGTTATATTCCATCACTGTAGGACCTACAACGGTATAGTGCACCACTATATGACGAATAGCGGCATATACCATTACGTTATTACGTTTAACGTTATATCGCATCACTATATGACGTACGATGTTTTATACTATTACGTTATGACGTATAACGTTATATCGCATCACTATATGACGTATAACGTTTTATTGCCTCTCTTTCGCTCGTATAACAATATATTGCATCACTGTATGACGTATAACGTTATATACTATTACGTTATGACGTATCGCGTTGTATACAATTATGTTATAACGTATAAAATTATATCGCATCACAATATGAGGTATAACATTATATTGCATCACTATATGACGTATAACGATATATTGCATCACTATATGACGTATAACGTTATATTCTATTACGTTATAACGTTTAACGTTATATTGCATCACTATATGATGTATAAGGTTATATACTATTACGTTATGACATATAACGTTATATGCTATTACGTCAGAATGTATAACGTTATATTCCATCACTATAGGGCCTATAACGATTAATCTCCTCACTGTATGACGTATAACGATATATTGCATCACTATATGACGTATAACGTTATATACTATTACGTTATAACCTATAACGTTATATTCTATTACGTTATGTCGTATAACGTTATATACTATTAGGTTATATGGTATAACATTATATCGCATCACTATATGACGTATAACGATATATTGCATCACTATATGACGTATAACGTTATATACTATTACGTTATAACGTATAACGTTATTTACTATTACGTTATACTGTATAACGTTATATTCCATCACTATAGGACCTATAACGTTACATTGCACCACTATATGACGTAGAACGTTATATACTATTACGTTATGACGTAAAACGTTATATTCTATTACGTTATTACGTATAACGTTATATCGCATCACTATATGACGTACGATGTTTTATACTATTACGTTATAACGTTTAACGTTATGTTGCATTACTATATGATGCATAACGTTATATACTATTACGTTATGACGTATAACGTTATATACTATTACGTTATAATGTATAAAGTTATATCGCATCACAATATGAGGTATAACGTTATATACTATTACGTTATAACCTATAACGTTATATTCTATTACGTTATGTCGTATAACGTTATTTACTATTAGGTTATATGGTATAACGTTATATCGCATCATTATATGACGTATAACGATGTATTGCATCACAATATGGCGTATAACGTTATATACTATTACGTAATTACGTATAATGTTATATCGCATCACTATATGACGTATGACGTTTTATTGCCTCTCTTTCGGTCGTATAACGATATATTGCAACACTATATGACGTATAACGTTATATACTATTACGTTATGACGTATCACGTTATATACAATTATGTTATAACGTATAAAGTTATATCGCATCACAATATGAGGTATAACGTTATATACTATTACGTTATAACCTATAACGTTATATTCTATTACGCTATGTCGTATAACGTTATTTACTATTAGGTTATATGGTATAACGTTATATCGCATCATTATATGACGTATAACGATATATTGCACCACTATATGACGTATCACGTTATATACAATTATGTTATAACGTATAAAGTTATATCGGATCACAATATGACGTATAACGTTATATACTATTACGTTATAACCTATAACGTTATATTCTATTACGTTATGTCGTATAACTTTATATACTATTACGTTATGACGTAAAACGTTATATACTATTACGTTATAATGTATAACGTTATATTCCATCACTGTAGGACCTATAACGTTATAGTGCACCACTATATGACGTATAGCGTTATATACCATTACGTTATTACGTATAACGTTATATCGCATCACTATATGACGTGCGATGTTTTATACTATTACGTTATAACGTTTACCGTTATATTGCATTACTATATGATGCATAACGTTATATACTATTACGTTATGACATATAACGTTATATACTATTACGTTATGACGTATAACGTTATGTACTATTACGTTATGACGTAAAACGTTATATACTATTACGTTATAATGTATAACGTTATATTCCATCACTATAAGGCCTATAACCTTATATACTATTACGTTATGACGTATAACGTTATATACTATTACGTTATAATGTATAACGTTATATTCCATCACTATAAGGCCTATAACGTTATATTGCACCACTATATGACGTATAACGGTATATACTATTACGTTATGACGTATAACGTTATATACTATTACGTTATAATGTATAACGTTATATTCCATCACTATAGGACCTATAACGTTATATTGCACCACTACATGACGTATAACGTTATATACTATTACGTTATAATGTATAACGTTATATTCCATCACTATGAGACCTATAACGTTATATTGCACCACTATATGACCTATAACGTTATATACTATTACGTTATGACGTATAACGTTATATACTATTACGTTACGACGTAAAACGTTATATACTATTACGTTATAATGTATAACGTTATATGCCATCACTATAAGACCTATAACGTTATATTGCACCACTATATGACGTATAACGATATATACTATTACGTTATGACGTCTAACGTTATATACTATTACGTTATGACGTATAACGTTATATACTATTACGTTATAACGTATAACGTTATATACTATTACGTTATAATGTATAACGTTATATTCCATCACTGTAGGACCTATAACGTTATAGTGCACCACTATTTGACGAATAGCGTTATATACTATTACGTTATAATGTATAACGTTATATTCCATCACTGTAGGACCTATAACGTTATATTGCACCACTATATGACGTACAACGTTATATACTATTACGTTATGACGTAAAACGTTATATACTATTACGTTATTACGTATAACGTTATATCGCATCACTATATGACGTACGATGTTTTATACTATTACGTTATAACGTTTAGCTTTATGTTGCATTACTATATGATGCATAACGTTATATATTATTACGTTATAATGTATAACGTTATATTCCATCACTGTAGGACCTATGACGTTATATTGCAACCACTACATGACGTATAACGTTATATACTATTACGTTATTACGTATAACGTTATATACTATTACGTTATGGCGTATAACGTTATATACTATTACGTTATAATGTATAACGTTATATTCCATCACTATGAGACCTAAAACGTTATATTGCACCACTGTATGACGTATAACGTTATATACTATTACGTTATGACGTATAACGTTATGTACTATTACGTTATGACGTATAACGTTATATACTATTACGTTATAATGTATAACGTTATATTCCATCACTATAAGACCTATAACTTTATATACTATTACGTTATGACGTATAACGTTATATACTATTACGTTATAATGTATATCGTTATATTCCATGACTATAAGGTCTATAACGTTATATTGCACCTCTATATGACGTATAACGTTATATACTATTACGTTATGACGTATAACGTTATGTATTATTACGTTTTATACTATAACGTTATATTCCATCACTATAGGACCTATAACGTTATATCGCATCACTATATGACGCATAACGATATATTGCATCACTATATGACGTATAACGTTATATACTATTACATTGTAAGGTATAACGTCGTATACTATTAGATTACAAGGTATAACTTTGTATTGCATAACTATAGGACGTATAACGACATACTGCATCACTATATGGCGTATAACGTTATATACTATTACGTTATAATGTATAACGTTATATTCCATCACTGTAGGACCTATAACGTTATAGTGCACCACTATATGACGTATAGCGTTATATACCATTACGTTATTACGTATAACGTTATATCGCATCACTATATGACGTGCGATGTTTTATACTATTACGTTATAACGTTTACCGTTATATTGCATTACTATATGATGCATAACGTTATATACTATTACGTTATGACATATAACGTTATATACTATTACGTTATGACGTATAACGTTATGTACTATTACGTTATGACGTATAACGTTATATACTATTACGTTATAATGTATAACGTTATATTCCATCACTATAAGGCCTATAACCTTATATACTATTACGTTATGACGTATAACGTTATATACTATTACGTTATAATGTATAACGTTATATTCCATCACTATAAGGCCTACAACGTTATATTGCACCACTATATGACGTATAACGGTATATACTATTACGTTATGACGTATAACGTTATATACTATTACGTTATAATGTATAACGTTATATTCCATCACTATAGGACCTATAACGTTATATTGCACCACTACATGACGTATAACGTTATATACTACGACGTTATAATGTATAACGTTATATTCCATCACTATGAGACCTATAACGTTATATTGCACCACTATATGACCTATAACGTTATATACTATTACGTTATGACGTATAACGTTATATACTATTACGTTACGACGTAAAACGTTATATACTATTACGTTATAATGTATAACGTTATATGCCATCACTATAAGACCTATAACGTTATATTGCACCAATATATGACGTATAACGTTATATACTATTACGTTATGACGTCTAACGTTATATACTATTACGTTATGACGTATAACGTTATATACTATTACGTTATGACGTATAACGTTATATACTATTACGTTATGACGTATAACGTTATATACTATTACGTTATGACGTATAACGTTATATACTATTACGTTATAATGTATAACGTTATATTCCATCACTATGAGAGCTATAACGTTATATTGCACCACTATATGACGTATAACGGTATATACTATTACGTTATGACGTGTAACGTTATGTATTATTACGTTTTATACTATAACGTTATATTCCATCACTATAGGACCTATAACGTTATATCGCATCATTATATGACGTATAACGATATACTGCATCACTATATGACGTATAACGTTATATACTATTACATTATAAGGTATAACGTCATATACTATTAGATTACAAGGTATAACTTTGTATTGCATAACTATAGGACGTATAACGACATATTGCTCACTATATGACGTATCACGTTATATACTATTACGTTATGACGTATAACGTTATATACTATTACGTTATGACGTAAAACGTTATATACTATTACGGTATAAGGCATAACGTTATATACTATTACGTTATATACTATAACGGTATATTCCATCACTATACGACCTATAACGTTACATTGCACCTCTATATGACGTATAACGTTATATACTATTACGTTTTGACGTATAACGTTATATACTATTACGTTATAAGGTTTAACGTCATATACTGTTAGGTTATAAGGTATAACGTTGTATTGCATAACTATAGGACGTAGAACGATATATTGCATCACTATAGGACGTATAACGATATATTGCATCACTATATGGCGTATAAACTTATAAAATATTACGTTATAATGTATAACGTTATATTCCATCACTATAGGGCGTATATCGTTATATTGCATCTCTATATGGCGTATAACGATATATAGCACCACTATATGGCGTATATAGTTATAAACTATTACGTTATAATGTATAACGTTATATTCCATCACTATAGGGTGTATAGCGCTGTATTGCATCTCTATATGACGTATAACGATTAATTGCATCACTATATGACGGATAACTTTATATACTAATACGTTATAACGTATAGCGTTATATACAATCACGTTATAACGTATAACGTTATATACCATTACGTTATAATGTATAACCTTATATTCCATCACTATAGGACCTGTAACGTTATATTGCACCACTATATGACGTATAACGTTATATACAATTATGTTATAACGTATAAAGTTATATCGCATCACAATATGAGGTATAACGTTATATACTATTACGTTATAACCTATAACGTTATATTCTATTACGTTATGTCGTATAACGTTATTTACTATTAGGTTATATGGTATAACGTTATATCGCATCATTATATGACGTATAACGATATATTGCACCACTATATGACGTATAACGTTATATACTATTACGTTATAACGTATAACGTTATATACCATTACGTTATAATGTATAACCTTATATTCCATCACTATAGGACCTGTAACGTTATATTGCACCACTATATGACGTATAACGTTATATACTATTACGTTATGACGTATAACGTTATATACTATTACGTTATAAGGTATAACGTCATATACTGTTAGGTTATAACGTATAACGTTGTATTGCATAACTATAGGACGTATAACGATATATTGCATCACAATATGGCGTATAACGTTTTATTGCCTCTCTTTCGGTCGCATAACGATATATTGCATCACTATATGACGTATAACGTTATATACTATTACGTTATGACGTATCACGTTATATACAATTATGTTATAACGTATAACGTTATATCGCATCACAATATGAGGTATAACGTTATATACTATTACGTTATAACCTATAACGTTATATTCTATTGCGTTATGTCGTATAACGTTATTTACTATTAGGTTATATGGTATAACGT
The DNA here is from genome assembly GCF_910591885.1 of Bombus terrestris. Lineage (NCBI taxonomy): Eukaryota > Metazoa > Arthropoda > Insecta > Hymenoptera > Apidae > Bombus > Bombus terrestris. Next base: position 370,327 of record NW_025963563.1, on the reverse strand, counting down.
TATATCGCATCATTATATGACGTATAACGATATATTGCACCACTATATAACGTATCACGTTATATACAATTATGTTATAACGTATAAAGTCATATCGCATCACAACATGAGGTATAACGTTATATACTATTACGTTATAACCTATAACGTTATATTCTATTACGTTATGTCGTATAACTTTATATACTATTAGGTTATATGGTATAACGTTATATCGACTCATTATATGACGTATAACGATATATTGCACCACTATATGACGTATATCGTTATATAGTATTACGTTATAACGTATAACGTTATATACAATTACGTTATGACGTATAACGTTGTATACTATTACGTTATGTCGTATAACGTTATATACTATTAGGTTATAAGGTATTACGTTGTATTGCATAGCTATATGCCGTATAACGATATATTGCATCACAATATGGCGTATAACGTTATATACTATTACGTTATTACGTATAACGTTATATACTATTACGTTATTACGTATAACGTTATATCGCATCACTATATGACGTATAACGTTTTATTGCCTCTCTTTCGGTCGTATAACGATATATTGCATCACTATATGACGTATAACGTTATATACTATTACGTTATGACGTATCACGTTATATACAATTATGTTATAACGTATAAAGTTATATCGCATCACAATATGAGGTATAACGTTATATTGCATCACTATATGACGTATAACGATATATTGCATCACTATATGACGTATAACGTTATATACTATTACGTTATAACGTATAACGTTATATACTATTACGTTATGACGTATAACGTTATATACTATTACGTCATAATGTATAACGTCATATACTGTTAGGTTATAAGGTATAACGTTGTATTGCATATCTATAGGACGTATAACGATATATTGCATCACAATATGACGTATAACGTTATATGCTATTACGTTAGAATGTATAACGTTATATTCCATCACTATAGGACCTATAACGTTTAATCTCCTCACTATATGACGTATAACGATATATTGCATCACTATATGACGTATAACGTTATATACTATTACGTTATAACCTATAACGTTATATTCTATTACGTAATGTCGTTATATACTATAAGGTTATATGGTATAACGTTATATCGCATCACTATATGACGTATAACGATATATTGCATCACTCTATGACGTATAACGTTATATATTATTATGTTATGACGTATAACGTTGTATTGCATCACTATAGGACGTGTAACGTTATATTGCATCACTATATGGCGTACGATGTTTTATACTATTACGTTATAACGTTTAACGTTATATTGCATTACAATATGATGTATAACGTTATATACTATTACGTTATGACGTATAACGTTATATACTATTACGTTATGACGTATAACTTTATGTACTATTACGTTATGACGTATAACGTTATATACTATTACGTTATAATGTATAACGTTATATTCCATCACTATAAGGCCTATAACGTTATATACTATTACGTTATGACGTATAACGTTATATACTATTACGTTATAATGTACAACGTTATATTCCATCACTATAAGGCCTATAACGTTATATTGCACCTCTATATGACGTATAACGTTATATACTATTACGTTATAATGTATAACGTTATATTCCATCACTATAAGGCCTATAACGTTATATACTATTACGTTATGACGTATAACGTTATATACTATTACGTTATAATGTATAACGTTATATTCTATCACTGTAGGACCTATAACGTTATAGTGCACCACTATATGACGTATAGCGTTATATACCATTACGTTATTACGTATAACGTTATATCGCATCACTATATGACGTGCGATGTTTTATACTATTACGTTATGACGTATAACGTTATATACTATTACGTTATAATGTACAACGTTATATTCCATCACCATAGGACCTATAAGGTTATATTGCACCACTATATGACGTATAACGTTATATACTACGACGTTATAATGTATAACGTTATATTCCATCACTATAAGGCCTATAACCTTATATACTATTACGTTATGACGTAAAACGTTATATACTATTACGTTATAATGTATAACGTTATATTCCATCACTATAAGGCCTATAACCTTATATACTATTACGTTATGACGTATAACGTTATATACTATTACGTTATAATGTATAACGTTATATTCCATCACTATAAGGCCTACAACGTTATATTGCACCACTATATGACGTATAACGGTATATACTATTACGTTATGACGTATAACGTTATATACTATTACGTTATAATGTATAACGTTATATTCCATCACTATAGGACCTATAACGTTATATTGCACCACTACATGACGTATAACGTTATATACTACGACGTTATAATGTATAACGTTATATTCCATCACTATGAGACCTATAACGTTATATTGCACCACTATATGACCTATAACGTTATATACTATTACGTTATGACGTATAACGTTATATACTATTACGTTACGACGTAAAACGTTATATACTATTGCGTTATAATGTATAACGTTATATGCCATCACTATAAGACCTATAACGTTATATTGCACCACTATATGACGTATAACGTTATATACTATTACGTTATGACGTCTAACGTTATATACTATTACGTTATGACGTATAACGTTATATACTATTAAGTTATGACGTATAACGTTATATACTATTACGTTATGACTTAAAACGTTATATACTATTACGTTATAATGTATAACGTTATATGCCATCACTATAAGACCTATAACGTTATATTGCACCACTGTATGACGTATAACGTTATATACTATTACGTTATGACGTATAACGTTATGTACTATTACGTTATGACGTAAAACGTTATATACTATTACGTTATAATGTATAACGTTATATTCCATCACTATAAGGCCTATAACCTTATATACTATTACGTTATGACGTATAACGTTATACACTATTACGTTATAATGTATAACGTTATATTCCATCACTATAAGGCCTACAACGTTATATTGCACCACTATATGACGTATAACGGTATATACTATTACGTTATGACGTATAACGTTATATACTATTACGTTATAATGTATAACGTTATATTCCATCACTATAGGAACTATAACGTTATATTGCACCACTACATGACGTATAACGTTATATACTACGACGTTATAATGTATAACGTTATATTCCATCACTATGAGACCTATAACGTTATATTGCACCACTATATGACCTATAACGTTATATACTATTACGTTATGACGTATAACGTTATATACTATTACGTTATAATGTATAACGTTATATTCCATCACTATAGGACCTATAACGTTATATTGCACCACTACATGACGTATAACGTTATATACTACGACGTTATAATGTATAACGTTATATTCCATCACTATAAGGCCTATAACGTTATATTGCACCACTATATGACGTATAACGGTATATTCTATTACGTTATTACGTATAACGTTATATCGCATCACTATATGACGTGCGATGTTTTATACTATTACGTTATGACGTATAACGTTATATACTATTACGTTATAATGTACAACGTTATATTCCATCACTATAATACCTATAAGGTTATATTGCACCACTATATGACGTATAACGTTATATACTACGACGTTATAATGTATAACGTTATATTCCATCACTATAAGGCCTATAACCTTATATACTATTACGTTGTGACGTATAACGTTATATACTATTACGTTATGACGTATAACGTTATGTACTATTACGTTATGACGTAAAACGTTATATACTATTACGTTATAATGTATAACGTTATATTCCATCACTATAAGGCCTATAACCTTATATACTATTACGTTATGACGTATAACGTTATATACTATTACGTTATAATGTATAACGTTATATTCCATCACTATAAGGCCTACAACGTTATATTGCACCACTATATGACGTATAACGGTATATACTATTACGTTATGACGTATAACGTTATATACTATTACGTTATAATGTATAACGTTATATTCCATCACTATAGGACCTATAACGTTATATTGCACCACTACATGACGTATAACGTTATATACTACGACGTTATAATGTATAACGTTATATTCCATCACTATGAGACCTATAACGTTATATTGCACCACTATTTGACCTATAACGTTATATACTATTACGTTATGACGTATAACGTTATATACTATTACGTTACGACGTAAAACGTTATATACTATTACGTTATAATGTATAACGTTATATGCCATCACTATAAGACCTATAACGTTATATTGCACCACTATATGACGTAAAACGTTATATACTATTACGTTATGACGTCTAGCGTTATATACAATTACGTTATAACGTATAACGTTATATACCATTACGTTATAATGTATAACGTTATATTCCATCACTATAGGACCTGTAACGTTATATTGCACCACTATATGACGTATAACGTTATATACTATTACGTTATAATGTATAACGTTATATTCCATCACTATGAGACCTATAACGTTATATTGCACCACTATATGACGTATAACGGTATATACTATTACGTTATGACGTGTAACGTTATGTATTATTACTTTTTATACTATAACGTTATATTCCATCACTATAGGACCTATAACGTTATATCGCATCACTATATGACGTATAACGATATATTGCATCACTATATGACGTATAACGTTATATACTATTACATTGTAAGGTATAACGTCATATACTATTAGATTACAAGGTATAACTTTGTATTGCTTAACTATAGGACGTATAAGGACATATTGCATCACTATATGGCGTATAACGTTATATACTATTACGTTATAATGTATAACGTCATATTCCATCACTGTAGGACCTATAACGTTATAGTGCACCACTATATGACGTATAGCGTTATATACCATTACGTTATTACGTATAACGTTATATCGCATCACTATATGACGTGCGATGTTTTTTACTATTACGTTATAACGTTTACCGTTATATTGCATTACTATATGATGCATAACGTTATATACTATTACGTTATGACGTATAACGTTATAGACTATTACGTTATGACGTATAACGTTATATACTATTACGTTATAATGTATAACGTTATATTCCATCACTGTAGGACCTATAACGTTATATTGCACCACTATATGACGTATAACGTTATATACTATTACGTTATGACGTCTAACGTTATATACTATTACGTTATGACGTATAACGTTATATACTATTAAGTTATGACGTATAACGTTATATACTATTACGTTATGACTTAAAACGTTATATACTATTACGTTATAATGTATAACGTTATATTCCATCACTATAAGGCCTACAACGTTATATTGCACCACTATATGACGTATAACGGTATATACTATTACGTTATGACGTATAACGTTATATACTATTACGTTATAATGTATAACGTTATATTCCATCACTATAGGACCTATAACGTTATATTGCACCACTACATGACGTATAACGTTATATACTACGACGTTATAATGTATAACGTTATATTCCATCACTATGAGACCTATAACGTTATATTGCACCACTATATGACCTATAACGTTATATACTATTACGTTATGACGTATAACGTTATATACTATTACGTTACGACGTAAAACGTTATATACTATTGCGTTATAATGTATAACGTTATATGCCATCACTATAAGACCTATAACGTTATATTGCACCACTATATGACGTATAACGTTATATACTATTACGTTATGACGTCTAACGTTATATACTATTACGTTATGACGTATAACGTTATATACTATTAAGTTATGACGTATAACGTTATATACTATTACGTTATGTCTTAAAACGTTATATACTATTACGTTATAATGTATAACGTTATATGCCATCACTATAAGACCTATAACGTTATATTGCACCACTGTATGACGTATAACGTTATATACTATTACGTTATGACGTATAACGTTATGTACTATTACGTTATGACGTAAAACGTTATATACTATTACGTTATAATGTATAACGTTATATTCCATCACTATAAGGCCTATAACCTTATATACTATTACGTTATGACGTATAACGTTATGCACTATTACGTTATAATGTATAACGTTATATTCCATCACTATAAGGCCTACAACGTTATATTGCACCACTATATGACGTATAACGGTATATACTATTACGTTATGACGTATAACGTTATATACTATTACGTTATAATGTATAACGTTATATTCCATCACTATAGGACCTATAACGTTATATTGCACCACTACATGACGTATAACGTTATATACTACGACGTTATAATGTATAACGTTATATTCCATCACTATGAGACCTATAACGTTATATTGCACCACTATATGACCTATAACGTTATATACTATTACGTTATGACGTATAACGTTATATACTATTACGTTATAATGTATAACGTTATATTCCATCACTATAGGACCTATAACGTTATATTGCACCACTACATGACGTATAACGTTATATACTACGACGTTATAATGTATAACGTTATATTCCATCACTATAAGGCCTATAACGTTATATTGCACCACTATATGACGTATAACGGTATATTCTATTACGTTATTACGTATAACGTTATATCGCATCACTATATGACGTGCGATGTTTTATACTATTACGTTATGACGTATAACGTTATATACTATTACGTTATAATGTACAACGTTATATTCCATCACTATAGGACCTATAAGGTTATATTGCACCACTATATGACGTATAACGTTATATACTACGACGTTATAATGTATAACGTTATATTCCATCACTATAAGGCCTATAACCTTATATACTATTACGTTGTGACGTATAACGTTATATACTATTACGTTATGACGTATAACGTTATGTACTATTACGTTATGACGTAAAACGTTATATACTATTACGTTATAATGTATAACGTTATATTCCATCACTATAAGGCCTATAACCTTATATACTATTACGTTATGACGTATAACGTTATATACTATTACGTTATAATGTATAACGTTATATTCCATCACTATAAGGCCTACAACGTTATATTGCACCACTATATGACGTATAACGGTATATACTATTACGTTATGACGTATAACGTTATATACTATTACGTTATAATGTATAACGTTATATTCCATCACTATAGGACCTATAACGTTATATTGCACCACTACATGACGTATAACGTTATATACTACGACGTTATAATGTATAACGTTATATTCCATCACTATGAGACCTATAACGTTATATTGCACCACTATTTGACCTATAACGTTATATACTATTACGTTATGACGTATAACGTTATATACTATTACGTTACGACGTAAAACGTTATATACTATTACGTTATAATGTATAACGTTATATGCCATCACTATAAGACCTATAACGTTATATTGCACCACTATATGACGTATAACGTTATATACTATTACGTTATGACGTCTAACGTTATATACTATTACGTTATGACGTATAACGTTATATACTATTACGTTATAATGTATAACGTTATATTCCATCACTATAGGACCTATAACGTTATATTGCACCACTATATGACGTATAACGTTATATACTATTACGTTATAATGTATAACGTTATATTCCATCACTATGAGACCTATAACGTTATATTGCACCACTATATGACGTATAACGGTATATACTATTACGTTATGACGTGTAACGTTATGTATTATTACGTTTTATACTATAACGTTATATTCCATCACTATAGGACCTATAACGTTATATCGCATCACTATATGACGTATAACGATATATTGCATCACTATATGACGTATAACGTTATATACTATTACATTGTAAGGTATAACGTCATATACTATTAGATTACAAGGTATAACTTTGTATTGCTTAACTATAGGACGTATAAGGACATATTGCATCACTATATGGCGTATAACGTTATATACTATTACGTTATAATGTATAACGTCATATTCCATCACTGTAGGACCTATAACGTTATAGTGCACCACTATATGACGTATAGCGTTATATACCATTACGTTATTACGTATAACGTTATATCGCATCACTATATGACGTGCGATGTTTTTTACTATTACGTTATAACGTTTACCGTTATATTGCATTACTATATGATGCATAACGTTATATACTATTACGTTATGACGTATAACGTTATATACTATTACGTTATGACGTATAACGTTATATACTATTACGTTATAATGTATAACGTTATATTCCATCACTGTAGGACCTATAACGTTATAGTGCACCACTATATGACGAATAGCGTTATATACCATTACGTTATTACGTTTAACGTTATATCGCATCACTATATGACGTACGATGTTTTATACTATTACGTTGTGACGTATAACGTTTTATTGCCTCTCTTTCGGTCGTATAACAATATATTGCATCACTGTATGACGTATAACGTTATATACTATTACGTTATGACGTATCGCGTTGTATACAATTATGTTATAACGTATAAAATTATATCGCATCACAGTATGAGGTATAACATTATATTGCATCACTATATGACGTATAACGATATATTGCATCACTATATGACGTATAACGTTATATACTATTACGTTATAACCTATAACGTTATATTCTATTACGTTATGTCGTATAACGTTATATACTATTAGGTTATATGGTATAACATTATATCGCATCACTATATGACGTATAACGATATATTGCATCACTATATGACGTATAACGTTATATACTATTACGTTATAATGTATAACGTTATATTCCATCACTATAAGGCCTATAACCTTATATACTATTACGTTATGACGTATAACGTTATATACTATTACGTTATAATGTATAACGTTATATTCCATCACTATAAGGCCTACAACGTTATATTGCACCACTATATGACGTATAACGGTATATACTATTACGTTATGACGTATAACGTTATATACTATTACGTTATAATGTATAACGTTATATTCCATCACTATAGGACCTATAACGTTATATTGCACCACTACATGACGTATAACGTTATATACTACGACGTTATAATGTATAACGTTATATTCCATCACTATGAGACCTATAACGTTATATTGCACCACTATATGACCTATAACGTTATATACTATTACGTTATGACGTATAACGTTATATACTATTACGTTACGACGTAAAACGTTATATACTATTGCGTTATAATGTATAACGTTATATGCCATCACTATAAGACCTATAACGTTATATTGCACCACTATATGACGTATAACGTTATATACTATTACGTTATGACGTCTAACGTTATATACTATTACGTTATGACGTATAACGTTATATACTATTAAGTTATGACGTATAACGTTATATACTATTACGTTATGACTTAAAACGTTATATACTATTACGTTATAATGTATAACGTTATATTCCATCACTATAAGACCTATAACGTTATATTGCACCACTGTATGACGTATAACGTTATATACTATTACGTTATGACGTATAACGTTATGTACTATTACGTTATGACGTAAAACGTTATATACTATTACGTTATAATGTATAACGTTATATTCCATCACTATAAGGCCTATAACCTTATATACTATTACGTTATGACGTATAACGTTATACATTATAACGTTATAATGTATAACGTTATATTCCATCACTATAAGGCCTACAACGTTATATTGCACCACTATATGACGTATAACGGTATATACTATTACGTTATGACGTATAACGTTATATACTATTACGTTATAATGTATAACGTTATATTCCATCACTATAGGACCTATAACGTTATATTGCACCACTACATGACGTATAACGTTATATACTACGACGTTATAATGTATAACGTTATATTCCATCACTATGAGACCTATAACGTTATATTGCACCACTATATGACCTATAACGTTATATACTATTACGTTATGACGTATAACGTTATATACTATTAAGTTACGACGTAAAACGTTATATACTATTACGTTATAATGTATAACGTTATATGCCATCACTATAAGACCTATAACGTTATATTGCACCACTATATGACGTATAACGTTATATACTATTACGTTATGACGTCTAACGTTATATACTATTACGTTATGACGTATAACGTCATATACTATTACGTTATGACGTATAACGTTATATACTATTACGTTATGATGTATAACGTTATATACTATTACGTTATAATGTATAACGTTATATTCCATCACTATAGGACCTATAACGTTATATTGTACCACTATATGACGTATAACGTTATATACTATTACGTTATAATGTATAACGTTATATTCCATCACTATGAGACCTAAAACGTTATATTGCACCACTATATGACGTATAACGGTATATACTATTACGTTATGACGTGTAACGTTATGTATTATTACGTTTTATACTATAACGTTATATTCCATCACTATAGGACCTATAACGTTATATCGCATCACTATATGACGTATAACGATATATTGCATCACTATATGACGTATAACGTTATATACTATTACATTGTAAGGTATAACGTCATATACTATTAGATTACAAGGTATAACTTTGTATTGCATAACTATAGGACGTATAAGGACATATTGCATCACTATATGGCGTATAACGTTATATACTATTACGTTATAATGTATAACGTCATATTCCATCACTGTCGGACCTATAACGTTATAGTGCACCACTATATGACGTATAGCGTTATATACCATTACGTTATTACGTATAACGTTATATCGCATCACTATATGACGTGCGATGTTTTTTACTATTACGTTATAACGTTTACCGTTATATTGCATTACTATATGATGCATAACGTTATATACTATTACGTTATGACGTATAACGTTATATACTATTACGTTATGACGTATAACGTTATATACTATTACGTTATAATGTATAACGTTATATTCCATCACTGTAGGACCTATAACGTTATAGTGCACCACTATATGACGAATAGCGTTATATACCATTACGTTATTACGTTTAACGTTATATCGCATCACTATATGACGTACGATGTTTTATACTATTACGTTGTGACGTATAACGTTTTATTGCCTCTCTTTCGGTCGTATAACAATATATTGCATCACTGTATGACGTATAACGTTATATACTATTACGTTATGACGTATCGCGTTGTATACAATTATGTTATAACGTATAAAATTATATCGCATCACAGTATGAGGTATAACATTATATTGCATCACTATATGACGTATAACGATATATTGCATCACTATATGACGTATAACGTTATATACTATTACGTTATAACGTATAGCGTTATATACAATTACGTTATAACGTATAACGTTATATACCATTACGTTATAATGTATAACCTTATATTCCATCACTATAGGACCTGTAACGTTATATTGCACCACTATATGACGTATAACGTTATATACAATTATGTTATAACGTATAAAGTTATATCGCATCACAATATGAGGTACAACGTTATATACTATTACGTTATAACCTATAACGTTATATTCTATTGCGTTATGTCGTATAACGTTATTTACTATTAGGTTATATGGTATAACGTTATATCGCATCATTATATGACGTATAACGATATATTGCACCACTATATGACGTATAACGTTATATACTATTACGTTATAACGTATAACGTTATATACTATTACGTTATATACTATAACGTTATATTCCATCACTATAGGACCTATAACGTTATATTGCACCACTATATGACGTATAACGATATATTGCATCACTATATGACGTATAACGTTATATACTATTACGTTATAAAATATAACGTTATATTCTATTACGTTATGCCGTATAACGTTATATACTATTAGGTTATATGGTATAACGTTATATCGTATCACTATATGACGTATAACGATATATTGCATCACTATATGACGTATAACGTTATGTACTATTACGTTATGACGTATAACGTTATATACTATTACGTTATAATGTATAACGTTATATTCCATCACTATAAGGCCTATAACGTTATATTGCACCACAATATGACGTATAACGTTATATACTATTACGTTATGACGTATAACATTATATACTATTACGTTATAATGTATAACGTTATATTCCATCACTATAGGACCTATAACGTTATATTGCACTACTATATGACGTATGACGTTATATACTATTACGTTATAATGTATAACGCTATATAATATTACGTTATGACGTATAACTTTATATACTATTACGTTATAATGTATAACGTTATATTCCATCACTATAAGACCTATAACGTTATATTGCACCACTATATGACGTATAACGTTATATACTATTATGTTATGACGTATAACGTCATATACTATTACGTTATGACGTAAAACGTTATATACTATTACGTTATAATGTATATCGTTATATGCCGTCACTATAAGACCTATAACTTTATATTGCACCACTATACGACGTATAACGCTATATACTATTACGTTATGACGTATAACATTATATACTATTACGTTATAATGTATAACGTTATATTCCATCACTATACGACCTATAACGTTATATTGCACCACTATATGACGTATAACGTTATATACTATTACGTTATAATGTATAACGCTATATTCCATCACTATGGCACCTATAGCGTTTTATTGCACCACTATATGACCTATAACGTTATATACTATTACGTTATGACGTAAAACGTTATATACTATTACGTTATAACGTATGACGTTATATGCCATCACTATAAGACCTATAACGTTATATTTCACCACTATATGACGTATAACGTTATATACTATTACGTTATGACGTAAAACGTTATATACTATTACGGTATAAGGCATAACGTTATATACTATTACGTTATATACTATAACGGTATATCCCATCACTATACGACCTATAACGTTACATTGCACCTCTATATGACGTATAACGTTATATACTATTACGTTTTGACGTATAACGTTATATACTATTACGTTATAAGGTTTAACGTCATATACTGTTAGGTTATAAGGTATAACGTTGTATTGCATAACTATAGGACGTAGAACGATATATTGCATCACTATAGGACGTATAACGATATATAGCACCACTATATGGCGTATATAGTTATAAACTATTACGTTATAATGTATAACGTTATATTGCATCACTATAGGGTGTATATCGTTGTATTGCATCTCTATATGACGTATAACGATTAATTGCATCACTATATGACGTATAACGTTATATACTAATACGTTATAACGTATAGCGTTATATACAATCACGTTATAACGTATAACGTTATATACCATTACGTTATAATGTATAACCTTATATTCCATCACTATAGGACCTGTAACGTTATATTGCACCACTATATGACGTATAACGTTATATACAATTATGTTATAACGTATAAAGTTATATCGCATCACAATATGAGGTACAACGTTATATACTATTACGTTATAACCTATAACGTTATATTCTATTGCGTTATGTCGTATAACGTTATTTACTATTAGGTTATATGGTATAACGTTATATCGCATCATTATATGACGTATAACGATATATTGCACCACTATATGACGTATAACGTTATATACTATTACGTTATAACGTATAACGTTATGTACTATTACCTTATATACTATAACGTTATATTCCATCACTATAAGACCTATAACGTTATATTGCACCACTATATGACGTATAACGATATATTGCACCACTATATGACGTATAACGTTATATACTATTACGTTATAAAATATAACGTTATATTCTATTACGTTATGCCGTATAACGTTATATACTATTAGGTTATATGGTATAACGTTATATCGTATCACTATATGACGTATAACGATATATTGCATCACTATATGACGTATAACGTTATGTACTATTCCGTTATGACGTATAACGTTATATACTATTACGTTATAATGTATAACGTTATATTCCATCACTATAAGGCCTATAACGTTATATTGCACCACAATATGACGTATAACGTTATATACTATTACGTTATGACGTATAACATTATATACTATTACGTTATAATGTATAACGTTATATTCCATCACTATAGGACCTATAACGTTATATTGCACTACTATATGACGTATGACGTTATATACTATTACGTTATAATGTATAACGCTATATAATATTACGTTATGACGTATAACTTTATATACTATTACGTTATAATGTATAACGTTATATTCCATCACTATAAGACCTATAACGTTATATTGCACCACTATATGACGTATAACGTTATATACTATTAGGTTATGACGTATAACGTCATATACTATTACGTTATGACGTAAAACGTTATATACTATTACGTTATAATGTATATCGTTATATGCCGTCACTATAAGACCTATAACTTTATATTGCACCACTATACGACGTATAACGCTATATACTATTACGTTATGACGTATAACATTATATACTATTACGTTATAATGTATAACGTTATATTCCATCACTATACGACCTATAACGTTATATTGCACCACTATATGACGTATAACGTTATATACTATTACGTTATAATGTATAACGCTATATTCCATCACTATGGCACGTATAGCGTTTTATTGCACCACTATATGACCTATAACGTTATATACTATTACGTTATGACGTAAAACGTTATATACTATTACGTTATAACGTATGACGTTATATGCCATCACTATAAGACCTATAACGTTATATTGCACCACTATATGACGTATAACGTTATATACTATTACGTTATGACGTATAACGTTATATACTATTACGTTATGACGTATAACGTTATATACTATTACGTTATAATGTATAACGTTGTATTCCATGACTATAAGGCCTATAACGTGATATTGCACCACTTTATGACGTATAACGTTATATACTATTAAGTTATGACGTGTAACGTTACGTACTATTACGTTATGACGTATAACGTTATATACTATTACGTTATAATGTATAACGTTATATTCCATCTCTACAAGGCCTATAACGTTATATTGCACCACAATATGACGTATAACGTTATATACTATTACGTTATGACGTATAACATTATATACTATTACGTTATAATGTATAACGTTATATTCCATCACTATAGGACCTATAACGTTATATTGCACCACTATATGACGTATAACGTTATATACTATTACGTTATAATGTATAACGTTATATTCCATCACTATAAGGCCTATAACGTGATACTGCACCACTATATGACGTATAACGTTATATACTATTACGTTATGACGTATAACGTTATGTACTATTACGTTATATACTATAACGTTATATTCCATCACTATAGGACCTATAACGTTATATCGCATCACTATATGACGTATAACGATATATTGCATCACTATATGACGTATAACGTTATATACTATTACGTTATAAAATATAACGTCATATACTATTACGTTATGACGTAAAACGTTATATACTATTACGTTATAATGTATAACGTTATATGCCGTCACTATAAGACCTATAACTTTATATTGCACCACTATATGACGTATAACGTTATATACTATTACGTTATGACGTATAACGTTATGTACTATTATGTTATGACGTATAACGTTATATACTATTACGTTATAATGTATAACGTTATATTCCATCACTATAGGACCTATAACGTTATATCGCATCACTATATGACGTATAACGATATATTGCATCACTATATGACGTATAACGTTATATACTATTACGTTATAACCTATAACGTTATATTCTTTTACGTTATGTCGTATAACGTTTTATACTATTAGGTTATATGGTATAACGTTATATCGCATCACTATATGACGTATAACGATATATTGCATCACTATATGACGTATAACGTTATATACTATTACGTTATAACGTATAACGTTATATACTATTACGTTATAATGTATAACGTTATATTCCATCACTATAGGACCTATAACGTTATATTGCACCACTATATGACGTACAACGTTATATACTATTACGTTATAACGTATAACGTTATATACTATTACGTTATAATGTATAACGTTATATTCCATCACCATAGGACCTATAACGTTATATTGCACCACTATATGACGTACAACGTTATATACTATTACGTTATGACGTAAAACGTTATATACTATTACGTTATTACGTATAACGTTATATCGCATCACTATATGACGTACGATGTTTTATACTATTACGTTATAACGTTTAGCGTTATGTTGCATTACTATATGATGCATAACGTTATATACTACTACGTTATAATGTATAACGTTATATTCCATCACTATAGGACCTATAACGTTATATTGCAACCACTATATGACGTATAACGTTATATACTATTACGTTATTACGTATAACGTTATATACTATTACGTTATGACGTAAAACGTTATATACTATTACGTTATAACGTATAACGTTATATGCCATCACTATAAGACCTATAACGTTATATTGCATCACTATATGACGTATAACGTTATATACTATTACGTTATGACGTATAACGTTATATACTATTACGTTATGACGTATATCGTTATATACTATTACGTTATAATGTATAACGTTGTATTCCATCACTATAAGGCCTATAACGTGATATTGCACCACTTTATGACGTATAACGTTATATACTATTAAGTTATGACGTATAACGTTATGTACTATTACGTTATGACGTATAACGTTATATACTATTACGTTATAATGTATAACGTTATATTTCATCACTATAAGGCCTATAACGTTATATTGCACCACAATATGACGTATAACGTTATATACTATTACGTTATTACGTATAACGTTACATACTATTACGTTATAACGTATAAAATTATATCGCATCACAATATGAGGTATAACACTATATTGCATCACTATATGACGTATAACGATATATTGCATCACTATGTGACGTATAACGTTATATACTATTACGTTATAACGTATAACGTTATATACTATTACGTTATGTCGTATAACGTTATATACTATTAGGTTATAAGGTATAACGTTATATCGCATGACTATATGACGTACGATGTTTTATACTATTACGTTATAACGTTTAACGTTATATTGCATCACTATATGATGTACAAGGTTATATACTATTACGTTATGACGTATAACGTTATATGCTATTACGTCAGAACGTATAACGTTATATTCCATCACTATAGGACCTATAACGTTTAATCTCCTCACTATATGACGTATAACGATATATTGCATCACTATATGACGTATAACGTTATATACTATTAGGTTATAAGGTATAACGTTATATCGCATGACTATATGACGTACGATGTTTTATACTATTACGTTATAACGTTTAACGTTATATTGCATCGCTATATGACGTATAACGTTATATACTATTACGTTATGACGTATAACGTTACATACTATTACGTTATAATGTATAACGTTATATTCCATCACTATAGGACCTATAACGTTATATTGCAACCACTATATGACGTATAACGTTATATACTATTACGTTATTACGTATAACGTTATATACTATTACGTTATGACGTAAAAAGTTATATACTATTACGTTATAATGTATAACGTTATATTCCATCACTATAGGACCTATAACGTTATATTGCAACCACTACATGACGTATAACGTTATATACTATTACGTTATTACGTATAACGTTATATACTATTACGTTATTACGTATAACGTTATATACTATTACGTTATGACGTATAACGTTATGTACTATTACGTTATGACGTATAATGTTATATACTATTACGTTATAATGTATAACGTTATATTCCATCACTATAAGGCCTATAACGTTATATACTATTACGTTATGACGTATAACGTTATATACTATTACGTTATAATGTATAACGTTATATTCCATCACTATAGGACCTATAACGTTATATCGCATCACTATATGACGTATAACGATATATTGCATCACTATATGGCGTATAACGTTATATACTATTACGTTATAATGTATAACGTTATATTCCATCACTGTAGGACCTATAACGTTATAGTGCACCACTATATGACTTTAGCGTTATATACCATTACGTTATTACGTATAACGTTATATCGCATCACTATATGACGTGCGATGTTTTATACTATTACGTTATAACGTTTACCGTTATATTGCATTACTATATGATGCATAACGTTATATACTATTACGCTATGACGTATAACGTTATATACTATTACGTTATGACGTATAACGTTATATACTATTACGTTATAATGTATAACGTTATATTCCATCACTATGAGACCTATAACGTTATATTGCACCACTATATGACGTACAACGTTATATACTATTACGTTACGTCGTAAAGCGTTATATAATATTACGTTATTACGTATAACGTTATATCGCAACACTATATGACGTACGATGTTTTATACTATTACGTTATAACGTTTAGCGTTATATTGCATTACTATATGATGCATAACGTTATATACTATTACGTTATGACGTATAACGTTATATACTATTACGTTATGACGTATAACGTTATATACTATTACGTTATTATGTATAACGTTATATTCCATCACTATAGGACCTATAACGTTATATTGCACCACTATATGACGTATAACGTTATATACTATTACGTTATAATGTATAGCGTTATATTCCATCACTATGAGACCTATAACGTTATATTGCACCACTATATGAACTATAACGTTATATACTATTACGTTATGACGTATAACGTTATGTACTATTACGTTATGACGTATAACGTTATATACTATTACGTTATAGTGTATAACGTTATATTCCATCACTATAAGACCTCTAACGTTATATTGCACCACTATATGACGTATAACGTTATATAGTATTAAGTTATGACGTATAACGTTGTATACTATTACGTTATGACGTAAAACGTTATATACTAGTACGTTATAATGTATAACGTTATATGCCATCACTATAAGACCTATAACATTATATTGCACCACTATATGACGTATAACGTTATATACTATTACGTTATGACGTATAACGTTATATACTATTACGTTATGACGTATAACGTTATATACTATTACGTTATAATGTATAAGGTTATATTCCATGACTATAAGGCCTATAACGTGATATTGCACCACTTTATGACGTATAACGTTATATACTATTAAGTTATGACGTATAACGTTATGTACTGTTACGTTATGACGTATAACGTTATATACTATTACGTTATAATGTATAACGTTATATTCCATCACTATAAGGCCTATAACGTTATATTGCACCACAATATGACGTATAACGTTATATACTATTACGTTATGACGTATAACGTTATATACTATTATGTTGTGACGTATAACGTTATATACTATTATGTTATAATGTATAACGTTATATTCCATCACTACAAGGCCTATAACGTGATATTGCACCACTATATGACGTATAACGTTATATACTATTACGTTATGACGTATAACGTTATGTACTATTACGTTATATACTATAACGTTATATTCCATCACTATAAGACCTATAACGTTATATTGCACCACTATATGACGTATAACGATATATTGCATCACTATATGACGTATAACGTTATATACTATTACGTTATAAAATATAACGTTATATTCTATTACGTTATGCCGTATAACGTTATATACTATTAGGTTATATGGTATAACGTTATATCGTATCACTATATGACGTATAACGATATATTGCATCACTATATGACGTATATGTTATGTACTATTACGTTATGACGTATAACGTTATATACTATTACGTTATAATGTATAACGTTATATTCCATCACTATAAGGCCTATAACGTTATATTGCACCACAATATGACGTATAACGTTATATACTATTACGTTATGACGTATAAAATTATATACTATTACGTTATAATGTATAACGTTATATTCCATCACTATAGGACCTATAACGTTATATTGCACTACTATATGACGTATGACGTTATATACTATTACGTTATAATGTATAACGCTATATAATATTACGTTATGACGTATAACTTTATATACTATTACGTTATAATGTATAACGTTATATTCCATCACTATAAGACCTATAACGTTATATTGCACCACTATATGACGTATAACGTTATATACTATTAGGTTATGACGTATAACGTCATATACTATTACGTTATGACGTAAAACGTTATATACTATTACGTTATAATGTATAACGTTATATTCCATCACTATAAGGCCTATAACGTTATATTGCACCACAATATGACGTATAACGTTATATACTATTACGTTATGACGTATAACGTTATATACTATTATGTTGTGACGTATAACGTTATATACTATTATGTTATAATGTATAACGTTATATTCCATCACTACAAGGCCTATAACGTGATATTGCACCACTATATGACGTATAACGTTATATACTATTACGTTATGACGTATAACGTTATGTACTATTACGTTATATACTATAACGTTATATTCCATCACTATAAGACCTATAACGTTATATTGCACCACTATATGACGTATAACGATATATTGCATCACTATATGACGTATAACGTTATATACTATTACGTTATAAAATATAACGTTATATTCTATTACGTTATGCCGTATAACGTTATATACTATTAGGTTATATGGTATAACGTTATATCGTATCACTATATGACGTATAACGATATATTGCATCACTATATGACGTATATGTTATGTACTATTACGTTATGACGTATAACGTTATATACTATTACGTTATAATGTATAACGTTATATTCCATCACTATAAGGCCTATAACGTTATATTGCACCACAATATGACGTATAACGTTATATACTATTACGTTATGACGTATAACATTATATACTATTACGTTATAATGTATAACGTTATATTCCATCACTATAGGACCTATAACGTTATATTGCACTACTATATGACGTATGACGTTATATACTATTACGTTATAATGTATAACGCTATATAATATTACGTTATGACGTATAACTTTATATACTATTACGTTATAATGTATAACGTTATATTCCATCACTATAAGACCTATAACGTTATATTGCACCACTATATGACGTATAACGTTATATACTATTAGGTTATGACGTATAACGTCATATACTATTACGTTATGACGTAAAACGTTATATACTATTACGTTATAATGTATAACGTTATATGCCGTCACTATAAGACCTATAACTTTATATTGCACCACTATACGACGTATAACGCTATATACTATTACGTTATGACGTATAACATTATATACTATTACGTTATAATGTATAACGTTATATTCCATCACTATACGACCTATAACGTTATATTGCACCACTATATGACGTATAACGTTATATACTATTACGTTATAATGTATAACGCTATATTCCATCACTATGGCACGTATAGCGTTTTATTGCACCACTATATGACCTATAACGTTATATACTATTACGTTATGACGTAAAACGTTATATACTATTACGTTATAACGTATGACGTTATATGCCATCACTATAAGACCTATAACGTTATATTGCACCACTATATGACGTATAACGTTATATACTATTACGTTATGACGTATAACGTTATATACTATTACGTTATGACGTATAACGTTATATACTATTACGTTATAATGTATAACGTTGTATTCCATGACTATAAGGCCTATAACGTGATATTGCACCACTTTATGACGTATAACGTTATATACTATTAAGTTATGACGTGTAACGTTACGTACTATTACGTTATGACGTATAACGTTATATACTATTACGTTATAATGTATAACGTTATATTCCATCTCTACAAGGCCTATAACGTTATATTGCACCACAATATGACGTATAACGTTATATACTATTACGTTATGACGTATAACATTATATACTATTACGTTATAATGTATAACGTTATATTCCATCACTATAGGACCTATAACGTTATATTGCACCACTATATGACGTATAGCGTTATATACTATTACGTTATAATGTATAACGTTATATTCCATCACTATAAGGCCTATAACGTGATACTGCACCACTATATGACGTATAACGTTATATACTATTACGTTATGACGTATAACGTTATGTACTATTACGTTATATACTATAACGTTATATTCCATCACTATAGGACCTATAACGTTATATCGCATCACTATATGACGTATAACGATATATTGCATCACTATATGACGTATAACGTTATATACTATTACGTTATAAAATATAACGTCATATACTATTACGTTATGACGTAAAACGTTATATACTATTACGTTATAATGTATAACGTTATATGCCGTCACTATAAGACCTATAACTTTATATTGCACCACTATATGACGTATAACGTTATATACTATTACGTTATGACGTATAACGTTATATACTATTATGTTATGACGTATAACGTTATATACTATTACGTTATAATGTATAACGTTATATTCCATCACTATAGGACCTATAACGTTATATCGCATCACTATATGACGTATAACGATATATTGCATCACTATATGACGTATAACGTTATATACTATTACGTTATAACCTATAACGTTATATTCTTTTACGTTATGTCGTATAACGTTTTATACTATTAGGTTATATGGTATAACGTTATATCGCATCACTATATGACGTATAACGATATATTGCATCACTATATGACGTATAACGTTATATACTATTACGTTATAACGTATAACGTTATATACTATTACGTTATAATGTATAACGTTATATTCCATCACTATAGGACCTATAACGTTATATTGCACCACTATATGACGTACAACGTTATATACTATTACGTTATAACGTATAACGTTATATACTATTACGTTATAATATAACGTTATATTCCATCACCATAGGACCTATAACGTTATATTGCACCACTATATGACGTACAACGTTATATACTATTACGTTATGACGTAAAACGTTATATACTATTACGTTATTACGTATAACGTTATATCGCATCACTATATGACGTACGATGTTTTATACTATTACGTTATAACGTTTAGCGTTATGTTGCATTACTATATGATGCATAACGTTATATACTATTACGTTATAATGTATAACGTTATATTCCATCACTATAGGACCTATAACGTTATATTGCAACCACTATATGACGTATAACGTTATATACTATTACGTTATTACGTATAACGTTATATACTATTACGTTATGACGTAAAACGTTATATACTATTACGTTATAACGTATAACGTTATATGCCATCACTATAAGACCTATAACGTTATATTGCACCACTATATGACGTATAACGTTATATACTATTACGTTATGACGTATAACGTTATATACTATTAAGTTATGACGTATATCGTTATATACTATTACGTTATAATGTATAACGTTGTATTCCATGACTATAAGGCCTATAACGTGATATTGCACCACTTATGACGTATAACGTTATATACTATTAAGTTATGACGTATAACGTTATGTACTATTACGTTATGACGTATAACGTTATATACTATTACGTTATAATGTATAACGTTATATTTCATCACTATAAGGCCTATAACGTTATATTGCACCACAATATGACGTATAACGTTATATACTATTACGTTATTACGTATAACGTTACATACTATTACGTTATAACGTATAAAATTATATCGCATCACAATATGAGGTATAACACTATATTGCATCACTATATGACGTATAACGATATATTGCAGTCACTATGTGACGTATAACGTTATATACTATTACGTTATAACGTATAACGTTATATACTATTACGTTATGTCGTATAACGTTATATACTATTAGGTTATAAGGTATAACGTTATATCGCATGACTATATGACGTACGATGTTTTATACTATTACGTTATAACGTTTAACGTTATATTGCATCACTATATGATGTACAAGGTTATATACTATTACGTTATGACGTATAACGTTATATGCTATTACGTCAGAACGTATAACGTTATATTCCATCACTATAGGACCTATAACGTTTAATCTCCTCAGCTAATATGACGTATAACGATATATTGCTATCACTATATGACGTATAACGTTATATACTATTAGGTTATAAGGTATAACGTTATATCGCATGACTATATGACGTACGATGTTTTATACTATTACGTTATAACGTTTAACGTTATATTGCATCGCTATATGACGTATAACGTTATATACTATTACGTTATGACGTATAACGTTACATACTATTACGTTATAATGTATAACGTTATATTCCATCACTATAGGACCTATAACGTTATATTGCAACGACTATATGACGTATAACGTTATATACTATTACGTTATTACGTATAACGTTATATACTATTACGTTATGACGTAAAAAGTTATATACTATTACGTTATAATGTATAACGTTATATTCCATCACTATAGGACCTATAACGTTATATTGCAACCACTACATGACGTATAACGTTATGTACTATTACGTTATTACGTATAACGTTATATACTATTACGTTATTACGTATAACGTTATATACTATTACGTTATGACGTATAACGTTATGTACTATTACGTTATGACGTATAATGTTATATACTATTACGTTATAATGTATAACGTTGTATTCCATGACTATAAGGCCTATAACGTGATATTGCACCACTTTATGACGTATAACGTTATATACTATTAAGTTATGACGTGTAACGTTACGTACTATTACGTTATGACGTATAACGTTATATACTATTACGTTATAATGTATAACGTTATATTCCATCTCTACAAGGCCTATAACGTTATATTGCACCACAATATGACGTATAACGTTATATACTATTACGTTATGACGTATAACATTATATACTATTACGTTATAATGTATAACGTTATATTCCATCACTATAGGACCTATAACGTTATATTGCACCACTATATGACGTATAGCGTTATATACTATTACGTTATAATGTATAACGTTATATTCCATCACTATAAGGCCTATAACGTGATACTGCACCACTATATGACGTATAACGTTATATACTATTACGTTATGACGTATAACGTTATGTACTATTACGTTATATACTATAACGTTATATTCCATCACTATAGGACCTATAACGTTATATCGCATCACTATATGACGAATAACGATATATTGCATCACTATATGACGTATAACGTTATATACTATTACGTTATAAAATATAACGTCATATACTATTACGTTATGACGTAAAACGTTATATACTATTACGTTATAATGTATAACGTTATATGCCGTCACTATAAGACCTATAACTTTATATTGCACCACTATATGACGTATAACGTTATATACTATTACGTTATGACGTATAACGTTATATACTATTACGTTATGACGTATAACGTTATATACTATTACGTTATAATGTATAACGTTATATTCCATCACTATAGGACCTATAACGTTATATCGCATCACTATATGACGTATAACGATATATTGCATCACTATATGACGTATAACGTTATATACTATTACGTTATAACCTATAACGTTATATTCTTTTACGTTATGTCGTATAACGTTTTATACTATTAGGTTATATGGTATAACGTTATATCGCATCACTATATGACGTATAACGATATATTGCATCACTATATGACGTATAACGTTATATACTATTACGTTATAACGTATAACGTTATATACTATTACGTTATAATGTATAACGTTATATTCCATCACTATAGGACCTATAACGTTATATTGCACCACTATATGACGTACAACGTTATATACTATTACGTTATAACGTATAACGTTATATACTATTACGTTATAATGTATAACGTTATATTCCATCACCATAGGACCTATAACGTTATATTGCACCACTATATGACGTACAACGTTATATACTATTACGTTATGACGTAAAACGTTATATACTATTACGTTATTACGTATAACGTTATATCGCATCACTATATGACGTACGATGTTTTATACTATTACGTTATAACGTTTAGCGTTATGTTGCATTACTATATGATGCATAACGTTATATACTACTACGTTATAATGTATAACGTTATATTCCATCACTATAGGACCTATAACGTTATATTGCAACCACTATATGACGTATAACGTTATATACTATTACGTTATTACGTATAACGTTATATACTATTACGTTATGACGTAAAACGTTATATACTATTACGTTATAACGTATAACGTTATATGCCATCACTATAAGACCTATAACGTTATATTGCACCACTATATGACGTATAACGTTATATACTATTACGTTATGACGTATAACGTTATATACTATTAAGTTATGACGTATATCGTTATATACTATTACGTTATAATGTATAACGTTGTATTCCATGACTATAAGGCCTATAACGTGATATTGCACCACTTTATGACGTATAACGTTATATACTATTAAGTTATGACGTATAACGTTATGTACTATTACGTTATGACGTATAACGTTATATACTATTACGTTATAATGTATAACGTTATATTTCATCACTATAAGGCCTATAACGTTATATTGCACCACAATATGACGTATAACGTTATATACTATTACGTTATTACGTATAACGTTACATACTATTACGTTATAACGTATAAAATTATATCGCATCACAATATGAGGTATAACACTATATTGCATCACTATATGACGTATAACGATATATTGCATCACTATGTGACGTATAACGTTATATACTATTACGTTATAACGTATAACGTTATATACTATTACGTTATGTCGTATAACGTTATATACTATTAGGTTATAAGGTATAACGTTATATCGCATGACTATATGACGTACGATGTTTTATACTATTACGTTATAACGTTTAACGTTATATTGCATCACTATATGATGTACAAGGTTATATACTATTACGTTATGACGTATAACGTTATATGCTATTACGTCAGAACGTATAACGTTATATTCCATCACTATAGGACCTATAACGTTTAATCTCCTCACTATATGACGTATAACGATATATTGCATCACTATATGACGTATAACGTTATATACTATTAGGTTATAAGGTATAACGTTATATCGCATGACTATATGACGTACGATGTTTTATACTATTACGTTATAACGTTTAACGTTATATTGCATCACTATATGACGTATAACGTTATATACTATTACGTTATGACGTATAACGTTACATACTATTACGTTATAATGTATAACGTTATATTCCATCACTATAGGACCTATAACGTTATATTGCAACGACTATATGACGTATAACGTTATATACTATTACGTTATTACGTATAACGTTATATACTATTACGTTATGACGTAAAAAGTTATATACTATTACGTTATAATGTATAACGTTATATTCCATCACTATAGGACCTATAACGTTATATTGCAACCACTACATGACGTATAACGTTATGTACTATTACGTTATTACGTATAACGTTATATACTATTACGTTATTACGTATAACGTTATATACTATTACGTTATGACGTATAACGTTATGTACTATTACGTTATGACGTATAATGTTATATACTATTACGTTATAATGTATAACGTTATATTCCATCACTATAAGGCCTATAACGTTATATACTATTACGTTATGACGTATAACGTTATATACTATTACGTTATAATGTATAACGTTATATTCCATCACTATAGGACCTATAACGTTATATCGCATCACTATATGACGTATAACGATATATTGCATCACTATATGGCGTATAACGTTATATACTATTACGTTATAATGTATAACGTTATATTCCATCACTGTAGGACCTATAACGTTATAGTGCACCACTATATGACTTTAGCGTTATATACCATTACGTTATTACGTATAACGTTATATCGCATCACTATATGACGTGCGATGTTTTATACTATTACGTTATAACGTTTACCGTTATATTGCATTACTATATGATGCATAACGTTATATACTATTACGCTATGACGTATAACGTTATATACTATTACGTTATGACGTATAACGTTATATACTATTACGTTATAATGTATAACGTTATATTCCATCACTATGAGACCTATAACGTTATATTGCACCACTATATGACGTACAACGTTATATACTATTACGTTATGTCGTAAAGCGTTATATAATATTACGTTATTACGTATAACGTTATATCGCAACACTATATGACGTACGATGTTTTATACTATTACGTTATAACGTTTAGCGTTATATTGCATTACTATATGATGCATAACGTTATATACTATTACGTTATGACGTATAACGTTATATACTATTACGTTATGATGTATAACGTTATATACTATTACGTTATTATGTATAACGTTATATTCCATCACTATAGGACCTATAACGTTATATTGCACCACTATATGACGTATAACGTTATATACTATTACGTTATAATGTATAACGTTATATTCCATCACTATGAGACCTATAACGTTATATTGCACCACTATATGAACTATAACGTTATATACTATTACGTTATGACGTATAACGTTATGTACTATTACGTTATGACGTATAACGTTATATACTATTACGTTATAGTGTATAACGTTATATTCCATCACTATAAGACCTCTAACGTTATATTGCACCACTATATGACGTATAACGTTATATAGTATTAAGTTATGACGTATAACGTTGTATACTATTACGTTATGACGTAAAACGTTATATACTAGTACGTTATAATGTATAACGTTATATGCCATCACTATAAGACCTATAACATTATATTGCACCACTATATGACGTATAACGTTATATACTATTACGTTATGACGTATAACGTTATATACTATTACGTTATGACGTATAACGTTATATACTATTACGTTATAATGTATAAGGTTATATTCCATGACTATAAGGCCTATAACGTGATATTGCACCACTTTATGACGTATAACGTTATATACTATTAAGTTATGACGTATAACGTTATGTACTGTTACGTTATGACGTATAACGTTATATACTATTACGTTATAATGTATAACGTTATATTCCATCACTATAAGGCCTATAACGTTATATTGCACCACAATATGACGTATAACGTTATATACTATTACGTTATGACGTATAACGTTATATACTATTATGTTGTGACGTATAACGTTATATACTATTATGTTATAATGTATAACGTTATATTCCATCACTACAAGGCCTATAACGTGATATTGCACCACTATATGACGTATAACGTTATATACTATTACGTTATGACGTATAACGTTATGTACTATTACGTTATATACTATAACGTTATATTCCATCACTATAAGACCTATAACGTTATATTGCACCACTATATGACGTATAACGATATATTGCATCACTATATGACGTATAACGTTATATACTATTACGTTATAAAATATAACGTTATATTCTATTACGTTATGCCGTATAACGTTATATACTATTAGGTTATATGGTATAACGTTATATCGTATCACTATATGACGTATAACGATATATTGCATCACTATATGACGTATATGTTATGTACTATTACGTTATGACGTATAACGTTATATACTATTACGTTATAATGTATAACGTTATATTCCATCACTATAAGGCCTATAACGTTATATTGCACCACAATATGACGTATAACGTTATATACTATTACGTTATGACGTATAACATTATATACTATTACGTTATAATGTATAACGTTATATTCCATCACTATAGGACCTATAACGTTATATTGCACTACTATATGACGTATGACGTTATATACTATTACGTTATAATGTATAACGCTATATAATATTACGTTATGACGTATAACTTTATATACTATTACGTTATAATGTATAACGTTATATTCCATCACTATAAGACCTATAACGTTATATTGCACCACTATATGACGTATAACGTTATATACTATTAGGTTATGACGTATAACGTCATATACTATTACGTTATGACGTAAAACGTTATATACTATTACGTTATAATGTATAACGTTATATGCCGTCACTATAAGACCTATAACTTTATATTGCACTACTATACGACGTATAACGCTATATACTATTACGTTATGACGTATAACGTTATATACTATTATGTTTTGACGTATAACGTTATATACTATTACGTTATAATGTATAACGTTATATTCCATCACTATAAGGCCTATAACGTGATATTGCACCACTATATGACGTATAACGTTATATACTATTACGTTATGACGTATAACGTTATGTACTATTACGTTATATACTATAACGTTATATTCCATCACTATAGGACCTATAACGTTATATCGCATCACTATATGACGTATAACGATATATTGCATCACTATATGACGTATAACGTTATATACTATTACGTTATAAAATATAACGTTATATTCTATTACGTTATGTCGTATAACGTTATATACTATTAGGTTATATGGTATAACGTTATATCGCATCACTATATGACGTATAACGATATATTGCATCACTATATGACGTATAACGTTATATACTATTACGTTATAAAATATAACGTTATATACTATTACGTTATAACGTATAACGTTATATGCCATCACTATAAGACCTATAACGTTATATTGCACCACTATATGACGTATAACGTTATATACTATTACGTTATGACGTATAACGTTATATACTATTACGTTATGACGTATATCGTTATATACTATTACGTTATAATGTATAACGTTGTATTCCATGACTATAAGGCCTATAACGTGATATTGCACCACTTTATGACGTATAACGTTATATACTATTAAGTTATGACGTATAACGTTATGTACTATTACGTTATGACGTATAACGTTATATACTATTACGTTATAATGTATAACGTTATATTTCATCACTATAAGGCCTATAACGTTATATTGCACCACAATATGACGTATAACGTTATATACTATTACGTTATTACGTATAACGTTACATACTATTACGTTATAACGTATAAAATTATATCGCATCACAATATGAGGTATAACACTATATTGCATCACTATATGACGTATAACGATATATTGCATCACTATGTGACGTATAACGTTATATACTATTACGTTATAACGTATAACGTTATATACTATTACGTTATGTCGTATAACGTTATATACTATTAGGTTATAAGGTATAACGTTATATCGCATGACTATATGACGTACGATGTTTTATACTATTACGTTATAACGTTTAACGTTATATTGCATCACTATATGATGTACAAGGTTATATACTATTACGTTATGACGTATAACGTTATATGCTATTACGTCAGAACGTATAACGTTATATTCCATCACTATAGGACCTATAACGTTTAATCTCCTCACTATATGACGTATAACGATATATTGCATCACTATATGACGTATAACGTTATATACTATTAGGTTATAAGGTATAACGTTATATCGCATGACTATATGACGTACGATGTTTTATACTATTACGTTATAACGTTTAACGTTATATTGCATCGCTATATGACGTATAACGTTATATACTATTACGTTATGACGTATAACGTTACATACTATTACGTTATAATGTATAACGTTATATTCCATCACTATAGGACCTATAACGTTATATTGCAACCACTATATGACGTATAACGTTATATACTATTACGTTATTACGTATAACGTTATATACTATTACGTTATGACGTAAAAAGTTATATACTATTACGTTATAATGTATAACGTTATATTCCATCACTATAGGACCTATAACGTTATATTGCAACCACTACATGACGTATAACGTTATATACTATTACGTTATTACGTATAACGTTATATACTATTACGTTATTACGTATAACGTTATATACTATTACGTTATGACGTATAACGTTATGTACTATTACGTTATGACGTATAATGTTATATACTATTACGTTATAATGTATAACGTTATATTCCATCACTATAAGGCGTATAACGTTATATACTATTACGTTATGACGTATAACGTTATATACTATTACGTTATAATGTATAACGTTATATTCCATCACTATAGGACCTATAACGTTATATCGCATCACTATATGACGTATAACGATATATTGCATCACTATATGGCGTATAACGTTATATACTATTACGTTATAATGTATAACGTTATATTCCATCACTGTAGGACCTATAACGTTATAGTGCACCACTATATGACTTTAGCGTTATATACCATTACGTTATTACGTATAACGTTATATCGCATCACTATATGACGTGCGATGTTTTATACTATTACGTTATAACGTTTACCGTTATATTGCATTACTATATGATGCATAACGTTATATACTATTACGCTATGACGTATAACGTTATATACTATTACGTTATGACGTATAACGTTATATACTATTACGTTATAATGTATAACGTTATATTCCATCACTATGAGACCTATAACGTTATATTGCACCACTATATGGCGTACAACGTTATATACTATTACGTTATGTCGTAAAACGTTATATAATATTACGTTATTACGTATAACGTTATATCGCAACACTATATGACGTACGATGTTTTATACTATTACGTTATAACGTTTAGCGTTATATTGCATTACTATATGATGCATAACGTTATATACTATTACGTTATGACGTATAACGTTATATACTATTACGTTATGATGTATAACGTTATATACTATTACGTTATTATGTATAACGTTATATTCCATCACTATAGGACCTATAACGTTATATTGCACCACTATATGACGTATAACGTTATATACTATTACGTTATAATGTATAGCGTTATATTCCATCACTATGAGACCTATAACGTTATATTGCACCACTATATGAACTATAACGTTATATACTATTACGTTATGACGTATAACGTTATGTACTATTACGTTATGACGTATAACGTTATATACTATTACGTTATAGTGTATAACGTTATATTCCATCACTATAAGACCTCTAACGTTATATTGCACCACTATATGACGTATAACGTTATATAGTATTAAGTTATGACGTATAACGTTGTATACTATTACGTTATGACGTAAAACGTTATATACTAGTACGTTATAATGTATAACGTTATATGCCATCACTATAAGACCTATAACATTATATTGCACCACTATATGACGTATAACGTTATATACTATTACGTTATGACGTATAACGTTATATACTATTACGTTATGACGTATAACGTTATATACTATTACGTTATAATGTATAAGGTTATATTCCATGACTATAAGGCCTATAACGTGATATTGCACCACTTTATGACGTATAACGTTATATACTATTAAGTTATGACGTATAACGTTATGTACTGTTACGTTATGACGTATAACGTTATATACTATTACGTTATAATGTATAACGTTATATTCCATCACTATAAGGCCTATAACGTTATATTGCACCACAATATGACGTATAACGTTATATACTATTACGTTATGACGTATAACGTTATATACTATTATGTTGTGACGTATAACGTTATATACTATTATGTTATAATGTATAACGTTATATTCCATCACTACAAGGCCTATAACGTGATATTGCACCACTATATGACGTATAACGTTATATACTATTACGTTATGACGTATAACGTTATGTACTATTACGTTATATACTATAACGTTATATTCCATCACTATAAGACCTATAACGTTATATTGCACCACTATATGACGTATAACGATATATTGCATCACTATATGACGTATAACGTTATATACTATTACGTTATAAAATATAACGTTATATTCTATTACGTTATGCCGTATAACGTTATATACTATTAGGTTATATGGTATAACGTTATATCGTATCACTATATGACGTATAACGATATATTGCATCACTATATGACGTATATGTTATGTACTATTACGTTATGACGTATAACGTTATATACTATTACGTTATAATGTATAACGTTATATTCCATCACTATAAGGCCTATAACGTTATATTGCACCACAATATGACGTATAACGTTATATACTATTACGTTATGACGTATAACATTATATACTATTACGTTATAATGTATAACGTTATATTCCATCACTATAGGACCTATAACGTTATATTGCACTACTATATGACGTATGACGTTATATACTATTACGTTATAATGTATAACGCTATATAATATTACGTTATGACGTATAACTTTATATACTATTACGTTATAATGTATAACGTTATATTCCATCACTATAAGACCTATAACGTTATATTGCACCACTATATGACGTATAACGTTATATACTATTAGGTTATGACGTATAACGTCATATACTATTACGTTATGACGTAAAACGTTATATACTATTACGTTATAATGTATAACGTTATATGCCGTCACTATAAGACCTATAACTTTATATTGCACTACTATACGACGTATAACGCTATATACTATTACGTTATGACGTATAACGTTATATACTATTATGTTTTGACGTATAACGTTATATACTATTACGTTATAATGTATAACGTTATATTCCATCACTATAAGGCCTATAACGTGATATTGCACCACTATATGACGTATAACGTTATATACTATTACGTTATGACGTATAACGTTATGTACTATTACGTTATATACTATAACGTTATATTCCATCACTATAGGACCTATAACGTTATATCGCATCACTATATGACGTATAACGATATATTGCATCACTATATGACGTATAACGTTATATACTATTACGTTATAAAATATAACGTTATATTCTATTACGTTATGTCGTATAACGTTATATACTATTAGGTTATATGGTATAACGTTATATCGCATCACTATATGACGTATAACGATATATTGCATCACTATATGACGTATAACGTTATATACTATTACGTTATAAATTATAACGTTATATTCTATTACGTTATGTCGTATAACGTTATATACTATTAGGTTATATGGTATAACGTTATATCGCATCACTATATGACGTATAACGATATATTGCATCACTATATGACGTATAACGTTATATACTATTACGTTATGACGTATAACTTTATATACTATTACGTTATAATGTATAACGTTATATTCCATCACTATAAGACCTATAACGTTATATTGCACCACTATATGACGTATAACGTTATATACTATTAAGTTATGACGTATAACGTCATATACTATTACGTTATGACGTAAAACGTTATATACTATTACGTTATAATGTATAACGTTATATTCCATCACTATAGGACCTATAACGTTATATTGCACCACTATATGACGTATAACGTTATATACTATTACGTTATAATGTATAACGTTATATTCCATCACTATGAGACCTATAGCGTATTATTGCACCACTATATGACCTATAACGTTATATAATATTACGTTATGACGTATAACTTTATATACTATTACGTTATAATGTATAACGTTATATTCCATCACTATAAGACCTATAACGTTATATTGCACCACTATATGACGTATAACGTTATATACTATTAAGTTATGACGTATAACGTCATATACTATTACGTTATGACGTAAAACGTTATATACTATTACGTTATAATGTATAACGTTATATGCCGTCACTATAAGACCTATAACTTTATATTGCACCACTATACGACGTATAACGCTATATACTATTACGTTATGACGTATAACGTTATATACTATTATGTTATGACGTATAACGTTATATACTATTACGTTATAATGTATAACGTTATATTCCATCACTATAAGGCCTATAACGTGATATTGCACCACTATATGACGTATAACGTTATATACTATTACGTTATGACGTATAACGTTATGTACTATTACGTTATATACTATAACGTTATATTCCATCACTATAGGACCTATAACGTTATATCGCATCACTATATGACGTATAACGATATATTGCATCACTATATGACGTATAACGTTATATACTATTACGTTATAAAATATAACGTTATATTCTATTACGTTATGTCGTATAACGTTATATACTATTAGGTTATATGGTATAACGTTATATCGCATCACTATATGACGTATAACGATATATTGCATCACTATATGACGTATAACGTTATGTACTATTACGTTATGACGTATAACGTTATATACTATTACGTTAAAATGTGTAACGTTATATTCCATCACTATAAGGCCTATAACGTTATATTGCACCACAATATGACGTATAACGTTATATAATATTACGTTATGACGTATAACTTCATATACTTTTACGTTATAATGTATAACGTTATATTCCATCACTATAAGACCTATAACGTTATATTGCACCACTATATGACGTATAACGTTATATACTATTAAGTTATGACGTATAACGTCATATACTATTACGTTATGACGTAAAACGTTATATACTATTACGTTATAATGTATAACGTTATATTCCATCACTATAGGACCTATAACGTTATATTGCACCACTATATGACGTATAACGTTATATACTATTACGTTATAATGTATAACGTTATATTCCATCACTATGAGACCTATAGCGTTTTATTGCACCACTATATGACCTATAACGTTATATAATATTACGTTATGACGTATAACTTTATATAGTATTACGTTATAATATATAACGTTATATTCCATCACTATAAGACCTATAACGTTATATTGCACCACTATATGACGTATAACGTTATATACTATTAAGTTATGACGTATAACGTCATATACTATTACGTTATGACGTAAAACGTTATATACTATTACGTTATAATGTATAACGTTATATGCCGTCACTATAAGACCTATAACTTTATATTGCACCACTATATGACGTATAACGTTATATACTATTACGTTATGACGTATAACGTTATATACTATTATGTTATGACGTATAACGTTATATACTATTACGTTATAATGTATAACGTTATATTCCATCACTATAGGACCTATAACGTTATATCGCATCACTATATGACGTATAACGATATATTGCATCACTATATGACGTATAACGTTATATACTATTACGTTATAACCTATAACGTTATATTCTTTTACGTTATGTCGTATAACGTTTTATACTATTAGGTTATATGGTATAACGTTATATCGCATCACTATATGACGTATAACGATATATTGCATCACTATATGACGTATAACGTTATATACTATTACGTTATAACGTATAACGTTATATACTATTACGTTATAATGTATAACGTTATATTCCATCACTATAGGACCTATAACGTTATATTGCACCACTATATGACGTACAACGTTATATACTATTACGTTATAACGTATAACGTTATATACTATTACGTTATAATGTATAACGTTATATTCCATCACCATAGGACCTATAACGTTATATTGCACCACTATATGACGTACAACGTTATATACTATTACGTTATGACGTAAAACGTTATATACTATTACGTTATTACGTATAACGTTATATCGCATCACTATATGACGTACGATGTTTTATACTATTACGTTATAACGTTTAGCGTTATGTTGCATTACTATATGATGCATAACGTTATATACTACTACGTTATAATGTATAACGTTATATTCCATCACTATAGGACCTATAACGTTATATTGCAACCACTATATGACGTATAACGTTATATACTATTACGTTATTACGTATAACGTTATATACTATTACGTTATGACGTAAAACGTTATATACTATTACGTTATAACGTATAACGTTATATGCCATCACTATAAGACCTATAACGTTATATTGCACCACTATATGACGTATAACGTTATATACTATTACGTTATGACGTATAACGTTATATACTATTACGTTATGACGTATATCGTTATATACTATTACGTTATAATGTATAACGTTGTATTCCATGACTATAAGGCCTATAACGTGATATTGCACCACTTTATGACGTATAACGTTATATACTATTAAGTTATGACGTATAACGTTATGTAATATTACGTTATGACGTATAACGTTATATACTATTACGTTATAATGTATAACGTTATATTTCATCACTATAAGGCCTATAACGTTATATTGCACCACAATATGACGTATAACGTTATATACTATTACGTTATTACGTATAACGTTACATACTATTACGTTATAACGTATAAAATTATATCGCATCACAATATG
This sequence comes from Bombus terrestris, assembly GCF_910591885.1. NCBI lineage: Eukaryota > Metazoa > Arthropoda > Insecta > Hymenoptera > Apidae > Bombus > Bombus terrestris. The sequence continues at coordinate 331,669 of NW_025963563.1, read as the reverse complement.
AGGTATAACACTATATTGCATCACTATATGACGTATAACGATATATTGCATCACTATGTGACGTATAACGTTATATACTATTACGTTATAACGTATAACGTTATATACTATTACGTTATGTCGTATAACGTTATATACTATTAGGTTATAAGGTATAACGTTATATCGCATGACTATATGACGTACGATGTTTTATACTATTACGTTATAACGTTTAACGTTATATTGCATCACTATATGATGTACAAGGTTATATACTATTACGTTATGACGTATAACGTTATATGCTATTACGTCAGAACGTATAACGTTATATTCCATCACTATAGGACCTATAACGTTTAATCTCCTCACTATATGACGTATAACGATATATTGCATCACTATATGACGTATAACGTTATATACTATTAGGTTATAAGGTATAACGTTATATCGCATGACTATATGACGTACGATGTTTTATACTATTACGTTATAACGTTTAACGTTATATTGCATCGCTATATGACGTATAACGTTATATACTATTACGTTATGACGTATCACGTTACATACTATTACGTTATAATGTATAACGTTATATTCCATCACTATAGGACCTATAACGTTATATTGCAACCACTATATGACGTATAACGTTATATACTATTACGTTATTACGTATAACGTTATATACTATTACGTTATGACGTAAAAAGTTATATACTATTACGTTATAATGTATAACGTTATATTCCATCACTATAGGACCTATAACGTTATATTGCAACCACTACATGACGTATAACGTTATATACTATTACGTTATTACGTATAACGTTATATACTATTACGTTATTACGTATAACGTTATATACTATTACGTTATGACGTATAACGTTATATACTATTACGTTATGACGTATAATGTTATATACTATTACGTTATAATGTATAACGTTATATTCCATCACTATAAGGCCTATAACGTTATATACTATTACGTTATGACGTATAACGTTATATACTATTACGTTATAATGTATAACGTTATATTCCATCACTATAGGACCTATAACGTTATATCGCATCACTATATGACGTATAACGATATATTGCATCACTATATGGCGTATAACGTTATATACTATTACGTTATAATGTATAACGTTATATTCCATCACTGTAGGACCTATAACGTTATAGTGCACCACTATATGACTTTAGCGTTATATACCATTACGTTATTACGTATAACGTTATATCGCATCACTATATGACGTGCGATGTTTTATACTATTACGTTATAACGTTTACCGTTATATTGCATTACTATATGATGCATAACGTTATATACTATTACGCTATGACGTATAACGTTATATACTATTACGTTATGACGTATAACGTTATATACTATTACGTTATAATGTATAACGTTATATTCCATCACTATGAGACCTATAACGTTATATTGCACCACTATATGACGTACAACGTTATATACTATTACGTTATGTCGTAAAACGTTATATAATATTACGTTATTACGTATAACGTTATATCGCAACACTATATGACGTACGATGTTTTATACTATTACGTTATAACGTTTAGCGTTATATTGCATTACTATATGATGCATAACGTTATATACTATTACGTTATGACGTATAACGTTATATACTATTACGTTATGATGTATAACGTTATATACTATTACGTTATTATGTATAACGTTATATTCCATCACTATAGGACCTATAACGTTATATTGCACCACTATATGACGTATAACGTTATATACTATTACGTTATAATGTATAGCGTTATATTCCATCACTATGAGACCTATAACGTTATATTGCACCACTATATGAACTATAACGTTATATACTATTACGTTATGACGTATAACGTTATGTACTATTACGTTATGACGTATAACGTTATATACTATTACGTTATAGTGTATAACGTTATATTCCATCACTATAAGACCTCTAACGTTATATTGCACCACTATATGACGTATAACGTTATATAGTATTAAGTTATGACGTATAACGTTGTATACTATTACGTTATGACGTAAAACGTTATATACTAGTACGTTATAATGTATAACGTTATATGCCATCACTATAAGACCTATAACATTATATTGCACCACTATATGACGTATAACGTTATATACTATTACGTTATGACGTATAACGTTATATACTATTACGTTATGACGTATAACGTTATATACTATTACGTTATAATGTATAAGGTTATATTCCATGACTATAAGGCCTATAACGTGATATTGCACCACTTTATGACGTATAACGTTATATACTATTAAGTTATGACGTATAACGTTATGTACTGTTACGTTATGACGTATAACGTTATATACTATTACGTTATAATGTATAACGTTATATTCCATCACTATAAGGCCTATAACGTTATATTGCACCACAATATGACGTATAACGTTATATACTATTACGTTATGACGTATAACGTTATATACTATTATGTTGTGACGTATAACGTTATATACTATTATGTTATAATGTATAACGTTATATTCCATCACTACAAGGCCTATAACGTGATATTGCACCACTATATGACGTATAACGTTATATACTATTACGTTATGACGTATAACGTTATGTACTATTACGTTATATACTATAACGTTATATTCCATCACTATAAGACCTATAACGTTATATTGCACCACTATATGACGTATAACGATATATTGCATCACTATATGACGTATAACGTTATATACTATTACGTTATAAAATATAACGTTATATTCTATTACGTTATGCCGTATAACGTTATATACTATTAGGTTATATGGTATAACGTTATATCGTATCACTATATGACGTATAACGATATATTGCATCACTATATGACGTATATGTTATGTACTATTACGTTATGACGTATAACGTTATATACTATTACGTTATAATGTATAACGTTATATTCCATCACTATAAGGCCTATAACGTTATATTGCACCACAATATGACGTATAACGTTATATACTATTACGTTATGACGTATAACATTATATACTATTACGTTATAATGTATAACGTTATATTCCATCACTATAGGACCTATAACGTTATATTGCACTACTATATGACGTATGACGTTATATACTATTACGTTATAATGTATAACGCTATATAATATTACGTTATGACGTATAACTTTATATACTATTACGTTATAATGTATAACGTTATATTCCATCACTATAAGACCTATAACGTTATATTGCACCACTATATGACGTATAACGTTATATACTATTAGGTTATGACGTATAACGTCATATACTATTACGTTATGACGTAAAACGTTATATACTATTACGTTATAATGTATAACGTTATATGCCGTCACTATAAGACCTATAACTTTATATTGCACTACTATACGACGTATAACGCTATATACTATTACGTTATGACGTATAACGTTATATACTATTATGTTTTGACGTATAACGTTATATACTATTACGTTATAATGTATAACGTTATATTCCATCACTATAAGGCCTATAACGTGATATTGCACCACTATATGACGTATAACGTTATATACTATTACGTTATGACGTATAACGTTATGTAGTATTACGTTATATACTATAACGTTATATTCCATCACTATAGGACCTATAACGTTATATCGCATCACTATATGACGTATAACGATATATTGCATCACTATATGACGTATAACGTTATATACTATTACGTTATAAAATATAACGTTATATTCTATTACGTTATGTCGTATAACGTTATATACTATTAGGTTATATGGTATAACGTTATATCGCATCACTATATGACGTATAACGATATATTGCATCACTATATGACGTATAACGTTATATACTATTACGTTATACATTATAACGTTATATTCTATTACGTTATGTCGTATAACGTTATATACTATTAGGTTATATGGTATAACGTTATATCGCATCACTATATGACGTATAACGATATATTGCATCACTATGTGACGTATAACGTTATATACTATTACGTTATGACGTATAACTTTATATACTATTACGTTATAATGTATAACGTTATATTCCATCACTATAAGACCTATAACGTTATATTGCACCACTATATGACGTATAACGTTATATACTATTAAGTTATGACGTATAACGTCATATACTATTACGTTATGACGTAAAACGTTATATACTATTACGTTATAATGTATAACGTTATATTCCATCACTATAGGACCTATAACGTTATATTGCACCACTATATGACGTATAACGTTATATACTATTACGTTATAATGTATAACGTTATATTCCATCACTATGAGACCTATAGCGTATTATTGCACCACTATATGACCTATAACGTTATATAATATTACGTTATGACGTATAACTTTATATACTATTACGTTATAATGTATAACGTTATATTCCATCACTATAAGACCTATAACGTTATATTGCACCACTATATGACGTATAACGTTATATACTATTAAGTTATGACGTATAACGTCATATACTATTACGTTATGACGTAAAACGTTATATACTATTACGTTATAATGTATAACGTTATATGCCGTCACTATAAGACCTATAACTTTATATTGCACCACTATACGACGTATAACGCTATATACTATTACGTTATGACGTATAACGTTATATACTATTATTTTATGACGTATAACGTTATATACTATTACGTTATAATGTATAACGTTATATTCCATCACTATAAGGCCTATAACGTGATATTGCACCACTATATGACGTATAACGTTATATACTATTACGTTATGACGTATAACGTTATGTACTATTACGTTATATACTATAACGTTATATTCCATCACTATAGGACCTATAACGTTATATCGCATCACTATATGACGTATAACGATATATTGCATCACTATATGACGTATAACGTTATATACTATTACGTTATAAAATATAACGTTATATTCTATTACGTTATGTCGTATAACGTTATATACTATTAGGTTATATGGTATAACGTTATATCGCATCACTATATGACGTATAACGATATATTGCATCACTATATGACGTATAACGTTATGTACTATTACGTTATGACGTATAACGTTATATACTATTACGTTAAAATGTGTAACGTTATATTCCATCACTATAAGGCCTATAACGTTATATTGCACCACAATATGACGTATAACGTTATATAATATTACGTTATGACGTATAACTTCATATACTTTTACGTTATAATGTATAACGTTATATTCCATCACTATAAGACCTATAACGTTATATTGCACCACTATATGACGTATAACGTTATATACTATTAAGTTATGACGTATAACGTCATATACTATTACGTTATGACGTAAAACGTTATATACTATTACGTTATAATGTATAACGTTATATTCCATCACTATAGGACCTATAACGTTATATTGCACCACTATATGACGTATAACGTTATATACTATTACGTTATAATGTATAACGTTATATTCCATCACTATGAGACCTATAGCGTTTTATTGCACCACTATATGACCTATAACGTTATATACTATTACGTTATGACGTATAACGTTATATACTATTACGTTATAATATATAACGTTATATTCCATCACTATAAGACCTATAACGTTATATTGCACCACTATATGACGTATAACGTTATATACTATTAAGTTATGACGTATAACGTCATATACTATTACGTTATGACGTAAAACGTTATATACTATTACGTTATAATGTATAACGTTATATGCCGTCACTATAAGACCTATAACTTTATATTGCACCACTATATGACGTATAACGTTATATACTATTACGTTATGACGTATAACGTTATATACTATTATGTTATGACGTATAACGTTATATACTATTACGTTATAATGTATAACGTTATATTCCATCACTATAAGGCCTATGACGTGATATTGCACCACTATATGACGTATAACGTTATATACTATTACGATATAACGTATAACGTTATATACTATTAAGTTATTACGTATAACGTTATATCGCATCACTATATGACGTACGATGTTTTATACTATTACGTTATAACGTTTAGCGTTATGTTGCATTACTATATGATGCATAACGTTATATACTATTACGTTATAATGTATAACGTTATATTCCATCACTATAGGACCTATAACGTTATATTGCAACCACTATATGACGTATAACGTTATACACTATAACGTTATAATGTATAACGTTATATTCCATCACTATGAGACCTATAACGTTATATTGCACCACTATATGACGTATAACGTTATATACTATTACGTTATAATGTATAACGTTATATTCCATCACTATAAGGCCTATAACGTTATATTGCACCACAATATGACGTATAACGTTATATACTATTACGTTATGACGTATAACGTTATATACTATTATGTTATGACGTATAACGTTATATACTATTACGTTATAATGTATAACGTTATATTCCATCACTATAAGGCCTATAACGTGATATTGCACCACTATATGACGTATAACGTTATATACTATTACGTTATGACGTATAACGTTATGTACTATTACGTTATATACTATAACGTTATATTCCATCACTATAAGACCTATAACGTTATATTGCACCACTATATGACGTATAACGTTATATACTATTAAGTTATGACGTATAACGTCATATACTATTACGTTATGACGTAAAACGTTATATACTATTACGTTATAATGTATAACGTTATATTCCATCACTATAAGGCCTATAACGTTATATTGCACCACAATATGACGTATAACGTTATATACTATTACGTTATGACGTATAACGTTATATACTATTATGTTATGACGTATAACGTTATATACTATTACGTTATAATGTATAACGTTATATTCCATCACTATAGGACCTATAACGTTATATTGCACCACTATATGACGTATAACGTTATATACTATTACGTTATAATGTATAACGTTATATTCCATCACTATGAGACCTATAGCGTTTTATTGCACCACTATATGACCTATAACGTTATATAATATTACGTTATGACGTATAACTTTATATACTATTACGTTATAATATATAACGTTATATTCCATCACTATAAGACCTATAACGTTATATTGCACCACTATATGACGTATAACGTTATATACTATTAAGTTATGACGTATAACGTCATATACTATTACGTTATGACGTAAAACGTTATATACTATTACGTTATAATGTATAACGTTATATGCCGTCACTATAAGACCTATAACTTTATATTGCACCACTATATGACGTATAACGTTATATACTATTACGTTATGACGTATAACGTTATATACTATTATGTTATGACGTATAACGTTATATACTATTACGTTATAATGTATAACGTTATATTCCATCACTATAAGGCCTATGACGTGATATTGCACCACTATATGACGTATAACGTTATATACTATTACGATATAACGTATAACGTTATATACTATTAAGTTATTACGTATAACGTTATATCGCATCACTATATGACGTACGATGTTTTATACTATTACGTTATAACGTTTAGCGTTATGTTGCATTACTATATGATGCATAACGTTATATACTATTACGTTATAATGTATAACGTTATATTCCATCACTATAGGACCTATAACGTTATATTGCAACCACTATATGACGTATAACGTTATACACTATTACGTTATAATGTATAACGTTATATTCCATCACTATGAGACCTATAACGTTATATTGCACCACTATATGACGTATAACGTTATATACTATTACGTTATGACGTATAACGTTATGTACTATTACGTTATATACTATAACGTTATATTCCATCACTATAGGACCTATAACGTTATATCGCATCACTATATGACGTATAACGATATATTGCATCACTATATGACGTATAACGTTATATACTATTACGTTATAAAATATAACGTTATATTCTATTACGTTATGTCGTATAACGTTATATACTATTAGGTTATATGGTATAACGTTATATCGCATCACTATATGACGTATAACGATATATTGCATCACTATATGACGTATAACGTTATGTACTATTACGTTATGACGTATAACGTTATATACTATTACGTTAAAATGTGTAACGTTATATTCCATCACTATAAGGCCTATAACGTTATATTGCACCACAATATGACGTATAACGTTATATAATATTACGTTATGACGTATAACTTCATATACTTTTACGTTATAATGTATAACGTTATATTCCATCACTATAAGACCTATAACGTTATATTGCACCACTATATGACGTATAACGTTATATACTATTAAGTTATGACGTATAACGTCATATACTATTACGTTATGACGTAAAACGTTATATACTATTACGTTATAATGTATAACGTTATATTCCATCACTATAGGACCTATAACGTTATATTGCACCACTATATGACGTATAACGTTATATACTATTACGTTATAATGTATAACGTTATATTCCATCACTATGAGACCTATAGCGTTTTATTGCACCACTATATGACCTATAACGTTATATAATATTACGTTATGACGTATAACTTTATATACTATTACGTTATAATATATAACGTTATATTCCATCACTATAAGACCTATAACGTTATATTGCACCACTATATGACGTATAACGTTATATACTATTAAGTTATGACGTATAACGTCATATACTATTACGTTATGACGTAAAACGTTATATACTATTACGTTATAATGTATAACGTTATATGCCGTCACTATAAGACCTATAACTTTATATTGCACCACTATATGACGTATAACGTTATATACTATTACGTTATGACGTATAACGTTATATACTATTATGTTATGACGTATAACGTTATATACTATTACGTTATAATGTATAACGTTATATTCCATCACTATAAGGCCTATGACGTGATATTGCACCACTATATGACGTATAACGTTATATACTATTACGATATAACGTATAACGTTATATACTATTAAGTTATTACGTATAACGTTATATCGCATCACTATATGACGTACGATGTTTTATACTATTACGTTATAACGTTTAGCGTTATGTTGCATTACTATATGATGCATAACGTTATATACTATTACGTTATAATGTATAACGTTATATTCCATCACTATAGGACCTATAACGTTATATTGCAACCACTATATGACGTATAACGTTATACACTATTACGTTATAATGTATAACGTTATATTCCATCACTATAGGACCTATAACGTTATATTGCACCACTATATGACGTATAACGTTATATACTATTACGTTATAATGTATAACGTTATATTCCATCACTATAAGGCCTATAACGTTATATTGCACCACAATATGACGTATAACGTTATATACTATTACGTTATGACGTATAACGTTATATACTATTATGTTATGACGTATAACGTTATATACTATTACGTTATAATGTATAACGTTATATTCCATCACTATAAGGCCTATAACGTGATATTGCACCACTATATGACGTATAACGTTATATACTATTACGTTATGACGTATAACGTTATGTACTATTACGTTATATACTATAACGTTATATTCCATCACTATAAGACCTATAACGTTATATTGCACCACTATATGACGTATAACGTTATATACTATTAAGTTATGACGTATAACGTCATATACTATTACGTTATGACGTAAAACGTTATATACTATTACGTTATAATGTATAACGTTATATTCCATCACTATAAGGCCTATAACGTTATATTGCACCACAATATGACGTATAACGTTATATACTATTACGTTATGACGTATAACGTTATATACTATTATGTTATGACGTATAACGTTATATACTATTACGTTATAATGTATAACGTTATATTCCATCACTATGAGACCTATAACGTTATATTGCACCACTATATGACGTATAACGGTATATACTATTACGTTATGACGTATAACGTTATGTATTATTACGTTTTATACTATAACGTTATATTCCATCACTATAGGACCTATAACGTTATATCGCATCACTATATGACGTGTAACGATATATTGCATCACTATATGACGTATAACGTTATATACTATTACATTGTAAGGTATAACGTCATATACTATTAGATTACAAGGTATAACTTTGTATTGCATAACTATAGGACATATAACGACATATTGCATCACTATATGGCGTATAACGTTATATACTATTACGTCATAATGTATAACGTTATATTCCATCACTGTAGGACTTATAACGAAATAGTGCACCACTATATGACGTATAGCGTTATATACCATTACGTTATTACGTATAACGTTATATCGCATCACTATATGACGTGCGATGTTTTATACTATTACGTTATAACGTTTACCGTTATATTGCATTACTATATGATGCATAACGTTATATACTATCACGTTATGACGTATAACTTTATATACTATTACGTTATGACGTATAACGTTATATACTATTACGTTATAATGTATAACGTTATATTCCATCACTATAAGACCTATAACGTTATATTGCACCACTATATGAACTATAACGTTATATACTATTAAGTTATGACGTATAACGTTATATACTATTACGTTATTACGTATAACGTTATATCGCATCACTATATGACGTGCGATGTTTTATACTATTACGTTATAACTTTTACCGTTATATTGCATTACTATATGATGCATAACGTTATATACTATTACGTTATAACGTATAACGTTATATACTATTACGTTATGACGTATAACGCTATATACTATTACGTTATGTCGTATAACGTTATATACTATTACGTTATAATGTATAACGTTATATTCCATCACTGTAGGACCTACAACGTTATAGTGCACCACTATATGACGAATAGCGGCATATACCATTACGTTATTACGTTTAACGTTATTTCGCATCACTATATGACGTACGATGTTTTATACTATTACGTTATGACGTATAACGTTATATCGCATCACTATATGACGTATAACGTTTTATTGCCTCTCTTTCGGTCGTATAACAATATATTGCATCACTGTATGACGTATAACGTTATATACTATTACGTTATGACGTATCGCGTTGTATACAATTATGTTATAACGTATAAAATTATATCGCATCACAATATGAGGTATAACATTATATTGCACCACTATATGACGTATAACGATATATTGCATCACTATATGACGTATAACGTTATATTCTATTACGTTATAACGTTTAACGTTATATTGCATCACTATATGATGTATAAGGTTATATACTATTACGTTATGACATATAACGTTATATGCTATTACGTCAGAATGTATAACGTTATATTCCATCACTATAGGGCCTATAACGTTTAATCTCCTCACTATATGACGTATAACGATATATTGCATCACTTAATGACGTATAACGTTATATACTATTACGTTATAACCTATAACGTTATATTCTATTACGTTATGTCGTATAACGTTATATACTATTAGGTTATATGGTATAACATTATATCGCATCACTATATGACGTATAACGATATATTGCATCACTATATGACGTATAACGTTATATACTATTACGTTATAACGTATAACGTTATTTACTATTACGTTATAATGTATAACGTTATATTCCATCACTATAGGACCTATAACGTTACATTGCACCACTATATGACGTAGAACGTTATATACTATTACGTTATGACGTAAAACGTTATATTCTATTACGTTATTACGTATAACGTTATATCGCATCACTATATGACGTACGATGTTTTATACTATTACGTTATAACGTTTAGCGTTATGTTGCATTATTATATGATGCATAACGTTATATACTATTACGTTATGACGTATAACGTTATATACTATTACGTTATAATGTATAAAGTTATATCGCATCACAATATGAGGTATAACGTTATATACTATTACGTTATAACCTATAACGTTATATTCTATTACGTTATGTCGTATAACTTTATATACTATTACGTTATGACGTAAAACGTTATATACTATTACGTTATAATGTATAACGTTATATTCCATCACTATAGGACCTATAACGTTATATTGCAACCACTATATGACGTATAACGTTATATACTATTACGTTATTACGTATAACGTTATATACTATTACGTTATTACGTATAACGTTATATACTATTACGTTATGACGTATAACGTTATGTACTATTACGTTATGACGTATATTGTTATATACTATTACGTTATAATGTATAGCGTTATATTCCATCACTATAGGACCTATAACGTTATATCGCATCACTATATGACGTATAACCATATATTGCATCACTATATGACGTATAACGTTATATACTATTACGTTATGACGTATAACGTTATATACTATTACGTTATAATGTATAACGTTATATTCCATCACTATAGGACCTATAACGTTATATTGCACCACTATATGACGTATAACGTTATATACTATTACGTTATAATGTATAACGTTATATTCCAACACTATGAGACCTATAACGTTATATTGCACCACTATATGACCTATAACGTTATATACTATTACGTTATGACGTATAACGTTATATACTATTACGTTACGACGTAAAACGTTATATACTATTACGTTATAATGTATAACGTTATATGCCATCACTATGAGACCTATAACGTTATATTGCACCACTATATGACGTATAACGTTATATATTATTACGTTATGACGTCTAACGTTATATACTATTACGTTATGACGTATAACGTTATATACTAATAAGTTATGACGTATAACGTTATCTACTATTACGTTATGACGTAAAACGTTATATACTATTACGTTATGACGTATAACGTTATGTACTATTACGTTATATACTATAACGTCATATTCCATCACTATAGGACCTGTAACGTTATATCGCATCACTATATGACGTATAACGATATATTGCATCACTATATGACGTATAACGTTATATACTATTAGGTTATATTCTATTACGTTATGTCGTATAACGTTATATACTATTAGGTTATATGGTATAACGTTATATCGCATCACTATATGACGTATAACGATATATTGCATCACTATATGACGTATAACGTTATATACTATTACGTTATAACGTATAACGTTATATACTATTACGTTATAATGTATAACGTTATATTCCATCACTATAGGACCTATAACGTTATATTGCACCACTATATGACGTACAACTTTATATACTATTACGTTATGACGTAAAACGTTATATACTATTACGTTATTACGTATAACGTTATATCGCATCACTATATGACGTACGATGTTTTATACTATTACGTTATAACGTTTAGCGTTATGTTGCATTACTATATGATGCATAACGTTATATACTATTACGTTATAATGTATAACGTTATATTCCATCACTATAGGACCTATGACGTTATATTGCAACCACTATATGACGTATAACGTTATATACTATTACGTTATTACGTATAACGTTATATACTATTACGTTATGACGTAAAACGTTATATACTATTACGTTATAATGTATAACGTTATATTCCATCACTATAGGACCTATAACGTTATTTTGCAACCACTATATGACGTATAACGTTATATACTATTACGTTATTACGTATAACGTTATATACTATTACGTTATTACGTATAACGTTATATACTATTACGTTATGACGTATAACGTTATGTACTATTACGTTATGACGTATATTGTTATATACTATTACGTTATAATGTATAACGTTATATTCCATCACTATAGGACCTATAACGTTATATGGCATCACTATATGACGTATAACGATATATTGCACCACAATATGACGTATAACGTTATATACTATTACGTTATGACGTATAACATTATATAGTATTACGTTATAATGTATAACGTTATATTCCATCACTATACGACCTATAACGTTATATTGCACCACTATATGAGGTATAACGTTATATACTATTACGTTATAATGTATAACGTTATATTCCATCACTATGAGACCTATAGCGTTTTATTGCACCACTATATGACCTATAACGTTATATACTATTACGTTATGACGTAAAACGTTATATACTATTACGTTATAACGTATAACGTTATATGCCATCACTATAAGACCTATAACGTTATATTGCACCACTATATGACGTATAACGTTATATACTATTAAGTTATGACGTATAACGTTATGTACTATTACGTTATGACGTATAACGTTATATACTATTACGTTATAATGTATAACGTTATATTCCATCTCTATAAGCCCTATAACGTTATATTGCACCCCAATATGACGTATAACGTTATATACTATTACGTTATGACGTATCACATTATATACTATTACGTTATAATGTATAACGTTATATTCCATCACTATAGGACCTATAACGTTATATTGCACCACTATATGACGTATAACGTTATATACTATTACGTTATAATGTATAACGTTATATTCCATCACTATAAGACCTATAACGTTATATTGCACCAGTATATGACGTATAACGTTATATACTATTACGTTATGACGTATATCGTTATGCACTATTACGTTATATACTATAACGTTATATTCCATCACTATAGGACCTATAACGTTATATCGCATCACTATATGACGTATAACGATATATTGCATCACTATATGACGTATAACGTTATATACTATTACGTTATAAAATATAACGTTATATTCTATTACGTTATGTCGTATAACGTTATATACTATTAGGTTTTATGGTATAACGTTATATCGCATCACTATATGACGTATAACGATATATTGCATCACTATATGACGTATAACGTTATATACTATTACGTTATGACGTATAACGTTATATACTATTACGTTATAAGGTATAACGTTATATACTATTACGTTATAATGTATAACGTTGTATTCCATGACTATAAGGCCTATAACGTGATATTGCACCACTTTATGACGTATAACGTTATATACTATTAAGTTATGACGTATAACGTTATGTACTATTACGTTATGACGTATAACGTTATATACTATTACGTTATAATGTATAACGTTATATTCCATCACTATAAGACCTATAACGTTATATTGCACCACTATATGACGTATAACGTTATATACTATTAAGTTATGACGTATAACGTCATATACTATTACGTTATGACGTAAAACGTTATATACTATTACGTTATAATGTATAACGTTATATGCCGTCACTATAAGACCTATAACTTTATATTGCACCACTATATGACGTATAACGTTATATACTATTACGTTATGACGTATAACGTTATATACTATTACGTTATGACGTATAACGTTATATACTATTATGTTATGACGTATAACGTTATATACTATTACGTTATAATGTATAACGTTATATTCCATCACTATAAGGCCTATAACGTGATATTGCACCACTATATGACGTATAACGTTATATACTATTACGTTACCGACGAATAACGTTATGTACTATTACGTTATATACTATAACGTTATATTCCATCACTATAGGACCTATAACGTTATATCGCATCACTATATGACGTATAACGATATATTGCATCACTATATGACGTATAACGTTATATACTATTACGTTATAATGTATAACGTTATATTTCATCACTATAAGGCCTATAACGTTATATTGCACCTCAATATGACGTATAACGTTATATACTATTACGTTATGACGTATAACGTTATATACTATTACGTTATAATGTATAACGTTGTATTCCATGACTATAAGGCCTATAACGTGATATTGCACCACTTTATGACGTATAACGTTATATACTATTAAGTTATGACGTATAACGTTATGTACTATTACGTTATGACGTATAACGTTATATACTATTACGTTATAATGTATAACGTTATATTCCATCTCTATAAGACCTATAACGTTATATTGCACCACTATATGACGTATAACGTTATATACTATTACGTTATGACGTATAACGTTATATACTATTACGTTATAATGTATAACGTTGTATTCCATGACTATAAGGCCTATAACGTGATATTGCACCACTTTATGACGTATAACGTTATATACTATTAAGTTATGACGTATAACGTTATGTACTATTACGTTATGACGTATAACGTTATATACTATTACGTTATAATGTATAACGTTATATTCCATCTCTATAAGGCCTATAACGTTATATTGCACCACAATATGACGTATAACGTTATATACTATTACGTTATGACGTATAACATTATATACTATTACGTTATAATGTATAACGTTATATTCCATCACTATAGGACCTATAACGTTATATTGCACCACTATATGACGTATAGCGTTATATACTATTACGTTATAATGTATAACGTTATATTCCATCACTATAAGGCCTATAACGTGATATTGCACCACTATATGACGTATAACGTTATATACTATTACGTTATGACGTATAACGTTATGTACTATTACGTTATATACTATAACGTTATATTCCATCACTATAGGACCTATAACGTTATATCGCATCACTATATGACGTATAACGATATATTGCATCACTATATGACGTATAACGTTATATACTATTACGTTATGACGTATAACGTTATATACTATTACGTTATAATGTATAACGTTATATTCCATCACTATATGGCCTATAACGTTATATTGCACCACAATATGACGTATAACGTTATATACTATTACGTTATGACGTATAACATTATATACTATTACGTTATAATGTATAACGTTATATTCCATCACTATAGGACCTATAACGTTATATTGCACCACTATATGACGTATAACGTTATATACTATTACGTTATAATGTATAACGTTATATTCCATCACTATGAGACCTATAGCGTTTTATTGCACCACTATATGACCTATAACGTTATATAATATTACGTTATGACGTATAACTTTATATACTATTACGTTATAATGTATAACGTTATATTCCATCACTATAAGACCTATAACGTTATATTGCACCACTATATGACGTATAACGTTATATACTATTATGTTATGACGTATAACGTTATATACTATTACGTTATAATGTATAACGTTATATTCCATCACTATAAGACCTATAACGTTATATTGCACCACTATATGACGTATAACGTTATATACTATTACGTTATGACGTATAACGTTATGTACTATTACGTTATATACTATAACGTTATATTCCATCACTATAGGACCTATAACGTTATATCGCATCACTATATGACGTATAACGATATATTGCATCACTATATGACGTATAACGTTATATACTATTACGTTATAAAATATAACGTTATATTCTATTACGTTATGTCGTATAACGTTATATACTATTAGGGTATATGGTATAACGTTATATCGCATCACTATATGACGTATAACGATATATTGCATCACTATATGACGTATAACGTTATATACTATTACGTTATGACGTATAACGTTATATACTATTACGTTATTACGTATATCGTTATATCGCATCACTATATGACGTACGATGTTTTATACTATTACGTTATAACGTTTAGCGTTATGTTGCATTACTATATGATGCATAACGTTATATACTATTACGTTATGACGTATAACGTTATGTACTATTACGTTATGACGTATATTGTTATATACTATTACGTTATAATGTATAACGTTGTATTCCATCACTATAAGGCCTATAACGTGATATTGCACCACTATATGACGTATAGCGTTATATACTATTACGTTATGACGTATAACGTTATGTACTATTACGTTATATACTATAACGTTATATTCCATCACTATACGACCTATAACGTTATATTGCACCACTATATGAGGTATAACATTATATACTATTACGTTATAATGTATAACGTTATATTCCATCACTATGAGACCTATAGCGTTTTATTGCACCACTATATGACCTATAACGTTATATACTATTACGTTATGACGTAAAACGTTATATACTATTACGTTATAACGTATAACGTTATATGCCATCACTATAAGACCTATAACGTTATATTGCACCACTATATGACGTATAACGTTATATACTATTAAGTTATGACGTATAACGTTATGTACTATTACGTTATGACGTATAACGTTATATACTATTACGTTATAATGTATAACGTTATATTCCATCTCTATAAGCTCTATAACGTTATATTGCACCACAATATGACGTATAACGTTATATACTATTACGTTATGACGTATAACATTATATACTATTACGTTATAATGTATAACGTTATATTCCATCACTATAAGGCCTATAACGTTATATTGCACCACAATATGACGTATAACGTTATATACTATTACGTTATGACGTATAACGTTATGTACTATTACGTTATATACTATAACGTTATATTCCATCACTATAGGACCTATAACGTTATATCGCATCACTATATGACGTATAACGATATATTGCATCACTATATGACGTATAACGTTATATACTATTACGTTATAAAATATAACGTTATATTCTATTACGTTATGTCGTATAACGTTATATACTATTAGGTTATATGGTATAACGTTATATTGCATCACTATATGACGTATAACGTTATATACTATTACGTTATGACGTATAACGTTATATACTATTACGTTATAATGTATACCGTTATATTGCACCACAATATGACGTATAACGTTATATACTATTACGTTATGACGTATAACATTATATACTATTACGTTATAATGTATAACGTTATATTCCATCACTATAGGACCTATAACGTTATATTGCACCACTATATGACGTATAACGTTATATACTATTACGTTATAATGTATAACGCTATATAATATTACGTTATGACGTATAACTTTATATACTATTACGTTATAATGTATAACATTATATTCCATCACTATAAGGCCTATAACGTTATATTGCACCACTATATGACGTATAACGTTATATACTATTAAGTTATGACGTATAACGTCATATACTATTACGTTATGAGGTAAAACGTTATATACTATTACGTTATAATGTATAACGTTATATGCCGTCACTATAAGACCTATAACTTTATATTGCACCACTATATGACGTATAACGTTATATACTATTACGTTATGACGTATAACGTTATATACTATTATGTTATGACGTATAACGTTATATACTATTACGTTATAATGTATAACGTTATATTCCATCACTATAAGGCCTATAACGTGATATTGCACCACTATATGACGTATAACGTTATATACTATTACGTTATGACGTATAACGTTATGTACTATTACGTTATATACTATAACGTTATATTCCATCACTATAGGACCTATAACGTTATATCGCATCACTATATGACGTATAACGATATATTGCATCACTATATGACGTATAACGTTATATACTATTACGTTATAACCTATAACGTTATATTCTATTACGTTATGACGTATAACGTTATATACTATTAGGTTATATGGTATAACGTTATATCGCATCACTATATGACCTATAACGATATATTGCATCACTATATGACGTATAACGTTATATACTATTACGTTATAACGTATAACGTTATATACTATTACGTTATAATGTATAACGTTATATTCCATCACTATAGGACCTATAACGTTATATTGCACCACTATATGACGTACAACGTTATATACTATTACGTTATAACGTATAACGTTATATACTATTACGTTATAATGTATAACGTTATATTCCATCACCATAGGACCTATAAGGTTATATTGCACCACTATATGACGTACGATGTTTTATACTATTACGTTATAACGTTTAGCGTTATGTTGCATTACTATATGATGCATAACGTTATATACTATTACGTTATAATGTATAACGTTATATTCCATCACTATAGGACCTATAACGTTATATTGCACCACTATATGACGTATAACGTTATATACTATTACGTTATAATGTATAACGCTATATAATATTACGTTATGACGTATAACTTTATATACTATTACGTTATAATGTATAACATTATATTCCATCACTATAAGACCTATAACGTTATATTCCATCACTATAAGACCTATAACGTTATATTGCACCACTATATGACGTATAACGTTATATACTATTATGTTATGACGTATAACGTTATATACTATTACGTTATAATGTATAACGTTATATTCCATCACTATAAGACCTATAACGTGATATTGCACCACTATATGACGTATAACGTTATATACTATTACGTTATGACGTATAACGTTATGTACTATTACGTTATATACTATAACGTTATATTCCATCACTATAGGACCTATAACGTTATATCGCATCACTATATGACGTATAACGATATATTGCATCACTATATGACGTATAACGTTATATACTATTACGTTATAAAATATAACGTTATATTCTATTACGTTATGTCGTATAACGTTATATACTATTAGGGTATATGGTATAACGTTATATCGCATCACTATATGACGTATAACGATATATTGCATCACTATATGACGTATAACGTTATATACTATTACGTTATAACGTATAACGTTATATACTATTACGTTATTACGTATATCGTTATATCGCATCACTATATGACGTACGATGTTTTATACTATTACGTTATAACGTTTAGCGTTATGTTGCATTACTATATGATGCATAACGTTATATACTATTACGTTATGACGTATAACGTTATGTACTATTACGTTATGACGTATATTGTTATATACTATTACGTTATAATGTATAACGTTATATTCCATCACTATAAGGCCTATAACGTGATATTGCACCACTATATGACGTATAGCGTTATATACTATTACGTTATGACGTATAACGTTATGTACTATTACGTTATATACTATAACGTTATATTCCATCACTATACGACCTATAACGTTATATTGCACCACTATATGAGGTATAACATTATATACTATTACGTTATAATGTATAACGTTATATTCCATCACTATGAGACCTATAGCGTTTTATTGCACCACTATATGACCTATAACGTTATATACTATTACGTTATGACGTAAAACGTTATATACTATTACGTTATAACGTATAACGTTATATGCCATCACTATAAGACCTATAACGTTATATTGCACCACTATATGACGTATAACGTTATATACTATTAAGTTATGACGTATAACGTTATGTACTATTACGTTATGACGTATAACGTTATATACTATTACGTTATAATGTATAACGTTATATTCCATCTCTATAAGCTCTATAACGTTATATTGCACCACAATATGACGTATAACGTTATATACTATTACGTTATGACGTATAACATTATATACTATTACGTTATAATGTATAACGTTATATTCCATCACTATAAGGCCTATAACGTTATATTGCACCACAATATGACGTATAACGTTATATACTATTACGTTATGACGTATAACGTTATGTACTATTACGTTATATACTATAACGTTATATTCCATCACTATAGGACCTATAACGTTATATCGCATCACTATATGACGTATAACGATATATTGCATCACTATATGACGTATAACGTTATATACTATTACGTTATAAAATATAACGTTATATTCTATTACGTTATGTCGTATAACGTTATATACTATTAGGTTATATGGTATAACGTTATATTGCATCACTATATGACGTATAACGTTATGTACTATTACGTTATGACGTATAACGTTATATACTATTACGTTATAATGTATACCGTTATATTGCACCACAATATGACGTATAACGTTATATACTATTACGTTATGACGTATAACATTATATACTATTACGTTATAATGTATAACGTTATATTCCATCACTATAGGACCTATAACGTTATATTGCACCACTATATGACGTATAACGTTATATACTATTACGTTATAATGTATAACGCTATATAATATTACGTTATGACGTATAACTTTATATACTATTACGTTATAATGTATAACATTATATTCCATCACTATAAGACCTATAACGTTATATTGCACCACTGTATGACGTATAACGTTATATACTATTAAGTTATGACGTATAACGTCATATACTATTACGTTATGAGGTAAAACGTTATATACTATTACGTTATAATGTATAACGTTATATGCCGTCACTATAAGACCTATAACTTTATATTGCACCACTATATGACGTATAACGTTATATACTATTACGTTATGACGTATAACCTTATATACTATTATGTTATGACGTATAACGTTATATACTATTACGTTATAATGTATAACGTTATATTCCATCACTATAAGGCCTATAACGTGATATTGCACCACTATATGACGTATAACGTTATATACTATTACGTTATGACGTATAACGTTATGTACTATTACGTTATATACTATAACGTTATATTCCATCACTATAGGACCTATAACGTTATATCGCATCACTATATGACGTATAACGATATATTGCATCACTATATGACGTATAACGTTATATACTATTACGTTATAACCTATAACGTTATATTCTATTACGTTATGACGTATAACGTTATATACTATTAGGTTATATGGTATAACGTTATATCGCATCACTATATGACCTATAACGATATATTGCATCACTATATGACGTATAACGTTATATACTATTACGTTATAACGTATAACGTTATATACTATTACGTTATAATGTATAACGTTATATTCCATCACTATAGGACCTATAACGTTATATTGCACCACTATATGACGTACAACGTTATATACTATTACGTTATAACGTATAACGTTATATACTATTACGTTATAATGTATAACGTTATATTCCATCACCATAGGACCTATAAGGTTATATTGCACCACTATATGACGTACAACGTTATGTACTATTACGTTATGACGTATAACGTTATATACTATTACGTTATAATGTATAACGTTATATTGCACCACAATATGACGTATAACGTTATATACTATTACGTTATGACGTATAACATTATATACTATTACGTTATAATGTATAACGTTATATTCCATCACTATAGGACCTATAACGTTATATTGCACCACTATATGACGTATAACGTTATATACTATTACGTTATAATGTATAACGCTATATAATATTACGTTATGACGTATAACTTTATATACTATTACGTTATAATGTATAACATTATATTCCATCACTATAAGACCTATAACGTTATATTGCACCACTGTATGACGTATAACGTTATATACTATTAAGTTATGACGTATAACGTCATATACTATTACGTTATGACGTAAAACGTTATATACTATTACGTTATAATGTATAACGTTATATGCCGTCTCTATAAGACCTATAACTTTATATTGCACCACTATATGACGTATAACGTTATATACTATTACGTTATGACGTATAACGTTATATACTATTATGTTATGACGTATAACGTTATATACTATTACGTTATAATGTATAACGTTATATTCCATCACTATAAGGCCTATAACGTGATATTGCACCACTATATGACGTATAACGTTATATACTATTACGTTATGACGTATAACGTTATGTACTATTACGTTATATACTATAACGTTATATTCCATCACTATAGGACCTATAACGTTATATCGCATCACTATATGACGTATAACGATATATTGCATCACTATATGACGTATAACGTTATATACTATTACGTTATAACCTATAACGTTATATTCTATTACGTTATGACGTATAACGTTATATACTATTAGGTTATATGGTATAACGTTATATCGCATCACTATATGACCTATAACGATATATTGCATCACTATATGACGTATAACGTTATATACTATTACGTTATAACGTATAACGTTATATACTATTACGTTATAATGTATAACGTTATATTCCATCACTATAGGTCCTATAACGTTATATTGCACCACTATATGACGTACAACGTTATATACTATTACGTTATAACGTATAACGTTATATACTATTACGTTATAATGTATAACGTTATATTCCATCACTATAGGACCTATAACGTTATATTGCACCACTATATGACGTACGATGTTTTATACTATTACGTTATAACGTTTAGCGTTATGTTGCATTACTATATGATGCATAACGTTATATACTATTACGTTATAATGTATAACGTTATATTCCATCACTATAGGACCTATAACGTTATATTGCAACCACTATATGACGTATAGCGTTATATACTATTACGTTATTACGTATAACGTTATATACTATTACGTTATGACGTATATCGTTATATACTATTACGTTATAATGTATAACGTTGTATTCCATGACTATAAGGCCTATAACGTGATATTGCACCACTTTATGACGTATAACGTTATATACTATTAAGTTATGACGTATAACGTTATGTACTATTACGTTATGACGTATAACGTTATATACTATCACGTTATAATGTATAACGTTATATTTCATCACTATAAGGCCTATAACGTTATATTGCACTACAATATGACGTATAACGTTGTATACTATTACGTTATAAGGTATAACGTCATATATTGTTAGGTTATAACGTATAACGTTGTATTGCATAACTATAGGACGTATAACGATATATTGCATCACAATGTGGCGTATAATATATTATATACTATTACGTAATTACGTATAACGTTATATCGCATCACTATATGACGTATGACGTTTTATTGCCTCTCTTTCGGTCGTATAACGATATATTGCAACACTATATGACGTATAACGTTATATACTATTACGTTATGACGTATCACGTTATATACAATTATGTTATAACGTATAACGTTATATACTATTACGTTATAATGTATAACGTTATATTCCATCACTATAAGGCCTATAACGTGATATTGCACCACTATATGACCTATAACGTTATATACTATTACGTTACGACGTATAACGTTATATTCCATCACTATAGGACCTATAACGTTATATCGCATCACTATATGACGTATAACGATATATTGCATCACTATATGACGTATAACGTTATATACTATTACGTTATAACGTATAACGTTATATCGCATCACTATATGACGTACGATGTTTTATACTATTACGTTATAACGTTTAGCGTTATGTTGCATTACTATATGATGCATAACGTTATATACTATTACGTTATAATGTATAACGTTATATTCCATCACTATAGGACCTATAACGTTATATTGCAACCACTATATGACGTATAACGTTATATACTATTACGTTATTACGTATAACGTTATATACTATTACGTTATAATGTATAACGTTATAATCCATCACCATAGGACCTATAACGTTATATTGCACCACTATATGACGTACAACGTTATATACTATTACGTTATGACGTAAAACGTTATATACTATTACGTTATTACGTATAACGTTATATCGCATCACTATAAGACCTATAACTTTATATTGCACCATTATATGACGTATAACGTTATATACTATTACGTTATGACGTATAACGTTATATACTATTATGTTATGACGTATAAAGTTATATACTATTACGTTATAATGTATAACGTTATATTCCATCACTATAAGGCCTATAACGTGATATTGCACCACTATATGACCTATAACGTTATATACTATTACGTTACGACGTATAACGTTATATTCCATCACTATAGGACCTATAACGTTATATCGCATCACTATATGACGTATAACGATATATTGCATCACTATATGACGTATAACGTTATATACTATTACGTTATAATGTATAACGTTATATTCCATCACTATAGGACCTATAACGTTATATTGCACCACTATATGACGTACAACGTTATATACTATTACGTTATAACGTATAACGTTATATACTATTACGATATAATGTATAACGTTATATTCCATCACCATAGGACCTATAACGTTATATTGCACCACTATATGACGTACAACGTTATATACTATTACGTTATGACGTAAAACGTTATATACTATTACGTTATTACGTATAACGTTATATCCCATCACTATATGACGTACGATGTTTTATACTATTACGTTATAACGTTTAGCGTTATGTTGCATTACTATATGATGCATAACGTTATATACTATTACGTTATAATGTATAACGTTATATTCCATCACTATAGGACATATAACGTTATATTGCAACCACTATATGACGTATAACGTTATATACTATTACGTTATTACGTATAACGTTATATACTATTACGTCATGACGTATATCGTTATATACTATTACGTTATAATGTATAACGTTGTATTCCATGACTATAAGGCCTATAACGTGATATTGCACCACTTTATGACGTATAACGTTATATAATATTAAGTTATGACGTATAACGTTATGTACTATTACGTTATGACGTATATTGTTATATACTATTACGTTATAATGTATAACGTTATATTCCATCACTATAAGGCCTATAACGTGATATTGCACCACTATATGACGTATAGCGTTATATACTATTACGTTATGACGTATAACGTTATGTACTATTACGTTATATACTATAACGTTATATTCCATCACTATACGACCTATAACGTTATATTGCACCACTATATGAGGTATAACATTATATACTATTACGTTATAATGTATAACGTTATATTCCATCACTATGAGACCTATAGCGTTTTATTGCACCACTATATGACCTATAACGTTATATACTATTACGTTATGACGTAAAACGTTATATACTATTACGTTATAACGTATAACGTTATATGCCATCACTATAAGACCTATAACGTTATATTGCACCACTATATGACGTATAACGTTATATACTATTAAGTTATGACGTATAACGTTATGTACTATTACGTTATGACGTATAACGTTATATACTATTACGTTATAATGTATAACGTTATATTCCATCTCTATAAGCTCTATAACGTTATATTGCACCACAATATGACGTATAACGTTATATACTATTACGTTATGACGTATAACATTATATACTATTACGTTATAATGTATAACATTATATTCCATCACTATAAGGCCTATAACGTTATATTGCACCACAATATGACGTATAACGTTATATACTATTACGTTATGACGTATAACGTTATGTACTATTACGTTATATACTATAACGTTATATTCCATCACTATAGGACCTATAACGTTATATCGCATCACTATATGACGTATAACGATATATTGCATCACTATATGACGTATAACGTTATATACTATTACGTTATAAAATATAACGTTATATTCTATTACGTTATGTCGTATAACGTTATATACTATTAGGTTATATGGTATAACGTTATATTGCATCACTATATGACGTATAACGTTATATACTATTACGTTATGACGTATAACGTTATATACTATTACGTTATAATGTATAACGTTATATTGCACCACAATATGACGTATAACGTTATATACTATTACGTTATGACGTATAACATTATATACTATTACGTTATAATGTATAACGTTATATTCCATCACTATAGGACCTATAACGTTATATTGCACCACTATATGACGTATAACGTTATATACTATTACGTTATAATGTATAACGCTATATAATATTACGTTATGACGTATAACTTTATATACTATTACGTTATAATGTATAACATTATATTCCATCACTATAAGACCTATAACGTTATATTGCACCACTGTATGACGTATAACGTTATATACTATTAAGTTATGACGTATAACGTCATATACTATTACGTTATGACGTAAAACGTTATATACTATTACGTTATAATGTATAACGTTATATGCCGTCACTATAAGACCTATAACTTTATATTGCACCACTATATGACGTATAACGTTATATACTATTACGTTATGACGTATAACGTTATATACTATTATGTTATGACGTATAACGTTATATACTATTACGTTATAATGTATAACGTTATATTCCATCACTATAAGGCCTATAACGTGATATTGCACCACTATATGACGTATAACGTTATATACTATTACGTTATGACGTATAACGTTATGTACTATTACGTTATATACTATAACGTTATATTCCATCACTATAGGACCTATAACGTTATATCGCATCACTATATGACGTATAACGATATATTGCATCACTATATGACGTATAACGTTATATACTATTACGTTATAACCTATAACGTTATATTCTATTACGTTATGACGTATAACGTTATATACTATTAGGTTATATGGTATAACGTTATATCGCATCACTATATGACCTATAACGATATATTGCATCACTATATGACGTATAACGTTATATACTATTACGTTATAACGTATAACGTTATATACTATTACGTTATAATGTATAACGTTATATTCCATCACTATAGGTCCTATAACGTTATATTGCACCACTATATGACGTACAACGTTATATACTATTACGTTATAACGTATAACGTTATATACTATTACGTTATAATGTATAACGTTATATTCCATCACCATAGGACCTATAACGTTATATTGCACCACTATATGACGTACGATGTTTTATACTATTACGTTATAACGTTTAGCGTTATGTTGCATTACTATATGATGCATAACGTTATATAGTATTGCGTTATAATGTAAAACGTTATATTCCATCACTATAGGACCTATAACGTTATATTGCAACCACTATATGACGTATAGCGTTATATACTATTACGTTATTACGTATAACGTTATATACTATTACGTTATGACGTATATCGTTATATACTATTACGTTATAATGTATAACGTTGTATTCCATGACTATAAGGCCTATAACGTGATATTGCACCACAATATGACGCATAACGTTGTATACTATTACGTTATAAGGTATAACGTCATATATTGTTAGGTTATAACGAATAACGTTGTATTGCATAACTATAGGACGTATAACGATATATTGCATCACAATGTGGCGTATAATATATTATATACTATTACGTAATTACGTATAACGTTATATCGCATCACTATATGACGTATGACGTTTTATTGCCTCTCTTTCGGTCGTATAACGATATATTGCAACACTATATGACGTATAACGTTATATACTATTACGTTATGACGTATCACGTTATATACAATTATGTTATAACGTATAACGTTATATACTATTAGGTTATATGGTATAACGTTATATCGCATCACTATATGACCTATAACGATATATTGCATCACTATATGACGTATAACGTTATATACTATTACGTTACGACGTATAACGTTATGTACTATTACGTTATATACTATAACGTTATATTCCATCACTATAGGACCTATAACGTTATATCGCATCACTATATGACGTATAACGATATATTGCATCACTATATGACGTACAACGTTATATACTATTACGTTATAACGTATAACGTTATATACTATTACGTTATAATGTATAACGTTATATTCCATCACCATAGGACCTATAACGTTATATTGCACCACTATATGACGTACAACGTTATATACTATTACGTTATGACGTAAAACGTTATATACTATTACGTTATTACGTATAACGTTATATCGCATCACTATAAGACCTATAACGTGATATTGCACCACTATATGACGTATAACGTTATATACTATTACGTTACGACGTATAACGTTATGTACTATTACGTTATATACTATAACGTTATATTCCATCACTATAGGACCTATAACGTTATATCGCATCACTATATGACGTATAACGATATATTGCATCACTATATGACGTATAACGTTATATACTATTACGTTATAATGTATAACGTTATATTCCATCACTATAGGACCTATAACGTTATATTGCACCACTATATGACGTACAACGTTATATACTATTACGTTACGACGTATAACGTTATGTACTATTACGTTATATACTATAACGTTATATTCCATCACTATAGGACCTATAACGTTATATCGCATCACTATATGACGTATAACGATATATTGCATCACTATATGACGTATAACGTTATATACTATTACGTTATAATGTATAACGTTATATTCCATCACTATAGGACCTATAACGTTATATTGCACCACTATATGACGTACAACGTTATATACTATTACGTTATTACGTATAACGTTATATACTATTACGTTATAATGTATAACGTTATAATCCATCACCATAGGACCTATAACGTTATATTGCACCACTATATGACGTACAACGTTATATACTATTACGTTATGACGTAAAACGTTATATACTATTACGTTATTACGTATAACGTTATATCGCATCACTATAAGACCTATAACTTTATATTGCACCATTATATGACGTATAACGTTATATACTATTACGTTATGACGTATAACGTTATATACTATTATGTTATGACGTATAACGTTATATACTATTACGTTATAATGTATAACGTTATATTCCATCACTATAAGGCCTATAACGTGATATTGCACCACTATATGACCTATAACGTTATATACTATTACGTTATGACGTATAACGTTATATTCCATCACTATAGGACCTATAACGTTATATCGCATCACTATATGACGTATAACGATATATTGCATCACTATATGACGTATAACGTTATATACTATTACGTTATAATGTATAACGTTATATTCCATCACTATAGGACCTATAACGTTATATTGCACCACTATATGACGTACAACGTTATATACTATTACGTTATAACGTATAACGTTATATACTATTACGATATAATGTATAACGTTATATTCCATCACCATAGGACCTATAACGTTATATTGCACCACTATATGACGTACAACGTTATATACTATTACGTTATGACGTAAAACGTTATATACTATTACGTTATTACGTATAACGTTATATCCCATCACTATATGACGTACGATGTTTTATACTATAACGTTATAACGTTTAGCGTTATGTTGCATTACTATATGATGCATAACGTTATATACTATTACGTTATAATGTATAACGTTATATTCCATCACTATAGGACATATAACGTTATATTGCAACCACTATATGACGTATAACGTTATATACTATTACGTTATTACGTATAACGTTATATACTATTACGTCATGACGTATATCGTTATATACTATTACGTTATAATGTATAACGTTGTATTCCATGACTATAAGGCCTATAACGTGATATTGCACCACTTTATGACGTATAACGTTATATACTATTAAGTTATGACGTATAACGTTATGTACTATTACGTTATGACGTATATTGTTATATACTATTACGTTATAATGTATAACGTTATATTCCATCACTATAAGGCCTATAACGTGATATTGCACCACTATATGACGTATAGCGTTATATACTATTACGTTATGACGTATAACGTTATGTACTATTACGTTATATACTATAACGTTATATTCCATCACTATACGACCTATAACGTTATATTGCACCACTATATGAGGTATAACATTATATACTATTACGTTATAATGTATAACGTTATATTCCATCACTATGAGACCTATAGCGTTTTATTGCACCACTATATGACCTATAACGTTATATACTATTACGTTATGACGTAAAACGTTATATACTATTACGTTATAACGTATAACGTTATATGCCATCACTATAAGACCTATAACGTTATATTGCACCACTATATGACGTATAACGTTATATACTATTAAGTTATGACGTATAACGTTATGTACTATTACGTTATGACGTATAACGTTATATACTATTACGTTATAATGTATAACGTTATATTCCATCTCTATAAGGTCTATAACGTTATATTGCACCACAATATGACGTATAACGTTATATACTATTACGTTATGACGTATAACATTATATACTATTACGTTATAATGTATAACGTTATATTCCATCACTATAAGGCCTATAACGTTATATTGCACCACAATATGACGTATAACGTTATATACTATTACGTTATGACGTATAACGTTATGTACTATTACGTTATATACTATAACGTTATATTCCATCACTATAGGACCTATAACGTTATATCGCATCACTATATGACGTATAACGATATATTGCATCACTATATGACGTATAACGTTATATACTATTACGTTATAAAATATAACGTTATATTCTATTACGTTATGACGTATAACGTTATATACTATTACGTTATAATGTATAACGTTATATTGCACCACAATATGACGTATAACGTTATATACTATTACGTTATGACGTATAACATTATATACTATTACGTTATAATGTATAACGTTATATTCCATCACTATAGGACCTATAACGTTATATTGCACCACTATATGACGTATAACGTTATATACTATTACGTTATAATGTATAACGCTATATAATATTACGTTATGACGTATAACTTTATATACTATTACGTTATAATGTATAACATTATATTCCATCACTATAAGACCTATAACGTTATATTGCACCACTGTATGACGTATAACGTTATATACTATTAAGTTATGACGTATAACGTCATATACTATTACGTTATGACGTAAAACGTTATATACTATTACGTTATAATGTATAACGTTATATGCCGTCACTATAAGACCTATAACTTTATATTGCACCACTATATGACGTATAACGTTATATACTATTACGTTATGACGTATAACGTTATATACTATTATGTTATGACGTATAACGTTATATACTATTACGTTATAATGTATAACGTTATATTCCATCACTATAAGGCCTATAACGTGATATTGCACCACTATATGACGTATAACGTTATATACTATTACGTTATGACGTATAACGTTATGTACTATTACGTTATATACTATAACGTTATATTCCATCACTATAGGACCTATAACGTTATATCGCATCACTATATGACGTATAACGATATATTGCATCACTATATGACGTATAACGTTATATACTATTACGTTATAACCTATAACGTTATATTCTATTACGTTATGACGTATAACGTTATATACTATTAGGTTATATGGTATAACGTTATATCGCATCACTATATGACCTATAACGATATATTGCATCACTATATGACGTATAACGTTATATACTATTACGTTATAACGTATAACGTTATATACTATTACGTTATAATGTATAGCGTTATATTCCATCACTATAGGTCCTATAACGTTATATTGCACCACTATATGACGTACAACGTTATATACTATTACGTTATAACGTATAACGTTATATACTATTACGTTATAATGTATAACGTTATATTCCATCACTATAGGACCTATAACGTTATATTGCACCACTATATGACGTACGATGTTTTATACTATTACGTTATAACGTTTAGCGTTATGTTGCATTACTATATGATGCATAACGTTATATAGTATTGCGTTATAATGTAAAACGTTATATTCCATCACTATAGGACCTATAACGTTATATTGCAACCACTATATGACGTATAGCGTTATATACTATTACGTTATTACGTATAACGTTATATACTATTACGTTATGACGTATATCGTTATATACTATTACGTTATAATGTATAACGTTGTATTCCATGACTATAAGGCCTATAACGTGATATTGCACCACAATATGACGTATAACGTTGTATACTATTACGTTATATGGTATAACGTCATATATTGTTAGGTTATAACGTATAACGTTGTATTGCATAACTATAGGACGTATAACGATATATTGCATCACAATGTGGCGTATAATATATTATATACTATTACGTAATTACGTATAACGTTATATCGCATCACTATATGACGTATGACGTTTTATTGCCTCTCTTTCGGTCGTATAACGATATATTGCAACACTATATGACGTATAACGTTATATACTATTACGTTATGACGTATCACGTTATATACAATTATGTTATAACGTATAACGTTATATACTATTAGGTTATATGGTATAACGTTATATCGCATCACTATATGACGTATAACGATATATTGCATCACTATATGACGTATAACGTTTATACTATTACGTTATGACGTATAACGTTATGTATTATTACCTTTTATACTATAACGTTATATTCCATCACTATAGGACCTATAACGTTATATCGCATCACTATATGACGTATAACGATATATCGCATCACTATATGACGTACAACGTTATATACTATTACGTTATAACGTATAACGTTATATACTATTACGTTATAATGTATAACGTTATATTCCATCACCATAGGACCTATAACGTTATATTGCACCACTATATGACGTACAACGTTATATACTATTACGTTATGACGTAAAACGTTATATACTATTACGTTATTACGTATAACGTTATATCGCATCACTATAAGACCTATAACGTTATATTGCACCACTATATGACGTATAACGTTATATACTATTACGTTACGACGTATAACGTTATGTACTATTACGTTATATACTATAACGTTATATTCCATCACTATAGGACCTATAACGTTATATCGCATCACTATATGACGTATAACGATATATTGCATCACTATATGACGTATAACGTTATATACTATTACGTTATAATGTATAACGTTATATTCCATCACTATAGGACCTATAACGTTATATTGCACCACTATATGACGTACAACGTTATATACTATTACGTTACGACGTATAACGTTATGTACTATTACGTTATATACTATAACGTTATATTCCATCACTATAGGACCTATAACGTTATATCGCATCACTATATGACGTATAACGATATATTGCATCACTATATGACGTATAACGTTATATACTATTACGTTATAATGTATAACGTTATATTCCATCACTATAGGACCTATAACGCTATATTGCACCACTATATGACGTACAACGTTATATACTATTACGTTATTACGTATAACGTTATATACTATTACGTTATAATGTATAACGTTATAATCCATCACCATAGGACCTATAACGTTATATTGCACCACTATATGACGTACAACGTTATATACTATTACGTTATGACGTAAAACGTTATATACTATTACGTTATTACGTATAACGTTATATCGCATCACTATAAGACCTATAACTTTATATTGCACCATTATATGACGTATAACGTTATATACTATTACGTTATGACGTATAACGTTATATACTATTATGTTATGACGTATAACGTTATATACTATTACGTTATAATGTATAACGTTATATTCCATCACTATAAGGCCTATAACGTGATATTGCACCACTATATGACCTATAACGTTATATACTATTACGTTATGACGTATAACGTTATATTCCATCACTATAGGACCTATAACGTTATATCGCATCACTATATGACGTATAACGATATATTGCATCACTATATGACGTATAACGTTATATACTATTACGTTATAATGTATAACGTTATATTCCATCACTATAGGACCTATAACGTTATATTGCACCACTATATGACGTACAACGTTATATACTATTACGTTATAACGTATAACGTTATATACTATTACGATATAATGTATAACGTTATATTCCATCACCATAGGACCTATAACGTTATATTGCACCACTATATGACGTACAACGTTATATACTATTACGTTATGACGTAAAACGTTATATACTATTACGTTATTACGTATAACGTTATATCCCATCACTATATGACGTACGATGTTTTATACTATTACGTTATAACGTTTAGCGTTATGTTGCATTACTATATGATGCATAACGTTATATACAATTACGTTATAATGTATAACGTTATATTCCATCACTATAGGACATATAACGTTATATTGCAACCACTATATGACGTATAACGTTATATACTATTACGTTATTACGTATAACGTTATATACTATTACGTCATGACGTATATCGTTATATACTATTACGTTATAATGTATAACGTTGTATTCCATGACTATAAGGCCTATAACGTGATATTGCACCACTTTATGACGTATAACGTTATATACTATTAAGTTATGACGTATAACGTTATGTACTATTACGTTATGACGTATATTGTTATATACTATTACGTTATAATGTATAACGTTATATTCCATCACTATAAGGCCTATAACGTGATATTGCACCACTATATGACGTATAGCGTTATATACTATTACGTTATGACGTATAACGTTATGTACTATTACGTTATATACTATAACGTTATATTCCATCACTATACGACCTATAACGTTATATTGCACCACTATATGAGGTATAACATTATATACTATTACGTTATAATGTATAACGTTATATTCCATCACTATGAGACCTATAGCGTTTTATTGCACCACTATATGACCTATAACGTTATATACTATTACGTTATGACGTAAAACGTTATATACTATTACGTTATAACGTATAACGTTATATGCCATCACTATAAGACCTATAACGTTATATTGCACCACTATATGACGTATAACGTTATATACTATTACGTTATGACGTATAACGTTATGTACTATTACGTTATGACGTATAACGTTATATACTATTACGTTATGACGTATAACGTTATGTACTATTACGTTATATACTATAACGTTATATTCCATCACTATAGGACCTATAACGTTATATCGCATCACTATATGACGTATAACGATATATTGCATCACTATATGACGTATAACGTTATATACTATTACGTTATAAAATATAACGTTATATTCTATTACGTTATGTCGTATAACGTTATATACTATTAGGTTATATGGTATAACGTTATATTGCATCACTATATGACGTATAACGTTATATACTATTACGTTATGACGTATAACGTTATATACTATTACGTTATAATGTATAACGTTATATTGCACCACAATATGACGTATAACGTTATATACTATTACGTTATGACGTATAACATTATATACTATTACGTTATAATGTATAACGTTATATTCCATCACTATAGGACCTATAACGTTATATTGCACCACTATATGACGTATAACGTTATATACTATTACGTTATAATGTATAACGCTATATAATATTACGTTATGACGTATAACTTTATATACTATTACGTTATAATGTATAACATTATATTCCATCACTATAAGACCTATAACGTTATATTGCACCACTGTATGACGTATAACGTTATATACTATTAAGTTATGACGTATAACGTCATATACTATTACGTTATGACGTAAAACGTTATATACTATTACGTTATAATGTATAACGTTATATGCCGTCACTATAAGACCTATAACTTTATATTGCACCACTATATGACGTATAACGTTATATACTATTACGTTATGACGTATAACGTTATATACTATTATGTTATGAGGTATAACGTTATATACTATTACGTTATAATGTATAACGTTATATTCCATCACTATAAGGCCTATAACGTGATATTGCACCACTATATGACGTATAACGTTATATACTATTACGTTATGACGTATAACGTTATGTACTATTACGTTATATACTATAACGTTATATTCCATCACTATAGGACCTATAACGTTATATCGCATCACTATATGACGTATAACGATATATTGCATCACTATATGACGTATAACGTTATAAACTATTACGTTATAACCTATAACGTTATATTCTATTACGTTATGACGTATAACGTTATATACTATTAGGTTATATGGTATAACGTGATATCGCATCACTATATGACCTATAACGATATATTGCATCACTATATGACGTATAACGTTATATACTATTACGTTATAACGTATAACGTTATATACTATTACGTTATAATGTATAACGTTATATTCCATCACTATAGGTCCTATAACGTTATATTGCACCACTATATGACGTACAACGTTATATACTATTACGTTATAACGTATAACGTTATATACTATTACGTTATAATGTATAACGTTATATTCCATCACCATAGGACCTATAACGTTATATTGCACCACTATATGACGTACGATGTTTTATACTATTACGTTATAACGTTTAGCGTTATGTTGCATTACTATATGATGCATAACGTTATATAGTATTGCGTTATAATGTAAAACGTTATATTCCATCACTATAGGACCTATAACGTTATATTGCAACCACTATATGACGTATAGCGTTATATACTATTACGTTATTACGTATAACGTTATATACTATTACGTTATGACGTATATCGTTATATACTATTAGGTTATAATGTATAACGTTGTATTCCATGACTATAAGGCCTATAACGTGATATTGCACCACAATATGACGTATAACGTTGTATACTATTACGTTATAAGGTATAACGTCATATATTGTTAGGTTATAACGTATAACGTTGTATTGCATAACTATAGGACGTATAACGATATATTGCATCACAATGTGGCGTATAATATATTATATACTATTACGTAATTACGTATAACGTTATATCGCATCACTATATGACGTATGACGTTTTATTGCCTCTCTTTCGGTCGTATAACGATATATTGCAACACTATATGACGTATAACGTTATATACTATTACGTTATGACGTATCACGTTATATACAATTATGTTATAACGTATAACGTTATATACTATTAGGTTATATGGTATAACGTTATATCGCATCACTATATGACCTATAACGATATATTGCATCACTATATGACGTATAACGTTATATACTATTACGTTACGACGTATAACGTTATGTACTATTACGTTATATACTATAACGTTATATTCCATCACTATAGGACCTATAACGTTATATCGCATCACTATATGACGTATAACGATATATTGCATCACTATATGACGTACAACGTTATATACTATTACGTTATAACGTATAACGTTATATACTATTACGTTATAATGTATAACGTTATATTCCATCACCATAGGACCTATAACGTTATATTGCACCAC
Source organism: Bombus terrestris (assembly GCF_910591885.1). Lineage (NCBI taxonomy): Eukaryota > Metazoa > Arthropoda > Insecta > Hymenoptera > Apidae > Bombus > Bombus terrestris. The sequence goes on along the minus strand of NW_025963563.1, from coordinate 292,398 downwards.
TATATGACGTACAACGTTATATACTATTACGTTATGACGTAAAACGTTATATACTATTACGTTATTACGTATAACGTTATATCGCATCGCTATAAGACCTATAACGTGATATTGCACCACTATATGACGTATAACGTTATATACTATTACGTTACGACGTATAACGTTATGTACTATTACGTTATATACTATAACGTTATATTCCATCACTATAGGACCTATAACGTTATATCGCATCACTATATGACGTATAACGATATATTGCATCACTATATGACGTATAACGTTATATACTATTACGTTATAATGTATAACGTTATATTCCATCACTATAGGACCTATAACGTTATATTGCACCACTATATGACGTACAACGTTATATACTATTACGTTACGACGTATAACGTTATGTACTATTACGTTATATACTATAACGTTATATTCCATCACTATAGGACCTATAACGTTATATCGCATCACTATATGACGTATAACGATATATTGCATCACTATATGACGTACAACGTTATATACTATTACGTTATGACGTAAAACGTTATATACTATTACGTTATTACGTATAACGTTATATCGCATCACTATATGACGTACGATGTTTTATACTATTACGTTATAACGTTTAGCGTTATGTTGCATTACTATATGATGCATAACGTTATATACTATTACGTTATAATGTATAACGTTATATTCCATCACTATAGGACCTATAACGTTATATTGCAACCACTATATGACGTATAGCGTTATATACTATTACGTTATTACGTATAACGTTATATACTATTACGTTATGACGTATATCGTTATATACTATTACGTTATAATGTATAACGTTGTATTCCATGACTATAAGGCCTATAACGTGATATTGCACCACTTTATGACGTATAACGTTATATACTATTAAGTTATGACGTATAACGTTATGTACTATTACGTTATGACGTATCACGTTATATACAATTATGTTATAACGTATAACGTTATATACTATTAGGTTATATGGTATAACGTTATATCGCATCACTATATGACCTATAACGATATATTGCATCACTATATGACGTATAACGTTATATACTATTACGTTATTACGTATAACGTTATATCGCATCACTATATGACGTACGATGTTTTATACTATTACGTTATAACGTTTAGCGTTATGTTGCATTACTATATGATGCATAACGTTATATACTATTACGTTATAATGTATAACGTTATATTCCATCACTATAGGACCTATAACGTTATATTGCAACCACTATATGACGTATAGCGTTATATACTATCACGTTATAATGTATAACGTTATATTTCATCACTATAAGGCCTATAACGTTATATTGCACTACAATATGACGTATAACGTTGTATACTATTACGTTATAAGGTATAACGTCATATATTGTTAGGTTATAACGTATAACGTTGTATTGCATAACTATAGGACGTATAACGATATATTGCATCACAATGTGGCGTATAATATATTATATACTATTACGTAATTACGTATAACGTTATATCGCATCACTATATGACGTATGACGTTTTATTGCCTCTCTTTCGGTCGTATAACGATATATTGCAACACTATATGACGTATAACGTTATATACTATTACGTTATGACGTATCACGTTATATACAATTATGTTATAACGTATAACGTTATATACTATTAGGTTATATGGTATAACGTTATATCGCATCACTATATGACCTATAACGATATATTGCATCACTATATGACGTATAACGTTATATACTATTACGTTATAACGTATAACGTTATATCGCATCACTATATGACGTACGATGTTTTATAGTATTACGTTATAACGTTTAGCGTTATGTTGCATTACTATATGATGCATAACGTTATATACTATTACGTTATAATGTATAACGTTATATTCCATCACTATAGGACCTATAACGTTATATTGCAACCACTATATGACGTATAACGTTATATACTATTACGTTATTACGTATAACGTTATATACTATTACGTTATAATGTATAACGCTATATAATATTACGTTATGACGTATAACTTTATATACTATTACGTTATAATGTATAACATTATATTCCATCACTATAAGACCTATAACGTTATATTGCACCACTGTATGACGTATAACGTTATACACTATTAAGTTATGACGTATAACGTCATATACTATTACGTTATGACGTAAAACGTTATATACTATTACGTTATAATGTATAACGTTATATGCCGTCACTATAAGACCTATAACTTTATATTGCACCACTATATGACGTATAACGTTATATACTATTACGTTATGACGTATAACGTTATATACTATTATGTTATGACGTATAACGTTATATACTATTACGTTATAATGTATAACGTTATATTCCATCACTATAAGGCCTATAACGTGATATTGCACCACTATATGACGTATAACGTTATATACTATTACGTTATGACGTATAACGTTATGTACTATTACGTTATATACTATAACGTTATATTCCATCACTATAGGACCTATAACGTTATATCGCATCACTATATGACGTATAACGATATATTGCATCACTATATGACGTATAACGTTATATACTATTACGTTATAACCTATAACGTTATATTCTATTACGTTATGACGTATAACGTTATATACTATTAGGTTATATGGTATAACGTTATATCGCATCACTATATGACCTATAACGATATATTGCATCACTATATGACGTATAACGTTATATACTATTACGTTATAACGTATAACGTTATATACTATTACGTTATAATGTATAACGTTATATTCCATCACTATAGGACCTATAACGTTATATTGCACCACTATATGACGTACAACGTTATATACTATTACGTTATAACGTATAACGTTATATACTATTACGTTATAATGTATAACGTTATATTCCATCACCATAGGACCTATAACGTTATATTGCACCACTATATGACGTACAACGTTATATACTATTACGTTATGACGTAAAACGTTATATACTATTACGTTATTACGTATAACGTTATATCGCATCACTATATGACGTACGATGTTTTATACTATTACGTTATAACGTTTAGCGTTATGTTGCATTACTATATGATGCATAACGTTATATAGTATTGCGTTATAATGTAAAATGTTATATTCCATCACTATAGGACCTATAACGTTATATTGCAACCACTATATGACGTATAGCGTTATATACTATTACGTTATTACGTATAACGTTATATACTATTACGTTATGACGTATATCGTTATATACTATTACGTTATAATGTATAACGTTGTATTCCATGACTATAAGGCCTATAACGTGATATTGCACCACTTTATGACGTATAACGTTATATACTATTAAGTTATGACGTATAACGTTATGTACTATTACGTTATGACGTATAACGTTATATACTATCACGTTATAATGTATAACGTTATATTTCATCACTATAAGGCCTATAACGTTATATTGCACCACAATATGACGTATAACGTTGTATACTATTACGTTATAAGGTATAACGTCATATATTGTTAGGTTATAACGTATAACGTTGTATTGCATAACTATAGGACGTATAACGATATATTGCATCACAATGTGGCGTATAATATATTATATACTATTACGTAATTACGTATAACGTTATATCGCATCACTATATGACGTATGACGTTTTATTGCCTCTCTTTCGGTCGTATAACGATATATTGCAACACTATATGACGTATAACGTTATATACTATTACGTTATGACGTATCACGTTATATACAATTATGTTATAACGTATAACGTTATATACTATTAGGTTATATGGTATAACGTTATATCGCATCACTATATGACCTATAACGATATATTGCATCACTATATGACGTATAACGTTATATACTATTACGTTATAACGTATAACGTTATATCGCATCACTATATGACGTACGATGTTTTATACTATTACGTTATAACGTTTAGCGTTATGCTGCATTACTATATGATGCATAACGTTATATACTATTACGTTATAATGTATAACGTTATATTCCATCACTATAGGACCTATAACGTTATATTGCAACCACTATATGACGTATAACGTTATATACTATTACGTTATTACGTATAACGTTATATACTATTACGTTATAATGTATAACGTTATAATCCATCACCATAGGACCTATAACGTTATATTGCACCACTATATGACGTACAACGTTATATACTATTACGTTATGACGTAAAACGTTATATACTATTACGTTATTACGTATAACGTTATATCGCATCACTATAAGACCTATAACGTTATATTGCACCACTATATGACGTATAACGTTATATACTATTACGTTATGACGTATAACGTTATATACTATTATGTTATGACGTATAACGTTATATACTATTACGTTATAATGTATAACGTTATATTCCATCACTATAAGGCCTATAACGTGATATTGCACCACTATATGACGTATAACGTTATATACTATTACGTTACGACGTATAACGTTATGTACTATTACGTTATATACTATAACGTTATATTCCATCACTATAGGACCTATAACGTTATATCGCATCACTATATGACGTATAACGATATATTGCATCACTATATGACGTATAACGTTATATACTATTACGTTATAATGTATAACGTTATATTCCATCACTATAGGACCTATAACGTTATATTGCACCACTATATGACGTACAACGTTATATACTATTACGTTATAACGTATAACGTTATATACTATTACGTTATAATGTATAACGTTATATTCCATCACCATAGGACCTATAACGTTATATTGCACCACTATATAACGTACAACGTTATATACTATTACGTTATGACGTAAAACGTTATATACTATTACGTTATTACGTATAACGTTATATCCCATCACTATATGACGTACGATGTTTTATACTATTACGTTATAACGTTTAGCGTTATGTTGCATTACTATATGATGCATAACGTTATATACTATTACGTTATAATGTATAACGTTATATTCCATCACTATAGGACATATAACGTTATATTGCAACCACTATATGACGTATAACGTTATATACTATTACGTTATTACGTATAACGTTATATACTATTACGTCATGACGTATATCGTTATATACTATTACGTTATAATGTATAACGTTGTATTCCATGACTATAAGGCCTATAACGTGATATTGCACCACTTTATGACGTATAACGTTATATACTATTAGGTTATATGGTATAACGTTATATCGCATCACTATATGACCTATAACGATATATTGCATCACTATATGACGTATAAAGTTATATACTATTACGTTATAACGTATAACGTTATATACTATTACGTTATAATGTATAACGTTATATTCCATCACTATAGGACCTATAACGTTATATTGCACCACTATATGACGTACAACGTTATATACTATTACGTTATAACGTATAACGTTATATACTATTACGTTATGACGTAAAACGTTATATACTATTACGTTATAATGTATAACGTTATATGCCGTCACTATAAGACCTATAACTTTATATTGCACCACTATATGACGTATAACGTTATATACTATTACGTTATGACGTATAACGTTATATACTATTATGTTATGACGTATAACGTTATATACTATTACGTTATAATGTATAACGTTATATTCCATCACTATAAGGCCTATAACGTGATATTGCACCACTATATGACGTATAACGTTATATACTATTACGTTATGACGTATAACGTTATGTACTATTACGTTGTGACGTATAACGTTATATACTATCACGTTATAATGTATAACGTTATATTTCATCACTATAAGGCCTATAACGTTATATTGCACTACAATATGACGTATAACGTTGTATACTATTACGTTATAAGGTATAACGTCATATATTGTTAGGTTATAACGTATAACGTTGTATTGCATAACTATAGGACGTATAACGATATATTGCATCACAATGTGGCGTATAATATATTATATACTATTACGTAATTACGTATAACGTTATATCGCATCACTATATGACGTATGACGTTTTATTGCCTCTCTTTCGGTCGTATAACGATATATTGCAACACTATATGACGTATAACGTTATATACTATTACGTTATGACGTATCACGTTATATACAATTATGTTATAACGTATAACGTTATATACTATTAGGTTATATGGTATAACGTTATATCGCATCACTATATGACCTATAACGATATATTGCATCACTATATGACGTATAACGTTATATACTATTACGTTATAACGTATAACGTTATATCGCATCACTATATGACGTACGATGTTTTATACTATTACGTTATAACGTTTAGCGTTATGCTGCATTACTATATGATGCATAACGTTATATACTATTACGTTATAATGTATAACGTTATATTCCATCACTATAGGACCTATAACGTTATATTGCAACCACTATATGACGTATAACGTTATATACTATTACGTTATTACGTATAACGTTATATACTATTACGTTATAATGTATAACGTTATAATCCATCACCATAGGACCTATAACGTTATATTGCACCACTATATGACGTACAACGTTATATACTATTACGTTATGACGTAAAACGTTATATACTATTACGTTATTACGTATAACGTTATATCGCATCACTATATGACCTATAACGTTATATTGCACCACTATATGACGTATAACGTTATATACTATTACGTTATGACGTATAACGTTATATACTATTATGTTATGACGTATAACGTTATATACTATTACGTTATAATGTATAACGTTATATTCCATCACTATAAGGCCTATAACGTGATATTGCACCACTATATGACGTATAACGTTATATACTATTACGTTACGACGTATAACCTTATGTACTATTACGTTATATACTATAACGTTATATTCCATCACTATAGGACCTATAACGTTATATCGCATCACTATATGACGTATAACGATATATTGCATCACTATATGACGTATAACGTTATATACTATTACGTTATAATGTATAACGTTATATTCCATCACTATAGGACCTATAACGTTATATTGCACCACTATATGACGTACAACGTTATATACTATTACGTTATAACGTATAACGTTATATACTATTACGTTATAATGTATAACGTTATATTCCATCACCATAGGACCTATAACGTTATATTGCACCACTATATAACGTACAACGTTATATACTATTACGTTATGACGTAAAACGTTATATACTATTACGTTATTACGTATAACGTTATATCCCATCACTATATGACGTACGATGTTTTATACTATTACGTTATAACGTTTAGCGTTATGTTGCATTACTATATGATGCATAACGTTATATACTATTACGTTATAATGTATAACGTTATATTCCATCACTATAGGACATATAACGTTATATTGCAACCACTATATGACGTATAACGTTATATACTATTACGTTATTACGTATAACGTTATATACTATTACGTCATGACGTATATCGTTATATACTATTACGTTATAATGTATAACGTTGTATTCCATGACTATAAGGCCTATAACGTGATATTGCACCACTTTATGACGTATAACGTTATATACTATTAGGTTATATGGTATAACGTTATATCGCATCACTATATGACCTATAACGATATATTGCATCACTATATGACGTATAAAGTTATATACTATTACGTTATAACGTATAACGTTATATACTATTACGTTATAATGTATAACGTTATATTCCATCACTATAGGACCTATAACGTTATATTGCACCACTATATGACGTACAACGTTATATACTATTACGTTATAACGTTTTACGTCATATACTATTACGTTATGACGTAAAACGTTATATACTATTACGTTATAATGTATAACGTTATACGCCGTCACTATAAGACCTATAACTTTATATTGCACCACTATATGACGTATAACGTTATATACTATTACGTTATGACGTATAACGTTATATACTATTATGTTATGACGTATAACGTTATATACTATTACGTTATAATGTATAACGTTATATTCCATCACTATAAGGCCTATAACGTGATATTGCACCACTATATGACGTATAACGTTATATACTATTACGTTATGACGTATAACGTTATGTACTATTACGTTATATACTATAACGTTATATTCCATCACTATAGGACCTATAACGTTATATCGCATCACTATATGACGTATAACGATATATTGCATCACTATATGACGTATAACGTTATATACTATTACGTTATAACCTATAACGTTATATTCTATTACGTTATGACGTATAACGTTATATACTATTAGGTTATATGGTATAACGTTATATCGCATCACTATATGACCTATAACGATATATTGCATCACTATATGACGTATAACGTTATATACTATTACGTTATAACGTATAACGTTATATACTATTACGTTATAATGTATAACGTTATATTCCATCACTATAGGACCTATAACGTTATATTGCACCACTATATGACGTACAACGTTATATACTATTACGTTATAACGTATAACGTTATATACTATTACGTTATAATGTATAACGTTATATTCCATCACCATAGGACCTATAACGTTATATTGCACCACTATATGACGTACAACGTTATATACTATTACGTTATGACGTAAAACGTTATATACTATTACGTTATTACGTATAACGTTATATCGCATCACTATATGACGTACGATGTTTTATACTATTACGTTATAACGTTTAGCGTTATGTTGCATTACTATATGATGCATAACGTTATATAGTATTGCGTTATAATGTAAAACGTTATATTCCATCACTATAGGACCTATAACGTTATATTGCAACCACTATATGACGTATAGCGTTATATACTATTACGTTATTACGTATAACGTTATATACTATTACGTTATGACGTATATCGTTATATACTATTACGTTATAATGTATAACGTTGTATTCCATGACTATAAGGCCTATAACGTGATATTGCACCACTTTATGACGTATAACGTTATATACTATTAAGTTATGACGTATAACGTTATGTACTATTACGTTATGACGTATAACGTTATATACTATCACGTTATAATGTATAACGTTATATTTCATCACTATAAGGCCTATAGCGTTATATTGCACCACAATATGACGTATAACGTTGTATACTATTACGTTATAAGGTATAACGTCATATATTGTTAGGTTATAACGTATAACGTTGTATTGCATAACTATAGGACGTATAACGATATATTGCATCACAATGTGGCGTACAATATATTATATACTATTACGTAATTACGTATAACGTTATATCGCATCACTATATGACGTATGACGTTTTATTGCCTCTCTTTCGGTCGTATAACGATATATTGCAACACTATATGACGTATAACGTTATATACTATTACGTTATGACGTATCACGTTATATACAATTATGTTATAACGTATAACGTTATATACTATTAGGTTATATGGTATAACGTTATATCGCATCACTATATGACCTATAACGATATATTGCATCACTATATGACGTATAACGTTATATACTATTACGTTATAACGTATAACGTTATATCGCATCACTATATGACGTACGATGTTTTATACTATTACGTTATAACGTTTAGCGTTATGTTGCATTACTATATGATGCATAACGTTATATACTATTACGTTATAATGTATAACGTTATATTCCATCACTATAGGACCTATAACGTTATATTGCAACCACTATATGACGTATAACGTTATATACTATTACGTTATTACGTATAACGTTATATACTATTACGTTATAATGTATAACGTTATAATCCATCACCATAGGACCTATAACGTTATATTGCACCACTATATGACGTACAACGTTATATACTATTACGTTATGACGTAAAACGTTATATACTATTACGTTATTACGTATAACGTTATATCGCATCACTATAAGACCTATAACTTTATATTGCACCACTATATGACGTATAACGTTATATACTATTACGTTATGACGTATAACGTTATATACTATTATGTTATGACGTATAACGTTATATACTATTACGTTATAATGTATAACGTTATATTCCATCACTATAAGGCCTATAACGTGATATTGCACCACTATATGACGTATAACGTTATATACTATTACGTTACGACGTATAACGTTATGTACTATTACGTTATATACTATAACGTTATATTCCATCACTATAGGACCTATAACGTTATATCGCATCACTATATGACGTATAACGATATATTGCATCACTATATGACGTATAACGTTATATACTATTACGTTATAATGTATAACGTTATATTCCATCACTATAGGACCTATAACGTTATATTGCACCACTATATGACGTACAACGTTATATACTATTACGTTATAACGTATAACGTTATATACTATTACGTTATAATGTATAACGTTATATTCCATCACCATAGGACCTATAACGTTATATTGCACCACTATATAACGTACAACGTTATATACTATTACGTTATGACGTAAAACGTTATATACTATTACGTTATTACGTATAACGTTATATCCCATCACTATATGACGTACGATGTTTTATACTATTACGTTATAACGTTTAGCGTTATGTTGCATTACTATATGATGCATAACGTTATATACTATTACGTTATAATGTATAACGTTATATTCCATCACTATAGGACATATAACGTTATATTGCAACCACTATATGACGTATAACGTTATATACTATTACGTTATTACGTATAACGTTATATACTATTACGTCATGACGTACATCGTTATATACTATTACGTTATAATGTATAACGTTGTATTCCATGACTATAAGGCCTATAACGTGATATTGCACCACTTTATGACGTATAACGTTATATACTATTAGGTTATATGGTATAACGTTATATCGCATCACTATATGACCTATAACGATATATTGCATCACTATATGACGTATAAAGTTATATACTATTACGTTATAACGTATAACGTTATATACTATTACGTTATAATGTATAACGTTATATTCCATCACTATAGGACCTATAACGTTATATTGCACCACTATATGACGTACAACGTTATATACTATTACGTTATAACGTATAACGTTATATACTATTACGTTATAATGTATAACGTTATATTCCATCACCATAGGACCTATAACGTTATATTGCACCACTATATGACGTACAACGTTATATACTATTACGTTATGACGTAAAACGTTATATACTATTACGTTATTACGTATAACGTTATATCGCATCACTATATGACGTACGATGTTTTATACTATTACGTTATAACGTTTAGCGTTATGTTGCATTACTATATGATGCATAACGTTATATACTATTACGTTATAATGTATAACGTTATATTCCATCACTATAGGACCTATAACGTTATATTGCAACCACTATATGACGTATAGCGTTATATACTATTACGTTATTACGTATAACGTTATATACTATTACGTTATGACGTATATCGTTATATACTATTACGTTATAATGTATAACGTTGTATTCCATGACTATAAGGCCTATAACGTGATATTGCACCACTTTATGACGTATAACGTTATATACTATTAAGTTATGACGTATAACGTTATGTACTATTACGTTATGACGTATAACGTTATATACTATCACGTTATAATGTATAACGTTATATTTCATCACTATAAGGCCTATAACGTTATATTGCACTACAATATGACGTATAACGTTGTATACTATTACGTTATAAGGTATAACGTCATATATTGTTAGGTTATAACGTATAACGTTGTATTGCATAACTATAGGACGTATAACGATATATTGCATCACAATGTGGCGTATAATATATTATATACTATTACGTAATTACGTATAACGTTATATCGCATCACTATATGACGTATGACGTTTTATTGCCTCTCTTTCGGTCGTATAACGATATATTGCAACACTATATGACGTATAACGTTATATACTATTACGTTATGACGTATCACGTTATATACAATTATGTTATAACGTATAACGTTATATACTATTAGGTTATATGGTATAACGTTATATCGCATCACTATATGACCTATAACGATATATTGCATCACTATATGACGTATAACGTTATATACTATTACGTTATAACGTATAACGTTATATCGCATCACTATATGACGTACGATGTTTTATAGTATTACGTTATAACGTTTAGCGTTATGTTGCATTACTATATGATGCATAACGTTATATACTATTACGTTATAATGTATAACGTTATATTCCATCACCATAGGACCTATAACGTTATATTGCACCACTATATGACGTACAACGTTATATACTATTACGTTATGACGTAAAACGTTATATACTATTACGTTATTACGTATAACGTTATATCCCATCACTATATGACGTACGATGTTTTATACTATTACGTTATAACGTTTAGCGTTATGTTGCATTACTATATGATGCATAACGTTATATACTATTACGTTATAATGTATAACGTTATATTCCATCACTATAGGACATATAACGTTATATTGCAACCACTATATGACGTATAACGTTATATACTATTACGTTATTACGTATAACGTTATATACTATTACGTCATGACGTATATCGTTATATACTATTACGTTATAATGTATAACGTTGTATTCCATGACTATAAGGCCTATAACGTGATATTGCACCACTTTATGACGTATAACGTTATATACTATTAAGTTATGACGTATAACGTTATGTACTATTACGTTTTGACGTATAACGTTATTTACTATTACGTTATAATGTATAACGTTATATTTCATCACTATAAGGCCTATAACGTTATATTGCACCACAATATGACGTATAACGTTATATACTATTACGTTATGACGTATAACATTATATACTATTACGTTATAATGTATAACGCTATATTCCATCACTATGGCACCTATAGCGTTTTATTGTACCACTATATGACCTATAACGTTATATACTATTACGTTATGACGTAAAACGTTATATACTATTACGTTATAACGTATAACGTTATATGCCATCACTATAAGACCTATAACGTTATATTGCACCACTATATGACGTATAACGTTATATACTATTACGTTATGACGTATAACGTTATATACTATTACGTTATAATGTATAACGTTGTATTCCATGACTATAAGGCCTATAACGTGATATTGCACCACTTTATGACGTATAACGTTATATACTATTAAGTTATGGCGTATAACGTTATGTACTATTACGTTATGACGTATAACGTTATATACTATTACGTTATAATGTATAACGTTATATTCCATCTCTATAAGGCCTATAACGTTATATTGCACCACAATATGACGTATAACGTTATATACTATTACGTTATGACGTATAACATTATATACTATTACGTTATAATGTATAACGTGATATTCCATCACTATAGGACCTATAACGTTATATTGCACCACTATATGACGTATAGCGTTATATACTATTACGTTATAATGTATAACGTTATATTCCATCACTATAAGGCCTATAACGTGATATTGCGCCACTATATGACGTATAACGTTATATACTATTACGTTATGACGTATAACGTTATGTACTATTACGTTATATACTATAACGTTATATTCCATCACTATAGGACCTATAACGTTATATCGCATCACTATATGACGTATAACGATATATTGCATCACTATATGACGTATAACGTTATATACTATTACGTTATAAAATATAACGTTATATTCTATTACGTTATGTCGTATAACGTTATATACTATTAGGTTATATGGTATAACGTTATATCGCATCACTATATGACGTATAACGATATATTGCATCACTATATGACGTATAACGTTATGTACTATTACGTTATGACGTATAACGTTATATACTATTACGTTATAATGTATAACGTTATATTCCATCACTATATGGCCTATCACGTTATATTGCACCACAATATGACGTATAACGTTATATACTATTACGTTATGACGTATAACATTATATACTATTACGTTATAATGTATAACGTTATATTCCATCACTATAGGACCTATAACGTTATATTGCACCACTACATGACGTATAACGTTATATACTATTACGTTATAATGTATAACGCTATATAATATTACGTTATGACGTATAACTTTATATACTATTACGTTATAATGTATAACATTATATTCCATCACTATAAGACCTATAACGTTATATTGCACCACTGTATGACGTATTACTTTATATACTATTAAGTTATGACGTAAAACGTCATATACTATTACGATATGACGTAAAACGTTATATACTATTACGTTATAATGTATAACGTTATATTCCATCACTATAGGACCTATAACGTTATATTGCAACACTATATGACGTACAACGTTATATACTATTACGTTATAACGTATAACGTTATATACTATTACGTTATAATGTATAACGTTATATTCCATCACCATAGGACCTATAACGTTATATTGCACCACTATATGACGTACAACGTTATATACTATTACGTTATGACGTAAAACGTTATATACTATTACGTTATTACGTATAACGTTATATCCCATCACTATATGACGTACGATGTTTTATACTATTACGTTATAACGTTTAGCGTTATGTTGCATTACTATATGATGCATAACGTTATATACTATTACGTTATAATGTATAACGTTATATTCCATCACTATAGGACATATAACGTTATATTGCAACCACTATATGACGTATAACGTTATATACTATTACGTTATTACGTATAACGTTATATACTATTACGTCATGACGTATATCGTTATATACTATTACGTTATAATGTATAACGTTGTATTCCATGACTATAAGGCCTATAACGTGATATTGCACCACTTTATGACGTATAACGTTATATACTATTAAGTTATGACGTATAACGTTATGTACTATTACGTTATGACGTATAACGTTATTTACTATTACGTTATAATGTATAACGTTATATTTCATCACTATAAGGCCTATAACGTTATATTGCACCACAATATGACGTATAACGTTATATACTATTACGTTATGACGTATAACATTATATACTATTACGTTATAATGTATAACGCTATATTCCATCACTATGGCACCTATAGCGTTTTATTGCACCACTATATGACCTATAACGTTATATACTATTACGTTATGACGTAAAACGTTATATACTATTACGTTATAACGTATAACGTTATATTCCATCACTATAAGACCTATAACGTTATATTGCACCACTATATGACGTATAACGTTATATACTATTACGTTATGACGTATAACGTTATATACTATTACGTTATAATGTATAACGTTGTATTCCATGACTATAAGGCCTATAACGTGATATTGCACCACTTTATGACGTATAACGTTATATACTATTAAGCTATGGCGTATAACGTTATGTACTATTACGTTATGACGTATAACGTTATATACTATTACGTTATAATGTATAACGTTATATTCCATCTCTATAAGGCCTATAACGTTATATTGCACCACAATATGACGTATAACGTTATATACTATTACGTTATGACGTATAACATTATATACTATAACGTTATAATGTATAACGTTATATTCCATCACTATAGGACCTATAACGTTATATTGCACCACTATATGACGTATAGCGTTATATACTATTACGTTATAATGTATAACGTTATATTCCATCACTATAAGGCCTATAACGTGATATTGCACCACTATATGACGTATAACGTTATATACTATTACGTTATGACGTATAACGTTATGTACTATTACGTTATATACTATAACGTTATATTCCATCACTATAGGACCTATAACGTTATATCGCATCACTATATGACGTATAACGATATATTGCATCACTATATGACGTATAACGTTATGTACTATTACGTTATGACGTATAACGTTATATACTATAACGTTATAATGTATAACGTTATATTCCATCACTATATGGCCTATAACGTTATATTGCACCACAATATGACGTATAACGTTATATACTATTACGTTATGACGTATAACATTATATACTATTACGTTATAATGTATAACGTTATATTCCATCACTATAGGACCTATAACGTTATATTGCACCACTATATGACGTATAACGTTATATACTATTACGTTATAATGTATAACGCTATATAATATTACGTTATGACGTATAACTTTATATACTATTACGTTATGACGTATAACGTTATATACTATTACGTTATAACGTATAACGTTATATACTATTACGTTATAATGTATAACGTTATATTCCATCACTATAAGGCCTATAACGTGATATTGCACCACTATATGACGTATAACGTTATATACTATTACGTTATGACGTATAACGTTATGTACTATTACTTTATATACTATAACGTTATATTCCATCACTATAGGACCTATAACGTTATATCGCAGCACTATATGACGTATAACGATATATTGCATCACTATATGACGTATAACGTTATATACTATTACGTTATAACCTATAACGTTATATTCTATTACGTTATGACGTATAACGTTATATACTATTAGGTTATATGGTATAACGTTATATCGCATCACTATATGACCTATTACGATATATTGCATCACTATGTGACGTATAACGTTATATACTATTACGTTATAACGTATAACGTTATATACTATTACGTTATAATGTATAACGTTATATTCCATCACTAAAGGACCTATAACGTTATATTGCACCACTATATGACGTACAACGTTATATACTATTACGTTATAACGTATAACGTTATATACTATTACGTTATAATGTATAACGTTATATTCCATCACCATAGGACCTATAACGTTATATTGCACCACTATATGACGTACAACGTTATATACTATTACGTTATGACGTAAAACGTTATATACTATTACGTTATTACGTATAACGTTATATCGCATCACTATATGACGTACGATGTTTTATACTATTACGTTATAACGTTTAGCGTTATGTTGCATTACTATATGATGCATAACGTTATATACTATTACGTTATAATGTATAACGTTATATTCCATCACTATAGGACCTATAGCGTTATATTGCAACCACTATATGACGAATAGCGTTATATACTATTACGTTATTACGTATAACGTTATATACTATTACGTTATGACGTATATCGTTATATACTATTACGTTATAATGTATAACGTTGTATTCCATGACTATAAGGCCTATAACGTGATATTGCACCACTTTATGACGTATAACGTTATATACTATTAAGTTATGACGTATAACGTTATGTACTATTACGTTATGACGTATAACGTTATATACTATCACGTTATACTGTATAACGTTATATTTCATCACTATAAGGCCTATAACGTTATATTGCACCACAATATGACGTATAACGTTGTATACTATTACGTTATAACGTATAACGTTATATCGCATCACTATATGACGTACGATGTTTTATACTATTACGTTATAACGTTTAGCGTTATGTTGCATTACTATATGATGCATAACGTTATATACTATTACGTTATAATGTATAACGTTATATTCCATCACTATAGGACCTATAACGTTATATTGCAACCACTATGTGACGTATAACGTTATATACTATTACGTTATTACGTATAACGTTATATACTATTACGTTATAATGTATAACGTTATAATCCATCACCATAGGACCTATAACGTTATATTGCACCACTATATGACGTACAACGTTATATACTATTACGTTATGACGTAAAACGTTATATACTATTACGTTATAACGTATAACGTTATATCGCATCACTATATGACGTACGATGTTTTATACTATTACGTTATAACGTTTAGCGTTATGTTGCATTACTATATGATGCATAACGTTATATACTATTACGTTATAATGTATAACGTTATATTCCATCACTATAGGACCTATAACGTTATATTGCAACCACTATATGACGTATAACGTTATATACTATTACGTTATTACGTATAACGTAATATACTATTACGTTATAATGTATAACGTTATAATCCATCACCATAGGACCTATAACGTTATATTGCACCACTATATGACGTACAACGTTATATACTATTACGTTATGACGTAAAACGTTATATACTATTACGTTATTACGTATAACGTTATATCGCATCACTATATGACGTACGATGTTTTATACTATTACGTTATAACGTTTAGCGTTATGTTGCATTACTATATGATGCATAACGTTATATACTATTACGTTATAATGTATAACGTTATATTCCATCACTATAGGACCTATAACGTTATATTGCACCACAATATGACGTATAACGTTATATACTATTACGTTATGACGTATAACATTATATACTATTACGTTATAATGTATAACGCTATATTCCATCACTATGGCACCTATAGCGTTTTATTGCACCACTATATGACCTATAACGTTATATACTATTACGTTATGACGTAAAACGTTATATACTATTACGTTATAACGTATAACGTTATATGCCATCACTATAAGACCTATAACGTTATATTGCACCACTATATGACGTATAGCGTTATATACTATTACGTTATAATGTATAACGTTATATTCCATCACTATAAGGCCTATAACGTTATATTGCACCACTATATGACGTATAACGTTATATACTATTACGTTATGACGTATAACGCTATATAATATTACGTTATGACGTATAACTTTATATACTATTACGTTATAATGTATAACGTTATATTCCATCACTATCAGGCCTATAACGTTATATTGCACCACAATATGACGTATAACGTTATATACTATTACGTTATGACGTATAACATTATATACTATTACGTTATAATGTATAACGTTATATTCCATCACTATAGGACCTATAACGTTATATTGCACCACTATATGACGTATAACGTTATATACTATTACGTTATAATGTATAACGCTATATAATATTACGTTATGACGTATAACTTTATATACTATTACGTTATAATGTATAACGTTATATTCCATCACTATAAGACCTATAACGTTATATTGCACCACTATATGACGTATAACGTTATATACTATTAAGTTATGACGTATAACGTCATATACTATTACGTTATGACGTAAAACGTTATATACTATTACGTTATAATGTATAACGTTATATGCCGTCACTATAAGACCTATAACTTTATATTGCACCACTATATGACGTATAACGTTATATACTATTACGTTATGACGTATAACGTTATATACTATTATGTTATGACGTATAACGTTATATACTATTACGTTATAATGTATAACGTTATATTCCATCACTATAAGGCCTATAACGTGATATTGCACCACTATATGACGTATAACGTTATATACTATTACGTTATGACGTATAGCGTTATGTACTATTACGTTATATACTATAACGTTATATTCCATCACTATAGGACCTATAACGTTATATCGCATCACTATATGACGTATAACGATATATTGCATCACTATATGACGTATAACGTTATATACTATTACGTTATAACGTATAACGTTATATTCTATTACGTTATGTCGTATAACGTTATATACTGTTAGGTTATATGGTATAACGTTATATCGCATCACTATATGACCTATAACGATATATTGCATCACTATATGACGTATAACGTTATATACTATTACGTTATAACGTATAACGTTATATACTATTACGTTATAATGTATAACGTTATATTCCATCACTATAGGACCTATAACGTTATATTGCACCACTATATGACGTACAACGTTATATACTATTACGTTATAACGTATAACGTTATATACTATTACGTTATAATGTATAACGTTATATTCCATCACCATAGGACCTATAACGTTATATTGCACCACTATATGACGTACAACGTTATATACTATTACGTTATGACGTAAAACGTTATATACTATTACGTTATTACGTATAACGTTATATCCCATCACTATATGACGTACGATGTTTTATACTATTACGTTATAACGTTTAGCGTTATGTTGCATTACTATATGATGCATAACGTTATATACTATTACGTTATAATGTATAACGTTATATTCCATCACTATAGGACATATAACGTTATATTGCAACCACTATATGACGTATAACGTTATATACTATTACGTTATTACGTATAACGTTATATACTATTACGTCATGACGTATATCGTTATATACTATTACGTTATAATGTATAACGTTGTATTCCATGACTATAAGGCCTATAACGTGATATTGCACCACTTTATGACGTATAACGTTATATACTATTAAGTTATGACGTATAACGTTATGTACTATTACGTTTTGACGTATAACGTTATTTACTATTACGTTATAATGTATAACGTTATATTTCATCACTATAAGGCCTATAACGTTATATTGCACCACAATATGACGTATAACGTTATATACTATTACGTTATGACGTATAACATTATATACTACTACGTTATAATGTATAACGCTATATTCCATCACTATGGCACCTATAGCGTTTTATTGTACCACTATATGACCTATAACGTTATATACTATTACGTTATGACGTAAAACGTTATATACTATTACGTTATAACGTATAACGTTATATGCCATCACTATAAGACCTATAACGTTATATTGCACCACTATATGACGTATAACCGTTATATACTATTACGTTATGACGTATAACGTTATATACTATTACGTTATAATGTATAACGTTGTATTCCATGACTATAAGGCCTATAACGTGATATTGCACCACTTTATGACGTATAACGTTATATACTATTAAGTTATGGCGTATAACGTTATGTACTATTACGTTATGACGTATAACGTTATATACTATTACGTTATAATGTATAACGTTATATTCCATCTCTATAAGGCCTATAACGTTATATTGCACCACAATATGACGTATAACGTTATATACTATTATGTTATGACGTATAACATTATATACTATTACGTTATAATGTATAACGTTATATTCCATCACTATAGGACCTATAACGTTATATTGCACCACTATATGACGTATAGCGTTATATACTATTACGTTATAATGTATAACGTTATATTCCATCACTATAAGGCCTATAACGTGATATTGCACCACTATATGACGTATAACGTTATATACTATTACGTTATGACGTATAACGTTATGTACTATTACGTTATATACTATAACGTTATATTCCATCACTATAGGACCTATAACGTTATATCGCATCACTATATGACGTATAACGATATATTGCATCACTATATGACGTATAACGTTATATACTATTACGTTATAAAATATAACGTTATATTCTATTACGTTATGTCGTATAACGTTATATACTATTAGGTTATATGGTATAACGTTATATCGCATCACTATATGACGTATAACGATATATTGCATCACTATATGACGTATAACGTTATGTACTATTACGTTATGACGTATAACGTTATATACTATTACGTTATAATGTATAACGTTATATTCCATCACTATATGGCCTATCACGTTATATTGCACCACAATATGACGTATAACGTTATATACTATTACGTTATGACGTATAACATTATATACTATTACGTTATAATGTATAACGTTATATTCAATAAATATAGGACCTATAACGTTATATTGCACCACTACATGACGTATAACGTTATATACTATTACGTTATAATGTATAACGCTATATAATATTACGTTATGACGTATAACTTTATATACTATTACGTTATAATGTATAACATTATATTCCATCACTATAAGACCTATAACGTTATATTGCACCACTGTATGACGTATTACTTTATATACTATTAAGTTATGACGTATAACGTCATATACTATTACGATATGACGTAAAACGTTATATACTATTACGTTATAATGTATAACGTTATATGCCGTCACTATAAGACCTATAACTTTATATTGCACCACTATATGACGTATAACGTTATATACTATTACGTTATGACGTATAACGTTATATACTATTATGTTATGACGTATAACGTTATATACTATTACGTTATAATGTATAACGTTATATTCCATCACTATAAGACCTATAACGTTATATTGCACCACTATATGACGTATAACGTTATATACTATTACGTTATGACGTATAACGTTATGTACTATTACGTTATATACTATAACGTTATATTCCATCACTATAGGACCTATAACGTTATATCGCATCACTATATGACGTATAACGATATATTGCATCACTATATGACGTATAACGTTATATACTATTACGTGATAACCTATAACGTTATATTCTATTACGTTATGACGTATAACGTTATATACTATTAGGTTATATGGTATAACGTTATATCGCATCACTATATGACCTATTACGATATATTGCATCACTATGTGACGTATAACGTTATATACTATTACGTTATAACGTATAACGTTATATACTATTACGTTATAATGTATAACGTTATATTCCATCACTATAGGACCTATAACGTTATATTGCAACACTATATGACGTACAACGTTATATACTATTACGTTATAACGTATAACGTTATATACTATTACGTTATAATGTATAACGTTATATTCCATCACCATAGGACCTATAACGTTATATTGCACCACTATATGACGTACAACGTTATATACTATTACGTTATGACGTAAAACGTTATATACTATTACGTTATTACGTATAACGTTATATCCCATCACTATATGACGTACGATGTTTTATACTATTACGTTATAACGTTTAGCGTTATGTTGCATTACTATATGATGCATAACGTTATATACTATTACGTTATAATGTATAACGTTATATTCCATCACTATAGGACCTATAACGTTATATTGCAACCACTATATGACGTATAACGTTATATACTATTACGTTATTACGTATAACGTTATATACTATTACGTCATGACGTATATCGTTATATACTATTACGTTATAATGTATAACTTTGTATTCCATGACTATAAGGCCTATAACGTGATATTGCACCACTTTATGACGTATAACGTTATATACTATTAAGTTATGACGTATAACGTTATGTACTATTACGTTATGACGTATAACGTTATTTACTATTACGTTATAATGTATAACGTTATATTTCATCACTATAAGGCCTATAACGTTATATTGCACCACAATATGACGTATAACGTTATATACTATTACGTTATGACGTATAACATTATATACTATTACGTTATAATGTATAACGCTATATTCCATCACTATGGCACCTATAGCGTTTTATTGCACCACTATATGACCTATAACGTTATATACTATTACGTTATGACGTAAAACGTTATATACTATTACGTTATAACGTATAACGTTATATGCCATCACTATAAGACCTATAACGTTATATTGCACCACTATATGACGTATAACGTTATATACTATTACGTTATGACGTATAATGTTATATACTATTACGTTATAATGTATAACGTTGTATTCCATGACTATAAGGCCTATAACGTGATATTGCACCACTTTATGACGTATAACGTTATATACTATTAAGCTATGGCGTATAACGTTATGTACTATTACGTTATGACGTATAACGTTATATACTATTACGTTATAATGTATAACGTTATATTCCATCTCTATAAGGCCTATAACGTTATATTGCACCACAATATGACGTATAACGTTATATACTATTACGTTATGACGTATAACATTATATACTATTACGTTATAATGTATAACGTTATATTCCATCACTATAGGACCTATAACGTTATATTGCACCACTATATGACGTATAGCGTTATATACTATTACGTTATAATGTATAACGTTATATTCCATCACTATAAGGCCTATAACGTGATATTGCACCACTATATGACGTATAACGTTATATACTATTACGTTATGACGTATAACGTTATGTACTATTACGTTATATACTATAACGTTATATTCCATCACTATAGGACCTATAACGTTATATCGCATCACTATATGACGTATAACGATATATTGCATCACTATATGACGTATAACGTTATGTACTATTACGTTATGACGTATAACGTTATATACTATAACGTTATAATGTATAACGTTATATTCCATCACTATACGGCCTATAACGTTATATTGCACCACTATATGACGTATAACGTTATATACTATTACGTTATGACGTATAACATTATATACTATTACGTTATAATGTATAACGTTATATTCCATCACTATAGGACCTATAACGTTATATTGCACCACTATATGACGTATAACGTTATATACTATTACGTTATAATGTATAACGCTATATAATATTACGTTATGACGTATAACTTTATATACTATTACGTTATGACGTATAACGTTATATACTATTATGTTATGACGTATAACGTTATATACTATTACGTTATAATGTATAACGTTATATTCCATCACTATAAGGCCTATAACGTGATATTGCACGACTATATGACGTATAACGTTATATACTATTACGTTATGACGTATAACGTTATGTACTATTACTTTATATACTATAACGTTATATTCCATCACTATAGGACCTATAACGTTATATCGCAGCACTATATGACGTATAACGATATATTGCATCACTATATGACGTATAACGTTATATACTATTACGTGATAACCTATAACGTTATATTCTATTACGTTATGACGTATAACGTTATATACTATTAGGTTATATGGTATAACGTTATATCGCATCACTATATGACCTATTACGATATATTGCATCACTATGTGACGTATAACGTTATATACTATTACGTTATAACGTATAACGTTATATACTATTACGTTATAATGTATAACGTTATATTCCATCACTGAAGGACCTATAACGTTATATTGCACCACTATATGACGTACAACGTTATATACTATTACGTTATAACGTATAACGTTATATACTATTACGTTATAATGTATAACGTTATATTCCATCACCATAGGACCTATAACGTTATATTGCACCACTATATGACGTACAACGTTATATACTATTACGTTATGACGTAAAACGTTATATACTATTACGTTATTACGTATAACGTTATATCGCATCACTATATGACGTACGATGTTTTATACTATTACGTTATAACGTTTAGCGTTATGTTGCATTACTATATGATGCATAACGTTATATACTATTACGTTATAATGTATAACGTTATATTCCATCACTATAGGACCTATAGCGTTATATTGCAACCACTATATGACGAATAGCGTTATATACTATTACGTTATTACGTATAACGTTATATACTATTACGTTATGACGTATATCGTTATATACTATTACGTTATAATGTATAACGTTGTATTCCATGACTATAAGGCCTATAACGTGATATTGCACCACTTTATGACGTATAACGTTATATACTATTAAGTTATGACGTATAACGTTATGTACTATTACGTTATGACGTATAACGTTATATACTATCACGTTATACTGTATAACGTTATATTTCATCACTATAAGGCCTATAACGTTATATTGCACCACAATATGACGTATAACGTTATATACTATTACGTTATGACGTATAACATTATATACTATTACGTTATAATGTATAACGTTATATTCCATCACTATACGACCTATAACGTTATATTGCACCACTATATGACGTATAACGTTATATACTATTACGTTATAATGTATAACGCTATATTCCATCACTATGGCACCTATAGCGTTTTATTGCACCACTATATGACCTATAACGTTATATAATATTACATTATGACGTATAACTTTATATACTATTACGTTATAATGTATAACGTTGTATTCCATGACTATAAGGCCTATAACGTGATATTGCACCACTTTATGACGTATAACGTTATATACTATTAAGTTATGACGTAGAACGTTATGTACTATTACGTTATGACGTAAAACGTTATATACTATTACGTTATAACGTATAACGTTATATGCCATCACTATAAGACCTATAACGTTATATTGCACCACTATATGACGTATAACGTTATATATTATTACGTTATGACGTATAACGTTATGTACTATTACGTTATGACGTATAACGTTATATACTATTACGTTATAATGTATAACGTTATATTCCATCTCTATAAGGCCTATAACGTTATATTGCACCACAATATGACGTATAACGTTATATACTATTACGTTATGACGTATAACATTATATACTATTACGTTATAATGTATAACGTTATATTCCATCACTATAGGACCTATAACGTTATATTGCACCACTATATGACGTATAGCGTTATATACTATTGCGTTATAATGTATAACGTTATATTCCATCACTATAAGGCCTATAACGTGATATTGCACCACTATATGACGTATAACGTTATATACTATTACGTTATGACGTATAACGTTATGTACTATTACGTTATATACTATAACGTTATATTCCATCACTATAGGACCTATAACGTTATATCGCATCACTATATGACGTATAACGATATATTGCATCACTATATGACGTATAACGTTATATACTATAACGTTATAAAATATAACGTTATATACTATTACGTTATGACGTATAACATTATATACTATTACGTTATAATGTATAACGTTATATTCCATCACTATAGGACCTATAACGTTATATTGCACCACTATATGACGTATAACGTTATATACTATTACGTTATAATGTATAACGTTATATTCCATCACTATGAGACCTATAGCGTTTTATTGCACCACTATATGACCTATAACGTTATATAATATTACGTTATGACGTATAACTTTATATACTATTACGTTATAATGTATAACGTTATATTCCATCACTATAAGACCTATAACGTTATATTGCACCACTATATGACGTATAACGTTATATACTATTAAGTTATGACGTAAAACGATATATACTATTACGTTATAATGTCTAACGTTATATGCCGTCACTATAAGACCTATAACTTTATATTGCACCACTATATGACGTATAACGTTATATACTATTACGTTATGACGTATAACGTTATATACTATTATGTTATGACGTATAACGTTATATACTATTACGTTATAATGTATAACGTTATATTCCATCACTATAAGGCCTATAACGTGATATTGCACCACTATATGGCGTATAACGTTATATACTATTACGTTATGACGTATAACGTTATGTACTATTACGTTATATACTATAACGTTATATTCCATCACTATAGAACCTATAACGTTATATCGCATCACTATATGACGTATAACGATATATTGCATCACTATATGACGTATAACGTTATATACTATTACGTTATAAAATATAACGTTATATTCTATTACGTTATGTCGTATAACGTTATATACTATTAGGTTATATGGTATAACGTTATATCGCATCACTATATGACGTATAACGATATATTGCATCACTATATGACGTATAACGTTATGTACTATTACGTTATTACGTATAACGTTATATACTATTACGTTATAATGTATAACGTTATATTCCATCACTATAAGGCCTATAACGTTATATTGCACCACAATATGACGTATAACGTTATATACTATTACGTTATGACGTATAACATTATATACTATTACGTTATAATGTATAACGTTATATTCCATCACTATAGGACCTATAACGTTATATTGCACCACTATATGACGTATAACGTTATATACTATTACGTTATAATATATAACGTTATATTCCATCACTATGAGACCTATAGCGTTTTATTGCACCACTATATGACCTATAACGTTATATAATATTACGTTATGACGTATAACTTTATATACTATTACGTTATAATGTATAACGTTATATTCCATCACTATAAGACCTATAACGTTATATTGCACCACTATATGACGTATAACGTTATATACTATTAAGTTATGACGTAAAACGTTATATACTATTACGTTATAATGTCTAACGTTATATGCCGTCACTATAAGACCTATAACGATATATTGCATCACTATATGACGTATAACGTTATATACTATTACGTTATAACGTATAACGTTATATACTATTACGTTATTACGTATAACGTTATATCGCATCACTATATGACGTACGATGTTTTATACTATTACGTTATAACGTTTAGCGTTATGTTGCATTACTATATGATGCATAACGTTATATACTATTACGTTATAATGTATAACGTTATATTCCATCACTATAGGACCTATAACGTTATATTGCAACCACTATATGACGTATAACGTTATAAACTATTACGTTATTACGTATAACGTTATATACTATTACGTTATGACGTATATCGTTATATACTATTACGTTATAATGTATAACGTTGTATTCCATGACTATAAGGCCTATAACGTGATATTGCACCACTTTATGACGTATAACGTTATATACTATTAAGTTATGACGTAGAACGTTATGTACTATTACGTTATGACGTATAACGTTATATACTATTACTTTATAATGTATAACGTTATATTTCATCACTATAAGGCCTATAACGTTATATTGCACCACAATATGACGTATAACGTTATATACTATTACGTTATGACGTATAACATTATATACTATTACGTTATAATGTATAACGTTATATTCCATCACTATACGACCTATAACGTTATATTGCACCACTATATGACGTATAACGTTATATACTATTACGTTATAATGTATAACGCTATATTCCATCACTATGGCACCTATAGCGTTTTATTGCACCACTATATGACCTATAACGTTATATACTATTACGTTATGACGTAAAACGTTATATACTATTACGTTATAACGTATAACGTTATATGCCATCACTATAAGACCTATAACGTTATATTGCACCACTATATGACGTATAACGTTATATACTATTACGTTATGACGTATAACGTTATGTACTATTACGTTATGACGTATAACGTTATATACTATTACGTTATAATGTATAACGTTATATTCCATCTCTATAAGGCCTATAACGTTATATTGCACCACAATATGACGTATAACGTTATATACTATTACGTTATGACGTATAACATTATATACTATTACGTTATAATGTATAACGTTATATTCCATCACTATAGGACCTATAACGTTATATTGCACCACAATATGACGTATAACGTTATATACTATTAGGTTATAATGTATAACGTTATATTCCATCACTATAGGACCTATAACGTAATATTGCACCACTATATGACGTATAACGTTATATACTATTACGTTATAATATATAACGTTATATTCCATCACTATAAGGCCTATAACGTGATATTGCACCACTATATGACGTATAACGTTATATACTATTACGTTATGACGTATAACGTTATGTACTATTACGTTATATACTATAACGTTATATTCCATCACTATAGGACCTATAACGTTATATCGCATCACTATATGACGTATAACGTTATATTGCACCACTATATGACGTATAACGTTATATACTATTACGTTATAATGTATAACGTTATATTCCATCACTATGAGACCTATAGCGTTTTATTGCACCACTATATGACCTATAACGTTATATAATATTACGTTATGACGTATAACTTTATATACTATTACGTTATAATGTATAACGTTATATTCCATCACTATAAGACCTATAACGTTATATTGCACCACTATATGACGTATAACGTTATATACTATTAAGTTATGACGTAAAACGTTATATACTATTACGTTATAATGTCTAACGTTATATGCCGTCACTATAAGACCTATAACTTTATATTGCACCACTATATGACGTATAACGTTATATACTATTACGTTATGACGTATAACGTTATATACTATTATGTTATGACGTATAACGTTATATACTATTACGTTATAATGTATAACGTTATATTCCATCACTATAAGGCCTATAACGTGATATTGCACCACTATATGGCGTATAACGCTATATACTATTACGTTATGACGTATAACGTTATGTACTATTACGTTATATACTATAACGTTATATTCCATCACTATAGGACCTATAACGTTATATCGCATCACTATATGACGTATAACGATATATACTATTACGTTATAATGTATAACGTTATGTACTATTACGTTATATACTATAACGTTATATTCCATCACTATGAGACCTATAACGTTATATTGCACCACTATATGACGTATAACGTTATATACTATTACGTTATAATGTATAACGTTATATTCCATCACTATAAGGCCTATAACGTTATATTGCACCACAATATGACGTAAAACGTTATATACTATTACGTTATAATGTATAACGTTATATACTATTATGTTATGACGTATAACGTTATATACTATTACGTTATAATGTATAACGTTATATTCCATCACTATAAGGCCTATAACGTGATATTGCACCACTATATGACGTATAACGTTATATACTATTACGTTATGACGTATAACGTTATGTACTATTACGTTATATACTATAACGTTATATTCCATCACTATAAGACCTATAACGTTATATTGCACCACTATATGACGTATAACGTTATATACTATTAAGTTATGACGTATAACGTCATATACTATTACGTTATGACGTAAAACGTTATATACTATTACGTTATAATGTATAACGTTATATGCCATCACTATAAGACCTATAACTTTATATTGCACCACTATATGACGTATAACGTTATATACTATTACGTTATGACGTATAACGTTATATACTATTATGTTATGACGTATAACGTTATATACTATTACGTTATAATGTATAACGTTATATTCCATCACTATAAGGCCTATAACGTGATATTGCACCACTATATGACGTATAACGTTATATACTATTACGTTATGACGTATAACGTTATGTACTATTACGTTATATACTATAACGTTATATTCCATCACTATAGGACCTATAACGTTATATCGCATCACTATATGACGTATAACCATATATTGCATCACTATATGACGTATAACGTTATATACTATTACGTTATAACGTATAACGTTATATACTATTACGTTATAATGTATAACGTTATATTCCATCACTATGAGACCTATAGCGTTTTATTGCACCACTATATGACCTATAACGTTATATAATATTACGTTATGACGTATAACTTTATATACTATTACGTTATAATGTATAACGTTATATTCCATCACTATAAGACCTATAACGTTATATTGCACCACTATATGACGTATAACGTTATATACTATTAAGTTATGACGTAAAACGTTATATACTATTACGTTATAATGTCTAACGTTATATGCCGTCACTATAAGACCTATAACTTTATATTGCACCACTATATGACGTATAACGTTATATACTATTACGTTATGACGTATAACGTTATATACTATTATGTTATGACGTATAACGTTATATACTATTACGTTATAATGTATAACGTTATATTCCATCACTATAAGGCCTATAACGTGATATTGCACCACTATATGGCGTATAACGTTATATACTATTACGTTATGACGTATAACGTTATGTACTATTACGTTATATACTATAACGTTATATTCCATCACTATAGAACCTATAACGTTATATCGCATCACTATATGACGTATAACGATATATTGCATCACTATATGGCGTATAACGTTATATACTATTACGTTATGACGTATAACGTTATGTACTATTACGTTATATACTATAACGTTATATTCCATCACTATAGAACCTATAACGTTATATCGCATCACTATATGACGTATAACGATATATTGCATCACTATATGACGTATAACGTTATATACTATTACGTTATAAAATATAACGTTATATTCTATTACGTTATGTCGTATAACGTTATATACTATTAGGTTATATGGTATAACGTTATATCGCATCACTATATGACGTATAACGATATATTGCATCACTATATGACGTATAACGTTATGTACTATTATGTTATGACGTATAACGTTATATACTATTACGTTATAATGTATAACGTTATATTCCATCACTATAAGGCCTATAACGTTATATTGCACCACAATATGACGTATAACGTTATATACTATTACGTTATGACGTATAACATTATATACTATTACGTTATAATGTATAACGTTATATTCCATCACTATAGGACCTATAACGTTATATTGCACCACTATATGACGTATAACGTTATATACTATTACGTTATAATGTATAACGTTATATTCCATCACTATGAGACCTATAGCGTTTTATTGCACCACTATATGACCTATAACGTTATATAATATTACGTTATGACGTATAACTTTATATACTATTACGTTATAATGTATAACGTTATATTCCATCACTATAAGACCTATAACGTTATATTGCACCACTATATGACGTATAACGTTATATACTATTAAGTTATGACGTAAAACGTTATATACTATTACGTTATAATGTCTAACGTTATATGCCGTCACTATAAGACCTATAACGATATATTGCATCACTATATGACGTATAACGTTATATACTATTACGTTATAAAATATAACGTTATATTCTATTACGTTATGTCGTATAACGTTATATACTATTAGGTTATATGGTATAACGTTATATCGCATCACTATATGACGTATAACGATATATTGCATCACTATATGACGTATAACGTTATATACTATTACGTTATAAAATATAACGTTATATACTATTACGTTATAATGTATAACGTTGTATTCCATCACTATAGGACCTATAACGTTATATTGCACCACTATATGACGTACAACGTTATATACTATTACGTTATAACGTATAACGTTATATACTATTACGTTATAATTTATAACGTTATATTCCATCACCATAGGACCTATAACGTTATATTGCACCACTATATGACGTACAACGTTATATACTATTACGTTATGACGTAAAACGTTATATACTATTACGTTATTACGTATAACGTTATATCGCATCACTATATGACGTACGATGTTTTATACTATTACGTTATAACGTTTAGCGTTATGTTGCATTACTATATGAGGCATAACGTTATATACTATTACGTTATAATGTATAACGTTATATTCCATCACTATAGGACCTATAACGTTATATTGCAACCACTATATGACGTATAACGTTATATACTATTACGTTATGACGTATAACGTTATGTACTATTACGTTATATACTATAACGTTATATTCCATCACTATAGGACCTATAACGTTATATCGCATCACTATATGACGTATAACGATATATTGCATCACTATATGACGTATAACGTTATATACTATTACGTTATAAAATATAACGTTATATTCTATTACGTTATGTCGTATAACGTTATATACTATTAGGTTATATGGTATAACGTTATATCGCATCACTATATGACGTATAACGATATATTGCATCACTATATGACGTATAACGTTATGTACTATTACGTTATGACGTATAACGTTATATACTATTACGATATGACGTATAACGTTATATACTATTACGTTATAATGTATAACGTTATATTCCATCACTATAAGGCCTATAACGTTATATTGCACCACAATATGACGTATAACGTTATATACTATTACGTTATGACGTATAACATTACATACAATTACGTTATAATGTATAACGTTATATTCCATCACTATAGGACCTATAACGTTATATTGCACCACTATATGACGTATAACGTTATATACTATTACGTTATAATGTATAACGTTATATTCCATCACTATGAGACCTATAGCGTTTTATTGCACCACTATATGACCTATAACGTTATATAATATTACGTTATGACGTATAACTTTATATACTATTACGTTATAATGTATAACGTTATATTCCATCACTATAAGACCTATAACGTTATATTGCACCACTATATAACGTATAACGTTATATACTATTAAGTTATGACGTATAACGTCATATACTATTACGTTATGACGTAAAACGTTATATACTATTACGTTATAATGTATAACGTTATATGCCGTCACTATAAGACCTATAACTTTATATTGCTCCACTATATGACGTATAGCGTTATATACTATTACGTTATGACGTATAAAGTTATATACTATTATGTTATGACGTATAACGTTATATACTATTACGTTATAATGTATAACGTTATATTCCATCACTATAAGGCCTATAACGTGATATTACACCACTATATGACGTATAACGTTATATACTATTACGTTATGACGTATAACGTTATGTACTATTACGTTATATACAATAACATTATATTCCATCACTATAGGACCTATAACGTTATATCGCATCATTATATGACGTATAACGATATATTGCATCACTATATGACGTATAACGTTATATACTATTACGTTATAAAATATAACGTTATATTCTATTACGTTATGTCGTATAACGTTATATACTATTAGGTTATATGGTATAACGTTATATCGCATCACTATATGACGTATAACGATATATTACATCACTATATGACGTATAACGTTATACACTATTACGTTATAACGTACAACGTTATATACTATTACGTTATTACGTATAACGTTATATCGCATCACTATATTACGTACGATGTTTTATACTATTACGTTATAACGTTTAGCGTTATGTTGCATTACTATATGATGCATAACGTTATATACTATTACGTTATGACGTATAACGTTATGTACTATTACGTTATGACGTATATTGTTATATACTATTACGTTATAATGTATAACGTTATATTCCATCACTATAGGACCTATAACGTTATATCGCATCACTATATGACGTGTAACGATATATTGCACCACAATATGACGTATAACGTTATATACTATTACGTTATGACGTATAACATTATATACTATTACGTTATAATGTATAACGTTATATTCCATCACTATACGACCTATAACGTTATATTGCACCACTATATGAGGTATAACGTTATATACTATTACGTTATAATGTATAACGTTATATTCCATCACTATGAGACCTATAGCGTTTTATTGCACCACTATATGACCTATAACGTTATATACTATTACGTTATAACGTAAAACGTTATATACTATTACGTTATAACGTATAACGTTATATTCCATCACTATAAGACCTATAACGTTATATTGCACCACTATATGACGTATAACGTTATATACTATTAAGTTATGACGTATAACGTTATGTACTATTACGTTATGACGTATAACGTTATATACTATTACGTTATAATGTATAACGTTATATTCCATCTCTATAAGCCCTATAACGTTATATTGCACCACAATATGACGTATAACGTTATATACTATTACGTTATGACGTATAACATTATATACTATTACGTTATAATGTATAACGTTATATTCCATCACTATAGTACCTATAACGTTATATTGCACCACTATATGACGTATAACGTTATATACTATTACGTTATAATGTATAACGTTATATTCCATCACTATAAGGCCTATAACGTGATATTGCACCACTATATGACGTATAACGTTATATACTATTACGTTATGACGTATAACGTTATGTACTATTACGTTATATACTATAACGTTATATTCCATCACTATAGGACCTATAACGTTATATCGCATCACTATATGACGTATAACGATATATTGCATCACTATATGACGTATAACGTTATATACTATTAGGTTATAATGTATAACGTTATATCGCATCACTATATGACGTATAACGATATATTGCATCACTATATGACGTATAACGTTATATACTATTACGTTATGACGTATAACGTTATATACTATTACGTTATAATGTATAACGTTATATTCCATCACTATAAGGCCTATAACGTTATATTGCACCACAATATGACGTATAACGTTATATACTATTACGTTATGACGTATAACATTATATACTATTACGTTATAATGTATAACGTTATATTCCATCACTATAGGACCTATAACGTTATATTGCACCACTATATGACGTATAACGTTATATACTATTACGTTATAATGTATAACGCTATATAATATTACGTTATGACGTATAACTTTATATACTATTACGTTATAATGTATAACGTTATATTCCATCACTATAAGACCTATAACGTTATATTGCACCACTATATGACGTATAACGTTATATACTATTAAGTTATGACGTATAACGTCATATACTATTACGATATGACGTATAACGTTATATACTATTACGTTATAATGTATAACGTTATATGCCGTCACTATAAGACCTATAACTTTATATTGCACCACTATATGACGTATAACGTTATATACTATTACGTTATGACGTATAACGTTATATACTATTATGTTATGACGTATAACGTTATATACTATTACGTTATAATGTATAACGTTATATTCCACCACTATAAGGCCTATAACGTGATATTGCACCACTATATGACGTATAACGTTATATACTATTACGTTATGACGTATAACGTTATGTACTATTACGTTATATACTATAACGTTATATTCCATCACTATAGGACCTATAACGTTATATCGCATCACTATATGACGTATAACGATATATTGCATCACTATATGACGTATAACGTTATATACTATTACGTTATAACCTATAACGTTATATTCTATTACGTTATGTCGTATAACGTTATATACTATTAGGTTATATGGTATAACGTTATATCGCATCACTATATGACCTATAACGATATATTGCATCACTATATGACGTATAACGTTATATACTATTACGTTATAACGTATAACGTTATATACTATTACGTTATAATGTATAACGTTATATTCCATCACTATAGGACCTATAACGTTATATTGCACCACTATATGACGTACAACGTTATATACTATTACGTTATAACGTATAACGTTATATACTATTACGTTATAATTTATAACGTTATATTCCATCACCATAGGACCTATAACGTTATATTGCACCACTATATGACGTACAACGTTATATACTATTACGTTATGACGTAAAACGTTATATACTATTACGTTATTACGTATAACGTTATATCGCATCACTATATGACGTACGATGTTTTATACTATTACGTTATAACGTTTAGCGTTATGTTGCATTACTATATGATGCATAACGTTATATACTATTACGTTATAATGTATAACGTTATATTCCATCACTATAGGACCTATAACGTTATATTGCAACCACTATATGACGTATAACGTTATATACTATTACGTTTTACGTATAACGTTATATACTATTACGTTATGACGTATATCGTTATATACTATTACGTTATAATGTATAACGTTGTATTCCATGACTATAAGGCCTATAACGTGATATTGCACCACTTTATGACGTATAACGTTATATACTATTAAGTTATGACGTATAACGTTATGTACTATTACGTTATGACGTATAACGTTATATACTATTACGTTATAATGTATAACGTTATATTTCATCACCATAAGGCCTATAACGTTATATTGCACCACAATATGACGTATAACGTTATATACTATTACGTTATGACGTATAACATTATATACTATTACGTTATAATGTATAACGTTATATTCCATCACTATACGACCTATAACGTTATATTGCACCACTATATGACGTATAACGTTATATACTATTACGTTATAATGTATAACGCTATATTCCATCACTATGGCACCTATAGCGTTTTATTGCACCACTATATGACCTATAACGTTATATACTATTACGTTATGACGTAAAACGTTATATACTATTACGTTATAACGTATAACGTTATATGCCATCACTATAAGACCTACAACGTTATATTGCACCACTATATGACGTATAACGTTATATATTATTACGTTATGACGTATAACGTTATATACTATTACGTTATGACGTATAAC
This sequence comes from Bombus terrestris, assembly GCF_910591885.1. Lineage (NCBI taxonomy): Eukaryota > Metazoa > Arthropoda > Insecta > Hymenoptera > Apidae > Bombus > Bombus terrestris. Next base: position 254,010 of record NW_025963563.1, on the reverse strand, counting down.
GTTATATACTATTACGTTATAATGTATAACGTTGTATTCCATGACTATAAGGCCTATAACGTGATATTGCACCACTTTATGACGTATAACGTTATATACTATTAAGTTATGACGTATAACGTTATGTACTATTACGTTATGACGTATAACGTTATATACTATTACGTTATAATGTATAACGTTATATTCCATCTCTATAAGGCCTATAACGTTATATTGCACCACAATATGACGTATAACGTTATATACTATTACGTTATGACGTATAACATTATATACTATTACGTTATAATGTATAACGTTATATTCCATCACTATAGGACCTATAACGTTATATTGCACCACTATATGACGTATAGCGTTATATACTATTACGTTATAATGTATAACGTTATATTCCATCACTATAAGGCCTATAACGTGATATTGCACCACTATATGACGTAAAACGTTATATACTATTACGTTATGACGTATAACGTTATGTACTATTACGTTATATACTATAACGTTATATTCCATCACTATAGGACCTATAACGTTATATCGCATCACTATATGACGTATAACGATATATTGCATCACTATATGACGTATAACGTTATATACTATTACGTTATAAAATATAACGTTATATTCTATTACGTTATGTCGTATAACGTTATATACTATTAGGTTATATGGTATAACGTTATATCGCATCACTATATGACGTATAACGATATATTGCATCACTATATGACGTATAACGTTATGTACTATTACGTTATGACGTATAACGTTATATACTATTACGTTATAATGTATAACGTTATATTCCATCACTATAAGGCCTATAACGTTATATTGCACCACAATATGACGTATAACGTTATATACTATTACGTTATGACGTATAACATTATATACTATTACGTTATAATGTATAACGTTATATTCCATCACTATAGGACCTATAACGTTATATTGCACCACTATACGACGTATAACGTTATATACTATTACGTTATAATGTATAACGTTATATTCCATCACTATAAGGCCTATAACGTGATATTGCACCACTATATGACGTATAACGTTATATACTATTACGTTATGACGTATAACGTTATGTACTATTACGTTATATACTATAACGTTATATTCCATCACTATAAGACCTATAACGTTATATTGCACCACTATATGGCGTATAACGTTATATACTATTACGTTATGACGTATAACGTTATGTACTATTACGTTATATACTATAACGTTATATTCCATCACTATAGGACCTATAACGTTATATCGCATCACTATATGACGTATAACGATATATTGCATCACTATATGACGTATAACGTTATATACTATTACGTTATAAAATATAACGTTATATTCTATTACGTTATGTCGTATAACGTTATAGACTATTAGGTTATATGGTATAACGTTATATCGCATCACTATATGACGTATAACGATATATTGCATCACTATATGACGTATAACGTTATATACTATTACGTTATAACGTATAACGTTATATACTATTACGTTATAACGTATAACGTTATATACTATTACGTTATTACGTATAACGTTATATCGCATCACTATGTGACGTACGATGTTTTATACTATTACGTTATAACGTTTAGCGTTATGTTGCATTACTATATGATGCATAACGTTATATACTATTACGTTATAATGTATAACGTTATATTCCATCACTATAGGACCTATAACGTTATATTGCAACCACTAAATGACGTATAACGTTATATACTATTACGTTATTACGTATAACGTTATATACTATTACGTTATGACGTAAAACGTTATATACTATAACGTTATAATGTATAACGTTATATTCCATCACTATAGGACCTATAACGTTATATTGCAACCACTATATGACGTATAACGTTATATACTATTACGTTATAATGTATAACGTTATATTCCATCGCTATGAGACCTATAACGTTATATTGCACCACTATATGACGTATAACGTTATATACTATTACGTTATAATGTATAACGTTATATTCCATCACTATAAGGCCTATAACGTTATATTGCACCACAATATGACGTAAAACGTTATATACTATTACGTTATGACGTATAACGTTATATACTATTATGTTATGACGTATAACGTTATATACTATTACGTTATAATGTATAACGTTATATTCCATCACTATAAGGCCTATAACGTGATATTGCACCACTATATGACGTATAACGTTATATACTATTACGTTATGACGTATAACGTTATGTACTATTACGTTATATACTATAACGTTATATTCCATCACTATAAGACCTATAACGTTATATTGCACCACTATATGACGTATAACGTTATATACTATTAAGTTATGACGTATAACGTCATATACTATTACGTTATGACGTAAAACGTTATATACTATTACGTTATAATGTATAACGTTATATGCCGTCACTATAAGACCTATAACGTTATATTGCACCACTATATGACGTATAACGTTATATACTATTACGTTATGACGTATAACGTTATATACTATTATGTTATGACGTATAACGTTATATACTATTACGTTATAATGTATAACGTTATATTCCATCACTATAAGGCCTATAACGTGATATTGCACCACTATATGACGTATAACGTTATATACTATTACGTTATGACGTATAACGTTATGTACTATTACGTTATATACTATAACGTTATATTCCATCACTATAGGACCTATAACGTTATATCGCATCACTATATGACGTATAACCATATATTGCATCACTATATGACGTATAACGTTATATACTATTACGTTATAACGTATAACGTTATATACTCTTACGTTATAATGTATAACGTTATATTCCATCACTATAGGACCTATAACGTTATATTGCACCACTATATGACGTACAACGTTATATACTATTACGTTATAACGTATAACGTCATATACTATTACGTTATAATGTATAACGTTATATTCCATCACTATAGGACCTATAACGTTATATTGCACCACTATATGACGTACAACGTTATATACTATTACGTTATGACGTAAAACGTTATATACTATTACGTTATAACGTATAACGTCATATACTATTACGTTATAATGTATAACGTTATATTCCATCACTATAGGACCTATAACGTTATATCGCATCACTATATGACGTGTAACGATATAGTGCACCACAATATGACGTATAACGTTATATACTATTACGTTATGACGTATAACATTATATACTATTACGTTATAATGTATAACGTTATATCGCATAACTATATTACGTACGATGTTTTATACTATTACGTTATAACGTTTAGCGTTATGTTGCATTACTGTGTGATGCATAACGTTATATACTATTACGTTATGACGTATAACGTTATGTACTATTACGTTATGACGTATATTGTTATATACTATTACGTTATAATGTATAACGTTATATTCCATCACTATAGGACCTATAGCGTTATATCGCATCACTATATGACGTGTAACGATATATTGCACCACAATATGACGTATAACGTTATATACTATTACGTTATGACGTATAACATTATATACTATTACGTTATAATGTATAACGTTATATTCCATCACTATACGACCTATAACGTTATATTGCACCACTATATGAGGTATAACGTTATATACTATTACGTTATAATGTATAACGTTATATTCCATCACTATGAGACCTATAGCGTTTTATTGCACCACTATATGACCTATAACGTTATATACTATTACGTTATGACGTAAAACGTTATATACTATTACGTTATAACGTATAACGTTATATGCCATCACTATAAGACCTATAACTTTATATTGCACCACTATATGACGTATAACGTTATATACTATTACGTTATGACGTATAACGTTATGTACTATTACGTTATGACGTATAACGTTATATACTATTACGTTATAATGTATAACGTTATATTCCATCTCTATAAGCCCTATAACGTTATATTGCACCACAATATGACGTATAACGTTATATACTATTACGTTATGACGTATAACGTTATGTACTATTACGTTATATACTATAACGTTATATTCCATCACTATAGGACCTATAACGTTATATCGCATCACTATATGACGTATAACGATATATTGCATCACTATATGACGTATAACGTTATATACTATTACGTTATAACCTATAACGTTATATTCTATTACGTTATGTCGTATAACGTTATATACTATTAGGTTATATGGTATAACGTTATATCGCATCACTATATGACCTATAACGATATATTGCATCACTATATGACGTATAACGTTATATACTATTACGTTATAAAATATAACGTTATATTCTATTACGTTATGTCGTATAACGTTATATACTATTAGGTTATATGGTATAACGTTATATCGCATCACTATATGACGTATAACGATATATTGCATCACTATATGACGTATAACGTTATATACTATTACGTTATAACGTATAACGTTATATACTATTACGTTATAACGTATAACGTTATATACTATTACGTTATTACGTATAACGTTATATCGCATCACTATGTGACGTACGATGTTTTATACTATTACGTTATAACGTTTAGCGTTATGTTGCATTACTATATGATGCATAACGTTATATACTATTACGTTATAATGTATAACGTTATATTCCATCACTATAGGACCTATAACGTTATATTGCAACCACTAAATGACGTATAACGTTATATACTATTACGTTATTACGTATAACGTTATATACTATTACGTTATGACGTAAAACGTTATATACTATAACGTTATAATGTATAACGTTATATTCCATCACTATAGGACCTATAACGTTATATTGCAACCACTATATGACGTATAACGTTATATACTATTACGTTATAATGTATAACGTTATATTCCATCGCTATGAGACCTATAACGTTATATTGCACCACTATATGACGTATAACGTTATATACTATTACGTTATAATGTATAACGTTATATTCCATCACTATAAGGCCTATAACGTTATATTGCACCACAATATGACGTAAAACGTTATATACTATTACGTTATGACGTATAACGTTATATACTATTATGTTATGACGTATAACGTTATATACTATTACGTTATAATGTATAACGTTATATTCCATCACTATAAGGCCTATAACGTGATATTGCACCACTATATGACGTATAACGTTATATACTATTACGTTATGACGTATAACGTTATGTACTATTACGTTATATACTATAACGTTATATTCCATCACTATAAGACCTATAACGTTATATTGCACCACTATATGACGTATAACGTTATATACTATTAAGTTATGACGTATAACGTCATATACTATTACGTTATGACGTAAAACGTTATATACTATTACGTTATAATGTATAACGTTATATGCCGTCACTATAAGACCTATAACTTTATATTGCACCACTATATGACGTATAACGTTATATACTATTACGTTATGACGTATAACGTTATATACTATTATGTTATGACGTATAACGTTATATACTATTACGTTATAATGTATAACGTTATATTCCATCACTATAAGGCCTATAACGTGATATTGCACCACTATATGACGTATAACGTTATATACTATTACGTTATGACGTATAACGTTATGTACTATTACGTTATATACTATAACGTTATATTCCATCACTATAGGACCTATAACGTTATATCGCATCACTATATGACGTATAACCATATATTGCATCACTATATAACGTATAACGTTATATACTATTACGTTATAACGTATAACGTTATATACTCTTACGTTATAATGTATAACGTTATATTCCATCACTATAGGACCTATAACGTTATATTGCACCACTATATGACGTTCAACGTTATATACTATTACGTTATAACGTATAACGTCATATACTATTACGTTATAATGTATAACGTTATATTCCATCACTATAGGACCTATAACGTTATATTGCACCACTATATGACGTACAACGTTATATACTATTACGTTATGACGTAAAACGTTATATACTATTACGTTATAACGTATAACGTCATATACTATTACGTTATAATGTATAACGTTATATTCCATCACTATAGGACCTATAACGTTATATCGCATCACTATATGACGTGTAACGATATATTGCACCACAATATGACGTATAACGTTATATACTATTACGTTATGACGTATAACATTATATACTATTACGTTATAATGTATAACGTTATATCGCATAACTATATTACGTACGATGTTTTATACTATTACGTTATATCGTTTAGCGTTATGTTGCATTACTATGTGATGCATAACGTTATATACTATTACGTTATGACGTATAACGTTATGTACTATTACGTTATGACGTATATTGTTATATACTATTACGTTATAATGTATAACGTTATATTCCATCACTATAGGACCTATAGCGTTATATCGCATCACTATATGACGTGTAACGATATATTGCACCACAATATGACGTATAACGTTATATACTATTACGTTATGACGTATAACATTATATACTATTACGTTATAATGTATAACGTTATATTCCATCACTATACGACCTATAACGTTATATTGCACCACTATATGAGGTATAACGTTATATACTATTACGTTATAATGTATAACGTTATATTCCATCACTATGAGACCTATAGCGTTTTATTGCACCACTATATGACCTATAACGTTATATACTATTACGTTATGACGTAAAACGTTATATACTATTACGTTATAACGTATAACGTTATATGCCATCACTATAAGACCTATAACTTTATATTGCACCACTATATGACGTGTAACGTTATATACTATTACGTTATGACGTATAACGTTATGTACTATTACGTTATGACGTATAACGTTATATACTATTACGTTATAATGTATAACGTTATATTCCATCTCTATAAGCCCTATAACGTTATATTGCACCACAATATGACGTATAACGTTATATACTATTACGTTATGACGTATAACATTATATACTATTACGTTATAATGTATAACGTTATATTCCATCACTATAGGACCTATAACGTTATATTGCACCACTATATGACGTATAACGTTATATACTATTACGTTATAATGTATAACGTTATATTCCATCACTATAAGGCCCATAACGTGATATTGCACCACTATATGACGTATAACGTTATATACTATTACGTTATGACGTATAACGTTATGTACTATTACGTTATATACTATAACGTTATATTCCATCACTATAGGACCTATAACGTTATATCGCATCACTATATGACGTATAACGATATATTGCATCACTATATGACGTATAACGTTATATACTATTACGTTATAACCTATAACGTTATATTCTATTACGTTATGTCGTATAACGTTATATACTATTAGGTTATATGGTATAACGTTATATCCCATCACTATATGACCTATAACGATATATTGCATCACTATATGACGTATAACGTTATATACTATTACGTTATAACGTATAACGTTATATACTATTACGTTATTACGTATAACGTTATATCGCATCACTATATGACGTACGATGTTTTATACTATTACGTTATAACGTTTAGCGTTATGTTGCATTACTATATGATGCATAACGTTATATACTATTACGTTATAATGTATAACGTTATATTCCATCACTATAGGACCTATAACGTTATATTGCAACCACTATATGACGTATAACGTTATAAACTATTACGTTATTACGTATAACGTTATATACTATTACGTTATGACGTATATCGTTATATACTATTACGTTATAATGTATAACGTTGTATTCCATGACTATAAGGCCTATAACGTGATATTGCACCACTTTATGACGTATAACGTTATATACTATTAAGTTATGACGTAGAACGTTATGTACTATTACGTTATGACGTATAACGTTATATACTATTACGTTATAATGTATAACGTTATATTTCATCACTATAAGGCCTATAACGTTATATGGCACCACAATATGACGTATAACGTTATATACTATTACGTTATGACGTATAACATTATATACTATTACGTTATAATGTATAACGTTATATTCCATCACTATACGACCTATAACGTTATATTGCACCACTATATGACGTATAACGTTATATACTATTACGTTATAATGTATAACGCTATATTCCATCACTATGGCACCTATAGCGTTTTATTGCACCACTATATGACCTATAACGTTATATAATATTACGTTATGACGTATAACTTTATATACTATTACGTTATAATGTATAACGTTGTATTCCATGACTATAAGGCCTATAACGTGATATTGCACCACTTTATGACGTATAACGTTATATACTATTAAGTTATGACGTAGAACGTTATGTACTATTACGTTATGACGTAAAACGTTATATACTATTACGTTATAACGTATAACGTTATATGCCATCACTATAAGACCTATAACGTTATATTGCACCACTATATGACGTATAACGTTATATACTATTACGTTATGACGTATAACGTTATGTACTATTACGTTATGACGTATAACGTTATATACTATTACGTTATAATGTATAACGTTATATTCCATCTCTATAAGGCCTATAACGTTATATTGCACCACAATATGACGTATAACGTTATATACTATTACGTTATGACGTATAACATTATATACTATTACGTTATAATGTATAACGTTATATTCCATCACTATAGGACCTATAACGTTATATTGCACCACTATATGACGTATAACGTTATATACTATTACGTTATAATGTATAACGTTATATTCCATCACTATGAGACCTATAGCGTTTTATTGCACCACTATATGACCTATAACGTTATATAATATTACGTTATGACGTATAACTTTATATACTATTACGTTATAATGTATAACGTTATATTCCATCACTATAAGACCTATAACGTTATATTGCACCACTATATGACGTATAACGTTATATACTATTACGTTATGACGTAAAACGTTATATACTATTACGTTATAATGTCTAACGTTATATGCCGTCACTATAAGACCTATAACTTTATATTGCACCACTATATGACGTATAACGTTATATACTATTACGTTATGACGTATAACGTTATATACTATTATGTTATGACGTATAACGTTATATACTATTACGTTATAATGTATAACGTTATATTCCATCACTATAAGGCCTATAACGTGATATTGCACCACTATATGGCGTATAACGTTATATACTATTACGTTATGACGTATAACGTTATGTACTATTACGTTATATACTATAACGTTATATTCCATCACTATAGAACCTATAACGTTATATCGCATCACTATATGACGTATAACGATATATTGCATCACTATATGACGTATAACGTTATATACTATTACGTTATAAAATATAACGTTATATTCTATTACGTTATGTCGTATAACGTTATATACTATTAGGTTATATGGTATAACGTTATATCGCATCACTATATGACGTATAACGATATATTGCATCACTATATGACGTATAACGTTATGTACTATTATGTTATGACGTATAACGTTATATACTATTACGTTATAATGTATAACGTTATATTCCATCACTATAAGGCCTATAACGTTATATTGCACCACAATATGACGTATAACGTTATATACTATTACGTTATGACGTATAACATTATATACTATTACGTTATAATGTATAACGTTATATTCCATCACTATAGGACCTATAACGTTATATTGCACCACTATATGACGTATAACGTTATATACTATTACGTTATAATGTATAACGTTATATTCCATCACTATGAGACCTATAGCGTTTTATTGCACCACTATATGACCTATAACGTTATATAATATTACGTTATGACGTATAACTTTATATACTATTACGTTATAATGTATAACGTTATATTCCATCACTATAAGACCTATAACGTTATATTGCACCACTATATGACGTATAACGTTATATACTATTAAGTTATGACGTAAAACGTTATATACTATTACGTTATAATGTCTAACGTTATATGCCGTCACTATAAGACCTATAACGATATATTGCATCACTATATGACGTATAACGTTATATACTATTACGTTATGACGTATATCGTTATATACTATTACGTTATAATGTATAACGTTGTATTCCATGACTATAAGGCCTATAACGTGATATTGCACCACTTTATGACGTATAACGTTATATACTATTAAGTTATGACGTAGAACGTTATGTACTATTACGTTATGACGTATAACGTTATATACTATTACGTTATAATGTATAACGTTATATTTCATCACTATAAGGCCTATAACGTTATATTGCACCACAATATGACGTATAACGTTATATACTATTACGTTATGACGTATAACATTATATACTATTACGTTATAATGTATAACGTTATATTCCATCACTATACGACCTATAACGTTATATTGCACCACTATATGACGTATAACGTTATATACTATTACGTTATAATGTATAACGCTATATTCCATCACTATGGCACCTATAGCGTTTTATTGCACCACTATATGACCTATAACGTTATATACTATTACGTTATGACGTAAAACGTTATATACTATTACGTTATAACGTATAACGTTATATGCCATCACTATAAGACCTATAACGTTATATTGCACCACTATATGACGTATAACGTTATATACTATTACGTTATAAGGTATAACGTTATGTACTATTACGTTATGACGTATAACGTTATATACTATTACGTTATAATGTATAACGTTATATTCCATCTCTATAAGGCCTATAACGTTATATTGCACCACAATATGACGTATAACGTTATATACTATTACGTTATGACGTATAACATTATATACTATTACGTTATAATGTATAACGTTATATTCCATCACTATAGGACCTATAACGTTATATTGCACCACTATATGACGTATAGCGTTATATACTATTACGTTATAATGTATAACGTTATATTCCATCACTATAGGACCTATAACGTTATATTGCACCACTATATGACGATAGCGTTATATACTATTACGTTATAATGTATAACGTTATATTCCATCACTATAAGGCCTATAACGTGATATTGCACCACTATATGACGTATAACGTTATATACTATTACGTTATGACGTATAACGTTATGTACTATTACGTTATATACTATAACGTTATATTCCATCACTATAGGACCTATAACGTTATATCGCATCACTATATGACGTATAACGTTATATTGCACCACTATATGACGTATAACGTTATATACTATTACGTTATAATGTATAACGTTATATTCCATCACTATGAGACCTATAGCGTTTTATTGCACCACTATATGACCTATAACGTTATATAATATTACGTTATGACGTATAACTTTATATACTATTACGTTATAATGTATAACGTTATATTCCATCACTATAAGACCTATAACGTTATATTGCACCACTATATGACGTATAACGTTATATACTATTAAGTTATGACGTAAAACGTTATATACTATTACGTTATAATGTCTAACGTTATATGCCGTCACTATAAGACCTATAACTTTATATTGCACCACTATATGACGTATAACGTTATATACTATTACGTTATGACGTATAACGTTATATACTATTATGTTATGACGTATAACGTTATATACTATTACGTTATAATGTATAACGTTATATTCCATCACTATAAGGCCTATAACGTGATATTGCACCACTATATGGCGTATAAGGCTATATACTATTACGTTATGACGTATAACGTTATGTACTATTACGTTATATACTATAACGTTATATTCCATCACTATAGGACCTATAACGTTATATCGCATCACTATATGACGTATAACGATATATACTATTACGTTATAATGTATAACGTTATATTTCATCGCTATGAGACCTATAACGTTATATTGCACCACTATATGACGTATAACGTTATATACTATTACGTTATAAAATATAACGTTATATTCTATTACGTTATGTCGTATAACGTTATATACTATTAGGTTATATGGTATAACGTTATATCGCATCACTATATGACGTATAACGATATATTGCATCACTATATGACGTATAACGTTATGTACTATTACGTTATGACGTATAACGTTATATACTATTACGTTATAATGTATAACGTTATATTCCATCACTATAAGGCCTATAACGTTATATTGCACCACAATATGACGTATAACGTTATATACTATTACGTTATGACGTAAAACGTTATATACTATTACGTTATAACGTATAACGTTATATGCCATCACTATAAGACCTATAACTTTATATTGCACCACTATATGACGTATAACGTTATATACTATTACGTTATGACGTATAACGTTATATACTATTATGTTATGACGTATAACGTTATATACTATTACGTTATAATGTATAACGTTATATTCCATCACTATAAGGCCTATAACGTGATATTGCACCACTATATGACGTATAACGTTATATACTATTACGTTATGACGTATAACGTTATGTACTATTACGTTATATACTATAACGTTATATTCCATCACTATAGGACCTATAACGTTATATCGCATCACTATATGACGTATAACCATATATTGCATCACTATATGACGTATAACGTTATATACTATTACGTTATAACGTATAACGTTATATACTCTTACGTTATAATGTATAACGTTATATTCCATCACTATAGGACCTATAACGTTATATTGCACCACTATATGACGTTCAACGTTATATACTATTACGTTATAACGTATAACGTCATATACTATTACGTTATAATGTATAACGTTATATTCCATCACTATAGGACCTATAACGTTATATTGCACCACTATATGACGTACAACGTTATATACTATTACGTTATGACGTATAACGTTATATACTATTACGTTATAACGTATAACGTCATATACTATTACGTTATAATGTATAACGTTATATTCCATCACTATAGGACCTATAACGTTATATCGCATCACTATATGACGTGTAACGATATATTGCACCACAATATGACGTATAACGTTATATACTATTACGTTATGACGTATAACATTATATACTATTACGTTATAATGTATAACGTTATATCGCATAACTATATTACGTACGATGTTTTATACTATTACGTTATAACGTTTAGCGTTATGTTGCATTACTATGTGATGCATAACGTTATATACTATTACGTTATGACGTATAACGTTATGTACTATTACGTTATGACGTATATTGTTATATACTATTACGTTATAATGTATAACGTTATATTCCATCACTATAGGACCTATAGCGTTATATCGCATCACTATATGACGTGTAACGATATATTGCACCACAATATGACGTATAACGTTATATACTATTACGTTATGACGTATAACATTATATACTATTACGTTATAATGTATAACGTTATATTCCATCACTATACGACCTATAACGTTATATTGCACCACTATATGAGGTATAACGTTATATACTATTACGTTATAATGTATAACGTTATATTCCATCACTATGAGACCTATAGCGTTTTATTGCACCACTATATGACCTATAACGTTATATACTATTACGTTATGACGTAAAACGTTATATACTATTACGTTATAACGTATAACGTTATATGCCATCACTATAAGACCTATAACTTTATATTGCACCACTATATGACGTATAACGTTATATACTATTACGTTATGACGTATAACGTTATGTACTATTACGTTATGACGTATAACGTTATATACTATTACGTTATAATGTATAACGTTATATTCCATCTCTATAAGCCCTATAACGTTATATTGCACCACAATATGACGTATAACGTTATATACTATTACGTTATGACGTATAACATTATATACTATTACGTTATAATGTATAACGTTATATTCCATCACTATAGGACCTATAACGTTATATTGCACCACTATATGACGTATAACGTTATATACTATTACGTTATAATGTATAACGTTATATTCCATCACTATAAGGCCCATAACGTGATATTGCACCACTATATGACGTATAACGTTATATACTATTACGTTATGACGTATAACGTTATGTACTATTACGTTATATACTATAACGTTATATTCCATCACTATAGGACCTATAACGTTATATCGCATCACTATATGACGTATAACGATATATTGCATCACTATATGACGTATAACGTTATATACTTTTACGTTATAACCTATAACGTTATATTCTATTACGTTATGTCGTATAACGTTATATACTATTAGGTTATATGGTATAACGTTATATCGCATCACTATATGACCTATAACGATATATACTATATGACGTATAACGTTATATACTATTACGTTATAACGTATAACGTTATATACTATTACGTTATTACGTATAACGTTATATCGCATCACTATATGACGTACGATGTTTTATACTATGACGTTATAACGTTTAGCGTTATGTTGCATTACTATATGATGCATAACGTTATATACTATTACGTTATAATGTATAACGTTATATTCCATCACTATAGGACCTATAACGTTATATTGCAACCACTATATGACGTATAACGTTATAAACTATTACGTTATTACGTATAACGTTATATACTATTACGTTATGACGTATATCGTTATATACTATTACGTTATAATGTATAACGTTGTATTCCATGACTATAAGGCCTATAACGTGATATTGCACCACTTTATGACGTATAACGTTATATACTATTAAGTTATGACGTAGAACGTTATGTACTATTACGTTATGACGTATAACGTTATATACTATTACGTTATAATGTATAACGTTATATTTCATCACTATAAGGCCTATAACGTTATATGGCACCACAATATGACGTATAACGTTATATACTATTACGTTATGACGTATAACATTATATACTATTACGTTATAATGTATAACGTTATATTCCATCACTATACGACCTATAACGTTATATTGCACCACTATATGACGTATAACGTTATATACTATTACGTTATAATGTATAACGCTATATTCCATCACTATGGCACCTATAGCGTTTTATTGCACCACTATATGACCTATAACGTTATATAATATTACGTTATGACGTATAACTTTATATACTATTACGTTATAATGTATAACGTTGTATTCCATGACTATAAGGCCTATAACGTGATATTGCACCACTTTATGACGTATAACGTTATATACTATTAAGTTATGACGTAGAACGTTATGTACTATTACGTTATGACGTAAAACGTTATATACTATTACGTTATAACGTATAACGTTATATGCCATCACTATAAGACCTATAACGTTATATTGCACCACTATATGACGTATAACGTTATATACTATTACGTTATGACGTATAACGTTATGTACTATTACGTTATGACGTATAACGTTATATACTATTACGTTATAATGTATAACGTTATATTCCATCTCTATAAGGCCTATAACGTTATATTGCACCACAATATGACGTATAACGTTATATACTATTACGTTATGACGTATAACATTATATACTATTACGTTATAATGTATAACGTTATATTCCATCACTATAGGACCTATAACGTTATATTGCACCACTATATGACGTATAGCGTTATATACTATTACGTTATAATGTATAACGTTATATTCCATCACTATAAGGCCTATAACGTGATATTGCGCCACTATATGACGTATAACGTTATATACTATTACGTTATGACGTATAACGTTATGTACTATTACGTTATATACTATAACGTTATATTCCATCACTATAGGACCTATAACGTTATATCGCATCACTATATGACGTATAACGATATATTGCATCACTATATGACGTATAACGTTATATACTATTACGTTATAAAATATAACGTTATATACTATTACGTTATGACGTATAACATTATATACTATTACGTTATAATGTATAACGTTATATTCCATCACTATAGGACCTATAACGTTATATTGCACCACTATATGACGTATAACGTTATATACTATTACGTTATAATGTATAACGTTATATTCCATCACTATGAGACCTATAGCGTTTTATTGCACCACTATATGACCTATAACGTTATATAATATTACGTTATGACGTATAACTTTATATACTATTACGTTATAATGTATAACGTTATATTCCATCACTATAAGACCTATAACGTTATATTGCACCACTATATGACGTATAACGTTATATACTATTAAGTTATGACGTAAAACGTTATATACTATTACGTTATAATGTCTAACGTTATATGCCGTCACTATAAGACCTATAACTTTATATTGCACCACTATATGACGTATAACGTTATATACTATTACGTTATGACGTATAACGTTATATACTATTATGTTATGACGTATAACGTTATATACTATTACGTTATAATGTATAACGTTATATTCCATCACTATAAGGCCTATAACGTGATATTGCACCACTATATGGCGTATAACGTTATATACTATTACGTTATGACGTATAACGTTATGTACTATTACGTTATATACTATAACGTTATATTCCATCACTATAGAACCTATAACGTTATATCGCATCACTATATGACGTATAACGATATATTGCATCACTATATGACGTATAACGTTATATACTATTACGTTATAAAATATAACGTTATATTCTATTACGTTATGTCGTATAACGTTATATACTATTAGGTTATATGGTATAACGTTATATCGCATCACTATATGACGTATAACGATATATTGCATCACTATATGACGTATAACGTTATGTACTATTATGTTATGACGTATAAGGTTATATACTATTACGTTATAATGTATAACGTTATATTCCATCACTATAAGGCCTATAACGTTATATTGCACCACAATATGACGTATAACTTTATATACTATTACCTTATGACGTATAACATTATATACTATTACGTTATAATGTATAACGTTATATTCCATCACTATAGGACCTATAACGTTATATTGCACCACTATATGACGTATAACGTTATATACTATTACGTTATAATGTATAACGTTATATTCCATCACTATGAGACCTATAGCGTTTTATTGCACCACTATATGACCTATAACGTTATATAATATTACGTTATGACGTATAACTTTATATACTATTACGTTATAATGTATAACGTTATATTCCATCACTATAAGACCTATAACGTTATATTGCACCACTATATGACGTATAACGTTATATACTATTAAGTTATGACGTAAAACGTTATATACTATTACGTTATAATGTCTAACGTTATATGCCGTCACTATAAGACCTATAACGATATATTGCATCACTATATGACGTATAACGTTATATACTATTACGTTATGACGTATATCGTTATATACTATTACGTTATAATGTATAACGTTGTATTCCATGACTATAAGGCCTATAACGTGATATTGCACCACTTTATGACGTATAACGTTATATACTATTAAGTTATGACGTAGAACGTTATGTACTATTACGTTATGACGTATAACGTTATATACTATTACGTTATAATGTATAACGTTATATTTCATCACTATAAGGCCTATAACGTTATATTGCACCACAATATGACGTATAACGTTATATACTATTACGTTATGACGTATAACATTATATACTATTACGTTATAATGTATAACGTTATATTCCATCACTATACGACCTATAACGTTATATTGCACCACTATATGACGTATAACGTTATATACTATTACGTTATAATGTATAACGCTATATTCCATCACTATGGCACCTATAGCGTTTTATTGCACCACTATATGACCTATAACGTTATATACTATTACGTTATGACGTAAAACGTTATATACTATTACGTTATAACGTATAACGTTATATGCCATCACTATAAGACCTATAACGTTATATTGCACCACTATATGACGTATAACGTTATATACTATTACGTTATGACGTATAACGTTATGTACTATTACGTTATGACGTATAACGTTATATACTATTACGTTATAATGTATAACGTTATATTCCATCTCTATAAGGCCTATAACGTTATATTGCACCACAATATGACGTATAACGTTATATACTATTACGTTATGACGTATAACGTTATATACTATTACGTTATAATGTATAACGTTATATTCCATCACTATAGGACCTATAACGTTATATTGCACCACTATATGACGTATAGCGTTATATACTATTACGTTATAATGTATAACGTTATATTCCATCACTATAGGACCTATAACGTTATATTGCACCACTATATGACGATAGCGTTATATACTATTACGTTATAATGTATAACGTTATATTCCATCACTATAAGGCCTATAACGTGATATTGCACCACTATATGACGTATAACGTTATATACTATTACGTTATGACGTATAACGTTATGTACTATTACGTTATATACTATAACGTTATATTCCATCACTATAGGACCTATAAAGTTATACCGCATCACTATATGACGTATAACGTTATATTGCACCACGATATGATGTACAACGTTATATACTATTACGTTATAATGTATAACGTTATATTCCATCACTATGAGACCTATAGCGTTTTATTGCACCACTATATGACCTATAACGTTATATAATATTACGTTATGACGTATAACTTTATATACTATTACGTTATAATGTATAACGTTATATTCCATCACTATAAGACCTATAACGTTATATTGCACCACTATATGACGTATAACGTTATATACTATTAAGTTATGACGTAAAACGTTATATACTATTACGTTATAATGTCTAACGTTATATGCCGTCACTATAAGACCTATAACTTTATATTGCACCACTATCTGACGTATAACGTTATATACTATTACGTTATGACGTATAACGTTATATACTATTATGTTATGACGTATAACGTTATATACTATTACGTTATAATGTATAACGTTATATTCCATCACTATAAGGCCTATAACGTGATATTGCACCACTATATGGCGTATAAGGCTATATACTATTACGTTATGACGTATAACGTTATGTACTATTACGTTATATACTATAACGTTATATTCCATCACTATAGGACCTATAACGTTATATCGCATCACTATATGACGTATAACGTTATATACTATTACGTTATAATGTATAACGTTATATTTCATCGCTATGAGACCTATAACGTTATATTGCACCACTATATGACGTATAACGTTATATACTATTACGTTATAATGTATAACGTTATATTCCATCACTATAAGGCCTATAACGTTATATTGTACCACAATATGACGTAAAACGTTATATACTATTACGTTATGACGTATAACGTTATATACTATTATGTTATGACGTATAACGTTATATACTATTACGTTATAATGTATAACGTTATATTCCATCACTATAAGGCCTATAACGTGATATTGCACCACTATATGACGTATAACGTTATATACTATTACGTTATGACGTATAACGTTATGTACTATTACGTTATATACTATAACGTTATATTCCATCACTATAAGACCTATAACGTTATATTGCACCACTATATGACGTATAACGTTATATACTATTAAGTTATGACGTATAACGTCATATACTATTACGTTATGACGTAACACGTTATATACTATTACGTTATAATGTATAACGTTATATGCCGTCACTATAAGACCTATAACTTTATATTGCACCACTATATGACGTATAACGTTATATACTATTACGTTATGACGTATAACGTTATATACTATTATGTTATGACGTATAACGTTATATACTATTACGTTATAATGTATAACGTTATATTCCATCACTATAAGGCCTATAACGTGATATTGCACCACTATATGACGTATAACGTTATATACTATTACGTTATGACGTATAACGTTATGTACTATTACGTTATATACTATAACGTTATATTCCATCACTATAGGACCTATAACGTTATATCGCATCACTATATGACGTATAACCATATATTGCATCACTATATGACGTATAACGTTATATACTATTACGTTATAACGTATAACGTTATATACTATTACGTTATAATGTATAACGTTATATTCCATCACTATGAGACCTATAGCGTTTTATTGCACCACTATATGACCTATAACGTTATATAATATTACGTTATGACGTATAACTTTATATACTATTACGTTATAATGTATAACGTTATATTCCATCACTATAAGACCTATAACGTTATATTGCACCACTATATGACGTATAACGTTATATACTATTAAGTTATGACGTAAAACGTTATATACTATTACGTTATAATGTCTAACGTTATATGCCGTCACTATAAGACCTATAACTTTATATTGCACCACTATATGACGTATAACGTTATATACTATTACGTTATGACGTATAACGTTATATACTATTATGTTATGACGTATAACGTTATATACTATTACGTTATAATGTATAACGTTATATTCCATCACTATAAGGCCTATAACGTGATATTGCACCACTATATGGCGTATAACGTTATATACTATTACGTTATGACGTATAACGTTATGTACTATTACGTTATATACTATAACGTTATATTCCATCACTATAGGACCTATAACGTTATATCGCATCACTATATGACGTATAACGACATATTGCATCACTATATGACGTATAACGTTATATACTATTACGTTATAAAATATAACGTTATATTCTATTACGTTATGTCGTATAACGTTATATACTATTAGGTTATATGGTATAACGTTATATCGCATCACTATATGACGTATAACGATATATTGCATCACTATATGACGTATAACGTTATGTACTATTACGTTATGACGTATAACGTTATATACTATTACGTTATAATGTATAACGTTATATTCCATCACTATAAGGCCTATAACGTTATATTGCACCACAATATGACGTATAACGTTATATACTATTACGTTATGACGTATAACATTATATACTATTACGTTATAATGTATAACGTTATATTCCATCACTATAGGACCTATAACGTTATATTGCACCACTATATGACGTATAACGTTATATACTATTACGTTATAATGTATAACGTTATATTCCATCACTATGAGACCTATAGCGTTTTATTGCACCACTATATGACCTATAACGTTATATAATATTACGTTATGACGTATAACTTTATATACTATTACGTTATAATGTATAACGTTATATTCCATCACTATAAGACCTATAACGTTATATTGCACCACTATATGACGTATAACGTTATATACTATTAAGTTATGACGTAAAACGTTATATACTATTACGTTATAATGTCTAACGTTATATGCCGTCACTATAAGACCTATAACTTTATATTGCACCACTATATGACGTATAACGTTATATACTATTACGTTATGACGTATAACGTTATATACTATTATGTTATGACGTATAACGTTATATACTATTACGTTATAATGTATAACGTTATATTCCATCACTATAAGGCCTATAACGTGATATTGCACCACTATATGGCGTATAACGTTATATACTATTACGTTATGACGTATAACGTTATGTACTATTACGTTATATACTATAACGTTATATTCCATCACTATAGGACCTATAACGTTATATCGCATCACTATATGACGTATAACGATATATTGCATCACTATATGACGTATAACGTTATATACTATTACGTTATAACCTATAACGTTATATTCTATTACGTTATGTCGTATAACGTTATATACTATTAGGTTATATGGTATAACGTTATATCGCATCACTATATGACGTATAACGATATATTGCATCACTATATGACGTATAACGTTATGTACTATTACGTTATGACGTATAACGTTATATACTATTACGTTATAATGTATAACGTTATATTCCATCACTATAAGGCCTATAACGTTATATTGCACCACAATATGACGTATAACGTTATATACTATTACGTTATGACGTATAATATTATATACTATTACGTTATAATGTATAACGTTATATTCCACCACTATAGGACCTATAACGTTATATTGCACCACTATATGACGTATAGCGTTATATACTATTACGTTATAACGTATAACGTTATATACTATTACGTTATTACGTATAACGTTATATCGCATCACTATATGACGTACGATGTTTTATACTATTACGTTATAACGTTTAGCGTTATGTTGCATTACTATATGATGCATAACGTTATATACTATTACGTTATAATGTATAACGTTATATTCCATCACTATAGGACCTATAACGTTATATTGCAACCACTATATGACGTATAACGTTATAAACTATTACGTTATTACGTATAACGTTATATACTATTACGTTATGACGTATATCGTTATATACTATTACGTTATAATGTATAACGTTGTATTCCATGACTATAAGGCCTATAACGTGATATTGCACCACTTTATGACGTATAACGTTATATACTATTACGTTATAATGTATAACGTTATATTTCATCACTATAAGGCCTATAACGTTACATTGCACCACAATATGACGTATAACGTTATATACTAATACGTTATGACGTATAACATTATATACTATTACGTTATAATGTATAACGTTATATTCCATCACTATACGACCTATAACGTTATATTGCACCACTATATGACGTATAACGTTATATACTATTACGTTATAATGTATAACGCTATATTCCATCACTATGGCACCTATAGCGTTTTATTGCACCACTATATGACCTATAACGTTATATACTATTACGTTATGACGTAAAACGTTATATACTATTACGTTATAACGTATAACGTTATATGCCATCACTATAAGACCTATAACGTTATATTGCACCACTATATGACGTATAACGTTATATACTATTACGTTATGACGTATAACGTTATGTACTATTACGTTATGACGTATAACGTTATATACTATTACGTTATAATGTATAACGTTATATTCCATCTCTATAAGGCCTATAACGTTATATTGCACCACAATATGACGTATAACGTTATATACTATTACGTTATGACGTATAACATTATATACTATTACGTTATAATGTATAACGTTATATTCCATCACTATAGGACCTCTAACGTTATATTGCACCACTATATGACGTATAGCGTTATATACTATTACGTTATAATGTATAACGTTATATTCCATCACTATAAGGCCTATAACGTGATATTGCACCACTATATGACGTATAACGTTATATACTATTACGTTATGACGTATAACGTTATGTACTATTACGTTATATACTATAACGTTATATTCCATCACTATAGGACCTATAACGTTATATCGCATCACTATATGACGTATAACGATATATTGCATCACTATATGACGTATAACGTTATATACTATTACGTTATAAAATATAACGTTATATACTATTACGTTATGACGTATAACATTATATACTATTACGTTATAATGTATAACGTTATATTCCATCACTATAGGACCTATAACGTTATATTGCACCACTATATGACGTATAACGTTATATACTATTACGTTATAATGTATAACGTTATATTCCATCACTATGAGACCTATAGCGTTTTATTGCACCACTATATGACCTATAACGTTATATAATATTACGTTATGACGTATAACTTTATATACTATTACGTTATAATGTATAACGTTATATTCCATCACTATAAGACCTATAACGTTATATTGCACCACTATATGACGTATAACGTTATATACTATTAAGTTATGACGTAAAACGTTATATACTATTACGTTATAATGTCTAACGTTATATGCCGTCACTATAAGACCTATAACTTTATATTGCACCACTATATGACGTATAACGTTATATACTATTACGTTATGACGTATAACGTTATATACTATTATGTTATGACGTATAACGTTATATACTATTACGTTATAATGTATAACGTTATATTCCATCACTATAAGGCCTATAACGTGATATTGCACCACTATATGGCGTATAACGTTATATACTATTACGTTATGACGTATAACGTTATGTACTATTACGTTATATACTATAACGTTATATTCCATCACTATAGAACCTATAACGTTATATCGCATCACTATATGACGTATAACGATATATTGCATCACTATATGACGTATAACGTTATATACTATTACGTTATAAAATATAACGTTATATTCTATTACGTTATGTCGTATAACGTTATATACTATTAGGTTATATGGTATAACGTTATATCGCATCACTATATGACGTATAACGATATATTGCATCACTATATGACGTATAACGTTATGTACTATTATGTTATGACGTATAACGTTATATACTATTACGTTATAATGTATAACGTTATATTCCATCACTATAAGGCCTATAACGTTATATTGCACCACAATATGACGTATAACGTTATATACTATTACGTTATGACGTATAACATTATATACTATTACGTTATAATGTATAACGTTATATTCCATCACTATAGGACCTATAACGTTATATTGCACCACTATATGACGTATAACGTTATATACTATTACGTTATAATGTATAACGTTATATTCCATCACTATGAGACCTATAGCGTTTTATTGCACCACTATATGACCTATAACGTTATATAATATTACGTTATGACGTATAACTTTATATACTATTACGTTATAATGTATAACGTTATATTCCATCACTATAAGACCTATAACGTTATATTGCACCACTATATGACGTATAACGTTATATACTATTAAGTTATGACGTAAAACGTTATATACTATTACGTTATAATGTCTAACGTTATATGCCGTCACTATAAGACTTATAACGATATATTGCATCACTATATGACGTATAACGTTATATACTATTACGTTATGACGTATATCGTTATATACTATTACGTTATAATGTATAACGTTGTATTCCATGACTATAAGGCCTATAACGTGATATTGCACCACTTTATGACGTATAACGTTATATACTATTAAGTTATGACGTAGAACGTTATGTACTATTACGTTATGACGTATAACGTTATATACTATTACGTTATAATGTATAACGTTATATTTCATCACTATAAGGCCTATAACGTTATATTGCACCACAATATGACGTATAACGTTATATACTATTACGTTATGACGTATAACATTATATACTATTACGTTATAATGTATAACGTTATATTCCATCACTATACGACCTATAACGTTATATTGCACCACTATATGACGTATAACGTTATATACTATTACGTTATAATGTATAACGCTATATTCCATCACTATGGCACCTATAGCGTTTTATTGCACCACTATATGACCTATAACGTTATATACTATTACGTTATGACGTAAAACGTTATATACTATTACGTTATAACGTATAACGTTATATGCCATCACTATAAGACCTATAACGTTATATTGCACCACTATATGACGTATAACGTTATATACTATTACGTTATGACGTATAACGTTATGTACTATTACGTTATGACGTATAACGTTATATACTATTACGTTATAATGTATAACGTTATATTCCATCTCTATAAGGCCTATAACGTTATATTGCACCACAATATGACGTATAACGTTATATACTATTACGTTATGACGTATAACATTATATACTATTACGTTATAATGTATAACGTTATATTCCATCACTATAGGACCTATAACGTTATATTGCACCACTATATGACGTATAGCGTTATATACTATTACGTTATAATGTATAACGTTATATTCCATCACTATAGGACCTATAACGTTATATTGCACCACTATATGACGTATAACGTTATATACTATTACGTTATAATGTATAACGTTATATTCCATCACTATAAGGCCTATAACGTGATATTGCACCACTATATGACGTATAACGTTATATACTATTACGTTATGACGTATAACGTTATGTACTATTACGTTATATACTATAACGTTATATTCCATCACTATAGGACCTATAACGTTATATCGCATCACTATATGACGTATAACGTTATATTGCACCACTATATGACGTATAACGTTATATACTATTACGTTATAATGTATAACGTTATATTCCATCACTATGAGACCTATAGCGTTTTATTGCACCACTATATGACCTATAACGTTATATAATATTACGTTATGACGTATAACTTTATATACTATTACGTTATAATGTATAACGTTATATTCCATCACTATAAGACCTATAACGTTATATTGCACCACTATATGACGTATAACGTTATATACTATTAAGTTATGACGTAAAACGTTATATACTATTACGTTATAATGTCTAACGTTATATGCCGTCACTATAAGACCTATAACTTTATATTGCACCACTATATGACGTATAACGTTATATACTATTACGTTATGACGTATAACGTTATATACTATTATGTTATGACGTATAACGTTATATACTATTACGTTATAATGTATAACGTTATATTCCATCACTATAAGGCCTATAACGTGATATTGCACCACTATATGGCGTATAACGCTATATACTATTACGTTATGACGTATAACGTTATGTACTATTACGTTATATACTATAACGTTATATTCCATCACTATAGGACCTATAACGTTATATCGCATCACTATATGACGTATAACGTTATATACTATTACGTTATAATGTATAACGTTATATTTCATCGCTATAAGACCTATAACGTTATATTGCACCACTATATGACGTATAACGTTATATACTATTACGTTATAATGTATAACGTTATATTCCATCACTATAAGGCCTATAACGTTATATTGCACCACAATATGACGTAAAACGTTATATACTATTACGTTATGACGTATAACGTTATATACTATTATGTTATGACGTATAACGTTATATACTATTACGTTATAATGTATAACGTTATATTCCATCACTATAAGGCCTATAACGTGATATTGCACCACTATATGACGTATAACGTTATATACTATTACGTTATGACGTATAACGTTATGTACTATTACGTTATATTCCATCACTATAAGACCTATAACGTTATATTGCACCACTATATGACGTATAACGTTATATACTATTAAGTTATGACGTATAACGTCATATACTATTACGTTATGACGTAAAACGTTATATACTATTACGTTATAATGTATAACGTTATATGCCGTCACTATAAGACCTATAACTTTATATTGCACCACTATATGACGTATAACGTTATATACTATTACGTTATGACGTATAACGTTATATACTATTATGTTATGACGTATAACGTTATATACTATTACGTTATAATGTATAACGTTATATTCCATCACTATAAGGCCTATAACGTGATATTGCACCACTATATGACGTATAACGTTATATACTATTACGTTATGACGTATAACGTTATGTACTATTACGTTATATACTATAACGTTATATTCCATCACTATAGGACCTATAACGTTATATCGCATCACTATATGACGTATAACCATATATTGCATCACTATATGACGTATAACGTTATATACTATTACGTTATAACGTATAACGTTATATACTATTACGTTATAATGTATAACGTTATATTCCATCACTATGAGACCTATAGCGTTTTATTGCACCACTATATGACCTATAACGTTATATAATATTACGTTATGACGTATAACTTTATATACTATTACGTTATAATGTATAACGTTATATTCCATCACTATAAGACCTATAACGTTATATTGCACCACTATATGACGTATAACGTTATATACTATTAAGTTATGACGTAAAACGTTATATACTATTACGTTATAATGTCTAACGTTATATGCCGTCACTATAAGACCTATAACTTTATATTGCACCACTATATGACGTATAACGTTATATACTATTACGTTATGACGTATAACGTTATATACTATTATGTTATGACGTATAACGTTATATACTATTACGTTATAATGTATAACGTTATATTCCATCACTATAAGGCCTATAACGTGATATTGCACCACTATATGGCGTATACCGTTATATACTATTACGTTATGACGTATAACGTTATGTACTATTACGTTATATACTATAAAGTTATATTCCATCACTATAGGACCTATAACGTTATATCGCATCACTATATGACGTATAACGACATATTGCATCACTATATGACGTATAACGTTATATACTATTACGTTATAAAATATAACGTTATATTCTATTACGTTATGTCGTATAACGTTATATACTATTAGGTTATATGGTATAACGTTATATCGCATCACTATATGACGTATAACGATATATTGCATCACTATATGACGTATAACGTTATGTACTATTACGTTATGACGTATAACGTTATATACTATTACGTTATAATGTATAACGTTATATTCCATCACTATAAGGCCTATAACGTTATATTGCACCACAATATGACGTATAACGTTATATACTATTACGTTATGACGTATAACATTATGTACTATTACGTTATAATGTATAACGTTATATTCCATCACTATAGGACCTATAACGTTATATTGCACCACTATATGACGTATAACGTTATATACTATTACGTTATAATGTATAACGTTATATTCCATCACTATGAGACCTATAGCGTTTTATTGCACCACTATATGACCTATAACGTTATATAATATTACGTTATGACGTATAACTTTATATACTATTACGTTATAATGTATAACGTTATATTCCATCACTATAAGACCTATAACGTTATATTGCACCACTATATGACGTATAACGTTATATACTATTAAGTTATGACGTAAAACGTTATATACTATTACGTTATAATGTCTAACGTTATATGCCGTCACTATAAGACCTATAACTTTATATTGCACCACTATATGACGTATAACGTTATATACTATTACGTTATGACGTATAACGTTATATACTATTATGTTATGACGTATAACGTTATATACTATTACGTTATAATGTATAACGTTATATTCCATCACTATAAGGCCTATAACGTGATATTGCACCACTATATGGCGTATAACGTTATATACTATTACGTTATGACGTATAACGTTATGTACTATTACGTTATATACTATAACGTTATATTCCATCACTATAGAACCTATAACGTTAAATCGCATCACTATATGACGTATAACGATATATTGCATCACTATATGACGTATAACGTTATATACTATTACGTTATAAAATATAACGTTATATTCTATTACGTTATGTCGTATAACGTTATATACTATTAGGTTATATGGTATAACGTTATATCGCATCACTATATGACGTATAACGATATATTGCATCACTATATGACGTATAACGTTATGTACTATTACGTTATGACGTATAACGTTATATACTATTACGTTATAATGTATAACGTTATATTCCATCACTATAAGGCCTATAACGTTATATTGCACCACAATATGACGTATAACGTTATATACTATTACGTTATGACGTATAACATTATATACTATTACGTTATAATGTATAACGTTATATTCCATCACTATAGGACCTATAACGTTATATTGCACCACTATATGACGTATAGCGTTATATACTATTACGTTATAACGTATAACGTTATATACTATTACGTTATTACGTATAACGTTATATCGCATCACTATATGACGTACGATGTTTTATACTATTACGTTATAACGTTTAGCGTTATGTTGCATTACTATATGATGCATAACGTTATATAGTATTACGTTATAATGTATAACGTTATATTCCATCACTATAGGACCTATAACGTTATATTGCAACCACTATATGACGTATAACGTTATAAACTATTACGTTATTACGTATAACGTTATATACTATTACGTTATGACGTATATCGTTATATACTATTACGTTATAATGTATAACGTTGTATTCCATGACTATAAGGCCTATAACGTGATATTGCACCACTTTATGACGTATAACGTTATATACTATTACGTTATAATGTATAACGTTATATTTCATCACTATAAGGCCTATAACGTTATATTGCACCACAATATGACGTATAACGTTATATACTAATACGTTATGACGTATAACATTATATACTATTACGTTATAATGTATAACGTTATATTCCATCACTATACGACCTATAACGTTATATTGCACCACTATATGACGTATAACGTTATATACTATTACGTTATAATGTATAACGCTATATTCCATCACTATGGCACCTATAGCGTTTTATTGCACCACTATATGACCTATAACGTTATATACTATTACGTTATGACGTAAAACGTTATATACTATTACGTTATAACGTATAACGTTATATGCCATCACTATAAGACCTATAACGTTATATTGCACCACTATATGACGTATAACGTTATATACTATTACGTTATGACGTATAACGTTATGTACTATTACGTTATGACGTATAACGTTATATACTATTACGTTATAATGTATAACGTTATATTCCATCTCTATAAGGCCTGTAACGTTATATTGCACCACAATATGACGTATAACGTTATATACTATTACGTTATGACGTATAACATTATATACTATTACGTTATAATGTATAACGTTATATTCCATCACTATAGGACCTATAACGTTATATTGCACCACTATATGACGTATAGCGTTATATACTATTACGTTATAATGTATAACGTTATATTCCATCACTATAAGGCCTATAACGTGATATTGCACCACTATATGACGTATAACGTTATATACTATTACGTTATGACGTATAACGTTATGTACTATTACGTTATATACTATAACGTTATATTCCATCACTATAGGACCTATAACGTTATATCGCATCACTATATGACGTATAACGTTATATTGCACCACTATATGACGTATAACGTTATATACTATTACGTTATAATGTATAACGTTATATTCCATCACTATGAGACCTATAGCGTTTTATTGCACCACTATATGACCTATAACGTTATATAATATTACGTTATGACGTATAACTTTATATACTATTACGTTATAATGTATAACGTTATATTCCATCACTATAAGACCTATAACGTTATATTGCACCACTATATGACGTATAACGTTATATACTATTAAGTTATGACGTATAACGTTATATACTATTACGTTATAATGTCTAACGTTATATGCCGTCACTATAAGACCTATAACTTTATATTGCACCACTATATGACGTATAACGTTATATACTATTACGTTATGACGTATAACGTTATATACTATTATGTTATGACGTATAACGTTATATACTATTACGTTATAATGTATAACGTTATATTCCATCACTATAAGGCCTATAACGTGATATTGCACCACTATATGGCGTATAACGCTATATACTATTACGTTATGACGTATAACGTTATGTACTATTACGTTATATACTATAACGTTATATTCCATCACTATAGGACCTATAACGTTATATCGCATCACTATATGACGTATAACCATATATTGCATCACTATATGACGTAAAACGTTATATACTATTACGTTATAATGTCTAACGTTATATGCCGTCACTATAAGACCTATAACTTTATATTGCACCACTATATGACGTATAACGTTATATACTATTACGTTATGACGTATAACGTTATATACTATTATGTTATGACGTATAACGTCATATACTATTACGTTATGACGTAAAACGTTATATACTATTACGTTATAATGTATAACGTTATATGCCGTCACTATAAGACCTATAACTTTATATTGCACCACTATATGACGTATAACGTTATATACTATTACGTTATGACGTATAACGTTATATACTATTATGTTATGACGTATAACGTTATATACTATTACGTTATAATGTATAACGTTATATTCCATCACTATAAGGCCTATAACGTGATATTGCACCACTATATGACGTATAACGTTATATACTATTACGTTATGACGTATAACGTTATGTACTATTACGTTATATACTATAACGTTATATTCCATCACTATAGGACCTATAACGTTATATCGCATCACTATATGACGTATAACCATATATTGCATCACTATATGACGTATAACGTTATATACTATTACGTTATAACGTATAACGTTATATACTATTACGTTATAATGTATAACGTTATATTCCATCACTATGAGACCTATAGCGTTTTATTGCACCACTATATGACCTATAACGTTATATAATATTACGTTATGACGTATAACTTTATATACTATTACGTTATAATGTATAACGTTATATTCCATCACTATAAGACCTATAACGTTATATTGCACCACTATATGACGTATAACGTTATATACTATTAAGTTATGACGTAAAACGTTATATACTATTACGTTATAATGTCTAACGTTATATGCCGTCACTATAAGACCTATAACTTTATATTGCACCACTATATGACGTATAACGTTATATACTATTACGTTATGACGTATAACGTTATATACTATTACGTTATAATGTATAACGTTATATTCCATCACTATAAGGCCTATAACGTGATATTGCACCACTATATGGCGTATAACGTTATATACTATTACGTTATGACGTATAACGTTATGTACTATTACGTTATATACTATAACGTTATATTCCATCACTATAGGACCTATAACGTTATATCGCATCACTATATGACGTATAACGATATATTGCATCACTATATGACGTATAACGTTATATACTATTACGTTATAAAATATAACGTTATATTCTATTACGTTATGTCGTATAACGTTATATACTATTAGGTTATATGGTATAACGTTATATCGCATCACTATATGACGTATAACGATATATTGCATCACTATATGACGTATAACGTTATGTACTATTACGTTATGACGTATAACGTTATATACTATTACGTTATAATGTATAACGTTATATTCCATCACTATAAGGCCTATAACGTTATATTGCACCACAATATGACGTATAACGTTATATACTATTACGTTATGACGTATAACATTATATACTATTACGTTATAATGTATAACGTTATATTCCATCACTATAGGACCTATAACGTTATATTGCACCACTATATGACGTATAACGTTATATACTATTACGTTATAATGTATAACGTTATATTCCATCACTATGAGACCTATAGCGTTTTATTGCACCACTATATGACCTATAACGTTATATAATATTACGTTATGACGTATAACTTTATATACTATTACGTTATAATGTATAACGTTATATTCCATCACTATAAGACCTATAACGTTATATTGCACCACTATATGACGTATAACGTTATATACTATTAAGTTATGACGTAAAACGTTATATACTATTACGTTATAATGTCTAACGTTATATGCCGTCACTATAAGACCTATAACTTTATATTGCACCACTATATGACGTATAACGTTATATACTATTACGTTATGACGTATAACGTTATATACTATTATGTTATGACGTATAACGTTATATACTATTACGTTATAATGTATAACGTTATATTCCATCACTATAAGGCCTATAACGTGATATTGCACCACTATATGGCGTATAACGTTATATACTATTACGTTATGACGTATAACGTTATGTACTATTACGTTATATACTATAACGTTATATTCCATCACTATATGACCTATAACGTTATATCGCATCACTATATGACGTATAACGATATATACTATTACGTTATAATGTATAACGTTATATTTCATCGCTATGAGACCTATAACGTTATATTGCACCACTATATGACGTATAACGTTATATACTATTACGTTATAATGTATAACGTTATATTCCATCACTATAAGGCCTATAACGTTATATTGCACCACAATATGACGTAAAACGTTATATACCATTACGTTATGACGTATAACGTTATATACTATTATGTTATGACGTATAACGTTATATACTATTACGTTATAATGTATAACGTTATATTCCATCACTATAAGGCCTATAACGTGATATTGCACCACTATATGACGTATAACGTTATATACTATTACGTTATGACGTATAACGTTATGTACTATTACGTTATATACTATAACGTTATATTCCATCACTATAAGACCTATAACGTTATATTGCACCACTATATGACGTATAACGTTATATACTATTAAGTTATGACGTATAACGTCATATACTATTACGTTATGACGTAAAACGTTATATACTATTACGTTATAATGTATAACGTTATATGCCGTCACTATAAGACCTATAACTTTATATTGCACCACTATATGACGTATAACGTTATATACTATTACGTTATGACGTATAACGTTATATACTATTATGTTATGACGTATAACGTTATATACTATTACGTTATAATGTATAACGTTATATTCCATCACTATAAGGCCTATAACGTGATATTGCACCACTATATGACGTATTACGTTATAATGTATAACGTTATATTCCATCACTATAGGACCTATAACGTTATATTGCAACCACTATATGACGTATAACGTTATATACTATTACGTTATTACGTATAACGTTATATACTATTACGTTATGACGTAAAACGTTATATACTATTACGTTATAATGTATAACGTTATATTCCATCACTATAGGACCTATAACGTTATATTGCAACCACTATATGACGTATAACGTTATATATTATTACGTCATGACGTCTAACGTTATATACTATTACGTTATGACGTATATTGTTATATACTATTACGTTATAATGTATAACGTTATATTCCATCACTATAGGACCTATAACGTTATATCGCATCACTATATGACGTATAACGATATATTGCATCACTATATGACGTATAACGTTATATACTATTACGTTATGACGTATAACGTTATATACTATTACGTTATAATGTATAACGTTATATTCCATCACTATAGGACCTATAACGTTATATTGCACCACTATATGACGTATAACGTTGTATACTATTACGTTATAATGTATAACGTTATATTCCATCACTATGAGACCTATAACGTTATATTGCACCACTATATGACCTATAACGTTATATACTATTAAGTTATGTCGTATAACGTTATATACTATTACGTTACGACGTATAACGTTATATACTATTACGTTATAATGTATAACGTTATATTCCATCACTATAGGACCTATAACGTTATATTGCACCACTATATGACGTATAACGTTATATATTATTACGTTATGACGTCTAACGTTATATACTATTACGTTATGACGTATAACGTTATATGCTATTACGTCAGAACGTTTAACGTTATATTCCATCACTATAGGACCTATAACGTTATATCGCATCACTATATGACGTATAACGATATATTGCATCACTATATGACGTATAACGTTATATACTACTACAGTGTAAGGTATAACGTCATATACTATTAGATAACAAGGTATAACTTTGTATTGCATAACTATAGGACGTATAACGACATATTGCATCACTATATGGCGTATAACGTTATATACTATTACGTTATAATGTATAACGTTATATTCCATCACTGTAGGACCTATAACGTTATAGTGCACCACTATATGACGTATAGCGTTATATACCATTACGTTATTACGTATAACGTTATATCGCATCACTATATGACGAGCGATGTTTTATACTATTACGTTATAACGTTTACCGTTATATTGCATTACTATATGATGCATAACGTTATATACTATTACGTTATGACGTATAACGTTATATACTATTACGTTATGACGTATAACGTTATATACTATTACGTTATAATGCATAACGTTATATTCCATCACTATAAGACCTATAACGTTATATTGCACCACTATATGACGTATAACGTTATATACTATTACGTTATAATGTATAACGTTATATTCCATCACTATGAGACCTATAACGTTATATTGCACCACTATATGACGTATAACGGTATATACTATTACGTTATGACGTATAACGTTATGTATTATTACGTTTAATACTATAACGTTATATTCCATCACTATAGGACCTATAACGTTATATCGCATCACTATATGACGTATAACGATATATTGCATCACTATATGACGTATAACGTTATATACTATTACATTATAAGGTATAACGTCATATACTATTAGGTTACAAGGTATAACGTTGTATTGCATAACTATAGGACGTATAACGACATATTGCGTCACTATATGGCGTATAACGTTATATACTATTACGTCATAATGTATAACGTTATATTCCATCACTGTAGGACTTATAACGATATAGTGCACCACTATATGACGTATAGCGTTATATACCATTACGTTATTACGTATAACGATATATCGCATCACTATATGACGTGCGATGTTTTATACTATTACGTTATAACGTTTACCGTTATATTGCATTACTATATGATGCATAACGTTATATACTATTACGTTATGACGTATAACGTTATATACTATTACGTTATAATGTATAACGTTATATGCCATCACTATAAGACCTATAACGTTATATTGCACCACTATATGACGTATAACGTTATATACTATTACGTTATGACGTATAACGCTATATACTATTACGTTATGTCGTATAACGTTATATACTATTACGTTATAATGTATAACGTTATATTCCATCACTGTAGGACCTACAACGTTATAGTGCACCACAATATGACGAATAGCGGCATATACCATTACGTTATTACGTTTAACGTTATATCGCATCACTATATGACGTACGATGTTTTATACTATTACGTTATGACGTATAACGTTATATCGCATCACTATATGACGTATAACGTTTTATTGCCTCTCTTTCGGTCGTATGACAATATATTGCATCACTGTATGACGTATAACGTTATATACTATTACGTTATGACGTATCGCGTTGTATACAATTATGTTATAACGTATAAAATTATATCGCATCACAATATGAGGTATAACATTATATTGCATCACTATATGACGTATAACGATATATTGCATCACTATATGACGTATAACGTTATATTCTATTACGTTATAACGTTTAACGTTATATTGCATCACTATATGATGTATAAGGTTATATACTATTACGTTATGACATATAACGTTATATGCTATTACGTCAGAATGTATAACGTTATATTCCATCACTATAGGGCCTATAACGATTAATCTCCTCACTATATGACGTATAACGATTAATCTCCTCACTATATGACGTATAACGATATATTGCATCACTATATGACGTATAACGTTATATACTATTACGTTATAACCTATAACGTTATATTCTATTACGTTATGTCGTATAACGTTATATACTATTAGGTTATATGGTATAACATTATATCGCATCACTATATGACGTATAACGATATATTGCATCACTATATGACGTATAACGTTATATACTATTACGTTATAACGTATAACGTTATTTACTATTACGTTATAATGTATAACGTTATATTCCATCACTATAGGACCTATAACGTTACATTGCACCACTATATGACGTAGAACGTTATATACTATTACGTTATGACGTATAACGTTATATACTATTATGTTATGAAGTATAACGTTATATACTATTACGTTATAATGTATAACGTTATATTCCATCACTATAAGGCCTATAACGTGATATTGCACCACTATATGACGTATAACGTTATATACTATTACGTTATGACGTATAACGTTATGTACTATTACGTTATATACTATAACGTTATATTCCATCACTATAGGACCTATAACGTTATATCGCATCACTATATGACGTATAACGATATATTGCATCACTATATGACGTATAACGTTATATACTATTACGTTATAACGTATAACGTTCTATACAATTACGTTATAATGTATAACGTTATATTCCATCACTATAGGACCTATAACGTTATATTGCACCACCATATGACGTACAACGTTATATACTATTAAGTTATAACGTATAACGTCATATACTATTACGTTATAATGTATAACGTTATATTCCATCACTATAGGACCTATAACGTTATATTGCACCACTATATGACGTACAACGTTATATACTATTACGTTATGACGTAAAACGTTATATACTATTACGTTATTACGTATAACGTTATATCGCATCACTATATGACGTACGATGTTTTATACTATTACGCTATAACGTTTAGCGTTATGTTGCATTACTATATGATGCATAACGTTATATACTATTACGTTATAATGTATAACGTTATATTCCATCACTATAGGACCTATAACGTTATATTGCAACCACTATATGACGTATAACGTTATATACTATTACGTTATTACGTATAACGTTATATACTATTACGTTATGACGTAAAACGTTATATACTATTACGTTATAACGTATAACGTTATATGCAATCACTACAAGACCTATAACGTTATATTGCACCACTATATGACGTATAACGTTATATACTATTACGTTATGACGAATAACGTTATGTACTATTACGTTATGATGTATAACGTTATATACTATTACGTTATAATGTATAACGTTATATACCATCACTATAAGGCCTATAACGTTATATTGCACCACAATATGACGTATAACGTTATATACTATTACGTTATGACGTATAACATTATATACTATAACGTTATAATGTATAACGTTATATTCCATCACTATAGGACCTATAACGTTATATTGCACCATTATATGACGTATAAGGTTATATACTATTACGTTATAATGTATAACGTTATATTCCATCACTATAGGACCTATAACGTTATATTGCACCACTATATGACGTATAACGTTATATACTATTACGTTATAATGTATAACGCTATATAATATTACGTTATGACGTATAACTTTATATACTATTACGTTATAATGTATAACGTTATATTCCATCACTATAAGACCTATAACGTTATATTGCACCACTATATGACGTATAACGTTATATACTATTAAGTTATGACGTATAACGTCATATACTATTACGTTATGACGTATAACTTTATATACTATTACGTTATAATGTATAACGTTATGTGCCGTCACTATAAGACCTATAACTTTATATTGCACCACTATATGACGTATAACGTTATATACTATTACGTTATTACGTATAACGTTATATTCTATTACGTTATGTCGTATAACGTAATATACTATTAGGTTATATGGTATAACGTTATATCGCATCACTATATGACGTATAACGATATATTGCATCACTATATGACGTATAACGTTATATACTATTACGTTATAACCTATAACGTTATATTCTATTACGTTATGTCGTATAACGTTATATACTATTAGGTTATATGGTATAACGTTATATCGCATCACTATATGACGTATAACGATATATTGCATCACTATTTGACGTATAACGTTATATACTATTACGTTATAACGTATAACGTTATATACTATTACGTTATAATGTATAACGTTATATTCCATCACTATAGGACCTATAACGTTATATTGCACCACTATATGACGTACAACGTTATATACTATTACGTTATGACGTAAAACGTTATATACTATTACGTTATTACGTATAACGTTATATCGCATCACTATATGACGTACGATGTTTTATACTATTACGTTATAACGTTTAGCGTTATGTTGCATTACTATATGATGCATAACGTTATATACTATTACGTTATAATGTATAACGTTATATTCCATCACTATAGGACCTATAACGTTATATTGCAACCACTATATGACGTATAACGTTATATACTATTACCTTATTACGTATAACGTTATATACTATTACGTTATGACGTAAAACGTTATATACTATTACGTTATAATGTATAACGTTATATTCCATCACTATAGGACCTATAACGTTATATTGCAACCACTATATGACGTATAACGTTATATACTATTACGTTATTACGTATAACGTTATATACTATTACGTTATTACGTATAACGTTATATACTATTACGTTATGACGTATAACGTTATGTACTATTACGTTATGACGTATATTGTTATATACTATTACGTTATAATGTATAACGTTATATTCCATCACTATAGGACCTATAACGTTATATCGCATCACTATATCACGTATAACGATATATTGCATCACTATATGACGTATAACGTTATATACTACTACGTTATGACGTATAACGTTATATACTATTACGTTATAATGTATAACGTTATATTCCATCACTATAGGACCTATAACGTTATATTGCACCACTATATGACGTATAACGTTGTATACTATTACGTTATAATGTATAACGTTATATTCCATCACTATGAGACCTATAACGTTATATTGCACCACTATATGACCTATAACGTTATATACTATTAAGTTATGTCGTATAACGTTATGTATTATTACGTTTAATACTATAACGTTATATTCCATCACTATAGGACCTATAACGTTATATCGCATCACTATATGACGTATAACGATATATTGCATCACTATATGACGTATAACGTTATATACTATTACGTTATGACGTATAACGCTATATACTATTACGTTATGTCGTATAACGTTATATACCATTACGTTATAATGTATAACGTTATATTCCATCACTGTAGGACCTACAACGTTATAGTGCACCACTATATGACGAATAGCGGCATATACCATTACGTTATTACGTTTAACGTTATATCGCATCACTATATGACGAGCGATGTTTTATACTATTACGTTATAACGTTTACCGTTATATTGCATTACTATATGATGCATAACGTTATATACTATTACGTTATGACGTATAACGTTATATACTATTACGTTATGACGTATAACGTTATATACTATTACGTTATAATGCATAACGTTATATTCCATCACTATAAGACCTATAACGTTATATTGCACCACTATATGACGTATAACGTTATATACTATTACGTTATAATGTATAACGTTATATTCCATCACTATGAGACCTATAACGTTATATTGCACCACTATATGACGTATAACGGTATATACTATTACGTTATGACGTATAACGTTATGTATTATTACGTTTAATACTATAACGTTATATTCCATCACTATAGGACCTATAACGTTATATCCCATCACTATATGACGTATAACGATATATTGCATCACTATATGACGTATAACGTTATATACTATTACATTATAAGGTATAACGTCATATACTATTAGGTTACAAGGTATAACGTTGTATTGCATAACTATAGGACGTATAACGACATATTGCGTCACTATATGGCGTATAACGTTATATACTATTACGTCATAATGTATAACGTTATATTCCATCACTGTAGGACTTATAACGATATAGTGCACCACTATATGACGTATAGCGTTATATACCATTACGTTATTACGTATAACGATATATCGCATCACTATATGACGTGCGATGTTTTATACTATTACGTTATAACGTTTACCGTTATATTGCATTACTATATGATGCATAACGTTATATACTATTACGTTATGACGTATAACGTTATATACTATTACGTTATAATGTATAACGTTATATGCCATCACTATAAGACCTATAACGTTATATTGCACCACTACATGACGTATAACGTTATATACTATTACGTTATGACGTATAACGCTATATACTATTACGTTATGTCGTATAACGTTATATACTATTACGTTATAATGTATAACGTTACATTCCATCACTGTAGGACCTACAACGTTATAGTGCACCACAATATGACGAATAGCGGCATATACCATTACGTTATTACGTTTAACGTTATATCGCATCACTATATGACGTACGATGTTTTATACTATTACGTTATGACGTATAACGTTATATCGCATCACTA
This sequence comes from Bombus terrestris, assembly GCF_910591885.1. Taxonomy (NCBI): domain Eukaryota; kingdom Metazoa; phylum Arthropoda; class Insecta; order Hymenoptera; family Apidae; genus Bombus; species Bombus terrestris. Next base: position 211,748 of record NW_025963563.1, on the reverse strand, counting down.
TATGACGTATAACGTTTTATTGCCTCTCTTTCGGTCGTATGACAATATATTGCATCACTGTATGGCGTATAACGTTATATACTATTACGTTATGACGTATCGCGTTGTATACAATTATGTTATAACGTATAAAATTATATCGCATCACAATATGAGGTATAACATTATATTGCATCACTATATGACGTATAACGATATATTGCATCACTATATGACGTATAACGTTATATTCTATTACGTTATAACGTTTAACGTTATATTGCATCACTATATGATGTATAAGGTTATATACTATTACGTTATGACATATAACGTTATATGCTATTACGTCAGAATGTATAACGTTATATTCCATCACTATAGGGCCTATAACGATTAATCTCCTCACTATATGACGTATAACGATATATTGCATCACTATATGACGTATAACGTTATATACTATTACGTTATAACCTATAACGTTATATTCTATTACGTTATGTACTATTACGCTATTTACTATTACGTTATAATGTATAACGTTATATTCCATCACTATAGGACCTATAACGTTACATTGCACCACTATATGACGTAGAACGTTATATACTATTACGTTATGACGTATAACGTTATATACTATTATGTTATGAAGTATAACGTTATATACTATTACGTTATAATGTATAACGTTATATTCCTTCACTATAAGGCCTATAACGTGATATTGCACCACTATATGACGTATAACGTTATATACTATTACGTTATGACGTATAACGTTATGTACTATTACGTTATATACTATAACGTTATATTCCATCACTATAGGACCTATAACGTTATATCGCATCACTATATGACGTATAACGATATATTGCATCACTATATGACGTATAACGTTATATACAATTACGTTATAATTTACAACGTTATATACTATTACGTTATAATGTATAACGTTATATTCCATCACTATAGGACCTGTAACGTTATATTGCACCACCATATGACGTATAACGTTATATACTATTACGTTATAACGTATAACGTCATATACTATTACGTTATAATGTATAACGTTATATTCCATCACTATAGGACCTATAACGTTATATTGCACCACTATATGACGTACAACGTTATATACTATTACGTTATGACGTAAAACGTTATATACTATTACGTTATTACGTATAACGTTATATCGCATCACTATATGACGTACGATGTTTTATACTATTACGCTATAACGTTTAGCGTTATGTTGCATTACTATATGATGCATAACGTTATATACTATTACGTTATAATGTATAACGTTATATTCCATCACTATAGGACCTATAACGTTATATTGCAACCACTATATGACGTATAACGTTATATACTATTACGTTATTACGTATAACGTTATATACTATTACGTTATGACGTAAAACGTTATATACTATTACGTTATAACGTATAACGTTATATGCAATCACTACAAGACCTATATCGTTATATTGCACCACTATATGACGTATAACGTTATATACTATTACGTTATGACGAATAACGTTATGTACTATTACGTTATGATGTATAACGTTATATACTATTACGTTATAATGTATAACGTTATATTCCATCACTATAAGGCCTATAACGTTATATTGCACCACAATATGACGTATAACGTTATATACTATTACGTTATGACGTATAACATTATATACTATAACGTTATAATGTATAACGTTATATTCCATCACTATAGGACCTATAACGTTATATTGCACCATTATATGACGTATAAGGTTATATACTATTACGTTATAATGTATAACGTTATATTCCATCACTATAGGACCTATAACGTTATATTGCACCACTATATGACGTATAACGTTATATACTATTACGTTATAATGTATAACGCTATATAATATTACGTTATGACGTATAACTTTATATACTATTACGTTATAATGTATAACGTTATATTCCATCACTATAAGACCTATAACGTTATATTGCACCACTATATGACGTATAACGTTATATACTATTAAGTTATGACGTATAACGTCATATACTATTACGTTATGACGTATAACTTTATATACTATTACGTTATAATGTATAACGTTATATTCCATCACTATAAGACCTATAACGTTATATTGCACCACTATATGACGTATAACGTTATATACTATTACGTTATTACGTATAACGTTATATCGCATCACTATATGACGTACGATGTTTTATACTATTACGTTATAACGTTTAGCGTTATGTTGCATTACTATATGATGCATAACGTTATATACTATTACGTTATAATGTATAACGTTATATTCCATCACTATAGGACCTATAACGTTATATTGCAACCACTATATGACGTATAACGTTATATACTATTACGTTATTACGTATAACGTTATATACTATTACGTTATGACGTAAAACGTTATATACTATTAGGTTATATGGTATAACGTTATATCGCATCACTATATGACGTATAATGATATATTGCATCACTATATGACGTATAACGTTATATACTATTACGTTATTACGTATAACGTTATATACTATTACGTTATAATGTATAACGTTATATACTATTACGTTATGACGTATAACGTTATGTACTATTACGTTATGACGTATATTGTTATATACTATTACGTTATAATGTATAACGTTATATTCCATCACTATAGGACCTATAACGTTATATCGCATCACTATATGACGTATAACGATATATTGCATCACTATATGACGTATAACGTTATATACTACTACGTTATGACGTAAAACGTTATATACTATTACGTTATAATGTATAACGTTATATTCCATCACTATAGGACCTATAACGTTATATTGCAACCACTATATGACGTATAACGTTATATACTATTACGTTATAATGTATAACGTTATATTCCATCACTATAGGACCTATAACGTTATATTGCACCACTATATGACGTATAACGTTATATATTATTACGTTATGACGTCTAACGTTATATACTATTACGTTATGACGTATAACGTTATGTATTATTACGTTTAATACTATAACGTTATATTCCATCACTATAGGACCTATAACGTTATATCGCATCACTATATGACGTATAACGATATATTGCATCACTATATGACGTATAACGTTATATACTATTACATTATAAGGTATAACGTCATATACTATTAGGTTACAAGGTATAACGTTGTATTGCATAACTATAGGACGTATAACGACATATTGCACCACTATATGGCGTAGAACGTTATATACTATTACGTCATAATGTATAACGTTATATTCCATCACTGTAGGACTTATAACGATATAGTGCACCACTATATGACGTATAGCGTTATATACCATTACGTTATTACGTATAACGATATATCGCATCACTATATGACGTGCGATGTTTTATACTATTACGTTATAACGTTTACCGTTATATTGCATTACTATATGATGCATAACGTTATATACTATTACGTTATGACGTATAACGTTATATACTATTACGTTATGACGTATAACGTTATATACTATTACGTTATGACGTATAACGTTATATACTATTACGTTATAATGTATAACGTTATATGCCATCACTATAAGACCTATAACGTTATATTGCACCACTATATGACGTATAACGTTATATACTATTACGTTATGACGTATAACGCTATATACTATTACGTTATGTCGTATAACGTTATATACTATTACGTTATAATGTATAACGTTATATTCCATCACTGTAGGACCTACAACGTTATAGTGCACCACTATATGACGAATAGCGGCATATACCATTACGTTATTACGTTTAACGTTATATCGCATCACTATATGACTTACGATGTTTTATACTATTACGTTATAACGTATAACGTTATATCGCATCACTATATGACGTATAACGTTATATACTATTACGTTATAATGTATAACGTTATATTCCATCACTATGAGACCTATAACGTTATATTGCACCACTATATGACGTATAACGTTATATACTATTACGTTATAATGTATAACGTTATATTCCATCACTATGAGACCTATAACGTTATATTGCACCACTATATGACGTATAACGGTATATACTATTACGTTATGACGTATAACGTTATATACTATTACGTTATGACGTATAACGTTATATACTATTACGTTATAATGTATAACGTTATATGCCATCACTATAAGACCTATAACGTTATATTGCACCACTACATGACGTATAACGTTATATACTATTACGTTATGACGTATAACGTTATATACTATTACGTTATGACGTATAACGTTATATACTATTACGTTATGACGTATAACGTTATATACTATTACGTTATAATGTATAACGTTATATTCCATCACTATAAGACCTATAACGTTATATTGCACCACTATATGACGTATAACGTTATATACTATTACGTTATGACGTATAACGCTATATACTATTACGTTATGTCGTATAACGTTATATACTATTACGTTATAATGTATAACGTTATATTCCATCACTGTAGGACCTACAACGTTATAGTGCACCACAATATGACGAATAGCGGCATATACCATTACGTTATTACGTTTAACGTTATATCGCATCACTATATGACGTACGATGTTTTATACTATTACGTTATGACGTATAACGTTATATCGCATCACTATATGACGTATAACGTTTTATTGCCTCTCTTTCGGTCGTATGACAATATATTGCATCACTGTATGGCGTATAACGTTATATAATATTACGTTATGACGTATCGCGTTGTATACAATTATGTTATAACGTATAAAATTATATCGCATCACAATATGAGGTATAACATTATATTGCATCACTATATGACGTATAACGATATATTGCATCACTATATGACGTATAACGTTATATTCTATTACGTTATAACGTTTAACGTTATATTGCATCACTATATGATGTATAAGGTTATATACTATTACGTTATGACATATAACGTTATATGCTATTACGTCAGAATGTATAACGTTATATTCCATCACTATAGGGCCTATAACGATTAATCTCCTCACTATATGACGTATAACGTTATATACTATTACGTTATAACCTATAACGTTATATTCTATTACGTTATGTCGTATAACGTTATATACTATTAGGTTATATGGTATAACATTATATCGCATCACTATATGACGTATAACGATTTATTGCATCACTATATGACGTATAACGTTATATACTATTACGTTATAACGTATAACGTTATTTACTATTACGTTATAATGTATAACGTTATATTCCATCACTATAGGACCTATAACGTTACATTGCACCACTATATGACGTAGAACGTTATATACTATTACGTTATGACGTATAACGTTATATACTATTATGTTATGAAGTATAACGTTATATACTATTACGTTATAATGTATAACGTTATATTCCTTCACTATAAGGCCTATAACGTGATATTGCACCACTATATGACGTATAACGTTATATACTATTACGTTATGACGTATAACGTTATGTACTATTACGTTATATACTATAACGTTATATTCCATCACTATAGGGCGTATATCGTTATATTGCATCACTATATGACGTATAACGATATATTGCATCACTATATGACGTATAACGTTATATACTATTACGTTATAACGTATAACGTTATATAGTATTACGTTATAACGTATAACGTTATATTCCATCACTATAGGACCTATAACGTTATATTGCACCACCATATGACGTATAACGTTATATACTATTACGTTATAACGTATAACGTCATATACTATTACGTTATAATGTATAACGTTATATTCCATCACTATAGGACCTATAACGTTATATTGCACCACTATATGACGTATAACGTTATATACTATTACGTTATGACGTAAAACGTTATATACTATTACGTTATTACGTATAACGTTATATCGCATCACTATATGACGTACGATGTTTTATACTATTACGCTATAACGTTTAGCGTTATGTTGCATTACTATATGATGCATAACGTTATATACTATTACGTTATAATGTATAACGTTATATTCCATCACTATAGGACCTATAACGTTATATTGCAACCACTATATGACGTATAACGTTATATACTATTACGTTATTACGTATAACGTTATATACTATTACGTTATGACGTAAAACGTTATATACTATTACGTTATAACGTATAACGTTATATGCAATCACTACAAGACCTATATCGTTATATTGCACCACTATATGACGTATAACGTTATATACTATTACGTTATGACGAATAACGTTATGTACTATTACGTTATGATGTATAACGTTATATACTATTACGTTATAATGTATAACGTTATATTCCATCACTATAAGGCCTATAACGTTATATTGCACCACAATATGACGTATAATGTTATATACTATTACGTTATGACGTATAACATTATATACTATAACGTTATAATGTATAACGTTATATTCCATCACTATAGGACCTATAACGTTATATTGCACCATTATATGACGTATAAGGTTATATACTATTACGTTATAATGTATAACGTTATATTCCATCACTATAGGACCTATAACGTTATATTGCACCACTATATGACGTATAACGTTATATACTATTACGTTATAATGTATAACGCTATATAATATTACGTTATGACGTATAACTTTATATACTATTACGTTATAATGTATAACGTTATATTCCATCACTATAAGACCTATAACGTTATATTGCACCACTATATGACGTATAACGTTATATACTATTAAGTTATGACGTATAACGTCATATACTATTACGTTATGACGTATAACTTTATATACTATTACGTTATAATGTATAACGTTATGTGCCGTCACTATAAGACCTATAACTTTATATTGCACCACTATATGACGTATAACGTTATATACTATTACGTTATTACGTATAACGTTATATTCTATTACGTTATGTCGTATAACGTTATATACTATTAGGTTATATGGTATAACGTTATATCGCATCACTATATGACGTATAACGTTATATACTATTACGTTATAACCTATAACGTTATATTCTATTACGTTATGTCGTATAACGTTATATACTATTAGGTTATATGGTATAACGTTATATCGCATCACTATATGACGTATAACGATATATTGCATCACTATATGACGTATAACGTTATATACTATTACGTTATAACGTATAACGTTATATACTATTACGTTATAATGTATAACGTTATATTCCATCACTATAGGACCTATAACGTTATATTGCACCACTATATGACGTACAACGTTATATACTATTACGTTATGACGTAAAACGTTATATACTATTACGTTATTACGTATAACGTTATATCGCATCACTATATGACGTACGATGTTTTATACTATTACGTTATAACGTTTAGCGTTATGTTGCATTACTATATGATGCATAACGTTATATACTATTACGTTATAATGTATAACGTTATATTCCATCACTATAGGACCTATAACGTTATATTGCAACCACTATATGACGTATAACGTTATATACTATTACGTTATTACGTATAACGTTATATACTATTACGTTATGACGTAAAACGTTATATACTATTACGTTATAATGTATAACGTTATATTCCATCACTATAGGACCTATAACGTTATATTGCAACCACTACATGACGTATAACGTTATATACTATTACGTTATTACGTATAACGTTATATACTATTACGTTATTACGTATAACGTTATATACTATTACGTTATGACGTATAACGTTATGTACTATTACGTTATGACGTATATTGTTATATACTATTACGTTATAATGTATAACGTTATATTCCATCACTATAATACCTATAACGTTATATCGCATCACTATATGACGTATAACGATATATTGCATCACTATATGACGTATAACGTTATATACTACTACGTTATGACGTATAACGTTATATACTATTACGTTATAATGTATAACGTTATATTCCATCACTATAGGACCTATAACGTTATATTGCACCACTATATGACGTATAACGTTGTATACTATTACGTTATAATGTATAACGTTATATTCCATCACTATAGGACCTATAACGTTATATTGCACCACTATATGACGTATAACGTTATATATTATTACGTTATGACGTCTAACGTTATATACTATTACGTTATGACGTATAACGTTATGTATTATTACGTTTAATACTATAACGTTATATTCCATCACTATAGGACCTATAACGTTATATCGCATCACTATATGACGTATAACGATATATTGCATCACTATATGACGTATAACGTTATATACTATTACATTATAAGGTATAACGTCATATACTATTAGGTTACAAGGTATAACGTTGTATTGCATAACTATAGGACGTATAACGACATATTGCATCACTATATGGCGTAGAACGTTATATACTATTACGTCATAATGTATAACGTTATATTCCATCACTGTAGGACTTATAACGATATAGTGCACCACTATATGACGTATAGCGTTATATACCATTACGTTATTACGTATAACGATATATCGCATCACTATATGACGTGCGATGTTTTATACTATTACGTTATAACGTTTACCGTTATATTGCATTACTATATGATGCATAACGTTATATACTATTACGTTATGACGTATAACGTTATATACTATTACGTTATGACGTATAACGTTATATACTATTACGTTATGACGTATAACGTTATATACTATTACGTTATAATGTATAACGTTATATGCCATCACTATAAGACCTATAACGTTATATTGCACCACTATATGACGTATAACGTTATATACTATTACGTTATGACGTATAACGCTATATACTATTACGTTATGTCGTATAACGTTATATACTATTACGTTATAATGTATAACGTTATATTCCATCACTGTAGGACCTACAACGTTATAGTGCACCACTATATGACGAATAGCGGCATATACCATTACGTTATTACGTTTAACGTTATATCGCATCACTATATGACTTACGATGTTTTATACTATTACGTTATGACGTATAACGTTATATCGCATCACTATATGACGTATAACGTTATATACTATTACGTTATAATGTATAACGTTATATTCCATCACTATGAGACCTATAACGTTATATTGCACCACTATATGACGTATAACGTTATATACTATTACGTTATAATGTATAACGTTATATTCCATCACTATGAGACCTATAACGTTATATTGCACCACTATATGACGTATAACGGTATATACTATTACGTTATGACGTATAACGCTATATACTATTACGTTATGACGTATAACGTTATATACTATTACGTTATAATGTATAACGTTATATGCCATCACTATAAGGCCTATAACGTTATATTGCACCACTACATGACGTATAACGTTATATACTATTACGTTATGACGTATAACGTTATATACTATTACGTTATGACGTATAACGTTATATACTATTACGTTATGACGTATAACGTTATATACTATTACGTTATAATGTATAACGTTATATGCCATCACTATAAGACCTATAACGTTATATTGCACCACTATATGACGTATAACGTTATATACTATTACGTTATGACGTATAACGCTATATACTATTACGTTATGTCGTATAACGTTATATACTATTACGTTATAATGTATAACGTTATATTCCATCACTGTAGGACCTACAACGTTATAGTGCACCACAATATGACGAATAGCGGCATATACCATTACGTTATTACGTTTAACGTTATATCGCATCACTATATGACGTACGATGTTTTATACTATTACGTTATGACGTATAACGTTATATCGCATCACTATATGACGTATAACGTTTTATTGCCTCTCTTTCGGTCGTATGACAATATATTGCATCACTGTATGGCGTATAACGTTATATAATATTACGTTATGACGTATCGCGTTGTATACAATTATGTTATAACGTATAAAATTATATCGCATCACAATATGAGGTATAACATTATATTGCATCACTATATGACGTATAACGATATATTGCATCACTATATGACGTATAACGTTATATTCTATTACGTTATAACGTTTAACGTTATATTGCATCACTATATGATGTATAAGGTTATATACTATTACGTTATGACATATAACGTTATATGCTATTACGTCAGAATGTATAACGTTATATTCCATCACTATAGGGCCTATAACGATTAATCTCCTCACTATATGACGTATAACGTTATATACTATTACGTTATAACCTATAACGTTATATTCTATTACGTTATGTCGTATAACGTTATATACTATTAGGTTATATGGTATAACATTATATCGCATCACTATATGACGTATAACGATATATTGCATCACTATATGACGTATAACGTTATATACTATTACGTTATAACGTATAACGTTATTTACTATTACGTTATAATGTATAACGTTATATTCCATCACTATAGGACCTATAACGTTACATTGCACCACTATATGACGTAGAACGTTATATACTATTACGTTATGACGTATAACGTTATATACTATTATGTTATGAAGTATAACGTTATATACTATTACGTTATAATGTATAACGTTATATTCCTTCACTATAAGGCCTATAACGTTATATTGCACCACTATATGACGTATAACGTTATATACTATTACGTTATGACGTATAACGTTATGTACTATTACGTTATATACTATAACGTTATATTCCATCACTATAGGGCGTATATCGTTATATTGCATCTCTATATGACGTATAACGATATATTGCATCACTATATGACGTATAACGTTATATACTATTACGTTATAACGTATAACGTTATATAGTATTACGTTATAATGTATAACGTTATATTCCATCACTATAGGACCTATAACGTTATATTGCACCACCATATGACGTACAACGTTATATACTATTACGTTATAACGTATAACGTCATATACTATTACGTTATAATGTATAACGTTATATTCCATCACTATAGGACCTATAACGTTATATTGCACCACTATATGACGTACAACGTTATATACTATTACGTTATGACGTAAAACGTTATATACTATTACGTTATTACGTATAACGTTATATCGCATCACTATATGACGTACGATGTTTTATACTATTACGCTATAACGTTTAGCGTTATGTTGCATTACTATATGATGCATAACGTTATATACTATTACGTTATAATGTATAACGTTATATTCCATCACTATAGGACCTATAACGTTATATTGCAACCACTATATGACGTATAACGTTATATACTATTACGTTATTACGTATAACGTTATATACTATTACGTTATGACGTAAAACGTTATATACTATTACGTTATAACGTATAACGTTATATGCAATCACTACAAGACCTATATCGTTATATTGCACCACTATATGACGTATAACGTTATATACTATTACGTTATGACGAATAACGTTATGTACTATTACGTTATGATGTATAACGTTATATACTATTACGTTATAATGTATAACGTTATATTCCATCACTATAAGGCCTATAACGTTATATTGCACCACAATATGACGTATAATGTTATATACTATTACGTTATGACGTATAACATTATATACTATAACGTTATAATGTATAACGTTATATTCCATCACTATAGGACCTATAACGTTATATTGCACCATTATATGACGTATAAGGTTATATACTATTACGTTATAATGTATAACGTTATATTCCATCACTATAGGACCTATAACGTTATATTGCACCACTATATGACGTATAACGTTATATACTATTACGTTATAATGTATAACGCTATATAATATTACGTTATGACGTATAACTTTATATACTATTACGTTATAATGTATAACGTTATATTCCATCACTATAAGACCTATAACGTTATATTGCACCACTATATGACGTATAACGTTATATACTATTAAGTTATGACGTATAACGTCATATACTATTACGTTATGACGTATAACGTTATATACTATTACGTTATAATGTATAACGTTATGTGCCGTCACTATAAGACCTATAAGTTTATATTGCACCACTATATGACGTATAACGTTATATACTATTACGTTATAACCTATAACGTTATATTCTATTACGTTATGTCGTATAACGTTATATACTATTAGGTTATATGGTATAACGTTATATCGCATCACTATATGACGTATAACGTTATATACTATTACGTTATAACCTATAACGTTATATTCTATTACGTTATGTCGTATAACGTTATATACTATTAGGTTATATGGTATAACGTTATATCGCATCACTATATGACGTATAACGATATATTGCATCACTATATGACGTATAACGTTATATACTATTACGTTATAACGTATAACGTTATATACTATTACGTTATAATGTATAACGTTATATTCCATCACTATAGGACCTATAACGTTATATTGCACCACTATATGACGTACAACGTTATATACTATTACGTTATGACGTAAAACGTTATATACTATTACGTTATTACGTATAACGTTATATCGCATCACTATATGACGTACGATGTTTTATACTATTACGTTATAACGTTTAGCGTTATGTTGCATTACTATATGATGCATAACGTTATATACTATTACGTTATAATGTATAACGTTATATTCCATCACTATAGGACCTATAACGTTATATTGCAACCACTATATGACGTATAACGTTATATACTATTACGTTATTACGTATAACGTTATATACTATTACGTTATGACGTAAAACGTTATATACTATTACGTTATAATGTATAACGTTATATTCCATCACTATAGGACCTATAACGTTATATTGCAACCACTATATGACGTATAACGTTATATACTATTACGTTATTACGTATAACGTTATATACTATTACGTTATTACGTATAACGTTATATACTATTACGTTATGACGTATAACGTTATGTACTATTACGTTATGACGTATATTGTTATATACTATTACGTTATAATGTATAACGTTATATTCCATCACTATAGGACCTATAACGTTATATCGCATCACTATATGACGTATAACGATATATTGCATCACTATATGACGTATAACGTTATATACTACTACGTTATGACGTATAACGTTATATACTATTACGTTATAATGTATAACGTTATATTCCATCACTATAGGACCTATAACGTTATATTGCACCACTATATGACGTATAACGTTGTATACTATTACGTTATAATGTATAACGTTATATTCCATCACTATAGGACCTATAACGTTATATTGCACCACTATATGACGTATAACGTTATATATTATTACGTTATGACGTCTAACGTTATATACTATTACGTTATGACGTATAACGTTATGTATTATTACGTTTAATACTATAACGTTATATTCCATCACTATAGGACCTATAACGTTATATCGCATCACTATATGACGTATAACGATATATTGCATCACTATATGACGTATAACGTTATATACTATTACATTATAAGGTATAACGTCATATACTATTAGGTTACAAGGTATAACGTTGTATTGCATAACTATAGGACGTATAACGACATATTGCATCACTATATGGCGTAGAACGTTATATACTATTACGTCATAATGTATAACGTTATATTCCATCACTGTAGGACTTATAACGATATAGTGCACCACTATATGACGTATAGCGTTATATACCATTACGTTATTACGTATAACGATATATCGCATCACTATATGACGTGCGATGTTTTATACTATTACGTTATAACGTTTACCGTTATATTGCATTACTATATGATGCATAACGTTATATACTATTACGTTATGACGTATAACGTTATATACTATTACGTTATGACGTATAACGTTATATACTATTACGTTATGACGTATAACGTTATATACTATTACGTTATAATGTATAACGTTATATGCCATCACTATAAGACCTATAACGTTATATTGCACCACTATATGACGTATAACGTTATATACTATTACGTTATGACGTATAACGCTATATACTATTACGTTATGTCGTATAACGTTATATACTATTACGTTATAATGTATAACGTTATATTCCATCACTGTAGGACCTACAACGTTATAGTGCACCACTATATGACGAATAGCGGCATATACCATTACGTTATTACGTTTAACGTTATATCGCATCACTATATGACTTACGATGTTTTATACTATTACGTTATGACGTATAACGTTATATCGCATCACTATATGACGTATAACGTTTTATTGCCTCTCTTTCGGTCGTATAACAATATATTGCATCACTGTATGACGTATAACGTTATATAATATTACGTTATGACGTATCGCGTTGTATACAATTATGTTATAACGTATAAAATTATATCGCATCACAATATGAGGTATAACATTATATTGCATCACTATATGACGTATAACGATATATTGCATCACTATATGACGTATAACGTTATATTCTATTACGTTATAACGTTTAACGTTATATTGCATCACTATATGATGTATAAGGTTATATACTATTACGTTATGACATATAACGTTATATGCTATTACGTCAGAATGTATAACGTTATATTCCATCACTATAGGGCCTATAACGATTAATCTCCTCACTATATGACGTATAACGTTATATACTATTACGTTATAACCTATAACGTTATATTCTATTACGTTATGTCGTATAACGTTATATACTATTAGGTTATATGGTATAACATTATATCGCATCACTATATGACGTATAACGATATATTGCATCACTATATGACGTATAACGTTATATACTATTACGTTATAACGTATAACGTTATTTACTATTACGTTATAATGTATAACGTTATATTCCATCACTATAGGACCTATAACGTTACATTGCACCACTATATGACGTAGAACGTTATATATTATTACGTTATGACGTATAACGTTATATACTATTATGTTATGAAGTATAACGTTATATACTATTACGTTATAATGTATAACGTTATATTCCTTCACTATAAGGCCTATAACGTGATATTGCACCACTATATGACGTATAACGTTATATACTATTACGTTATGACGTATAACGTTATGTACTATTACGTTATATACTATAACGTTATATTCCATCACTATAGGACCTATAACGTTATATCGCATCACTATATGACGTATAACGATATATTGCATCACTATATGACGTATAACGTTATATACTATTACGTTATAACGTATAACGTTATATAGTATTACGTTATAACGTATAACGTTATATTCCATCACTATAGGACCTATAACGTTATATTGCACCACCATATGACGTACAACGTTATATACTATTACGTTATAACGTATAACGTCATATACTATTACGTTATAATGTATAACGTTATATTCCATCACTATAGGACCTATAACGTTATATTGCACCACTATATGACGTACAACGTTATATACTATTACGTTATGACGTAAAACGTTATATACTAGTACGTTATTACGTATAACGTTATATCGCATCACTATATGACGTACGATGTTTTATACTATTACGCTATAACGTTTAGCGTTATGTTGCATTACTATATGATGCATAACGTTATATACTATTACGTTATAATGTATAACGTTATATTCCATCACTATAGGACCTATAACGTTATATTGCAACCACTATATGACGTATAACGTTATATACTATTACGTTATTACGTATAACGTTATATACTATTACGTTATGACGTAAAACGTTATATACTATTACGTTATAACGTATAACGTTATATGCAATCACTACAAGACCTATATCGTTATATTGCACCACTATATGACGTATAACGTTATATACTATTACGTTATGACGTATAACGTTATGTACTATTACGTTATGATGTATAACGTTATATACTATTACGTTATAATGTATAACGTTATATTCCATCACTATAAGGCCTATAACGTTATATTGCACCACAATATGACGTATAATGTTATATACTATTACGTTATGACGTATAACATTATATACTATAACGTTATAATGTATAACGTTATATTCCATCACTATAGGACCTATAACGTTATATTGCACCATTATATGACGTATAAGGTTATATACTATTACGTTATAATGTATAACGTTATATTCCATCACTATAGGACCTATAACGTTATATTGCACCACTATATGACGTATAACGTTATATACTATTACGTTATAATGTATAACGCTATATAATATTACGTTATGACGTATAACTTTATATACTATTACGTTATAATGTATAACGTTATATTCCATCACTATAAGACCTATAACGTTATATTGCACCACTATATGACGTATAACGTTATATACTATTAAGTTATGACGTATAACGTCATATACTATTACGTTATGACGTATAACTTTATATACTATTACGTTATAATGTATAACGTTATGTGCCGTCACTATAAGACCTATAACTTTATATTGCACCACTATATGACGTATAACGTTATATACTATTACGTTATGACGTATAACGTTATATTCTATTACGTTATGTCGTATAACGTTATATACTATTAGGTTATATGGTATAACGTTATAGGTTATAACGTTATATACTATTACGTTATAACCTATAACGTTATATTCTATTACGTTATGTCGTATAACGTTATATACTATTAGGTTATATGGTATAACGTTATATCGCATCACTATATGACGTATAACGATATATTGCATCACTATATGACGTATAACGTTATATACTATTACGTTATAACGTATAACGTTATATACTATTACGTTATAATGTATAACGTTATATTCCATCACTATAGGACCTATAACGTTATATTGCACCACTATATGACGTACAACGTTATATACTATTACGTTATGACGTAAAACGTTATATACTATTACGTTATTACGTATAACGTTATATCGCATCACTATATGACGTACGATGTTTTATACTATTACGTTATAACGTTTAGCGTTATGTTGCATTACTATATGATGCATAACGTTATATACTATTACGTTATAATGTATAACGTTATATTCCATCACTATAGGACCTATAACGTTATATTGCAACCACTATATGACGTATAACGTTATATACTATTACGTTATTACGTATAACGTTATATACTATTACGTTATGACGTAAAACGTTATATACTATTACGTTATAATGTATAACGTTATATTCCATCACTATAGGACCTATAACGTTATATTGCAACCACTATATGACGTATAACGTTATATACTATTACGTTATTACGTATAACGTTATATACTATTACGTTATTACGTATAACGTTATATACTATTACGTTATGACGTATAACGTTATGTACTATTACGTTATGACGTATATTGTTATATACTATTACGTTATAATGTATAACGTTATATTCCATCACTATAGGACCTATAACGTTATATCGCATCACTATATGACGTATAACGATATATTGCATCACTATATGACGTATAACGTTATATACTACTACGTTATGACGTATAACGTTATATACTATTACGTTATAATGTATAACGTTATATTCCATCACTATAGGACCTATAACGTTATATTGCACCACTATGTCGTTATAATGTATAACGTTATATTCCATCACTATAGGACCTATAACGTTATATTGCACCACTATATGACGTATAACGTTATATATTATTACGTTATGACGTCTAACGTTATATACTATTACGTTATGACGTATAACGTTATGTATTATTACGTTTAATACTATAACGTTATATTCCATCACTATAGGACCTATAACGTTATATCGCATCACTATATGACGTATAACGATATATTGCATCACTATATGACGTATAACGTTATATACTATTACATTATAAGGTATAACGTCATATACTATTAGGTTACAAGGTATAACGTTGTATTGCATAACTATAGGACGTATAACGACATATTGCATCACTATATGGCGTAGAACGTTATATACTATTACGTCATAATGTATAACGTTATATTCCATCACTGTAGGACTTATAACGATATAGTGCACCACTATATGACGTATAGCGTTATATACCATTACGTTATTACGTATAACGATATATCGCATCACTATATGACGTGCGATGTTTTATACTATTACGTTATAACGTTTACCGTTATATTGCATTACTATATGATGCATAACGTTATATACTATTACGTTATGACGTATAACGTTATATACTATTACGTTATGACGTATAACGTTATATACTATTACGTTATGACGTATAACGTTATATACTATTACGTTATAATGTATAACGTTATATGCCATCACTATAAGACCTATAACGTTATATTGCACCACTATATGACGTATAACGTTATATACTATTACGTTATGACGTATAACGCTATATACTATTACGTTATGTCGTATAACGTTATATACTATTACGTTATAATGTATAACGTTATATTCCATCACTGTAGGACCTACAACGTTATAGTGCACCACTATATGACGAATAGCGGCATATACCATTACGTTATTACGTTTAACGTTATATCGCATCACTATATGACTTACGATGTTTTATACTATTACGTTATGACGTATAACGTTATATCGCATCACTATATGACGTATAACGTTTTATTGCCTCTCTTTCGGTCGTATAACAATATATTGCATCACTGTATGACGTATAACGTTATATACTATTACGTTATGACGTATCGCGTTGTATACAATTATGTTATAACGTATAAAATTATATCGCATCACAATATGAGGTATAACATTATATTGCATCACTATATGACGTATAACGATATATTGCATCACTATATGACGTATAACGTTATATTCTATTACGTTATGTCGTATAACGTTATATTCCATCACTATAGGACCTATAACGTTACATTGCACCACTATATGACGTAATCACGTTATATACTATTACGTTATGACGTAAAACGTTATATTCTATTACGTTATTACGTATAACGTTATATCGCATCACTATATGACGTACGATGTTTTATACTATTACGTTATAACGTTTAGCGTTATGTTGCATTACTATATGATGCATAACGTTATATACTATTACGTTATGACGTATAACGTTATATACTATTACGTTATAATGTATAAAGTTATATCGCATCACAATATGAGGTATAACGTTATATACTATTACGTCATAATGTATAACGTTATATTCCATCACTGTAGGACTTATAACGATATAGTGCACCACTATATGACGTATAGCGTTATATACCATTACGTTATTACGTATAACGATATATCGCATCACTATATGACGTGCGATGTTTTATACTATTACGTTATAACGTTTACCGTTATATTGCATTACTATATGATGCATAACGTTATATACTATTACGTTATGACGTATAACGTTATATACTATTACGTTATGACGTATAACGTTATATACTATTACGTTATGACGTATAACGTTATATACTATTACGTTATAATGTATAACGTTATATGCCATCACTATAAGACCTATAACGTTATATTGCACCACTATATGACGTATAACGTTATATACTATTACGTTATGACGTATAACGCTATATACTATTACGTTATGTCGTATAACGTTATATACTATTACGTTATAATGTATAACGTTATATTCCATCACTGTAGGACCTACAACGTTATAGTGCACCACTATATGACGAATAGCGGCATATACCATTACGTTATTACGTTTAACGTTATATCGCATCACTATATGACTTACGATGTTTTATACTATTACGTTATGACGTATAACGTTATATCGCATCACTATATGACGTATAACGTTTTATTGCCTCTCTTTCGGTCGTATAACAATATATTGCATCACTGTATGACGTATAACGTTATATACTATTACGTTATGACGTATCGCGTTGTATACAATTATGTTATAACGTATAAAATTATATCGCATCACAATATGAGGTATAACATTATATTGCATCACTATATGACGTATAACGATATATTGCATCACTATATGACGTATAACGTTATATTCTATTACGTTATGTCGTATAACGTTATATTCCATCACTATAGGACCTATAACGTTACATTGCACCACTATATGACGTAATCACGTTATATACTATTACGTTATGACGTAAAACGTTATATTCTATTACGTTATTACGTATAACGTTATATCGCATCACTATATGACGTACGATGTTTTATACTATTACGTTATAACGTTTAGCGTTATGTTGCATTACTATATGATGCATAACGTTATATACTATTACGTTATGACGTATAACGTTATATACTATTACGTTATAATGTATAAAGTTATATCGCATCACAATATGAGGTATAACGTTATATACTATTACGTTATAACCTATAACGTTATATTCTATTACGTTATGTCGTATAACGTTATTTACTATTAGGTTATATGGTATAACGTTATATCGCATCATTATATGACGTATAACGATATATTGCATCACAATATGGCGTATAACGTTATATACTATTACGTAATTACGTATAATGTTATATCGCATCACTATATGACGTATGACGTTTTATTGCCTCTCTTTCGGTCGTATAACGATATATTGCAACACTATATGACGTATAACGTTATATACTATTACGTTATGACGTATCACGTTATATACAATTATGTTATAACGTATAAAGTTATATCGCATCACTATAGGACCTATAACGTTATATTGCACCACTATATGACGTATAACGTTGTATACTATTACGTTATAATGTATAACGTTATATTCCATCACTATGAGACCTATAACGTTATATTGCACCACTATATGACCTATAACGTTATATACTATTAAGTTATGTCGTATAACGTTATATACTATTACGTTACGACGTATAACGTTATATACTATTACGTTATAATGTATAAAGTTATATCGCATCACAATATGAGGTATAACGTTATATACTATTACGTTATAACCTATAACGTTATATTCTATTACGCTATGTCGTATAACGTTATTTACTATTAGGTTATATGGTATAACGTTATATCGCATCATTATATGACGTATAACGATATATTGCACCACTATATGACGTATCACGTTATATACAATTATGTTATAACGTATAAAGTTATATCGGATCACAATATGAGGTATAACGTTATATACTATTACGTTATAACCTATAACGTTATATTCTATTACGTTATGTCGTATAACTTTATATACTATTACGTTATGACGTATAACGTTATATACTATTACGTTATGACGTATAACGTTATATACTATTACGTTATTACGTATAACGTTATATACTATTACGTTATGACGTATAACGTTATGTACTATTACGTTATGACGTATATTGTTATATACTATTACGTTATAATGTATAACGTTATATTCCATCACTATAGGACCTATAACGTTATATTGCATCACTATATGACGTATAACGTTATATTGCATCACTATATGACGTATAACGTTATATACTATTACGTTATGACGTATAACGTTATATACTATTACGTTATAATGTATAACGTTATATTCCATCACTATAGGACCTATAACGTTATATTGCACCACTATATGACGTATAACGTTGTATACTATTACGTTATAATGTATAACGTTATATTCCATCACTATGAGACCTATAACGTTATATTGCACCACTATATGACCTATAACGTTATATACTATTAAGTTATGTCGTATAACGTTATATACTATTACGTTACGACGTATAACGTTATATACTATTACGTTATAATGTATAACGTTATATTCCATCACTATAGGACCTATAACGTTATATTGCACCACTATATGACGTATAACGTTATATATTATTACGTTATGACGTCTAACGTTATATACTATTACGTTATGACGTATAACGTTATATGCTATTACGTCAGAACGTATAACGTTATATTCCATCACTATAGGACCTATAACGTTATATCGCATCACTATATGACGTATAACGATATATTGCATCACTATATGACGTATAACGTTATATACTATTACAGTGTAAGGTATAACGTCATATACTATTAGATTACAAGGTATAACTTTGTATTGCATAACTATAGGACGTATAACGACATATTGCATCACTATATGGCGTATAACGTTATATAATATTACGTTATAATGTATAACGTTATATTCCATCACTGTAGGACCTATAACGTTATAGTGCACCACTATATGACGTATAGCGTTATATACCATTACGTTATTACGTATAACGTTATATCGCAACACTATATGACGAGCGATGTTTTATACTATTACGTTATAACGTTTACCGTTATATTGCATTACTATATGATGCATAACGTTATATACTATTACGTTATGACGTATAACGTTATATACTATTACGTTATGACGTATAACGTTATATACTATTACGTTATAATGTATAACGTTATATTCCATCACTATAAGACCTATAACGTTATATTGCACCACTATATGACGTATAACGTTATATACTATTACGTTATAATGTATAACGTTATATTCCATCACTATGAGACCTATAACGTTATATTGCACCACTATATGACGTATAACGGTATATACTATTACGTTATGACGTATAACGTTATGTATTATTACGTTTAATACTATAACGTTATATTCCATCACTATAGGACCTATAACGTTATATCGCATCACTATATGACGTATAACGATATATTGCGTCACTATATGACGTATAACGTTATATACTATTACATTATAAGGTATAACGTCATATACTATTAGGTTACAAGGTATAACGTTGTATTGCATAACTATAGGACGTATAACGACATATTGCATCACTATATGGCGTATAACGTTATATAATATTACGTTATAATGTATAACGTTATATTCCATCACTGTAGGACCTATAACGTTATAGTGCACCACTATATGACGTATAGCGTTATATACCATTACGTTATTACGTATAACGTTATATCGCAACACTATATGACGAGCGATGTTTTATACTATTACGTTATAACGTTTACCGTTATATTGCATTACTATATGATGCATAACGTTATATACTATTACGTTATGACGTATAACGTTATATACTATTACGTTATGACGTATAACGTTATATACTATTACGTTATAATGTATAACGTTATATTCCATCACTATAAGACCTATAACGTTATATTGCACCACTATATGACGTATAACGTTATATACTATTACGTTATAATGTATAACGTTATATTCCATCACTATGAGACCTATAACGTTATATTGCACCACTATATGACGTATAACGGTATATACTATTACGTTATGACGTATAACGTTGTGTATTATTACGTTTAATACTATAACGTTATATTCCATCACTATAGGACCTATAACGTTATATCGCATCACTATATGACGTATAACGATATATTGCATCACTATATGACGTATAACGTTATATACTATTACATTATAAGGTATAACGTCATATACTATTAGGTTATAAGGTATAACGTTGTATTGCATAACTATAGGACGTATAACGATATATTGCATCACTATATGGCGTATAACGTTATATACTATTACGTCATAATGTATAACGTTATATTCCATCACTGTAGGACTTATAACGATATAGTGCA
This sequence comes from Bombus terrestris, assembly GCF_910591885.1. Lineage (NCBI taxonomy): Eukaryota > Metazoa > Arthropoda > Insecta > Hymenoptera > Apidae > Bombus > Bombus terrestris. The sequence goes on along the minus strand of NW_025963563.1, from coordinate 187,899 downwards.
CCACTATATGACGTATAGCGTTATATACCATTACGTTACTACGTATAACGATATATCGCATCACTATATGACGTGCGATGTTTTATACTATTACGTTATAACGTTTACCGTTATATTGCATTACTATATGATGCATAACGTTATATACTATTACGTTATGACGTATAACGTTATATACTATTACGTTATGACGTATAACGTTATATACTATTACGTTATAATGTATAACGTTATATGCCATCACTATAAGACCTATAACGTTATATTGCACCACTATATGACGTATAACGTTATATACTATTACGTTATGACGTATAACGCTATATACTATTACGTTATGTCGTATAACGTTATATACTATTACGTTATAATGTATAACGTTATATTCCATCACTGTAGGACCTACAACGTTATAGTGCACCATTATATGACGAATAGCGGCATATACCATTACGTTATTACGTTTAACGTTATATCGCATCACTATATGACGTACGATGTTTTATACTATTACGTTATGACGTATAACGTTATATCGCATCACTATACGACGTATAACGTTTTATTGCCTCTCTTTCGGTCGTATAACAATATATTGCATCACTGTATGACGTATAACGTTATATACTATTACGTTATAACGTATCGCGGTGTATACAATTATGTTATAACGTATAAAATTATATCGCATCACAATATGAGGTATAACATTATATTGCATCACTATATGACGTATAACGATATATTGCATCACTATATGACGTATAACGTTATATTCTATTACGTTATAACGTTTAACGTTATATTGCATCACTATATGATGTATAAGGTTATATACTATTACGTTATGACATATAACGTTATATGCTATTACGTCAGAATGTATAACGTTATATTCCATCACTATAGGGCCTATAACGATTAATCTCCTCACTGTATGACGTATAACGATATATTGCATCACTATATGACGTATAACGTTATATACTATTACGTTATAACCTATAACGTTATATTCTATTACGTTATGTCGTATAACGTTATATACTATTAGGTTATATGGTATAACATTATATCGCATCACTATATGACGTATAACGATATATTGCATCACTATATGACGTATAACGTTATATACTATTACGTTATAACGTATAACGTTATTTACTATTACGTTATACTGTATAACGTTATATTCCATCACTATAGGACCTATAACGTTACATTGCACCACTATATGACGTAGAACGTTATATACTATTACGTTATGACGTAAAACGTTATATTCTATTACGTTATTACGTATAACGTTATATCGCATCACTATATGACGTACGATGTTTTATACTATTACGTTATAACGTTTAGCGTTATGTTGCATTACTATATGATGCATAACGTTATATACTATTACGTTATGACGTATAACGTTATATTCCATCACTGTAGGACCTATAACGTTATAGTGCACCACTATATGACGTATAGCGTTATATACTATTACGTTATAATGTATAACGTTATATTCCAACACTATGAGACCTATAACGTTATATTGCACCACTATATGACCTATAACGTTATATACTATTACGTTATGTCGTATAACGTTATATACTATTACGTTACGAAGTAAAACGTTATATACTATTACGTTATAACCTATAACGTTATATTCTATTACGTTATGTCGTATAACGTTATATACTATTAGGTTATATGGTATAACGTTATATCGCATCACTATATGACGTATAACGTTATATACTATTACGTTATGACGTATCACGTTATATACAATTATGTTATAACGTATAAAGTTATATCGCATCACAATATGAGGTATAACGTTATATACTATTACGTTATAACCTATAACGTTATATTCTATTACGTTATGTCGTATAACGTTATTTACTATTAGGTTATATGGTATAACGTTATATCGCATCATTATATGACGTATAACGATATATTGCACCACTATATGACGTATCACGTTATATACAATTATGTTATAACGTATAAAGTTATATCGCATCACAATATGAGGTATAACGTTATATACTATTACGTTATAACCTATAACGTTATATTCTATTACGTTATGTCGTATAACTTTATATACTATTACGTTATGACGTAAAACGTTATATACTATTATGTTATAACGTATAACGTTATATTCCATCACTATAGGACCCTTTAACGTTATATTGCAACCACTATATGACGTATAACGTTATATACTATTACGTTATTACGTATAACGTTATATACTATTACGTTATTACGTATAACGTTATATGCTATTACGTTATGACGTATAACGTTATGTACTATTACGTTATGACGTATATTGTTATATACTATTACGTTATAATGTATAACGTTATATTCCATCACTATAGGACCTATAACGTTATATCGCATCACTATATGACGTATAACGATATATTGCATCACTATATGACGTATAACGTTATATACTATTACGTTATGACGTATAACGTTATATACTATTACGTTATAATGTATAACGTTATATTCCATCACTATAGGACCTCTAACGTTATATTGCACCACTATATGACGTATAACGTTATATTCCAACACTATGAGACCTATAACGTTATATTGCACCACTATATGACCTATAACGTTATATACTATTACGTTATGTCGTATAACGTTATATACTATTACGTTACGAAGTAAAACGTTATATACTATTACGTTATAATGTATAACGTTATATGCCATCACTATAAGACCTATAACGTTATATTGCACCACTATATGACGTATAACGTTATATACTATTACGTTATAATGTGTAACGTTATATTCCATCACTATGAGACCTATAACGTTATATTGCACCACTATATGACGTATAACGGTATATACTATTACGTTATGGCGTGTAACGTTATGTATTATTACGTTTTATACTATAACGTTATATTCCATCACTATAGGACCTATAACGTTATATCGCATCACTATATGACGTATAACGATATATTGCATCACTATATGACGTATAACGTTATATACTATTACATTGTAAGGTATAACGCCATATACTATTAGATTACAAGGTATAACTTTGTATTGCATAACTATAGGACGTATAACGACATATTGCATCACTATATGGCGTATAACGTTATATACTATTACGTTATAATGTATAACGTTATATTCCATCACTATAAGACCTATAACGTTATATTGCACCACTATATGACGTATAACGTTATATACTATTAAGTTATGACGTATAACGTTGTATACTATTACGTTATGACGTATAACGTTATATACTATTACATTGTAAGGTATAACGTCATATACTATTAGATTACAAGGTATAACTTTGTATTGCATAACTATAGGACGTATAACGACATATTGCATCACTATATGGCGTATAACGTTATATACTATTACGTTATAATGTATAACGTTATATTCCATCACTGTAGGACCTATAACGTTATAGTGCACCACTATATGACGTATAGCGTTATATACCACTACGTTATTACGAATAACGTTATATCGCATCACTATATGACGTGCGATGTTTTATACTATTTCGTTATAACGTTTACCGTTATATTGCATTACTATATGATGCATAACGTTATATACTATTACGTTATGACGTATAACGTTATATACTATTACGTTATGACGTATAACGTTATATACTATTACGTTATGACGTATAACGTTATATACTATTACGTTATAATGTATAACGTTATATTCCATCACTATAATACCTATAACGTTATATTGCACCACTATATGACGTATAACGTTATATACTATTAAGTTATGACGTATAACGTTATTTACTATTACGTTATGACGTAAAACGTTATATACTATTACGTTATAATGTATAACGTTATATGCCATCACTATAAGACCTATAACGTTATATTGCACCACTATATGACGTATAACGTTATATACTATTACGTTATGACGTATAACGTTATATACTATTACGTTATAACGTATAACGTTATATACTATTACGTTATAATGTATAATGTTATATTCCATCACTATAGGACCTATAACGTTATAGTGCACCACTAAATGACGTATAGCGTTATATACCATTACGTCATTACGTATAACGTTATATCGCATCACTATATGACGTACGATGTTTTATACTATTACGTTATGACGTATAACGTTATATCGCATCACTATATGACGTATAACGTTTTATTGCCTCTCTTTCGGTCGTATAACAATATATTGCATCACTGTATGACGTATAACATTATATACTATTACGTTATGACGTATCGCGTTGTATACAATTATGTCATAACGTATAAAATTATATCGCATCACAATATGAGGTATAACATTATATTGCATCACTATATGACGTATAACGATATATTGCATCACTATATGACGTATAACGTTATATACTATTACGTTATAACGTATAACGTTATATACTATTACGTTATAATGTATAACGTTATATTCCATCACTATAGGACCTATAACGTTATATTGCACCACTATATGACGTACAACGTTATATACTATTACGTTATGACGTAAAACGTTTTATACTATTACGTTATTACGTATAACGTTATATCGCATCACTATATGACGTACGATGTTTTATACTATTACGTTATAACGTTTAGCGTTATGTTGCATTACTATATGATGCATAACGTTATATACTATTACGTTATGACGTATAACGTTATATTCCATCACTGTAGGACCTATAACGTTATAGTGCACCACTATATGACGTATAGCGTTATATACTATTACGTTATAATGTATAACGTTATATTCCAACACTATGAGACCTATAACGTTATATTGCACCACTATATGACCTATAACGTTATATACTATTACGTTATGTCGTATAACGTTATATACTATTACGTTACGAAGTAAAACGTTATATACTATTACGTTATAACCTATAACGTTATATTCTATTACGTTATGTCGTATAACGTTGTTTAATATTAGGTTATATGGTATAACGTTATATCGCATCATTATATGACGTATAACGATATATTGCATCACAATATGGCGTATAACGTTATATACTATTACGTAATTACGTATAATGTTATATCGCATCACTATATGACGTATGACGTTTTATTGCCTCTCTTTCGGTCGTATAACGATATATTGCAAAACTATATGACGTATAACGTTATATACTATTACGTTATGACGTATCACGTTATATACAATTATGTTATAACGTATAAAGTTATATCGCATCACAATATGAGGTATAACGTTATATACTATTACGTTATAACCTATAACGTTATATTCTATTACGTTATGTCGTATAACGTTATTTACTATTAGGTTATATGGTATAACGTTATATCGCATCATTATATGACGTATAACGATATATTGCACCACTATATGACGTATCACGTTATATACAATTATGTTATAACGTATAAAGTTATATCGCATCACAATATGAGGTATAACGTTATATACTATTACGTTATAACCTATAACGTTATATTCTATTACGTTATGTCGTATAACTTTATATACTATTACGTTATGACGTAAAACGTTATATACTATTACGTTATGACGTATAACGTTATATTCCATCACTATAGGACCTATAACGTTATATTGCAACCACTATATGACGTATAACGTTATATACTATTACGTTATTACGTATAACGTTATATACTATTACGTTATTACGTATAACGTTATATGCTATTACGTTATGACGTATAACGTTATGTACTATTACGTTATGACGTATATTGTTATATACTATTACGTTATAATGTATAACGTTATATTCCATCACTATAGGACCTATAACGTTATATCGCATCACTATATGACGTATAACGATATATTGCATCACTATATGACGTATAACGTTATATACTATTACGTTATGACGTATAACGTTATATACTATTACGTTATAATGTATAACGTTATATTCCATCACTATAGGACCTCTAACGTTATATTGCACCACTATATGACGTATAACGTTATATACTATTACGTTATAATGTATAACGTTATATTCCAACACTATGAGACCTATAACGTTATATTGCACCACTATATGACCTATAACGTTATATACTATTACGTTATGTCGTATAACGTTATATACTATTACGTTACGAAGTAAAACGTTATATACTATTACGTTATAATGTATAACGTTATATGCCATCACTATAAGACCTATAACGTTATATTGCACCACTATATGACGTATAACGTTATATACTATTACGTTATGACGTATAACGTTATATTCCATCACTATGAGACCTATAACGTTATATTGCACCACTATATGACGTATAACGGTATATACTATTACGTTATGGCGTGTAACGTTATGTATTATTACGTTTTATACTATAACGTTATATTCCATCACTATAGGACCTATAACGTTATATCGCATCACTATATGACGTATAACGATATATTGCATCACTATATGACGTATAACGTTATATACTATTACATTGTAAGGTATAACGCCATATACTATTAGATTACAAGGTATAACTTTGTATTGCATAACTATAGGACGTATAACGACATACTGCATCACTATATGGCGTATAACGTTATATACTATTACGTTATAATGTATAACGTCATATTCCATCACTATAGGACCTATAACGTTATATTGCACCACTATATGACGTATAACGTTATATACTATTACGTTATAATGTGTAACGTTATATTCCATCACTATGAGACCTATAACGTTATATTGCACCACTATATGACGTATAACGGTATATACTATTGCGTTATGGCGTGTAACGTTATGTATTATTACGTTTTATACTATAACGTTATATTCCATCACTATAGGACCTATAACGTTATATCGCATCACTATATGACGTATAACGATATATTGCATCACTATATGACGTATAACGTTATATACTATTACATTGTAAGGTATAACGCCATATACTATTAGATTACAAGGTATAACTTTGTATTGCATAACTATAGGACGTATAACGACATATTGCATCACTATATGGCGTATAACGTTATATACTATTACGTTATAATGTATAACGTTATATTCCATCACTGTAGGACCTATAACGTTATAGTGCACCACTATATGACGTATAGCGTTATATACCATTACGTTATTACGAATAACGTTATATCGCATCACTATATGACGTGCGATGTTTTATACTATTACGTTATAACGTTTACCGTTATATTGCATTACTATATGATGCATAACGTTATATACTATTACGTTATGACGTATAACGTTATATACTATTACGTTATGACGTATAACGTTATATACTATTACATTGTAAGGTATAACGTCATATACTATTAGATTACAAGGTATAACTTTGTATTGCATAACTATAGGACGTATAACGACATATTGCATCACTATATGGCGTATAACGTTATATACTATTACGTTATAATGTATAACGTTATATTCCATCACTATAAGACCTATAACGTTATATTGCACCACTATATGACGTATAACGTTATATACTATTAAGTTATGACGTATAACGTTATATACTATTACGTTATGACGTATAACGTTATATACTATAACATTGTAAGGTATAACGTCATATACTATTAGATTACAAGGTATAACTTTGTATTGCATAACTATAGGACGTATAACGACATATTGCATCACTATATGGCGTATAACGTTATGTACTATTACGTTATAATGTATAACGTTATATTCCATCACTGTAGGACCTATAACGTTATAGTGCACCACTATATGACGTATAGCGTTATATACCACTACGTTATTACGAATAACGTTATATCGCATCACTATATGACGTGCGATGTTTTATACTATTACGTTATAACGTTTACCGTTATATTGCATTACTATATGATGCATAACGTTATATACTATTACGTTATGACGTATAACGTTATATACTATTACGTTATAATGTATAACGTTATATTCCATCACTATAATACCTATAACGTTATATTGCACCACTATATGACGTATAACGTTATATACTATTACGTTATGACGTATAACGTTATATACTATTACGTTATGACGTATAACGTTATATACTATTACGTTATAATGTATAACGTTATATCGCATCACTATATGACGCATAACGATATATTGCATAACTATATGACGTATAACGTTATATACTATTACATTGTAAGGTATAACGTCGTATACTATTAGATTACAAGGTATAACTTTGTATTGCATAACTATATGACGTATAACGACATACTGCATCACTATATGGCGTATAACGTTATATACTATTTCGTTATAATGTATAACGTTATATTCCAACACTGTAGGACCTATAACGTTATAGTGCACCACTATATGACGTATAGCGTTATATACCATTACGTTATTACGTATAACGTTATATCGCATCACTATATGACGTGCGATGTTTTATACTATTACGTTATAACGTTTACCGTTATATTGCATTACTATATGATGCATAACGTTATATACTATTACGTTATGACATATAACGTTATATACTATTACGTTATGACGTATAACGTTATATACTATTACGTTATAATGTATAACGTTATATTCCATCACTATAGGACCTATAACGTTATATTGCACCACTATATGACGTATAACGTTATATACTATTACGTTATAATGTGGAACGTTATATTCCATCACTATGAGACCTATAACGTTATATTGCACCACTATATGACGTATAACGGTATATACTATTACGTTATGGCGTGTAACGTTATGTATTATTACGTTTTATACTATAACGTTATATTCCATCACTATAGGACCTATAACGTTATATCGCATCACTATATGACGTATAACGATATATTGCATCACTATATGACGTATAACGTTATATACTATTACATTGTAAGGTATAACGTCATATACTATTAGATTACAAGGTATAACTTTGTATTGCATAACTATAGGACGTATAACGACATATTGCATCACTATATGGCGTATAACGTTATATACTATTACGTTATAATGTATAACGTTATATTCCATCACTGTAGGACCTATAACGTTATAGTGCACCACTATATGACGAATAGCGTTATATACCATTACGTTATTACGTTTAACGTTATATTGCACCACTATATGACGTATAACGTTATATACTATTACGTTATGACGTATAACGCTATATACTATTACGTTATGTCGCGTAACGTTATATACTATTACGTTATAATGTATAACGTTATATTCCATCACTGTAGGACCTACAACGGTATAGTGCACCACTATATGACGAATAGCGGCATATACCATTACGTTATTACGTTTAACGTTATATCGCATCACTATATGACGTACGATGTTTTATACTATTACGTTATGACGTATAACGTTATATCGCATCACTATATGACGTATAACGTTATATACTATTACGTTATAACGTATAACGTTATTTACTATTACGTTATACTGTATAACGTTATATTCCATCACTATAGGACCTATAACGTTACATTGCACCACTATATGACGTAGAACGTTATATACTATTACGTTATGACGTAAAACGTTATATTCTATTACGTTATTACGTATAACGTTATATCGCATCACTATATGACGTACGATGTTTTATACTATTACGTTATAACGTTTAGCGTTATGTTGCATTACTATATGATGCATAACGTTATATACTATTACGTTATGACGTATAACGTTATATACTATTACGTTATAATGTATAAAGTTATGTCGCATCACAATATGAGGTATAACGTTATATACTATTACGTTATAACCTATAACGTTATATTCTATTACGTTATGTCGTATAACGTTATTTACTATTAGGTTATATGGTATAACGTTATATCGCATCATTATATGACGTATAACGATGTATTGCATCACAATATGGCGTATAACGTTATATACTATTACGTAATTACGTATAATGTTATATCGCATCACTATATGACGTATGACGTTTTATTGCCTCTCTTTCGGTCGTATAACGATATATTGCAACACTATATGACGTATAACGTTATATACTATTACGTTATGACGTATCACGTTATATAAAATTATGTTATAACGTATAAAGTTATATCGCATCACAATATGAGGTATAACGTTATATACTATTACGTTATAACCTATAACGTTATATTCTATTACGCTATGTCGTATAACGTTATTTACTATTAGGTTATATGGTATAACGTTATATCGCATCATTATATGACGTATAACGATATATTGCACCACTATATGACGTATCACGTTATATACAATTATGTTATAACGTATAAAGTTATATCGGATCACAATATGACGTATAACGTTATATACTATTACGTTATAACCTATAACGTTATATTCTATTACGTTATGTCGTATAACTTTATATACTATTACGTTATGACGTAAAACGTTATATACTATTACGTTATAATGTATAACGTTATATTCCATCACTATAGGACCTATAACGTTATATTGCACCACTATATGACGTATAACGTTATATACTATTACGTTATAATGTATAACGTTATATTCCATCACTATGAGACCTATAACGTTATATTGCACCACTATATGACGTATAACGGTATATACTATTACGTTATGACGTATAACGTTATGTATTATTACGTTTAATACTATAACGTTATATTCCATCACTATAGGATCTATAACGTTATATCGCATCACTATATGACGTATAACGATATATTGCATCACTATATGACGTATAACGTTATATACTATTACATTATAAGGTATAACGTCATATACTATTGGGTTACAAGGTATAACGTTGTATTGCATAACTATAGGACGTATAACGACATATTGCATCACTATATGGCGTATAACGTTATATACTATTACGTCATAATGTATAACGTTATATTCCATCACTGTAGGACTTATAACGATATAGTGCACCACTATATGACGTATAGCGTTATATACCATTACGTTATTACGTATAACGTTATATCGCATCACTATATGACGTGCGATGTTTTATACTATTACGTTATAACGTTTACCGTTATATTGCATTACTATATGATGCATAACGTTATATACTATTACGTTATGACGTATAACGTTATATACTATTACGTTATAATGTATAACGTTATATTCCATCACTATAAGACCTATAACGTTATATTGCACCACTATATGACGTATAACGTTATATACTATTAAGTTATGACGTATAACGTTATATACTATTACGTTATGACGTAAAACGTTATATACTATTACGTTATAATGTATAACGTTATATGCCATCACTATAAGACCTATAACGTTACATTGCACCACTATATGACGTAGAACGTTATATACTATTACGTTATAATGTATAACGTTATATTCCATCACTGTAGGACCTATAACGTTATAGTGCACCACTATATGACGAATAGCGTTATATACCATTACGTTATTACGTTTAACGTTATATTGCACCACTATATGACGTATAACGTTATATACTATTACGTTATGACGTATAACGCTATATACTATTACGTTATGTCGCATAACGTTATATACTATTACGTTATAATGTATAACGTTATATTCCATCACTGTAGGACCTACAACGGTATAGTGCACCACTATATGACGAATAGCGGCATATACCATTACGTTATTACGTTTAACGTTATATCGCATCACTATATGACGTACGATGTTTTATACTATTACGTTATGACGTATAACGTTATATCGCATCACTATATGACGTATAACGTTTTATTGCCTCTCTTTCGCTCGTATAACAATATATTGCATCACTGTATGACGTATAACGTTATATACTATTACGTTATGACGTATCGCGTTGTATACAATTATGTTATAACGTATAAAATTATATCGCATCACAATATGAGGTATAACATTATATTGCATCACTATATGACGTATAACGATATATTGCATCACTATATGACGTATAACGTTATATTCTATTACGTTATAACGTTTAACGTTATATTGCATCACTATATGATGTATAAGGTTATATACTATTACGTTATGACATATAACGTTATATGCTATTACGTCAGAATGTATAACGTTATATTCCATCACTATAGGGCCTATAACGATTAATCTCCTCACTGTATGACGTATAACGATATATTGCATCACTATATGACGTATAACGTTATATACTATTACGTTATAACCTATAACGTTATATTCTATTACGTTATGTCGTATAACGTTATATACTATTAGGTTATATGGTATAACATTATATCGCATCACTATATGACGTATAACGATATATTGCATCACTATATGACGTATAACGTTATATACTATTACGTTATAACGTATAACGTTATTTACTATTACGTTATACTGTATAACGTTATATTCCATCACTATAGGACCTATAACGTTACATTGCACCACTATATGACGTAGAACGTTATATACTATTACGTTATGACGTAAAACGTTATATTCTATTACGTTATTACGTATAACGTTATATCGCATCACTATATGACGTACGATGTTTTATACTATTACGTTATAACGTTTAGCGTTATGTTGCATTACTATATGATGCATAACGTTATATACTATTACGTTATGACGTATAACGTTATATACTATTACGTTATAATGTATAAAGTTATGTCGCATCACAATATGAGGTATAACGTTATATACTATTACGTTATAACCTATAACGTTATATTCTATTACGTTATGTCGTATAACGTTATTTACTATTAGGTTATATGGTATAACGTTATATCGCATCATTATATGACGTATAACGATGTATTGCATCACAATATGGCGTATAACGTTATATACTATTACGTAATTACGTATAATGTTATATCGCATCACTATATGACGTATGACGTTTTATTGCCTCTCTTTCGGTCGTATAACGATATATTGCAACACTATATGACGTATAACGTTATATACTATTACGTTATGACGTATCACGTTATATACAATTATGTTATAACGTATAAAGTTATATCGCATCACAATATGAGGTATAACGTTATATACTATTACGTTATAACCTATAACGTTATATTCTATTACGCTATGTCGTATAACGTTATTTACTATTAGGTTATATGGTATAACGTTATATCGCATCATTATATGACGTATAACGATATATTGCACCACTATATGACGTATCACGTTATATACAATTATGTTATAACGTATAAAGTTATATCGGATCACAATATGACGTATAACGTTATATACTATTACGTTATAACCTATAACGTTATATTCTATTACGTTATGTCGTATAACTTTATATACTATTACGTTATGACGTAAAACGTTATATACTATTACGTTATAATGTATAACGTTATATTCCATCACTATAGGACCTATAACGTTATATTGCACCACTATATGACGTATAACGTTATATACTATTACGTTATAATGTATAACGTTATATTCCATCACTATGAGACCTATAACGTTATATTGCACCACTATATGACGTATAACGGTATATACTATTACGTTATGACGTATAACGTTATGTATTATTACGTTTAATACTATAACGTTATATTCCATCACTATAGGATCTATAACGTTATATCGCATCACTATATGACGTATAACGATATATTGCATCACTATATGACGTATAACGTTATATACTATTACATTATAAGGTATAACGTCATATACTATTGGGTTACAAGGTATAACGTTGTATTGCATAACTATAGGACGTATAACGACATATTGCATCACTATATGGCGTATAACGTTATATACTATTACGTCATAATGTATAACGTTATATTCCATCACTGTAGGACTTATAACGATATAGTGCACCACTATATGACGTATAGCGTTATATACCATTACGTTATTACGTATAACGTTATATCGCATCACTATATGACGTGCGATGTTTTATACTATTACGTTATAACGTTTACCGTTATATTGCATTACTATATGATGCATAACGTTATATACTATTACGTTATGACGTATAACGTTATATACTATTACGTTATAATGTATAACGTTATATTCCATCACTATAAGACCTATAACGTTATATTGCACCACTATATGACGTATAACGTTATATACTATTAAGTTATGACGTATAACGTTATATACTATTACGTTATGACGTAAAACGTTATATACTATTACGTTATAATGTATAACGTTATATTCCATCACTATAAGACCTATAACGTTATATTGCACCACTATATGACGTATAACGTTATATACTATTACGTTATAATGTATAACGTTATATTCCATCACTGTAGGACCTATAACGTTATAGTGCACCACTATATGACGTATAGCGTTATATACCATTACGTTATTACGTATAAAGTTATATTCCATCACAGTAGGACGTATAACGTTATATACTAATACGTTATGTCGTGTAACGCTATATACTATTACGTTATGTCGCGTAACGTTAAATAATATTACGTTATAATGTATAACGTTATATTCCATCACTGTAGGACCTACAACGGTATAGTGCACCACTATATGACGAATAGCGGCATATACCATTACGTTATTACGTTTAACGTTATATCGCATCACTATATGACGTACGATGTTTTATACTATTACGTTATAATGTATAACGTTATATCGCATCACTATATGACGTATAACGTTTTATTGCCTCTCTTTCGCTCGTATAACAATATATTGCATCACTGTATGACGTATAACGTTATATACTATTACGTTATGACGTATCGCGTTGTATACAATTATGTTATAACGTATAAAATTATATCGCATCACAATATGAGGTATAACATTATATTGCATCACTATATGACGTATAACGATATATTGCATCACTATATGACGTATAACGTTATATTCTATTACGTTATAACGTTTAACGTTATATTGCATCACTATATGATGTATAAGGTTATATACTATTACGTTATGACATATAACGTTATATGCTATTACGTCAGAATGTATAACGTTATATTCCATCACTATAGGGCCTATAACGATTAATCTCCTCACTGTATGACGTATAACGATATATTGCATCACTATATGACGTATAACGTTATATACTATTACGTTATAACCTATAACGTTATATTCTATTACGTTATGTCGTATAACGTTATATACTATTAGGTTATATGGTATAACATTATATCGCATCACTATATGACGTATAACGATATATTGCATCACTATATGACGTATAACGTTATATACTATTACGTTATAACGTATAACGTTATTTACTATTACGTTATACTGTATAACGTTATATTCCATCACTATAGGACCTATAACGTTACATTGCACCACTATATGACGTAGAATGTTATATACTATTACGTTATGACGTAAAACGTTATATTCTATTACGTTATTACGTATAACGTTATATCGCATCACTATATGACGTACGATGTTTTATACTATTACGTTATAACGTTTAACGTTATGTTGCATTACTATATGATGCATAACGTTATATACTATTACGTTATGACGTATAACGTTATATACTATTACGTTATAATGTATAAAGTTATATCGCATCACAATATGAGGTATAACGTTATATACTATTACGTTATAACCTATAACGTTATATTCTATTACGTTATGTCGTATAACGTTATTTACTATTAGGTTATATGGTATAACGTTATATCGCATCATTATATGACGTATAACGATGTATTGCATCACAATATGGCGTATAACGTTATATACTATTACGTAATTACGTATAATGTTATATCGCATCACTATATGACGTATGACGTTTTATTGCCTCTCTTTCGGTCGTATAACGATATATTGCAACACTATATGACGTATAACGTTATATACTATTACGTTATGACGTATCACGTTATATACAATTATGTTATAACGTATAAAGTTATATCGCATCACAATATGAGGTATAACGTTATATACTATTACGTTATAACCTATAACGTTATATTCTATTACGCTATGTCGTATAACGTTATTTACTATTAGGTTATATGGTATAACGTTATATCGCATCATTATATGACGTATAACGATATATTGCACCACTATATGACGTATCACGTTATATACAATTATGTTATAACGTATAAAGTTATATCGGATCACAATATGACGTATAACGTTATATACTATTACGTTATAACCTATAACGTTATATTCTATTACGTTATGTCGTATAACTTTATATACTATTACGTTATGACGTAAAACGTTATATACTATTACGTTATAATGTATAACGTTATATTCCATCACTGTAGGACCTATAACGTTATAGTGCACCACTATATGACGTATAGCGTTATATACCATTACGTTATTACGTATAACGTTATATCGCATCACTATATGACGTGCGATGTTTTATACTATTACGTTATAACGTTTACCGTTATATTGCATTACTATATGATGCATAACGTTATATACTATTACGTTATGACATATAACGTTATATACTATTACGTTATGACGTATAACGTTATGTACTATTACGTTATGACGTAAAACGTTATATACTATTACGTTATAATGTATAACGTTATATTCCATCACTATAAGGCCTATAACCTTATATACTATTACGTTATGACGTATAACGTTATATACTATTACGTTATAATGTATAACGTTATATTCCATCACTATAAGGCCTACAACGTTATATTGCACCACTATATGACGTATAACGGTATATACTATTACGTTATGACGTATAACGTTATATACTATTACGTTATAATGTATAACGTTATATTCCATCACTATAGGACCTATAACGTTATATTGCACCACTACATGACGTATAACGTTATATACTACGACGTTATAATGTATAACGTTATATTCCATCACTATGAGACCTATAACGTTATATTGCACCACTATATGACCTATAACGTTATATACTATTACGTTATGACGTATAACGTTATATACTATTACGTTACGACGTAAAACGTTATATACTATTACGTTATAATGTATAACGTTATATGCCATCACTATAAGACCTATAACGTTATATTGCACCAATATATGACGTATAACGTTATATACTATTACGTTATGACGTCTAACGTTATATACTATTACGTTATGACGTATAACGTTATATACTATTACGTTATAACGTATAACGTTATATACTATTACGTTATAATGTATAACGTTATATTCCATCACTGTAGGACCTATAACGTTATAGTGCACCACTATTTGACGAATAGCGTTATATACTATTACGTTATAATGTATAACGTTATATTCCATCACTGTAGGACCTATAACGTTATATTGCACCACTATATGACGTACAACGTTATATACTATTACGTTATGACGTAAAACGTTATATACTATTACGTTATTACGTATAACGTTATATCGCATCACTATATGACGTACGATGTTTTATACTATTACGTTATAACGTTTAGCTTTATGTTGCATTACTATATGATGCATAACGTTATATATTATTACGTTATAATGTATAACGTTATATTCCATCACTGTAGGACCTATGACGTTATATTGCAACCACTATATGACGTATAACGTTATATACTATTACGTTATTACGTATAACGTTATATACTATTACGTTATGGCGTATAACGTTATATACTATTACGTTATAATGTATAACGTTATATTCCATCACTATGAGACCTAAAACGTTATATTGCACCACTGTATGACGTATAACGTTATATACTATTACGTTATGACGTATAACGTTATGTACTATTACGTTATGACGTATAACGTTATATACTATTACGTTATAATGTATAACGTTATATTCCATCACTATAAGACCTATAACTTTATATACTATTACGTTATGACGTATAACGTTATATACTATTACGTTATAATGTATATCGTTATATTCCATGACTATAAGGTCTATAACGTTATATTGCACCTCTATATGACGTATAACGTTATATACTATTACGTTATGACGTATAACGTTATGTATTATTACGTTTTATACTATAACGTTATATTCCATCACTATAGGACCTATAACGTTATATCGCATCACTATATGACGCATAACGATATATTGCATCACTATATGACGTATAACGTTATATACTATTACATTGTAAGGTATAACGTCGTATACTATTAGATTACAAGGTATAACTTTGTATTGCATAACTATAGGACGTATAACGACATACTGCATCACTATATGGCGTATAACGTTATATACTATTACGTTATAATGTATAACGTTATATTCCATCACTGTAGGACCTATAACGTTATAGTGCACCACTATATGACGTATAGCGTTATATACCATTACGTTATTACGTATAACGTTATATCGCATCACTATATGACGTGCGATGTTTTATACTATTACGTTATAACGTTTACCGTTATATTGCATTACTATATGATGCATAACGTTATATACTATTACGTTATGACATATAACGTTATATACTATTACGTTATGACGTATAACGTTATGTACTATTACGTTATGACGTAAAACGTTATATACTATTACGTTATAATGTATAACGTTATATTCCATCACTATAAGGCCTATAACCTTATATACTATTACGTTATGACGTATAACGTTATATACTATTACGTTATAATGTATAACGTTATATTCCATCACTATAAGGCCTACAACGTTATATTGCACCACTATATGACGTATAACGGTATATACTATTACGTTATGACGTATAACGTTATATACTATTACGTTATAATGTATAACGTTATATTCCATCACTATAGGACCTATAACGTTATATTGCACCACTACATGACGTATAACGTTATATACTACGACGTTATAATGTATAACGTTATATTCCATCACTATGAGACCTATAACGTTATATTGCACCACTATATGACCTATAACGTTATATACTATTACGTTATGACGTATAACGTTATATACTATTACGTTACGACGTAAAACGTTATATACTATTACGTTATAATGTATAACGTTATATGCCATCACTATAAGACCTATAACGTTATATTGCACCAATATATGACGTATAACGTTATATACTATTACGTTATGACGTCTAACGTTATATACTATTACGTTATGACGTATAACGTTATATACTATTACGTTATGACGTATAACGTTATATACTATTACGTTATGACGTATAACGTTATATACTATTACGTTATGACGTATAACGTTATATACTATTACGTTATAATGTATAACGTTATATTCCATCACTATGAGAGCTATAACGTTATATTGCACCACTATATGACGTATAACGGTATATACTATTACGTTATGACGTGTAACGTTATGTATTATTACGTTTTATACTATAACGTTATATTCCATCACTATAGGACCTATAACGTTATATCGCATCACTATATGACGTATAACGATATACTGCATCACTATATGACGTATAACGTTATATACTATTACATTGTAAGGTATAACGTCATATACTATTAGATTACAAGGTATAACTTTGTATTGCATAACTATAGGACGTATAACGACATATTGCTCACTATATGACGTATCACGTTATATACTATTACGTTATGACGTATAACGTTATATACTATTACGTTATGACGTAAAACGTTATATACTATTACGGTATAAGGCATAACGTTATATACTATTACGTTATATACTATAACGGTATATTCCATCACTATACGACCTATAACGTTACATTGCACCTCTATATGACGTATAACGTTATATACTATTACGTTTTGACGTATAACGTTATATACTATTACGTTATAAGGTTTAACGTCATATACTGTTAGGTTATAAGGTATAACGTTGTATTGCATAACTATAGGACGTAGAACGATATATTGCATCACTATAGGACGTATAACGATATATTGCATCACTATATGGCGTATAAACTTATAAAATATTACGTTATAATGTATAACGTTATATTCCATCACTATAGGGCGTATATCGTTATATTGCATCTCTATATGGCGTATAACGATATATAGCACCACTATATGGCGTATATAGTTATAAACTATTACGTTATAATGTATAACGTTATATTCCATCACTATAGGGTGTATAGCGCTGTATTGCATCTCTATATGACGTATAACGATTAATTGCATCACTATATGACGGATAACTTTATATACTAATACGTTATAACGTATAGCGTTATATACAATCACGTTATAACGTATAACGTTATATACCATTACGTTATAATGTATAACCTTATATTCCATCACTATAGGACCTGTAACGTTATATTGCACCACTATATGACGTATAACGTTATATACAATTATGTTATAACGTATAAAGTTATATCGCATCACAATATGAGGTATAACGTTATATACTATTACGTTATAACCTATAACGTTATATTCTATTACGTTATGTCGTATGACGTTATTTACTATTAGGTTATATGGTATAACGTTATATCGCATCATTATATGACGTATAACGATATATTGCACCACTATATGACGTATAACGTTATATACTATTACGTTATAACGTATAACGTTATATACCATTACGTTATAATGTATAACGTTATATTCCATCACTATAGGACCTGTAACGTTATATTGCACCACTATATGACGTATAACGTTATATACTATTACGTTATGACGTATAACGTTATATACTATTACGTTATAAGGTATAACGTCATATACTGTTAGGTTATAACGTATAACGTTGTATTGCATAACTATAGGACGTATAACGATATATTGCATCACAATATGGCGTATAACGTTTTATTGCCTCTCTTTCGGTCGCATAACGATATATTGCATCACTATATGACGTATAACGTTATATACTATTGCGTTATGACGTATCACGTTATACACAATTATGTTATAACGTATAAAGTTATATCGCATCACAATATGAGGTATAACGTTATATACTATTACGTTATAACCTATAACGTTATATTCTATTGCGTTATGTCGTATAACGTTATTTACTATTAGGTTATATGGTATAACGTTATATCGCATCATTATATGACGTATAACGATATATTGCACCACTATATAACGTATCACGTTATATACAATTATGTTATAACGTATAAAGTCATATCGCATCACAACATGAGGTATAACGTTATATACTATTACGTTATAACCTATAACGTTATATTCTATTACGTTATGTCGTATAACTTTATATACTATTAGGTTATATGGTATAACGTTATATCGACTCATTATATGACGTATAACGATATATTGCACCACTATATGACGTATAACGTTATATAGTATTACGTTATAACGTATAACGTTATATACAATTACGTTATGACGTATAACGTTGTATACTATTACGTTATGTCGTATAACGTTATATACTATTAGGTTATAAGGTATTACGTTGTATTGCATAACTATATGCCGTATAACGATATATTGCATCACAATATGGCGTATAACGTTATATACTATTACGTTATTACGTATAACGTTATATACTATTACGTTATTACGTATAACGTTATATCGCATCACTATATGACGTATAACGTTTTATTGCCTCTCTTTCGGTCGTATAACGATATATTGCATCACTATATGACGTATAACGTTATATACTATTACGTTATGACGTATCACGTTATATACAATTATGTTATAACGTATAAAGTTATATCGCATCACAATATGAGGTATAACGTTATATTGCATCACTATATGACGTATAACGATATATTGCATCACTATATGACGTATAACGTTATATACTATTACGTTATAACGTATAACGTTATATACTATTACGTTATAACGTATAACGTTATATACTATTACGTCATAATGTATAACGTCATATACTGTTAGGTTATAAGGTATAACGTTGTATTGCATATCTATAGGACGTATAACGATATATTGCATCACAATATGACGTATAACGTTATATGCTATTACGTTAGAATGTATAACGTTATATTCCATCACTATAGGACCTATAACGTTTAATCTCCTCACTATATGACGTATAACGATATATTGCATCACTATATGACGTATAACGTTATATACTATTACGTTATAACCTATAACGTTATATTCTATTACGTAATGTCGTTATATACTATAAGGTTATATGGTATAACGTTATATCGCATCACTATATGACGTATAACGATATATTGCATCACTCTATGACGTATAACGTTATATATTATTATGTTATGACGTATAACGTTGTATTGCATCACTATAGGACGTGTAACGTTATATTGCATCACTATATGGCGTACGATGTTTTATACTATTACGTTATAACGTTTAACGTTATATTGCATTACAATATGATGTATAACGTTATATACTATTACGTTATGACGTATAACGTTATATACTATTACGTTATGACGTATAACTTTATGTACTATTACGTTATGACGTATAACGTTATATACTATTACGTTATAATGTATAACGTTATATTCCATCACTATAAGGCCTATAACGTTATATACTATTACGTTATGACGTATAACGTTATATACTATTACGTTATAATGTACAACGTTATATTCCATCACTATAAGGCCTATAACGTTATATTGCACCTCTATATGACGTATAACGTTATATACTATTACGTTATAATGTATAACGTTATATTCCATCACTATAAGGCCTATAACGTTATATACTATTACGTTATGACGTATAACGTTATATACTATTACGTTATAATGTATAACGTTATATTCCATCACTGTAGGACCTATAACGTTATAGTGCACCACTATATGACGTATAGCGTTATATACCATTACGTTATTACGTATAACGTTATATCGCATCACTATATGACGTGCGATGTTTTATACTATTACGTTATGACGTATAACGTTATATACTATTACGTTATAATGTACAACGTTATATTCCATCACCATAGGACCTATAAGGTTATATTGCACCACTATATGACGTATAACGTTATATACTACGACGTTATAATGTATAACGTTATATTCCATCACTATAAGGCCTATAACCTTATATACTATTACGTTATGACGTAAAACGTTATATACTATTACGTTATAATGTATAACGTTATATTCCATCACTATAAGGCCTATAACCTTATATACTATTACGTTATGACGTATAACGTTATATACTATTACGTTATAATGTATAACGTTATATTCCATCACTATAAGGCCTACAACGTTATATTGCACCACTATATGACGTATAACGGTATATACTATTACGTTATGACGTATAACGTTATATACTATTACGTTATAATGTATAACGTTATATTCCATCACTATAGGACCTATAACGTTATATTGCACCACTACATGACGTATAACGTTATATACTACGACGTTATAATGTATAACGTTATATTCCATCACTATGAGACCTATAACGTTATATTGCACCACTATATGACCTATAACGTTATATACTATTACGTTATGACGTATAACGTTATATACTATTACGTTATGACGTAAAACGTTATATACTATTGCGTTATAATGTATAACGTTATATGCCATCACTATAAGACCTATAACGTTATATTGCACCACTATATGACGTATAACGTTATATACTATTACGTTATGACGTCTAACGTTATATACTATTACGTTATGACGTATAACGTTATATACTATTAAGTTATGACGTATAACGTTATATACTATTACGTTATGACTTAAAACGTTATATACTATTACGTTATAATGTATAACGTTATATGCCATCACTATAAGACCTATAACGTTATATTGCACCACTGTATGACGTATAACGTTATATACTATTACGTTATGACGTATAACGTTATGTACTATTACGTTATGACGTAAAACGTTATATACTATTACGTTATAATGTATAACGTTATATTCCATCACTATAAGGCCTATAACCTTATATACTATTACGTTATGACGTATAACGTTATACACTATTACGTTATAATGTATAACGTTATATTCCATCACTATAAGGCCTACAACGTTATATTGCACCACTATATGACGTATAACGGTATATACTATTACGTTATGACGTATAACGTTATATACTATTACGTTATAATGTATAACGTTATATTCCATCACTATAGGAACTATAACGTTATATTGCACCACTACATGACGTATAACGTTATATACTACGACGTTATAATGTATAACGTTATATTCCATCACTATGAGACCTATAACGTTATATTGCACCACTATATGACCTATAACGTTATATACTATTACGTTATGACGTATAACGTTATATACTATTACGTTATAATGTATAACGTTATATTCCATCACTATAGGACCTATAACGTTATATTGCACCACTACATGACGTATAACGTTATATACTACGACGTTATAATGTATAACGTTATATTCCATCACTATAAGGCCTATAACGTTATATTGCACCACTATATGACGTATAACGGTATATTCTATTACGTTATTACGTATAACGTTATATCGCATCACTATATGACGTGCGATGTTTTATACTATTACGTTATGACGTATAACGTTATATACTATTACGTTATAATGTACAACGTTATATTCCATCACTATAATACCTATAAGGTTATATTGCACCACTATATGACGTATAACGTTATATACTACGACGTTATAATGTATAACGTTATATTCCATCACTATAAGGCCTATAACCTTATATACTATTACGTTGTGACGTATAACGTTATATACTATTACGTTATGACGTATAACGTTATATACTATTACGTTATGACGTCTAACGTTATATACTATTACGTTATGACGTATAACGTTATATACTATTAAGTTATGACGTATAACGTTATATACTATTACGTTATGACTTAAAACGTTATATACTATTACGTTATAATGTATAACGTTATATGCCATCACTATAAGACCTATAACGTTATATTGCACCACTGTATGACGTATAACGTTATATACTATTACGTTATGACGTATAACGTTATGTACTATTACGTTATGACGTAAAACGTTATATACTATTACGTTATAATGTATAACGTTATATTCCATCACTATAAGGCCTATAACCTTATATACTATTACGTTATGACGTATAACGTTATACACTATTACGTTATAATGTATAACGTTATATTCCATCACTATAAGGCCTACAACGTTATATTGCACCACTATATGACGTATAACGGTATATACTATTACGTTATGACGTATAACGTTATATACTATTACGTTATAATGTATAACGTTATATTCCATCACTATAGGACCTATAACGTTATATTGCACCACTACATGACGTATAACGTTATATACTACGACGTTATAATGTATAACGTTATATTCCATCACTATGAGACCTATAACGTTATATTGCACCACTATATGACCTATAACGTTATATACTATTACGTTATGACGTATAACGTTATATACTATTAAGTTACGACGTAAATCGTTATATACTATTACGTTATAATGTATAACGTTATATGCCATCACTATAAGACCTATAACGTTATATTGCACCACTATATGACGTATAACGTTATATACTATTACGTTATGACGTCTAACGTTATATACTATTACGTTATGACGTATAACGTCATATACTATTACGTTATGACGTATAACGTTATATACTATTACGTTATGATGTATAACGTTATATACTATTACGTTATAATGTATAACGTTATATTCCATCACTATAGGACCTATAACGTTATATTGTACCACTATATGACGTATAACGTTATATACTATTACGTTATAATGTATAACGTTATATTCCATCACTATGAGACCTAAAACGTTATATTGCACCACTATATGACGTATAACGGTATATACTATTACGTTATGACGTGTAACGTTATGTATTATTACGTTTTATACTATAACGTTATATTCCATCACTATAGGACCTATAACGTTATATCGCATCACTATATGACGTATAACGATATATTGCATCACTATATGACGTATAACGTTATATACTATTACATTGTAAGGTATAACGTCATATACTATTAGATTACAAGGTATAACTTTGTATTGCATAACTATAGGACGTATAAGGACATATTGCATCACTATATGGCGTATAACGTTATATACTATTACGTTATAATGTATAACGTCATATTCCATCACTGTAGGACCTATAACGTTATAGTGCACCACTATATGACGTATAGCGTTATATACCATTACGTTATTACGTATAACGTTATATCGCATCACTATATGACGTGCGATGTTTTTTACTATTACGTTATAACGTTTACCGTTATATTGCATTACTATATGATGCATAACGTTATATACTATTACGTTATGACGTATAACGTTATATACTATTACGTTATGACGTATAACGTTATATACTATTACGTTATAATGTATAACGTTATATTCCATCACTGTAGGACCTATAACGTTATAGTGCACCACTATATGACGAATAGCGTTATATACCATTACGTTATTACGTTTAACGTTATATCGCATCACTATATGACGTACGATGTTTTATACTATTACGTTGTGACGTATAACGTTTTATTGCCTCTCTTTCGGTCGTATAACAATATATTGCATCACTGTATGACGTATAACGTTATATACTATTACGTTATGACGTATCGCGTTGTATACAATTATGTTATAACGTATAAAATTATATCGCATCACAGTATGAGGTATAACATTATATTGCATCACTATATGACGTATAACGATATATTGCATCACTATATGACGTATAACGTTATATACTATTACGTTATAACGTATAGCGTTATATACAATTACGTTATAACGTATAACGTTATATACCATTACGTTATAATGTATAACCTTATATTCCATCACTATAGGACCTGTAACGTTATATTGCACCACTATATGACGTATAACGTTATATACAATTATGTTATAACGTATAAAGTTATATCGCATCACAATATGAGGTACAACGTTATATACTATTACGTTATAACCTATAACGTTATATTCTATTGCGTTATGTCGTATAACGTTATTTACTATTAGGTTATATGGTATAACGTTATATCGCATCATTATATGACGTATAACGATATATTGCACCACTATATGACGTATAACGTTATATACTATTACGTTATAACGTATAACGTTATGTACTATTACGTTATATACTATAACGTTATATTCCATCACTATAAGACCTATAACGTTATATTGCACCACTATATGACGTATAACGATATATTGCATCACTATATGACGTATAACGTTATATACTATTACGTTATAAAATATAACGTTATATTCTATTACGTTATGCCGTATAACGTTATATACTATTAGGTTATATGGTATAACGTTATATCGTATCACTATATGACGTATAACGATATATTGCATCACTATATGACGTATAACGTTATGTACTATTACGTTATGACGTATAACGTTATATACTATTACGTTATAATGTATAACGTTATATTCCATCACTATAAGGCCTATAACGTTATATTGCACCACAATATGACGTATAACGTTATATACTATTACGTTATGACGTATAACATTATATACTATTACGTTATAATGTATAACGTTATATTCCATCACTATAGGACCTATAACGTTATATTGCACTACTATATGACGTATGACGTTATATACTATTACGTTATAATGTATAACGCTATATAATATTACGTTATGACGTATAACTTTATATACTATTACGTTATAATGTATAACGTTATATTCCATCACTATAAGACCTATAACGTTATATTGCACCACTATATGACGTATAACGTTATATACTATTATGTTATGACGTATAACGTCATATACTATTACGTTATGACGTAAAACGTTATATACTATTACGTTATAATGTATATCGTTATATGCCGTCACTATAAGACCTATAACTTTATATTGCACCACTATACGACGTATAACGCTATATACTATTACGTTATGACGTATAACATTATATACTATTACGTTATAATGTATAACGTTATATTCCATCACTATACGACCTATAACGTTATATTGCACCACTATATGACGTATAACGTTATATACTATTACGTTATAATGTATAACGCTATATTCCATCACTATGGCACCTATAGCGTTTTATTGCACCACTATATGACCTATAACGTTATATACTATTACGTTATGACGTAAAACGTTATATACTATTACGTTATAACGTATGACGTTATATGCCATCACTATAAGACCTATAACGTTATATTTCACCACTATATGACGTATAACGTTATATACTATTACGTTATGACGTAAAACGTTATATACTATTACGGTATAAGGCATAACGTTATATACTATTACGTTATATACTATAACGGTATATCCCATCACTATACGACCTATAACGTTACATTGCACCTCTATATGACGTATAACGTTATATACTATTACGTTTTGACGTATAACGTTATATACTATTACGTTATAAGGTTTAACGTCATATACTGTTAGGTTATAAGGTATAACGTTGTATTGCATAACTATAGGACGTAGAACGATATATTGCATCACTATAGGACGTATAACGATATATAGCACCACTATATGGCGTATATAGTTATAAACTATTACGTTATAATGTATAACGTTATATTCCATCACTATAGGGTGTATATCGTTGTATTGCATCTCTATATGACGTATAACGATTAATTGCATCACTATATGACGTATAACGTTATATACTAATACGTTATAACGTATAGCGTTATATACAATCACGTTATAACGTATAACGTTATATACCATTACGTTATAATGTATAACCTTATATTCCATCACTATAGGACCTGTAACGTTATATTGCACCACTATATGACGTATAACGTTATATACAATTATGTTATAACGTATAAAGTTATATCGCATCACAATATGAGGTACAACGTTATATACTATTACGTTATAACCTATAACGTTATATTCTATTGCGTTATGTCGTATAACGTTATTTACTATTAGGTTATATGGTATAACGTTATATCGCATCATTATATGACGTATAACGATATATTGCACCACTATATGACGTATAACGTTATATACTATTACGTTATAACGTATAACGTTATATACTATTACGTTATATACTATAACGTTATATTCCATCACTATGAGACCTATAACGTTATATTGCACCACTATATGACGTATAACGATATATTGCATCACTATATGACGTATAACGTTATATACTATTACGTTATAAAATATAACGTTATATTCTATTACGTTATGCCGTATAACGTTATATACTATTAGGTTATATGGTATAACGTTATATCGTATCACTATATGACGTATAACGATATATTGCATCACTATATGACGTATAACGTTATGTACTATTACGTTATGACGTATAACGTTATATACTATTACGTTATAATGTATAACGTTATATTCCATCACTATAAGGCCTATAACGTTATATTGCACCACAATATGACGTATAACGTTATATACTATTACGTTATGACGTATAACATTATATACTATTACGTTATAATGTATAACGTTATATTCCATCACTATAGGACCTATAACGTTATATTGCACTACTATATGACGTATGACGTTATATACTATTACGTTATAATGTATAACGCTATATAATATTACGTTATGACGTATAACTTTATATACTATTACGTTATAATGTATAACGTTATATTACATCACTATAAGACCTATAACGTTATATTGCACCACTATATGACGTATAACGTTATATACTATTAGGTTATGACGTATAACGTCATATACTATTACGTTATGACGTAAAACGTTATATACTATTACGTTATAATGTATATCGTTATATGCCGTCACTATAAGACCTATAACTTTATATTGCACCACTATACGACGTATAACGCTATATACTATTACGTTATGACGTATAACATTATATACTATTACGTTATAATGTATAACGTTATATTCCATCACTATACGACCTATAACGTTATATTGCACCACTATATGACGTATAACGTTATATACTATTACGTTATAATGTATAACGCTATATTCCATCACTATGGCACGTATAGCGTTTTATTGCACCACTATATGACCTATAACGTTATATACTATTACGTTATGACGTAAAACGTTATATACTATTACGTTATAACGTATGACGTTATATGCCATCACTATAAGACCTATAACGTTATATTGCACCACTATATGACGTATAACGTTATATACTATTACGTTATGACGTATAACGTTATATACTATTACGTTATGACGTATAACGTTATATACTATTACGTTATAATGTATAACGTTGTATTCCATGACTATAAGGCCTATAACGTGATATTGCACCACTTTATGACGTATAACGTTATATACTATTAAGTTATGACGTGTAACGTTACGTACTATTACGTTATGACGTATAACGTTATATACTATTACGTTATAATGTATAACGTTATATTCCATCTCTACAAGGCCTATAACGTTATATTGCACCACAATATGACGTATAACGTTATATACTATTACGTTATGACGTATAACATTATATACTATTACGTTATAATGTATAACGTTATATTCCATCACTATAGGACCTATAACGTTATATTGCACCACTATATGACGTATAGCGTTATATACTATTACGTTATAATGTATAACGTTATATTCCATCACTATAAGGCCTATAACGTGATACTGCACCACTATATGACGTATAACGTTATATACTATTACGTTATGACGTATAACGTTATGTACTATTACGTTATATACTATAACGTTATATTCCATCACTATAGGACCTATAACGTTATATCGCATCACTATATGACGTATAACGATATATTGCATCACTATATGACGTATAACGTTATATACTATTACGTTATAAAATATAACGTCATATACTATTACGTTATGACGTAAAACGTTATATACTATTACGTTATAATGTATAACGTTATATGCCGTCACTATAAGACCTATAACTTTATATTGCACCACTATATGACGTATAACGTTATATACTATTACGTTATGACGTATAACGTTATGTACTATTATGTTATGACGTATAACGTTATATACTATTACGTTATAATGTATAACGTTATATTCCATCACTATAGGACCTATAACGTTATATCGCATCACTATATGACGTATAACGATATATTGCATCACTATATGACGTATAACGTTATATACTATTACGTTATAACGTATAACGTTATATTCTTTTACGTTATGTCGTATAACGTTTTATACTATTAGGTTATATGGTATAACGTTATATCGCATCACTATATGACGTATAACGATATATTGCATCACTATATGACGTATAACGTTATATACTATTACGTTATAACGTATAACGTTATATACTATTACGTTATAATGTATAACGTTATATTCCATCACTATAGGACCTATAACGTTATATTGCACCACTATATGACGTACAACGTTATATACTATTACGTTATAACGTATAACGTTATATACTATTACGTTATAATGTATAACGTTATATTCCATCACCATAGGACCTATAACGTTATATTGCACCACTATATGACGTACAACGTTATATACTATTACGTTATGACGTAAAACGTTATATACTATTACGTTATTACGTATAACGTTATATCGCATCACTATATGACGTACGATGTTTTATACTATTACGTTATAACGTTTAGCGTTATGTTGCATTACTATATGATGCATAACGTTATATACTACTACGTTATAATGTATAACGTTATATTCCATCACTATAGGACCTATAACGTTATATTGCAACCACTATATGACGTATAACGTTATATACTATTACGTTATTACGTATAACGTTATATACTATTACGTTATGACGTAAAACGTTATATACTATTACGTTATAACGTATAACGTTATATGCCATCACTATAGGACCTATAACGTTATATTGCACCACTATATGACGTATAACGTTATATACTATTACGTTATGACGTATAACGTTATATACTATTACGTTATGACGTATATCGTTATATACTATTACGTTATAATGTATAACGTTGTATTCCATGACTATAAGGCCTATAACGTGATATTGCACCACTTTATGACGTATAACGTTATATACTATTAAGTTATGACGTATAACGTTATGTACTATTACGTTATGACGTATAACGTTATATACTATTACGTTATAATGTATAACGTTATATTTCATCACTATAAGGCCTATAACGTTATATTGCACCACAATATGACGTATAACGTTATATACTATTACGTTATTACGTATAACGTTACATACTATTACGTTATAACGTATAAAATTATATCGCATCACAATATGAGGTATAACACTATATTGCATCACTATATGACGTATAACGATATATTGCATCACTATGTGACGTATAACGTTATATACTATTACGTTATAACGTATAACGTTATATACTATTACGTTATGTCGTATAACGTTATATACTATTAGGTTATAAGGTATAACGTTATATCGCATGACTATATGACGTACGATGTTTTATACTATTACGTTATAACGTTTAACGTTATATTGCATCACTATATGATGTACAAGGTTATATACTATTACGTTATGACGTATAACGTTATATGCTATTACGTCAGAACGTATAACGTTATATTCCATCACTATAGGACCTATAACGTTTAATCTCCTCACTATATGACGTATAACGATATATTGCATCACTATATGACGTATAACGTTATATACTATTAGGTTATAAGGTATAACGTTATATCGCATGACTATATGACGTACGATGTTTTATACTATTACGTTATAACGTTTAACGTTATATTGCATCGCTATATGACGTATAACGTTATATACTATTACGTTATGACGTATAACGTTACATACTATTACGTTATAATGTATAACGTTATATTCCATCACTATAGGACCTATAACGTTATATTGCAACCACTATATGACGTATAACGTTATATACTATTACGTTATGACGTATAACGTTATATACTATTACGTTATGACGTAAAAAGTTATATACTATTACGTTATAATGTATAACGTTATATTCCATCACTATAGGACCTATAACGTTATATTGCAACCACTACATGACGTATAACGTTATATACTATTACGTTATTACGTATAACTTTATATACTATTACGTTATTACGTATAACGTTATATACTATTACGTTATTACGTATAACGTTATGTACTATTACGTTATGACGTATAATGTTATATACTATTACGTTATAATGTATAACGTTATATTCCATCACTATAAGGCCTATAACGTTATATACTATTACGTTATGACGTATAACGTTATATACTATTACGTTATAATGTATAACGTTATATTCCATCACTATAGGACCTATAACGTTATATCGCATCACTATATGACGTATAACGATATATTGCATCACTATATGGCGTATAACGTTATATACTATTACGTTATAATGTATAACGTTATATTCCATCACTGTAGGACCTATAACGTTATAGTGCACCACTATATGACTTTAGCGTTATATACCATTACGTTATTACGTATAACGTTATATCGCATCACTATATGACGTGCGATGTTTTATACTATTACGTTATAACGTTTACCGTTATATTGCATTACTATATGATGCATAACGTTATATACTATTACGCTATGACGTATAACGTTATATACTATTACGTTATGACGTATAACGTTATATACTATTACGTTATAATGTATAACGTTATATTCCATCACTATGAGACCTATAACGTTATATTGCACCACTATATGACGTACAACGTTATATACTATTACGTTACGTCGTAAAGCGTTATATAATATTACGTTATTACGTATAACGTTATATCGCAACACTATATGACGTACGATGTTTTATACTATTACGTTATAACGTTTAGCGTTATATTGCATTACTATATGATGCATAACGTTATATACTATTACGTTATGACGTATAACGTTATATACTATTACGTTATGATGTATAACGTTATATACTATTACGTTATTATGTATAACGTTATATTCCATCACTATAGGACCTATAACGTTATATTGCACCACTATATGACGTATAACGTTATATACTATTACGTTATAATGTATAGCGTTATATTCCATCACTATGAGACCTATAACGTTATATTGCACCACTATATGAACTATAACGTTATATACTATTACGTTATGACGTATAACGTTATGTACTATTACGTTATGACGTATAACGTTATATACTATTACGTTATAGTGTATAACGTTATATTCCATCACTATAAGACCTCTAACGTTATATTGCACCACTATATGACGTATAACGTTATATAGTATTAAGTTATGACGTATAACGTTGTATACTATTACGTTATGACGTAAAACGTTATATACTAGTACGTTATAATGTATAACGTTATATGCCATCACTATAAGACCTATAACATTATATTGCACCACTATATGACGTATAACGTTATATACTATTACGTTATGACGTATAACGTTATATACTATTACGTTATGACGTATAACGTTATATACTATTACGTTATAATGTATAAGGTTATATTCCATGACTATAAGGCCTATAACGTGATATTGCACCACTTTATGACGTATAACGTTATATACTATTAAGTTATGACGTATAACGTTATGTACTGTTACGTTATGACGTATAACGTTATATACTATTACGTTATAATGTATAACGTTATATTCCATCACTATAAGGCCTATAACGTTATATTGCACCACAATATGACGTATAACGTTATATACTATTACGTTATGACGTATAACGTTATATACTATTATGTTGTGACGTATAACGTTATATACTATTATGTTATAATGTATAACGTTATATTCCATCACTACAAGGCCTATAACGTGATATTGCACCACTATATGACGTATAACGTTATATACTATTACGTTATGACGTATAACGTTATGTACTATTACGTTATATACTATAACGTTATATTCCATCACTATAAGACCTATAACGTTATATTGCACCACTATATGACGTATAACGATATATTGCATCACTATATGACGTATAACGTTATATACTATTACGTTATAAAATATAACGTTATATTCTATTACGTTATGCCGTATAACGTTATATACTATTAGGTTATATGGTATAACGTTATATCGTATCACTATATGACGTATAACGATATATTGCATCACTATATGACGTATATGTTATGTACTATTACGTTATGACGTATAACGTTATATACTATTACGTTATAATGTATAACGTTATATTCCATCACTATAAGGCCTATAACGTTATATTGCACCACAATATGACGTATAACGTTATATACTATTACGTTATGACGTATAAAATTATATACTATTACGTTATAATGTATAACGTTATATTCCATCACTATAGGACCTATAACGTTATATTGCACTACTATATGACGTATGACGTTATATACTATTACGTTATAATGTATAACGCTATATAATATTACGTTATGACGTATAACTTTATATACTATTACGTTATAATGTATAACGTTATATTCCATCACTATAAGACCTGTAACGTTATATTGCACCACTATATGACGTATAACGTTATATACTATTAGGTTATGACGTATAACGTCATATACTATTACGTTATGACGTAAAACGTTATATACTATTACGTTATAATGTATAACGTTATATTCCATCACTATAAGGCCTATAACGTTATATTGCACCACAATATGACGTATAACGTTATATACTATTACGTTATGACGTATAACGTTATATACTATTATGTTGTGACGTATAACGTTATATACTATTATGTTATAATGTATAACGTTATATTCCATCACTACAAGGCCTATAACGTGATATTGCACCACTATATGACGTATAACGTTATATACTATTACGTTATGACGTATAACGTTATGTACTATTACGTTATATACTATAACGTTATATTCCATCACTATAAGACCTATAACGTTATATTGCACCACTATATGACGTATAACGATATATTGCATCACTATATGACGTATAACGTTATATACTATTACGTTATAAAATATAACGTTATATTCTATTACGTTATGCCGTATAACGTTATATACTATTAGGTTATATGGTATAACGTTATATCGTATCACTATATGACGTATAACGATATATTGCATCACTATATGACGTATATGTTATGTACTATTACGTTATGACGTATAACGTTATATACTATTACGTTATAATGTATAACGTTATATTCCATCACTATAAGGCCTATAACGTTATATTGCACCACAATATGACGTATAACGTTATATACTATTACGTTATGACGTATAACATTATATACTATTACGTTATAATGTATAACGTTATATTCCATCACTATAGGACCTATAACGTTATATTGCACTACTATATGACGTATGACGTTATATACTATTACGTTATAATGTATAACGCTATATAATATTACGTTATGACGTATAACTTTATATACTATTACGTTATAATGTATAACGTTATATTCCATCACTATAAGACCTATAACGTTATATTGCACCACTATATGACGTATAACGTTATATACTATTAGGTTATGACGTATAACGTCATATACTATTACGTTATGACGTAAAACGTTATATACTATTACGTTATAATGTATAACGTTATATGCCGTCACTATAAGACCTATAACTTTATATTGCACCACTATACGACGTATAACGCTATATACTATTACGTTATGACGTATAACATTATATACTATTACGTTATAATGTATAACGTTATATTCCATCACTATACGACCTATAACGTTATATTGCACCACTATATGACGTATAACGTTATATACTATTACGTTATAATGTATAACGCTATATTCCATCACTATGGCACGTATAGCGTTTTATTGCACCACTATATGACCTATAACGTTATATACTATTACGTTATGACGTAAAACGTTATATACTATTACGTTATAACGTATGACGTTATATGCCATCACTATAAGACCTATAACGTTATATTGCACCACTATATGACGTATAACGTTATATACTATTACGTTATGACGTATAACGTTATATACTATTACGTTATGACGTATAACGTTATATACTATTACGTTATAATGTATAACGTTGTATTCCATGACTATAAGGCCTATAACGTGATATTGCACCACTTTATGACGTATAACGTTATATACTATTAAGTTATGACGTGTAACGTTACGTACTATTACGTTATGACGTATAACGTTATATACTATTACGTTATAATGTATAACGTTATATTCCATCTCTACAAGGCCTATAACGTTATATTGCACCACAATATGACGTATAACGTTATATACTATTACGTTATGACGTATAACATTATATACTATTACGTTATAATGTATAACGTTATATTCCATCACTATAGGACCTATAACGTTATATTGCACCACTATATGACGTATAGCGTTATATACTATTACGTTATAACGTATAACGTTATATTCCATCACTATAAGGCCTATAACGTGATACTGCACCACTATATGACGTATAACGTTATATACTATTACGTTATGACGTATAACGTTATGTACTATTACGTTATATACTATAACGTTATATTCCATCACTATAGGACCTATAACGTTATATCGCATCACTATATGACGTATAACGATATATTGCATCACTATATGACGTATAACGTTATATACTATTACGTTATAAAATATAACGTCATATACTATTACGTTATGACGTAAAACGTTATATACTATTACGTTATAATGTATAACGTTATATGCCGTCACTATAAGACCTATAACTTTATATTGCACCACTATATGACGTATAACGTTATATACTATTACGTTATGACGTATAACGTTATATACTATTATGTTATGACGTATAACGTTATATACTATTACGTTATAATGTATAACGTTATATTCCATCACTATAGGACCTATAACGTTATATCGCATCACTATATGACGTATAACGATATATTGCATCACTATATGACGTATAACGTTATATACTATTACGTTATAACCTATAACGTTATATTCTTTTACGTTATGTCGTATAACGTTTTATACTATTAGGTTATATGGTATAACGTTATATCGCATCACTATATGACGTATAACGATATATTGCATCACTATATGACGTATAACGTTATATACTATTACGTTATAACGTATAACGTTATATACTATTACGTTATAATGTATAACGTTATATTCCATCACTATAGGACCTATAACGTTATATTGCACCACTATATGACGTACAACGTTATATACTATTACGTTATAACGTATAACGTTATATACTATTACGTTATAATGTATAACGTTATATTCCATCACCATAGGACCTATAACGTTATATTGCACCACTATATGACGTACAACGTTATATACTATTACGTTATGACGTAAAACGTTATATACTATTACGTTATTACGTATAACGTTATATCGCATCACTATATGACGTACGATGTTTTATACTATTACGTTATAACGTTTAGCGTTATGTTGCATTACTATATGATGCATAACGTTATATACTACTACGTTATAATGTATAACGTTATATTCCATCACTATAGGACCTATAACGTTATATTGCAACCACTATATGACGTATAACGTTATATACTATTACGTTATTACGTATAACGTTATATACTATTACGTTATGACGTATAACGTTATATACTATTACGTTATAACGTATAACGTTATATGCCATCACTATAAGACCTATAACGTTATATTGCACCACTATATGACGTATAACGTTATATACTATTACGTTATGACGTATAACGTTATATACTATTAAGTTATGACGTATATCGTTATATACTATTACGTTATAATGTATAACGTTGTATTCCATGACTATAAGGCCTATAACGTGATATTGCACCACTTTATGACGTATAACGTTATATACTATTAAGTTATGACGTATAACGTTATGTACTATTACGTTATGACGTATAACGTTATATACTATTACGTTATAATGTATAACGTTATATTTCATCACTATAAGGCCTATAACGTTATATTGCACCACAATATGACGTATAACGTTATATACTATTACGTTATTACGTATAACGTTACATACTATTACGTTATAACGTATAAAATTATATCGCATCACAATATGAGGTATAACACTATATTGCATCACTATATGACGTATAACGATATATTGCATCACTATGTGACGTATAACGTTATATACTATTACGTTATAACGTATAACGTTATATACTATTACGTTATGTCGTATAACGTTATATACTATTAGGTTATAAGGTATAACGTTATATCGCATGACTATATGACGTACGATGTTTTATACTATTACGTTATAACGTTTAACGTTATATTGCATCACTATATGATGTACAAGGTTATATACTATTACGTTATGACGTATAACGTTATATGCTATTACGTCAGAACGTATAACGTTATATTCCATCACTATAGGACCTATAACGTTTAATCTCCTCACTATATGACGTATAACGATATATTGCATCACTATATGACGTATAACGTTATATACTATTAGGTTATAAGGTATAACGTTATATCGCATGACTATATGACGTACGATGTTTTATACTATTACGTTATAACGTTTAACGTTATATTGCATCGCTATATGACGTATAACGTTATATACTATTACGTTATGACGTATAACGTTACATACTATTACGTTATAATGTATAACGTTATATTCCATCACTATAGGACCTATAACGTTATATTGCAACGACTATATGACGTATAACGTTATATACTATTACGTTATTACGTATAACGTTATATACTATTACGTTATGACGTAAAAAGTTATATACTATTACGTTATAATGTATAACGTTATATTCCATCACTATAGGACCTATAACGTTATATTGCAACCACTACATGACGTATAACGTTATGTACTATTACGTTATTACGTATAACGTTATATACTATTACGTTATTACGTATAACGTTATATACTATTACGTTATGACGTATAACGTTATGTACTATTACGTTATGACGTATAATGTTATATACTATTACGTTATAATGTATAACGTTATATTCCATCACTATAAGGCCTATAACGTTATATACTATTACGTTATGACGTATAACGTTATATACTATTACGTTATAATGTATAACGTTATATTCCATCACTATAGGACCTATAACGTTATATCGCATCACTATATGACGTATAACGATATATTGCATCACTATATGGCGTATAACGTTATATACTATTACGTTATAATGTATAACGTTATATTCCATCACTGTAGGACCTATAACGTTATAGTGCACCACTATATGACTTTAGCGTTATATACCATTACGTTATTACGTATAACGTTATATCGCATCACTATATGACGTGCGATGTTTTATACTATTACGTTATAACGTTTACCGTTATATTGCATTACTATATGATGCATAACGTTATATACTATTACGCTATGACGTATAACGTTATATACTATTACGTTATGACGTATAACGTTATATACTATTACGTTATAATGTATAACGTTATATTCCATCACTATGAGACCTATAACGTTATATTGCACCACTATATGACGTACAACGTTATATACTATTACGTTATGTCGTAAAGCGTTATATAATATTACGTTATTACGTATAACGTTATATCGCAACACTATATGACGTACGATGTTTTATACTATTACGTTATAACGTTTAGCGTTATATTGCATTACTATATGATGCATAACGTTATATACTATTACGTTATGACGTATAACGTTATATACTATTACGTTATGATGTATAACGTTATATACTATTACGTTATTATGTATAACGTTATATTCCATCACTATAGGACCTATAACGTTATATTGCACCACTATATGACGTATAACGTTATATACTATTACGTTATAATGTATAGCGTTATATTCCATCACTATGAGACCTATAACGTTATATTGCACCACTATATGAACTATAACGTTATATACTATTACGTTATGACGTATAACGTTATGTACTATTACGTTATGACGTATAACGTTATATACTATTACGTTATAGTGTATAACGTTATATTCCATCACTATAAGACCTCTAACGTTATATTGCACCACTATATGACGTATAACGTTATATAGTATTAAGTTATGACGTATAACGTTGTATACTATTACGTTATGACGTAAAACGTTATATACTAGTACGTTATAATGTATAACGTTATATGCCATCACTATAAGACCTATAACATTATATTGCACCACTATATGACGTATAACGTTATATACTATTACGTTATGACGTATAACGTTATATACTATTACGTTATGACGTATAACGTTATATACTATTACGTTATAATGTATAAGGTTATATTCCATGACTATAAGGCCTATAACGTGATATTGCACCACTTTATGACGTATAACGTTATATACTATTAAGTTATGACGTATAACGTTATGTACTGTTACGTTATGACGTATAACGTTATATACTATTACGTTATAATGTATAACGTTATATTCCATCACTATAAGGCCTATAACGTTATATTGCACCACAATATGACGTATAACGTTATATACTATTACGTTATGACGTATAACGTTATATACTATTATGTTGTGACGTATAACGTTATATACTATTATGTTATAATGTATAACGTTATATTCCATCACTACAAGGCCTATAACGTGATATTGCACCACTATATGACGTATAACGTTATATACTATTACGTTATGACGTATAACGTTATGTACTATTACGTTATATACTATAACGTTATATTACACCACTATAGGACCTATAACGTTATATTGCACCACTATATGACGTATAACGATATATTGCATCACTATATGACGTATAACGTTATATACTATTACGTTATAAAATATAACGTTATATTCTATTACGTTATGCCGTATAACGTTATATACTATTAGGTTATATGGTATAACGTTATATCGTATCACTATATGACGTATAACGATATATTGCATCACTATATGACGTATATGTTATGTACTATTACGTTATGACGTATAACGTTATATACTATTACGTTATAATGTATAACGTTATATTCCATCACTATAAGGCCTATAACGTTATATTGCACCACAATATGACGTATAACGTTATATACTATTACGTTATGACGTATAACATTATATACTATTACGTTATAATGTATAACGTTATATTCCATCACTATAGGACCTATAACGTTATATTGCACTACTATATGACGTATGACGTTATATACTATTACGTTATAATGTATAACGCTATATAATATTACGTTATGACGTATAACTTTATATACTATTACGTTATAATGTATAACGTTATATTCCATCACTATAAGACCTATAACGTTATATTGCACCACTATATGACGTATAACGTTATATACTATTAGGTTATGACGTATAACGTCATATACTATTACGTTATGACGTAAAACGTTATATACTATTACGTTATAATGTATAACGTTATATGCCGTCACTATAAGACCTATAACTTTATATTGCACTACTATACGACGTATAACGCTATATACTATTACGTTATGACGTATAACGTTATATACTATTATGTTTTGACGTATAACGTTATATACTATTACGTTATAATGTATAACGTTATATTCCATCACTATAAGGCCTATAACGTTATATTGCACCACTATAT
The DNA here is from genome assembly GCF_910591885.1 of Bombus terrestris. Taxonomy (NCBI): domain Eukaryota; kingdom Metazoa; phylum Arthropoda; class Insecta; order Hymenoptera; family Apidae; genus Bombus; species Bombus terrestris. The sequence goes on along the minus strand of NW_025963563.1, from coordinate 144,633 downwards.
GACGTATAACGTTATATACTATTACGTTATGACGTATAACGTTATGTACTATTACGTTATATACTATAACGTTATATTCCATCACTATAGGACCTATAACGTTATATCGCATCACTATATGACGTATAACGATATATTGCATCACTATATGACGTATAACGTTATATACTATTACGTTATAAAATATAACGTTATATTCTATTACGTTATGTCGTATAACGTTATATACTATTAGGTTATATGGTATAACGTTATATCGCATCACTATATGACGTATAACGATATATTGCATCACTATATGACGTATAACGTTATATACTATTACGTTATAAAATATAACGTTATATACTATTACGTTATAACGTATAACGTTATATGCCATCACTATAAGACCTATAACGTTATATTGCACCACAATATGACGTATAACGTTATATACTATTACGTTATTACGTATAACGTTACATACTATTACGTTATAACGTATAAAATTATATCGCATCACAATATGAGGTATAACACTATATTGCATCACTATATGACGTATAACGATATATTGCATCACTATGTGACGTATAACGTTATATACTATTACGTTATGACGTATAACGTTATATACTATTACGTTATGACGTATATCGTTATATACTATTACGTTATAATGTATAACGTTGTATTCCATGACTATAAGGCCTATAACGTGATATTGCACCACTTTATGACGTATAACGTTATATACTATTAAGTTATGACGTATAACGTTATGTACTATTACGTTATGACGTATAACGTTATATACTATTACGTTATAATGTATAACGTTATATTTCATCACTATAAGGCCTATAACGTTATATTGCACCACAATATGACGTATAACGTTATATACTATTACGTTATTACGTATAACGTTACATACTATTACGTTATAACGTATAAAATTATATCGCATCACAATATGAGGTATAACACTATATTGCATCACTATATGACGTATAACGATATATTGCATCACTATGTGACGTATAACGTTATATACTATTACGTTATAACGTATAACGTTATATACTATTACGTTATGTCGTATAACGTTATATACTATTAGGTTATAAGGTATAACGTTATATCGCATGACTATATGACGTACGATGTTTTAGACTATTACGTTATAACGTTTAACGTTATATTGCATCACTATATGATGTACAAGGTTATATACTATTACGTTATGACGTATAACGTTATATGCTATTACGTCAGAACGTATAACGTTATATTCCATCACTATAGGACCTATAACGTTTAATCTCCTCACTATATGACGTATAACGATATATTGCATCACTATATGACGTATAACGTTATATACTATTACGTTATTACGTATAACGTTATATCGCATCACTATATGACGTACGATGTTTTATACTATTACGTTATAACGTTTAACGTTATATTGCATCACTATATGACGTATAACGTTATATACTATTACGTTATGACGTATAACGTTACATACTATTACGTTATAATGTATAACGTTATATTCCATCACTATAGGACCTATAACGTTATATTGCAACCACTATATGACGTATAACGTTATATACTATTACGTTATTACGTATAACGTTATATACTATTACGTTATGACGTAAAAAGTTATATACTATTACGTTATAATGTATAACGTTATATTCCATCACTATAGGACCTATAACGTTATATTGCAACCACTACATGACGTATAACGTTATATACTATTACGTTATTACGTATAACGTTATATACTATTACGTTATTACGTATAACGTTATATACTATTACGTTATGACGTATAACGTTATATACTATTACGTTATGACGTATAATGTTATATACTATTACGTTATAATGTATAACGTTATATTCCATCACTATAAGGCCTATAACGTTATATACTATTACGTTATGACGTATAACGTTATATACTATTACGTTATAATGTATAACGTTATATTCCATCACTATAGGACCTATAACGATATATCGCATCACTATATGACGTATAACGATATATTGCATCACTATATGGCGTATAACGTTATATACTATTACGTTATAATGTATAACGTTATATTCCATCACTGTAGGACCTATAACGTTATAGTGCACCACTATATGACTTTAGCGTTATATACCATTACGTTATTACGTATAACGTTATATCGCATCACTATATGACGTGCGATGTTTTATACTATTACGTTATAACGTTTACCGTTATATTGCATTACTATATGATGCATAACGTTATATACTATTACGCTATGACGTATAACGTTATATACTATTACGTTATGACGTATAACGTTATATACTATTACGTTATAATGTATAACGTTATATTCCATCACTATGAGACCTATAACGTTATATTGCACCACTATATGACGTACAACGTTATATACTATTACGTTATGTCGTAAAGCGTTATATAATATTACGTTATTACGTATAACGTTATATCGCAACACTATATGACGTACGATGTTTTATACTATTACGTTATAACGTTTAGCGTTATATTGCATTACTATATGATGCATAACGTTATATACTATTACGTTATGACGTATAACGTTATATACTATTACGTTATGATGTATAACGTTATATACTATTACGTTATTATGTATAACGTTATATTCCATCACTATAGGACCTATAACGTTATATTGCACCACTATATGACGTATAACGTTATATACTATTACGTTATAATGTATAGCGTTATATTCCATCACTATGAGACCTATAACGTTATATTGCACCACTATATGAACTATAACGTTATATACTATTACGTTATGACGTATAACGTTATGTACTATTACGTTATGACGTATAACGTTATACATTATAACGTTATAGTATATAACGTTATATTCCATCACTATAAGACCTCTAACGTTATATTGCACCACTATATGACGTATAACGTTATATAGTATTAAGTTATGACGTATAACGTTGTATACTATTACGTTATGACGTAAAACGTTATATACTAGTACGTTATAATGTATAACGTTATATGCCATCACTATAAGACCTATAACGTTATATTGCACCACTATATGACGTATAACGTTATATACTATTACGTTATGACGTATAACGTTATATACTATTACGTTATGACGTATAACGTTATATACTATTACGTTATAATGTATAAGGTTATATTCCATGACTATAAGGCCTATAACGTGATATTGCACCACTTTATGACGTATAACGTTATATACTATTAAGTTATGACGTATAACGTTATGTACTGTTACGTTATGACGTATAACGTTATATACTATTACGTTATAATGTATAACGTTATATTCCATCACTATAAGGCCTATAACGTTATATTGCACCACAATATGACGTATAACGTTATATACTATTACGTTATGACGTATAACGTTATATACTATTATGTTGTGACGTATAACGTTATATACTATTATGTTATAATGTATAACGTTATATTCCATCACTACAAGGCCTATAACGTGATATTGCACCACTATATGACGTATAACGTTATATACTATTACGTTATGACGTATAACGTTATGTACTATTACGTTATATACTATAACGTTATATTCCATCACTATAAGACCTATAACGTTATATTGCACCACTATATGACGTATAACGATATATTGCATCACTATATGACGTATAACGTTATATACTATTACGTTATAAAATATAACGTTATATTCTATTACGTTATGCCGTATAACGTTATATACTATTAGGTTATATGGTATAACGTTATATCGTATCACTATATGACGTATAACGATATATTGCATCACTATATGACGTATATGTTATGTACTATTACGTTATGACGTATAACGTTATATACTATTACGTTATAATGTATAACGTTATATTCCATCACTATAAGGCCTATAACGTTATATTGCACCACAATATGACGTATAACGTTATATACTATTACGTTATGACGTATAACATTATATACTATTACGTTATAATGTATAACGTTATATTCCATCACTATAGGACCTATAACGTTATATTGCACTACTATATGACGTATGACGTTATATACTATTACGTTATAATGTATAACGCTATATAATATTACGTTATGACGTATAACTTTATATACTATTACGTTATAATGTATAACGTTATATTCCATCACTATAAGACCTATAACGTTATATTGCACCACTATATGACGTATAACGTTATATACTATTAGGTTATGACGTATAACGTCATATACTATTACGTTATGACGTAAAACGTTATATACTATTACGTTATAATGTATAACGTTATATGCCGTCACTATAAGACCTATAACTTTATATTGCACTACTATACGACGTATAACGCTATATACTATTACGTTATGACGTATAACGTTATATACTATTATGTTTTGACGTATAACGTTATATACTATTACGTTATAATGTATAACGTTATATTCCATCACTATAAGGCCTATAACGTGATATTGCACCACTATATGACGTATAACGTTATATACTATTACGTTATGACGTATAACGTTATGTACTATTACGTTATATACTATAACGTTATATTCCATCACTATAGGACCTATAACGTTATATCGCATCACTATATGACGTATAACGATATATTGCATCACTATATGACGTATAACGTTATATACTATTACGTTATAAAATATAACGTTATATTCTATTACGTTATGTCGTATAACGTTATATACTATTAGGTTATATGGTATAACGTTATATCGCATCACTATATGACGTATAACGATATATTGCATCACTATATGACGTATAACGTTATATACTATTACGTTATAAAATATAACGTTATATTCTATTACGTTATGTCGTATAACGTTATATACTATTAGGTTATATGGTATAACGTTATATCGCATCACTATATGACGTATAACGATATATTGCATCACTATATGACGTATAAAGTTATATACTATTACGTTATGACGTATAACTTTATATACTATTACGTTATAATGTATAACGTTATATTCCATCACTATAAGACCTATAACGTTATATTGCACCACTATATGACGTATAACGTTATATACTATTAAGTTATGACGTATAACGTCATATACTATTACGTTATGACGTAAAACGTTATATACTATTACGTTATAATGTATAACGTTATATTCCATCACTATAGGACCTATAACGTTATATTGCACCACTATATGACGTATAACGTTATATACTATTACGTTATAATGTATAACGTTATATTCCATCACTATGAGACCTATAGCGTATTATTGCACCACTATATGACCTATAACGTTATATAATATTACGTTATGACGTATAACTTTATATACTATTACGTTATAATGTATAACGTTATATTCCATCACTATAAGACCTATAACGTTATATTGCACCACTATATGACGTATAACGTTATATACTATTAAGTTATGACGTATAACGTCATATACTATTACGTTATGACGTAAAACGTTATATACTATTACGTTATAATGTATAACGTTATATGCCGTCACTATAAGACCTATAACTTTATATTGCACCACTATACGACGTATAACGCTATATACTATTACGTTATGACGTATAACGTTATATACTATTATGTTATGACGTATAACGTTATATACTATTACGTTATAATGTATAACGTTATATTCCATCACTATAAGGCCTATAACCTGATATTGCACCACTATATGACGTATAACGTTATATACTATTACGTTATGACGTATAACGTTATGTACTATTACGTTATATACTATAACGTTATATTCCATCACTATAGGACCTATAACGTTATATCGCATCACTATATGACGTATAACGATATATTGCATCACTATATGACGTATAACGTTATATACTATTACGTTATAAAATATAACGTTATATTCTATTACGTTATGTCGTATAACGTTATATACTATTAGGTTATATGGTATAACGTTATATCGCATCACTATATGACGTATAACGATATATTGCATCACTATATGACGTATAACGTTATGTACTATTACGTTATGACGTATAACGTTATATACTATTACGTTAAAATGTGTAACGTTATATTCCATCACTATAAGGCCTATAACGTTATATTGCACCACAATATGACGTATAACGTTATATAATATTACGTTATGACGTATAACTTCATATACTTTTACGTTATAATGTATAACGTTATATTCCATCACTATAAGACCTATAACGTTATATTGCACCACTATATGACGTATAACGTTATATACTATTAAGTTATGACGTATAACGTCATATACTATTACGTTATGACGTAAAACGTTATATACTATTACGTTATAATGTATAACGTTATATTCCATCACTATAGGACCTATAACGTTATATTGCACCACTATATGACGTATAACGTTATATACTATTACGTTATAATGTATAACGTTATATTCCATCACTATGAGACCTATAGCGTTTTATTGCACCACTATATGACCTATAACGTTATATAATATTACGTTATGACGTATAACTTTATATACTATTACGTTATAATATATAACGTTATATTCCATCACTATAAGACCTATAACGTTATATTGCACCACTATATGACGTATAACGTTATATACTATTAAGTTATGACGTATAACGTCATATACTATTACGTTATGACGTAAAACGTTATATACTATTACGTTATAATGTATAACGTTATATGCCGTCACTATAAGACCTATAACTTTATATTGCACCACTATATGACGTATAACGTTATATACTATTACGTTATGACGTATAACGTTATATACTATTATGTTATGACGTATAACGTTATATACTATTACGTTATAATGTATAACGTTATATTCCATCACTATAGGACCTATAACGTTATATCGCATCACTATATGACGTATAACGATATATTGCATCACTATATGACGTATAACGTTATATACTATTACGTTATAACCTATAACGTTATATTCTTTTACGTTATGTCGTATAACGTTTTATACTATTAGGTTATATGGTATAACGTTATATCGCATCACTATATGACGTATAACGATATATTGCATCACTATATGACGTATAACGTTATATACTATTACGTTATAACGTATAACGTTATATACTATTACGTTATAATGTATAACGTTATATTCCATCACTATAGGACCTATAACGTTATATTGCACCACTATATGACGTACAACGTTATATACTATTACGTTATAACGTATAACGTTATATACTATTACGTTATAATGTATAACGTTATATTCCATCACCATAGGACCTATAACGTTATATTGCACCACTATATGACGTACAACGTTATATACTATTACGTTATGACGTAAAACGTTATATACTATTACGTTATTACGTATAACGTTATATCGCATCACTATATGACGTACGATGTTTTATACTATTACGTTATAACGTTTAGCGTTATGTTGCATTACTATATGATGCATAACGTTATATACTACTACGTTATAATGTATAACGTTATATTCCATCACTATAGGACCTATAACGTTATATTGCAACCACTATATGACGTATAACGTTATATACTATTACGTTATTACGTATAACGTTATATACTATTACGTTATGACGTAAAATGTTATATACTATTACGTTATAACGTATAACGTTATATGCCATCACTATAAGACCTATAACGTTATATTGCACCACTATATGACGTATAACGTTATATACTATTACGTTATGACGTACAACGTTATATACTATTACGTTATGACGTATATCGTTATATACTATTACGTTATAATGTATAACGTTATATTCCATGACTATAAGGCCTATAACGTGATATTGCACCACTTTATGACGTATAACGTTATATACTATTAAGTTATGACGTATAACGTTATGTACTATTACGTTATGACGTATAACGTTATATACTATTACGTTATAATGTATAACGTTATATTTCATCACTATAAGGCCTATAACGTTATATTGCACCACAATATGACGTATAACGTTATATACTATTACGTTATTACGTATAACGTTACATACTATTACGTTATAACGTATAAAATTATATCGCATCACAATATGAGGTATAACACTATATTGCATCACTATATGACGTATAACGATATATTGCATCACTATGTGACGTATAACGTTATATACTATTACGTTATAACGTATAACGTTATATACTATTACGTTATGTCGTATAACGTTATATACTATTAGGTTATAAGGTATAACGTTATATCGCATGACTATATGACGTACGATGTTTTATACTATTACGTTATAACGTTTAACGTTATATTGCATCACTATATGATGTACAAGGTTATATACTATTACGTTATGACGTATAACGTTATATGCTATTACGTCAGAACGTATAACGTTATATTCCATCACTATAGGACCTATAACGTTTAATCTCCTCACTATATGACGTATAACGATATATTGCATCACTATATGACGTATAACGTTATATACTATTAGGTTATAAGGTATAACGTTATATCGCATGACTATATGACGTACGATGTTTTATACTATTACGTTATAACGTTTAACGTTATATTGCATCGCTATATGACGTATAACGTTATATACTATTACGTTATGACGTATCACGTTACATACTATTACGTTATAATGTATAACGTTATATTCCATCACTATAGGACCTATAACGTTATATTGCAACCACTATATGACGTATAACGTTATATACTATTACGTTATTACGTATAACGTTATATACTATTACGTTATGACGTAAAAAGTTATATACTATTACGTTATAATGTATAACGTTATATTCCATCACTATAGGACCTATAACGTTATATTGCAACCACTACATGACGTATAACGTTATATACTATTACGTTATTACGTATAACGTTATATACTATTACGTTATTACGTATAACGTTATATACTATTACGTTATGACGTATAACGTTATGTACTATTACGTTATGACGTATAATGTTATATACTATTACGTTATAATGTATAACGTTATATTCCATCACTATAAGGCCTATAACGTTATATACTATTACGTTATGACGTATAACGTTATATACTATTACGTTATAATGTATAACGTTATATTCCATCACTATAGGACCTATAACGTTATATCGCATCACTATATGACGTATAACGATATATTGCATCACTATATGGCGTATAACGTTATATACTATTACGTTATAATGTATAACGTTATATTCCATCACTGTAGGACCTATAACGTTATAGTGCACCACTATATGACTTTAGCGTTATATACCATTACGTTATTACGTATAACGTTATATCGCATCACTATATGACGTGCGATGTTTTATACTATTACGTTATAACGTTTACCGTTATATTGCATTACTATATGATGCATAACGTTATATACTATTACGCTATGACGTATAACGTTATATACTATTACGTTATGACGTATAACGTTATATACTATTACGTTATAATGTATAACGTTATATTCCATCACTATGAGACCTATAACGTTATATTGCACCACTATATGACGTACAACGTTATATACTATTACGTTATGTCGTAAAACGTTATATAATATTACGTTATTACGTATAACGTTATATCGCAACACTATATGACGTACGATGTTTTATACTATTACGTTATAACGTTTAGCGTTATATTGCATTACTATATGATGCATAACGTTATATACTATTACGTTATGACGTATAACGTTATATACTATTACGTTATGATGTATAACGTTATATACTATTACGTTATTATGTATAACGTTATATTCCATCACTATAGGACCTATAACGTTATATTGCACCACTATATGACGTATAACGTTATATACTATTACGTTATAATGTATTGCGTTATATTCCATCACTATGAGACCTATAACGTTATATTGCACCACTATATGAACTATAACGTTATATACTATTACGTTATGACGTATAACGTTATGTACTATTACGTTATGACGTATAACGTTATATACTATTACGTTATAGTGTATAACGTTATATTCCATCACTATAAGACCTCTAACGTTATATTGCACCACTATATGACGTATAACGTTATATAGTATTAAGTTATGACGTATAACGTTGTATACTATTACGTTATGACGTAAAACGTTATATACTAGTACGTTATAATGTATAACGTTATATGCCATCACTATAAGACCTATAACATTATATTGCACCACTATATGACGTATAACGTTATATACTATTACGTTATGACGTATAACGTTATATACTATTACGTTATGACGTATAACGTTATATACTATTACGTTATAATGTATAAGGTTATATTCCATGACTATAAGGCCTATAACGTGATATTGCACCACTTTATGACGTATAACGTTATATACTATTAAGTTATGACGTATAACGTTATGTACTGTTACGTTATGACGTATAACGTTATATACTATTACGTTATAATGTATAACGTTATATTCCATCACTATAAGGCCTATAACGTTATATTGCACCACAATATGACGTATAACGTTATATACTATTACGTTATGACGTATAACGTTATATACTATTATGTTGTGACGTATAACGTTATATACTATTATGTTATAATGTATAACGTTATATTCCATCACTACAAGGCCTATAACGTGATATTGCACCACTATATGACGTATAACGTTATATACTATTACGTTATGACGTATAACGTTATGTACTATTACGTTATATACTATAACGTTATATTCCATCACTATAAGACCTATAACGTTATATTGCACCACTATATGACGTATAACGATATATTGCATCACTATATGACGTATAACGTTATATACTATTACGTTATAAAATATAACGTTATATTCTATTACGTTATGCCGTATAACGTTATATACTATTAGGTTATATGGTATAACGTTATATCGTATCACTATATGACGTATAACGATATATTGCATCACTATATGACGTATATGTTATGTACTATTACGTTATGACGTATAACGTTATATACTATTACGTTATAATGTATAACGTTATATTCCATCACTATAAGGCCTATAACGTTATATTGCACCACAATATGACGTATAACGTTATATACTATTACGTTATGACGTATAACATTATATACTATTACGTTATAATGTATAACGTTATATTCCATCACTATAGGACCTATAACGTTATATTGCACTACTATATGACGTATGACGTTATATACTATTACGTTATAATGTATAACGCTATATAATATTACGTTATGACGTATAACTTTATATACTATTACGTTATAATGTATAACGTTATATTCCATCACTATAAGACCTATAACGTTATATTGCACCACTATATGACGTATAACGTTATATACTATTAGGTTATGACGTATAACGTCATATACTATTACGTTTTGACGTAAAACGTTATATACTATTACGTTATAATGTATAACGTTATATGCCGTCACTATAAGACCTATAACTTTATATTGCACTACTATACGACGTATAACGCTATATACTATTACGTTATGACGTATAACGTTATATACTATTATGTTTTGACGTATAACGTTATATACTATTACGTTATAATGTATAACGTTATATTCCATCACTATAAGGCCTATAACGTGATATTGCACCACTATATGACGTATAACGTTATATACTATTACGTTATGACGTATAACGTTATGTACTATTACGTTATATACTATAACGTTATATTCCATCACTATAGGACCTATAACGTTATATCGCATCACTATATGACGTATAACGATATATTGCATCACTATATGACGTATAACGTTATATACTATTACGTTATAAAATATAACGTTATATTCTATTACGTTATGTCGTATAACGTTATATACTATTAGGTTATATGGTATAACGTTATATCGCATCACTATATGACGTATAACGATATATTGCATCACTATATGACGTATAACGTTATATACTATTACGTTATAAAATATAACGTTATATTCTATTACGTTATGTCGTATAACGTTATATACTATTAGGTTATATGGTATAACGTTATATCGCATCACTATATGACGTATAACGATATATTGCATCACTATATGACGTATAACGTTATGTACTATTACGTTATGACGTATAACTTTATATACTATTACGTTATAATGTATAACGTTATATTCCATCACTATAAGACCTATAACGTTATATTGCACCACTATATGACGTATAACGTTATATACTATTAAGTTATGACGTATAACGTCATATACTATTACGTTATGACGTAAAACGTTATATACTATTACGTTATAATGTATAACGTTATATTCCATCACTATAGGACCTATAACGTTATATTGCACCACTATATGACGTATAACGTTATATACTATTACGTTATAATGTATAACGTTATATTCCATCACTATGAGACCTATAGCGTATTATTGCACCACTATATGACCTATAACGTTATATAATATTACGTTATGACGTATAACTTTATATACTATTACGTTATAATGTATAACGTTATATTCCATCACTATAAGACCTATAACGTTATATTGCACCACTATATGACGTATAACGTTATATACTATTAAGTTATGACGTATAACGTCATATACTATTACGTTATGACGTAAAACGTTATATACTATTACGTTATAATGTATAACGTTATATGCCGTCACTATAAGACCTATAACTTTATATTGCACCACTATACGACGTATAACGCTATATACTATTACGTTATGACGTATAACGTTATATACTATTATGTTATGACGTATAACGTTATATACTATTACGTTATAATGTATAACGTTATATTCCATCACTATAAGGCCTATAACGTGATATTGCACCACTATATGACGTATAACGTTATATACTATTACGTTATGACGTATAACGTTATGTACTATTACGTTATATACTATAACGTTATATTCCATCACTATAGGACCTATAACGTTATATCGCATCACTATATGACGTATAACGATATATTGCATCACTATATGACGTATAACGTTATATACTATTACGTTATAAAATATAACGTTATATTCTATTACGTTATGTCGTATAACGTTATATACTATTAGGTTATATGGTATAACGTTATATCGCATCACTATATGACGTATAACGATATATTGCATCACTATATGACGTATAACGTTATGTACTATTACGTTATGACGTATAACGTTATATACTATTACGTTAAAATGTGTAACGTTATATTCCATCACTATAAGGCCTATAACGTTATATTGCACCACAATATGACGTATAACGTTATATAATATTACGTTATGACGTATAACTTCATATACTTTTACGTTATAATGTATAACGTTATATTCCATCACTATAAGACCTATAACGTTATATTGCACCACTATATGACGTATAACGTTATATACTATTAAGTTATGACGTATAACGTCATATACTATTACGTTATGACGTAAAACGTTATATACTATTACGTTATAATGTATAACGTTATATTCCATCACTATAGGACCTATAACGTTATATTGCACCACTATATGACGTATAACGTTATATACTATTACGTTATAATGTATAACGTTATATTCCATCACTATGAGACCTATAGCGTTTTATTGCACCACTATATGACCTATAACGTTATATAATATTACGTTATGACGTATAACTTTATATACTATTACGTTATAATATATAACGTTATATTCCATCACTATAAGACCTATAACGTTATATTGCACCACTATATGACGTATAACGTTATATACTATTAAGTTATGACGTATAACGTCATATACTATTACGTTATGACGTAAAACGTTATATACTATTACGTTATAATGTATAACGTTATATGCCGTCACTATAAGACCTATAACTTTATATTGCACCACTATATGACGTATAACGTTATATACTATTACGTTATGACGTATAACGTTATATACTATTATGTTATGACGTATAACGTTATATACTATTACGTTATAATGTATAACGTTATATTCCATCACTATAAGGCCTATGACGTGATATTGCACCACTATATGACGTATAACGTTATATACTATTACGATATAACGTATAACGTTATATACTATTAAGTTATTACGTATAACGTTATATCGCATCACTATATGACGTACGATGTTTTATACTATTACGTTATAACGTTTAGCGTTATGTTGCATTACTATATGATGCATAACGTTATATACTATTACGTTATAATGTATAACGTTATATTCCATCACTATAGGACCTATAACGTTATATTGCAACCACTATATGACGTATAACGTTATACACTATTACGTTATAATGTATAACGTTATATTCCATCACTATGAGACCTATAACGTTATATTGCACCACTATATGACGTATAACGTTATATACTATTACGTTATAATGTATAACGTTATATTCCATCACTATAAGGCCTATAACGTTATATTGCACCACAATATGACGTATAACGTTATATACTATTACGTTATGACGTATAACGTTATATACTATTATGTTATGACGTATAACGTTATATACTATTACGTTATAATGTATAACGTTATATTCCATCACTATAAGGCCTATAACGTGATATTGCAACACTATATGACGTATAACGTTATATACTATTACGTTATGACGTATAACGTTATGTACTATTACGTTATATACTATAACGTTATATTCCATCACTATAAGACCTATAACGTTATATTGCACCACTATATGACGTATAACGTTATATACTATTAAGTTATGACGTATAACGTCATATACTATTACGTTATGACGTAAAACGTTATATACTATTACGTTATAATGTATAACGTTATATTCCATCACTATAAGGCCTATAACGTTATATTGCACCACAATATGACGTATAACGTTATATACTATTACGTTATGACGTATAACGTTATATACTATTATGTTATGACGTATAACGTTATATACTATTACGTTATAATGTATAACGTTATATTCCATCACTATGAGACCTATAACGTTATATTGCACCACTATATGACGTATAACGGTATATACTATTACGTTATGACGTATAACGTTATGTATTATTACGTTTTATACTATAACGTTATATTCCATCACTATAGGACCTATAACGTTATATCGCATCACTATATGACGTGTAACGATATATTGCATCACTATATGACGTATAACGTTATATACTATTACATTGTAAGGTATAACGTCATATACTATTAGATTACAAGGTATAACTTTGTATTGCATAACTATAGGACATATAACGACATATTGCATCACTATATGGCGTATAACGTTATATACTATTACGTCATAATGTATAACGTTATATTCCATCACTGTAGGACTTATAACGAAATAGTGCACCACTATATGACGTATAGCGTTATATACCATTACGTTATTACGTATAACGTTATATCGCATCACTATATGACGTGCGATGTTTTATACTATTACGTTATAACGTTTACCGTTATATTGCATTACTATATGATGCATAACGTTATATACTATCACGTTATGACGTATAACTTTATATACTATTACGTTATGACGTATAACGTTATATACTATTACGTTATAATGTATAACGTTATATTCCATCACTATAAGACCTATAACGTTATATTGCACCACTATATGAAGTATAACGTTATATACTATTAAGTTATGACGTATAACGTTATATACTATTACGTTATTACGTATAACGTTATATCGCATCACTATATGACGTGCGATGTTTTATACTATTACGTTATAACTTTTACCGTTATATTGCATTACTATATGATGCATAACGTTATATACTATTACGTTATAACGTATAACGTTATATACTATTACGTTATGACGTATAACGCTATATACTATTACGTTATGTCGTATAACGTTATATACTATTACGTTATAATGTATAACGTTATATTCCATCACTGTAGGACCTACAACGTTATAGTGCACCACTATATGACGAATAGCGGCATATACCATTACGTTATTACGTTTAACGTTATTTCGCATCACTATATGACGTACGATGTTTTATACTATTACGTTATGACGTATAACGTTATATCGCATCACTATATGACGTATAACGTTTTATTGCCTCTCTTTCGGTCGTATAACAATATATTGCATCACTGTATGACGTATAACGTTATATACTATTACGTTATGACGTATCGCGTTGTATACAATTATGTTATAACGTATAAAATTATATCGCATCACAATATGAGGTATAACATTATATTGCACCACTATATGACGTATAACGATATATTGCATCACTATATGACGTATAACGTTATATTCTATTACGTTATAACGTTTAACGTTATATTGCATCACTATATGATGTATAAGGTTATATACTATTACGTTATGACATATAACGTTATATGCTATTACGTCAGAATGTATAACGTTATATTCCATCACTATAGGGCCTATAACGTTTAATCTCCTCACTATATGACGTATAACGATATATTGCATCACTTAATGACGTATAACGTTATATACTATTACGTTATAACCTATAACGTTATATTCTATTACGTTATGTCGTATAACGTTATATACTATTAGGTTATATGGTATAACATTATATCGCATCACTATATGACGTATAACGATATATTGCATCACTACATGACGTATAACGTTATATACTATTACGTTATAACGTATAACGTTATTTACTATTACGTTATAATGTATAACGTTATATTCCATCACTATAGGACCTATAACGTTACATTGCACCACTATATGACGTAGAACGTTATATACTATTACGTTATGACGTAAAACGTTATATTCTATTACGTTATTACGTATAACGTTATATCGCATCACTATATGACGTACGATGTTTTATACTATTACGTTATAACGTTTAGCGTTATGTTGCATTATTATATGATGCATAACGTTATATACTATTACGTTATGACGTATAACGTTATATACTATTACGTTATAATGTATAAAGTTATATCGCATCACAATATGAGGTATAACGTTATATACTATTACGTTATAACCTATAACGTTATATTCTATTACGTTATGTCGTATAACGTTATTTACTATTAGGTTATATGGTATAACGTTATATCGCATCATTATATGACGTATAACGATATATTGCATCACAATATGGCGTATAACGTTATATACTATTACGTAATTACGTATAATGTTATATCGCATCACTATATGACGTATGACGTTTTATTGCCTCTCTTTCGGTCGTATAACGATATATTGCAACACTATATGACGCATAACGTTATATACTATTACGTTATGACGTATCACGTTATATACAATTATGTTATAACGTATAAAGTTATATCGCATCACAATATGAGGTATAACGTTATATACTATTACGTTATAACCTATAACGTTATATTCTATTACGTTATGTCGTATAACGTTATTTACTATTAGGTTATATGGTATGACGTTATATCGCATCATTATATGACGTATAACGATATATTGCACCACTATATGACGTATCACGTTATATACAATTATGTTATAACGTATAAAGTTATATCGGATCACAATATGAGGTATAACGTTATATACTATTACGTTATAACCTATAACGTTATATTCTATTACGTTATGTCGTATAACTTTATATACTATTACGTTATGACGTAAAACGTTATATACTATTACGTTATAATGTATAACGTTATATTCCATCACTATAGGACCTATAACGTTATATTGCAACCACTATATGACGTATAACGTTATATACTATTACGTTATTACGTATAACGTTATATACTATTACGTTATTACGTATAACGTTATATACTATTACGTTATGACGTATAACGTTATGTACTATTACGTTATGACGTATATTGTTATATACTATTACGTTATAATGTATAGCGTTATATTCCATCACTATAGGACCTATAACGTTATATCGCATCACTATATGACGTATAACCATATATTGCATCACTATATGACGTATAACGTTATATACTATTACGTTATGACGTATAACGTTATATACTATTACGTTATAATGTATAACGTTATATTCCATCACTATAGGACCTATAACGTTATATTGCACCACTATATGACGTATAACGTTATATACTATTACGTTATAATGTATAACGTTATATTCCAACACTATGAGACCTATAACGTTATATTGCACCACTATATGACCTATAACGTTATATACTATTACGTTATGTCGTATAACGTTATATACTATTACGTTACGACGTAAAACGTTATATACTATTACGTTATAATGTATAACGTTATATGCCATCACTATGAGACCTATAACGTTATATTGCACCACTATATGACGTATAACGTTATATATTATTACGTTATGACGTCTAACGTTATATACTATTACGTTATGACGTATAACGTTATATACTAATAAGTTATGACGTATAACGTTATCTACTATTACGTTATGACGTAAAACGTTATATACTATTACGTTATGACGTATAACGTTATGTACTATTACGTTATATACTATAACGTCATATTCCATCACTATAGGACCTGTAACGTTATATCGCATCACTATATGACGTATAACGATATATTGCATCACTATATGACGTATAACGTTATATACTATTAGGTTATATTCTATTACGTTATGTCGTATAACGTTATATACTATTAGGTTATATGGTATAACGTTATATCGCATCACTATATGACGTATAACGATATATTGCATCACTATATGACGTATAACGTTATATACTATTACGTTATAACGTATAACGTTATATACTATTACGTTATAATGTATAACGTTATATTCCATCACTATAGGACCTATAACGTTATATTGCACCACTATATGACGTACAACTTTATATACTATTACGTTATGACGTAAAACGTTATATACTATTACGTTATTACGTATAACGTTATATCGCATCACTATATGACGTACGATGTTTTATACTATTACGTTATAACGTTTAGCGTTATGTTGCATTACTATATGATGCATAACGTTATATACTATTACGTTATAATGTATAACGTTATATTCCATCACTATAGGACCTATGACGTTATATTGCAACCACTATATGACGTATAACGTTATATACTATTACGTTATTACGTATAACGTTATATACTATTACGTTATGACGTAAAACGTTATATACTATTACGTTATAATGTATAACGTTATATTCCATAACTATAGGACCTATAACGTTATTTTGCAACCACTATATGACGTATAACGTTATATACTATTACGTTATTACGTATAACGTTATATACTATTACGTTATTACGTATAACGTTATATACTATTACGTTATGACGTATAACGTTATGTACTATTACGTTATGACGTATATTGTTATATACTATTACGTTATAATGTATAACGTTATATTCCATCACTATAGGACCTATAACGTTATATGGCATCACTATATGACGTATAACGATATATTGCACCACAATATGACGTATAACGTTATATACTATTACGTTATGACGTATAACATTATATAGTATTACGTTATAATGTATAACGTTATATTCCATCACTATACGACCTATAACGTTATATTGCACCACTATATGAGGTATAACGTTATATACTATTACGTTATAATGTATAACGTTATATTCCATCACTATGAGACCTATAGCGTTTTATTGCACCACTATATGACCTATAACGTTATATACTATTACGTTATGACGTAAAACGTTATATACTATTACGTTATAACGTATAACGTTATATGCCATCACTATAAGACCTATAACGTTATATTGCACCACTATATGACGTATAACGTTATATACTATTAAGTTATGACGTATAACGTTATGTACTATTACGTTATGACGTATAACGTTATATACTATTACGTTATAATGTATAACGTTATATTCCATCTCTATAAGCCCTATAACGTTATATTGCACCACAATATGACGTATAACGTTATATACTATTACGTTATGACGTATAACATTATATACTATTACGTTATAATGTATAACGTTATATTCCATCACTATAGGACCTATAACGTTATATTGCACCACTATATGACGTATAACGTTATATACTATTACGTTATAATGTATAACGTTATATTCCATCACTATAAGGCCTATAACGTGATATTGCACCACTATATGACGTATAACGTTATATACTATTACGTTATGACGTATAACGTTATGTACTATTACGTTATATACTATAACGTTATATTCCATCACTATAGGACCTATAACGTTATATCGCATCACTATATGACGTATAACGATATATTGCATCACTATATGACGTATAACGTTATATACTATTACGTTATAAAATATAACGTTATATTCTATTACGTTATGTCGTATAACGTTATATACTATTAGGTTATATGGTATAACGTTATATCGCATCACTATATGACGTATAACGTTATATTGCATCACTATATGACGTATAACGTTATGTACTATTACGTTATGACGTATAACGTTATATACTATTACGTTATAAGGTATAACGTTATATACTATTACGTTATAATGTATAACGTTGTATTCCATGACTATAAGGCCTATAACGTGATATTGCACCACTTTATGACGTATAACGTTATATACTATTAAGTTATGACGTATAACGTTATGTACTATTACGTTATGACGTATAACGTTATATACTATTACGTTATAATGTATAACGTTATATTCCATCACTATAAGACCTATAACGTTATATTGCACCACTATATGACGTATAACGTTATATACTATTAAGTTATGACGTATAACGTCATATACTATTACGTTATGACGTAAAACGTTATATACTATTACGTTATAATGTATAACGTTATATGCCGTCACTATAAGACCTATAACTTTATATTGCACCACTATATGACGTATAACGTTATATACTATTACGTTATGACGTATAACGTTATATACTATTACGTTATGACGTATAACGTTATATACTATTATGTTATGACGTATAACGTTATATACTATTACGTTATAATGTATAACGTTATATTCCATCACTATAAGGCCTATAACGTGATATTGCACCACTATATGACGTATAACGTTATATACTATTACGTTACCGACGAATAACGTTATGTACTATTACGTTATATACTATAACGTTATATTCCATCACTATAGGACCTATAACGTTATATCGCATCACTATATGACGTATAACGATATATTGCATCACTATATGACGTATAACGTTATATACTATTACGTTATAATGTATAACGTTATATTTCATCACTATAAGGCCTATAACGTTATATTGCACCTCAATATGACGTATAACGTTATATACTATTACGTTATGACGTATAACGTTATATACTATTACGTTATAATGTATAACGTTGTATTCCATGACTATAAGGCCTATAACGTGATATTGCACCACTTTATGACGTATAACGTTATATACTATTAAGTTATGACGTATAACGTTATGTACTATTACGTTATGACGTATAACGTTATATACTATTACGTTATAATGTATAACGTTATATTCCATCTCTATAAGACCTATAACGTTATATTGCACCACTATATGACGTATAACGTTATATACTATTACGTTATGACGTATAACGTTATATACTATTACGTTATAATGTATAACGTTGTATTCCATGACTATAAGGCCTATAACGTGATATTGCACCACTTTATGACGTATAACGTTATATACTATTAAGTTATGACGTATAACGTTATGTACTATTACGTTATGACGTATAACGTTATATACTATTACGTTATAATGTATAACGTTATATTCCATCTCTATAAGGCCTATAACGTTATATTGCACCACAATATGACGTATAACGTTATATACTATTACGTTATGACGTATAACATTATATACTATTACGTTATAATGTATAACGTTATATTCCATCACTATAGGACCTATAACGTTATATTGCACCACTATATGACGTATAGCGTTATATACTATTACGTTATAATGTATAACGTTATATTCCATCACTATAAGGCCTATAACGTGATATTGCACCACTATATGACGTATAACGTTATATACTATTACGTTATGACGTATAACGTTATGTACTATTACGTTATATACTATAACGTTATATTCCATCACTATAGGACCTATAACGTTATATCGCATCACTATATGACGTATAACGATATATTGCATCACTATATGACGTATAACGTTATGTACTATTACGTTATGACGTATAACGTTATATACTATTACGTTATAATGTATAACGTTATATTCCATCACTATATGGCCTATAACGTTATATTGCACCACAATATGACGTATAACGTTATATACTATTACGTTATGACGTATAACATTATATACTATTACGTTATAATGTATAACGTTATATTCCATCACTATAGGACCTATAACGTTATATTGCACCACTATATGACGTATAACGTTATATACTATTACGTTATAATGTATAACGTTATATTCCATCACTATGAGACCTATAGCGTTTTATTGCACCACTATATGACCTATAACGTTATATAATATTACGTTATGACGTATAACTTTATATACTATTACGTTATAATGTATAACGTTATATTCCATCACTATAAGACCTATAACGTGATATTGCACCACTATATGACGTATAACGTTATATACTATTACGTTATGACGTATAACGTTATGTACTATTACGTTATATACTATAACGTTATATTCCATCACTATAGGACCTATAACGTTATATCGCATCACTATATGACGTATAACGATATATTGCATCACTATATGACGTATAACGTTATATACTATTACGTTATAAAATATAACGTTATATTCTATTACGTTATGTCGTATAACGTTATATACTATTAGGGTATATGGTATAACGTTATATCGCATCACTATATGACGTATAACGATATATTGCATCACTATATGACGTATAACGTTATATACTATTACGTTATAACGTATAACGTTATATACTATTACGTTATTACGTATAACGTTATATCGCATCACTATATGACGTACGATGTTTTATACTATTACGTTATAACGTTTAGCGTTATGTTGCATTACTATATGATGCATAACGTTATATACTATTACGTTATGACGTATAACGTTATGTACTATTACGTTATGACGTATATTGTTATATACTATTACGTTATAATGTATAACGTTATATTCCATCACTATAAGGCCTATAACGTGATATTGCACCACTATATGACGTATAGCGTTATATACTATTACGTTATGACGTATAACGTTATGTACTATTACGTTATATACTATAACGTTATATTCCATCACTATACGACCTATAACGTTATATTGCACCACTATATGAGGTATAACATTATATACTATTACGTTATAATGTATAACGTTATATTCCATCACTATGAGACCTATAGCGTTTTATTGCACCACTATATGACCTATAACGTTATATACTATTACGTTATGACGTAAAACGTTATATACTATTACGTTATAACGTATAACGTTATATGCCATCACTATAAGACCTATAACGTTATATTGCACCACTATATGACGTATAACGTTATATACTATTAAGTTATGACGTATAACGTTATGTACTATTACGTTATGACGTATAACGTTATATACTATTACGTTATAATGTATAACGTTATATTCCATCTCTATAAGCTCTATAACGTTATATTGCACCACAATATGACGTATAACGTTATATACTGTTACGTTATGACGTATAACATTATATACTATTACGTTATAATGTATAACGTTATATTCCATCACTATAAGGCCTATAACGTTATATTGCACCACAATATGACGTATAACGTTATATACTATTACGTTATGACGTATAACGTTATGTACTATTACGTTATATACTATAACGTTATATTCCATCACTATAGGACCTATAACGTTATATCGCATCACTATATGACGTATAACGATATATTGCATCACTATATGACGTATAACGTTATATACTATTACGTTATAAAATATAACGTTATATTCTATTACGTTATGTCGTTATATACTATTAGGTTATATGGTATAACGTTATATTGCATCACTATATGACGTATAACGTTATGTACTATTACGTTATGACGTATAACGTTATATACTATTACGTTATAATGTATACCGTTATATTGCACCACAATATGACGTATAACGTTATATACTATTACGTTATGACGTATAACATTATATACTATTACGTTATAATGTATAACGTTATATTCCATCACTATAGGACCTATAACGTTATATTGCACCACTATATGACGTATAACGTTATATACTATTACGTTATAATGTATAACGCTATATAATATTACGTTATGACGTATAACTTTATATACTATTACGTTATAATGTATAACATTATATTCCATCACTATAAGACCTATAACGTTATATTGCACCACTGTATGACGTATAACGTTATATACTATTAAGTTATGACGTATAACGTCATATACTATTACGTTATGAGGTAAAACGTTATATACTATTACGTTATAATGTATAACGTTATATGCCGTCACTATAAGACCTATAACTTTATATTGCACCACTATATGACGTATAACGTTATATACTATTACGTTATGACGTATAACGTTATATACTATTATGTTATGACGTATAACGTTATATACTATTACGTTATAATGTATAACGTTATATTCCATCACTATAAGGCCTATAACGTTATATTGCACCACTATATGACGTATAACGTTATATACTATTACGTTATGACGTATAACGTTATGTACTATTACGTTATATACTATAACGTTATATTCCATCACTATAGGACCTATAACGTTATATCGCATCACTATATGACGTATAACGATATATTGCATCACTATATGACGTATAACGTTATATACTATTACGTTATAACCTATAACGTTATATTCTATTACGTTATGACGTATAACGTTATATACTATTAGGTTATATGGTATAACGTTATATCGCATCACTATATGACCTATAACGATATATTGCATCACTATATGACGTATAACGTTATATACTATTACGTTATAACGTATAACGTTATATACTATTACGTTATAATGTATAACGTTATATTCCATCACTATAGGACCTATAACGTTATATTGCACCACTATATGACGTACAACGTTATATACTATTACGTTATAACGTATAACGTTATATACTATTACGTTATAATGTATAACGTTATATTCCATCACCATAGGACCTATAAGGTTATATTGCACCACTATATGACGTACAACGTTATGTACTATTACGTTATGACGTATAACGTTATATACTATTACGTTATAATGTATAACGTTATATTGCACCACAATATGACGTATAACGTTATATACTATTACGTTATGACGTATAACATTATATACTATTACGTTATAATGTATAACGTTATATTCCATCACTATAGGACCTATAACGTTATATTGCACCACTATATGACGTATAACGTTATATACTATTACGTTATAATGTATAACGCTATATAATATTACGTTATGACGTATAACTTTATATACTATTACGTTATAATGTATAACATTATATTCCATCACTATAAGACCTATAACGTTATATTGCACCACTGTATGACGTATAACGTTATATACTATTAAGTTATGACGTATAACGTCATATACTATTACGTTATGACGTAAAACGTTATATACTATTACGTTATAATGTATAACGTTATATGCCGTCACTATAAGACCTATAACTTTATATTGCACCACTATATGACGTATAACGTTATATACTATTACGTTATGACGTATAACGTTATATACTATTATGTTATGACGTATAACGTTATATACTATTACGTTATAATGTATAACGTTATATTCCATCACTATAAGGCCTATAACGTGATATTGCACCACTATATGACGTATAACGTTATATACTATTACGTTATGACGTATAACGTTATGTACTATTACGTTATATACTATAACGTTATATTCCATCACTATAGGACCTATAACGTTATATCGCATCACTATATGACGTATAACGATATATTGCATCACTATATGACGTATAACGTTATATACTATTACGTTATAACCTATAACGTTATATTCTATTACGTTATGACGTATAACGTTATATACTATTAGGTTATATGGTATAACGTTATATCGCATCACTATATGACCTATAACGATATATTGCATCACTATATGACGTATAACGTTATATACTATTACGTTATAACGTATAACGTTATATACTATTACGTTATAATGTATAGCGTTATATTCCATCACTATAGGTCCTATAACGTTATATTGCACCACTATATGACGTACAACGTTATATACTATTACGTTATAACGTATAACGTTATATACTATTACGTTATAATGTATAACGTTATATTCCATCACTATAGGACCTATAACGTTATATTGCACCACTATATGACGTACGATGTTTTATACTATTACGTTATAACGTTTAGCGTTATGTTGCATTACTATATGATGCATAACGTTATATACTATTACGTTATAATGTATAACGTTATATTCCATCACTATAGGACCTATAACGTTATATTGCAACCACTATATGACGTATAGCGTTATATACTATTACGTTATTACGTATAACGTTATATACTATTACGTTATGACGTATATCGTTATATACTATTACGTTATAATGTATAACGTTGTATTCCATGACTATAAGGCCTATAACGTGATATTGCACCACTTTATGACGTATAACGTTATATACTATTAAGTTATGACGTATAACGTTATGTACTATTACGTTATGACGTATAACGTTATATACTATCACGTTATAATGTATAACGTTATATTTCATCACTATAAGGCCTATAACGTTATATTGCACTACAATATGACGTATAACGTTGTATACTATTACGTTATAAGGTATAACGTCATATATTGTTAGGTTATAACGTATAACGTTGTATTGCATAACTATAGGACGTATAACGATATATTGCATCACAATGTGGCGTATAATATATTATATACTATTACGTAATTACGTATAACGTTATATCGCATCACTATATGACGTATGACGTTTTATTGCCTCTCTTTCGGTCGTATAACGATATATTGCAACACTATATGACGTATAACGTTATATACTATTACGTTATGACGTATCACGTTATATACAATTATGTTATAACGTATAACGTTATATACTATTAGGTTATATGGTATAACGTTATATCGCATCACTATATGACCTATAACGATATATTGCATCACTATATGACGTATAACGTTATATACTATTACGTTATAACGTATAACGTTATATCGCATCACTATATGACGTACGATGTTTTATACTATTACGTTATAACGTTTAGCGTTATGTTGCATTACTATATGATGCATAACGTTATATACTATTACGTTATAATGTATAACGTTATATTCCATCACTATAGGACCTATAACGTTATATTGCAACCACTATATGACGTATAACGTTATATACTATTACGTTATTACGTATAACGTTATATACTATTACGTTATAATGTATAACGTTATAATCCATCACCATAGGACCTATAACGTTATATTGCACCACTATATGACGTACAACGTTATATACTATTACGTTATGACGTAAAACGTTATATACTATTACGTTATTACGTATAACGTTATATCGCATCACTATAAGACCTATAACTTTATATTGCACCATTATATGACGTATAACGTTATATACTATTACGTTATGACGTATAACGTTATATACTATTATGTTATGACGTATAAAGTTATATACTATTACGTTATAATGTATAACGTTATATTCCATCACTATAAGGCCTATAACGTGATATTGCACCACTATATGACCTATAACGTTATATACTATTACGTTACGACGTATAACGTTATATTCCATCACTATAGGACCTATAACGTTATATCGCATCACTATATGACGTATAACGATATATTGCATCACTATATGACGTATAACGTTATATACTATTACGTTATAATGTATAACGTTATATTCCATCACTATAGGACCTATAACGTTATATTGCACCACTATATGACGTACAACGTTATATACTATTACGTTATAACGTATAACGTTATATACTATTACGATATAATGTATAACGTTATATTCCATCACCATAGGACCTATAACGTTATATTGCACCACTATATGACGTACAACGTTATATACTATTACGTTATGACGTAAAACGTTATATACTATTACGTTATTACGTATAACGTTATATCCCATCACTATATGACGTACGATGTTTTATACTATTACGTTATAACGTTTAGCGTTATGTTGCATTACTATATGATGCATAACGTTATATACTATTACGTTATAATGTATAACGTTATATTCCATCACTATAGGACATATAACGTTATATTGCAACCACTATATGACGTATAACGTTATATACTATTACGTTATTACGTATAACGTTATATACTATTACGTCATGACGTATATCGTTATATACTATTACGTTATAATGTATAACGTTGTATTCCATGACTATAAGGCCTATAACGTGATATTGCACCACTTTATGACGTATAACGTTATATAATATTAAGTTATGACGTATAACGTTATGTACTATTACGTTATGACGTATATTGTTATATACTATTACGTTATAATGTATAACGTTATATTCCATCACTATAAGGCCTATAACGTGATATTGCACCACTATATGACGTATAGCGTTATATACTATTACGTTATGACGTATAACGTTATGTACTATTACGTTATATACTATAACGTTATATTCCATCACTATACGACCTATAACGTTATATTGCACCACTATATGAGGTATAACATTATATACTATTACGTTATAATGTATAACGTTATATTCCATCACTATGAGACCTATAGCGTTTTATTGCACCACTATATGACCTATAACGTTATATACTATTACGTTATGACGTAAAACGTTATATACTATTACGTTATAACGTATAACGTTATATGCCATCACTATAAGACCTATAACGTTATATTGCACCACTATATGACGTATAACGTTATATACTATTAAGTTATGACGTATAACGTTATGTACTATTACGTTATGACGTATAACGTTATATACTATTACGTTATAATGTATAACGTTATATTCCATCTCTATAAGCTCTATAACGTTATATTGCACCACAATATGACGTATAACGTTATATACTATTACGTTATGACGTATAACATTATATACTATTACGTTATAATGTATAACATTATATTCCATCACTATAAGGCCTATAACGTTATATTGCACCACAATATGACGTATAACGTTATATACTATTACGTTATGACGTATAACGTTATGTACTATTACGTTATATACTATAACGTTATATTCCATCACTATAGGACCTATAACGTTATATCGCATCACTATATGACGTATAACGATATATTGCATCACTATATGACGTATAACGTTATATACTATTACGTTATAAAATATAACGTTATATTCTATTACGTTATGTCGTATAACGTTATATACTATTAGGTTATATGGTATAACGTTATATTGCATCACTATATGACGTATAACGTTATGTACTATTACGTTATGACGTATAACGTTATATACTATTACGTTATAATGTATAACGTTATATTGCACCACAATATGACGTATAACGTTATATACTATTACGTTATGACGTATAACATTATATACTATTACGTTATAATGTATAACGTTATATTCCATCACTATAGGACCTATAACGTTATATTGCACCACTATATGACGTATAACGTTATATACTATTACGTTATAATGTATAACGCTATATAATATTACGTTATGACGTATAACTTTATATACTATTACGTTATAATGTATAACATTATATTCCATCACTATAAGACCTATAACGTTATATTGCACCACTGTATGACGTATAACGTTATATACTATTAAGTTATGACGTATAACGTCATATACTATTACGTTATGACGTAAAACGTTATATACTATTACGTTATAATGTATAACGTTATATGCCGTCACTATAAGACCTATAACTTTATATTGCACCACTATATGACGTATAACGTTATATACTATTACGTTATGACGTATAACGTTATATACTATTATGTTATGACGTATAACGTTATATACTATTACGTTATAATGTATAACGTTATATTCCATCACTATAAGGCCTATAACGTGATATTGCACCACTATATGACGTATAACGTTATATACTATTACGTTATGACGTATAACGTTATGTACTATTACGTTATATACTATAACGTTATATTCCATCACTATAGGACCTATAACGTTATATCGCATCACTATATGACGTATAACGATATATTGCATCACTATATGACGTATAACGTTATATACTATTACGTTATAACCTATAACGTTATATTCTATTACGTTATGACGTATAACGTTATATACTATTAGGTTATATGGTATAACGTTATATCGCATCACTATATGACCTATAACGATATATTGCATCACTATATGACGTATAACGTTATATACTATTACGTTATAACGTATAACGTTATATACTATTACGTTATAATGTATAACGTTATATTCCATCACTATAGGTCCTATAACGTTATATTGCACCACTATATGACGTACAACGTTATATACTATTAAGTTATAACGTATAACGTTATATACTATTACGTTATAATGTATAACGTTATATTCCATCACTATAGGACCTATAACGTTATATTGCACCACTATATGACGTACGATGTTTTATACTATTACGTTATAACGTTTAGCGTTATGTTGCATTACTATATGATGCATAACGTTATATAGTATTGCGTTATAATGTAAAACGTTATATTCCATCACTATAGGACCTATAACGTTATATTGCAACCACTATATGACGTATAGCGTTATATACTATTACGTTATTACGTATAACGTTATATACTATTACGTTATGACGTATATCGTTATATACTATTACGTTATAATGTATAACGTTGTATTCCATGACTATAAGGCCTATAACGTGATATTGCACCACAATATGACGTATAACGTTGTATACTATTACGTTATAAGGTATAACGTCATATATTGTTAGGTTATAACGTATAACGTTGTATTGCATAACTATAGGACGTATAACGATATATTGCATCACAATGTGGCGTATAATATATTATATACTATTACGTAATTACGTATAACGTTATATCGCATCACTATATGACGTATGACGTTTTATTGCCTCTCTTTCGGTCGTATAACGATATATTGCAACACTATATGACGTATAACGTTATATACTATTACGTTATGACGTATCACGTTATATACAATTATGTTATAACGTATAACGTTATATACTATTAGGTTATATGGTATAACGTTATATCGCATCACTATATGACCTATAACGATATATTGCATCACTATATGACGTATAACGTTATATACTATTACGTTACGACGTATAACGTTATGTACTATTACGTTATATACTATAACGTTATATTCCATCACTATAGGACCTATAACGTTATATCGCATCACTATATGACGTATAACGATATATTGCATCACTATATGACGTATAACGTTATATACTATTACGTTATAACGTATAACGTTATATACTATTACGTTATAATGTATAACGTTATATTCCATCACCATAGGACCTATAACGTTATATTGCACCACTATATGACGTACAACGTTATATACTATTACGTTATGACGTAAAACGTTATATACTATTACGTTATTACGTATAACGTTATATCGCATCACTATAAGACCTATAACGTTATATTGCACCACTATATGACGTATAACGTTATATACTATTACGTTACGACGTATAACGTTATGTACTATTACGTTATATACTATAACGTTATATTCCATCACTATAGGACCTATAACGTTATATCGCATCACTATATGACGTATAACGATATATTGCATCACTATATGACGTATAACGTTATATACTATTACGTTATAATGTATAACGTTATATTCCATCACTATAGGACCTATAACGTTATATTGCACCACTATATGACGTACAACGTTATATACTATTACGTTATGACGTATAACGTTATGTACTATTACGTTATATACTATAACGTTATATTCCATCACTATAGGACCTATAACGTTATATCGCATCACTATATGACGTATAACGATATATTGCATCACTATATGACGTATAACGTTATATACTATTACGTTATAATGTATAACGTTATATTCCATCACTATAGGACCTATAACGTTATATTGCACCACTATATGACGTACAACGTTATATACTATTACGTTATTACGTATAACGTTATATACTATTACGTTATAATGTATAACGTTATAATCCATCACCATAGGACCTATAACGTTATATTGCACCACTATATGACGTACAACGTTATATACTATTACGTTATGACGTAAAACGTTATATACTATTACGTTATTACGTATAACGTTATATCGCATCACTATAAGACCTATAACTTTATATTGCACCATTATATGACGTATAACGTTATATACTATTACGTTATGACGTATAACGTTATATACTATTATGTTATGACGTATAACGTTATATACTATTACGTTATAATGTATAACGTTATATTCCATCACTATAAGGCCTATAACGTGATATTGCACCACTATATGACGTATAACGTTATATACTATTACGTTACGACGTATAACGTTATATTCCATCACTATAGGACCTATAACGTTATATCGCATCACTATATGACGTATAACGATATATTGCATCACTATATGACGTATAACGTTATATACTATTACGTTATAATGTATAACGTTATATTCCATCACTATAGGACCTATAACGTTATATTGCACCACTATATGACGTACAACGTTATATACTATTACGTTATAACGTATAACGTTATATACTATTACGATATAATGTATAACGTTATATTCCATCACCATAGGACCTATAACGTTATATTGCACCACTATATGACGTACAACGTTATATACTATTACGTTATGACGTAAAACGTTATATACTATTACGTTATTACGTATAACGTTATATCCCATCACTATATGACGTACGATGTTTTATACTATAACGTTATAACGTTTAGCGTTATGTTGCATTACTATATGATGCATAACGTTATATACTATTACGTTATAATGTATAACGTTATATTCCATCACTATAGGACATATAACGTTATATTGCAACCACTATATGACGTATAACGTTATATACTATTACGTTATTACGTATAACGTTATATACTATTACGTCATGACGTATATCGTTATATACTATTACGTTATAATGTATAACGTTGTATTCCATGACTATAAGGCCTATAACGTGATATTGCACCACTTTATGACGTATAACGTTATATACTATTAAGTTATGACGTATAACGTTATGTACTATTACGTTATGACGTATATTGTTATATACTATTACGTTATAATGTATAACGTTATATTCCATCACTATAAGGCCTATAACGTGATATTGCACCACTATATGACGTATAACGTTATATACTATTACGTTATGACGTATAACGTTATGTACTATTACGTTATATACTATAACATTATATTCCATCACTATAGGACCTATAACGTTATATTGCACCACTATATGAGATATAACATTATATACTATTACGTTATAATGTATAACGTTATATTCCATCACTATGAGACCTATAGCGTTTTATTGCACCACTATATGACCTATAACGTTATATACTATTACGTTATGACGTAAAACGTTATATACTATTACGTTATAACGTATAACGTTATATGCCATCACTATAAGACCTATAACGTTATATTGCACCACTATATGACGTATAACGTTATATACTATTAAGTTATGACGTATAACGTTATGTACTATTACGTTATGACGTATAACGTTATATACTATTACGTTATAATGTATAACGTTATATTCCATCTCTATAAGCTCTATAACGTTATATTGCACCACAATATGACGTATAACGTTATATACTATTACGTTATGACGTATAACATTATATACTATTACGTTATAATGTATAACGTTATATTCCATCACTATAAGGCCTATAACGTTATATTGCACCACAATATGACGTATAACGTTATATACTATTACGTTATGACGTATAACGTTATGTACTATTACGTTATATACTATAACGTTATATTCCATCACTATAGGACCTATAACGTTATATCGCATCACTATATGACGTATAACGATATATTGCATCACTATATGACGTATAACGTTATATACTATTACGTTATAAAATATAACGTTATATTCTATTACGTTATGACGTATAACGTTATATACTATTACGTTATAATGTATAACGTTATATTGCACCACAATATGACGTATAACGTTATATACTATTACGTTATGACGTATAACATTATATACTATTACGTTATAATGTATAACGTTATATTCCATCACTATAGGACCTATAACGTTATATTGCACCACTATATGACGTATAACGTTATATACTATTACGTTATAATGTATAACGCTATATAATATTACGTTATGACGTATAACTTTATATACTATTACGTTATAATGTATAACATTATATTCCATCACTATAAGACCTATAACGTTATATTGCACCACTGTATGACGTATAACGTTATATACTATTAAGTTATGACGTATAACGTCATATACTATTACGTTATGACGTAAAACGTTATATACTATTACGTTATAATGTATAACGTTATATGCCGTCACTATAAGACCTATAACTTTATATTGCACCACTATATGACGTATAACGTTATATACTA
Organism: Bombus terrestris; assembly: GCF_910591885.1. Classification (NCBI taxonomy): domain Eukaryota; kingdom Metazoa; phylum Arthropoda; class Insecta; order Hymenoptera; family Apidae; genus Bombus; species Bombus terrestris. Next base: position 109,309 of record NW_025963563.1, on the reverse strand, counting down.
TTACGTTATGACGTATAACGTTATATACTATTATGTTATGACGTATAACGTTATATACTATTACGTTATAATGTATAACGTTATATTCCATCACTATAAGGCCTATAACGTGATATTGCACCACTATATGACGTATAACGTTATATACTATTACGTTATGACGTATAACGTTATGTACTATTACGTTATATACTATAACGTTATATTCCATCACTATAGGACCTATAACGTTATATCGCATCACTATATGACGTATAACGATATATTGCATCACTATATGACGTATAACGTTATATACTATTACGTTATAACCTATAACGTTATATTCTATTACGTTATGACGTATAACGTTATATACTATTAGGTTATATGGTATAACGTTATATCGCATCACTATATGACCTATAACGATATATTGCATCACTATATGACGTATAACGTTATATACTATTACGTTATAACGTATAACGTTATATACTATTACGTTATAATGTATAACGTTATATTCCATCACTATAGGTCCTATAACGTTATATTGCACCACTATATGACGTACAACGTTATATACTATTACGTTATAACGTATAACGTTATATACTATTACGTTATAATGTATAACGTTATATTCCATCACTATAGGACCTATAACGTTATATTGCACCACTATATGACGTACGATGTTTTATACTATTACGTTATAACGTTTAGCGTTATGTTGCATTACTATATGATGCATAACGTTATATAGTATTGCGTTATAATGTAAAACGTTATATTCCATCACTATAGGACCTATAACGTTATATTGCAACCACTATATGACGTATAGCGTTATATACTATTACGTTATTACGTATAACGTTATATACTATTACGTTATGACGTATATCGTTATATACTATTACGTTATAATGTATAACGTTGTATTCCATGACTATAAGGCCTATAACGTGATATTGCACCACAATATGACGTATAACGTTGTATACTATTACGTTATATGGTATAACGTCATATATTGTTAGGTTATAACGTATAACGTTGTATTGCATAACTATAGGACGTATAACGATATATTGCATCACAATGTGGCGTATAATATATTATATACTATTACGTAATTACGTATAACGTTATATCGCATCACTATATGACGTATGACGTTTTATTGCCTCTCTTTCGGTCGTATAACGATATATTGCAACACTATATGACGTATAACGTTATATACTATTACGTTATGACGTATCACGTTATATACAATTATGTTATAACGTATAACGTTATATACTATTAGGTTATATGGTATAACGTTATATCGCATCACTATATGACCTATAACGTTATATTGCATCACTATATGACGTATAACGTTATATACTATTACGTTACGACGTATAACGTTATGTACTATTACGTTATATACTATAACGTTATATTCCATCACTATAGGACCTATAACGTTATATCGCATCACTATATGACGTATAACGATATATTGCATCACTATATGACGTACAACGTTATATACTATTACGTTATAACGTATAACGTTATATACTATTACGTTATAATGTATAACGTTATATTCCATCACCATAGGACCTATAACGTTATATTGCACCACTATATGACGTACAACGTTATATACTATTACGTTATGACGTAAAACGTTATATACTATTACGTTATTACGTATAACGTTATATCGCATCACTATAAGACCTATAACGTGATATTGCACCACTATATGACGTATAACGTTATATACTATTACGTTACGACGTATAACGTTATGTACTATTACGTTATATACTATAACGTTATATTCCATCACTATAGGACCTATAACGTTATATCGCATCACTATATGACGTATAACGATATATTGCATCACTATATGACGTATAACGTTATATACTATTACGTTATAATGTATAACGTTATATTCCATCACTATAGGACCTATAACGTTATATTGCACCACTATATGACGTACAACGTTATATACTATTACGTTATGACGTATAACGTTATGTACTATTACGTTATATACTATAACGTTATATTCCATCACTATAGGACCTATAACGTTATATCGCATCACTATATGACGTATAACGATATATTGCATCACTATATGACGTATAACGTTATATACTATTACGTTATAATGTATAACGTTATATTCCATCACTATAGGACCTATAACGCTATATTGCACCACTATATGACGTACAACGTTATATACTATTACGTTATTACGTATAACGTTATATACTATTACGTTATAATGTATAACGTTATAATCCATCACCATAGGACCTATAACGTTATATTGCACCACTATATGACGTACAACGTTATATACTATTACGTTATGACGTAAAACGTTATATACTATTACGTTATTACGTATAACGTTATATCGCATCACTATAAGACCTATAACTTTATATTGCACCATTATATGACGTATAACGTTATATACTATTACGTTATGACGTATAACGTTATATACTATTATGTTATGACGTATAACGTTATATACTATTACGTTATAATGTATAACGTTATATTCCATCACTATAAGGCCTATAACGTTATATTGCACCACTATATGACCTATAACGTTATATACTATTACGTTACGACGTATAACGTTATATTCCATCACTATAGGACCTATAACGTTATATCGCATCACTATATGACGTATAACGATATATTGCATCACTATATGACGTATAACGTTATATACTATTACGTTATAATGTATAACGTTATATTCCATCACTATAGGACCTATAACGTTATATTGCACCACTATATGACGTACAACGTTATATACTATTACGTTATAACGTATAACGTTATATACTATTACGATATAATGTATAACGTTATATTCCATCACCATAGGACCTATAACGTTATATTGCACCACTATATGACGTACAACGTTATATACTATTACGTTATGACGTAAAACGTTATATACTATTACGTTATTACGTATAACGTTATATCCCATCACTATATGACGTACGATGTTTTATACTATTACGTTATAACGTTTAGCGTTATGTTGCATTACTATATGATGCATAACGTTATATACTATTACGTTATAATGTATAACGTTATATTCCATCACTATAGGACATATAACGTTATATTGCAACCACTATATGACGTATAACGTTATATACTATTACGTTATTACGTATAACGTTATATACTATTACGTCATGACGTATATCGTTATATACTATTACGTTATAATGTATAACGTTGTATTCCATGACTATAAGGCCTATAACGTGATATTGCACCACTTTATGACGTATAACGTTATATACTATTAAGTTATGACGTATAACGTTATGTACTATTACGTTATGACGTATATTGTTATATACTATTACGTTATAATGTATAACGTTATATTCCATCACTATAAGGCCTATAACGTGATATTGCACCACTATATGACGTATAGCGTTATATACTATTACGTTATGACGTATAACGTTATGTACTATTACGTTATATACTATAACGTTATATTCCATCACTATACGACCTATAACGTTATATTGCACCACTATATGAGGTATAACATTATATACTATTACGTTATAATGTATAACGTTATATTCCATCACTATGAGACCTATAGCGTTTTATTGCACCACTATATGACCTATAACGTTATATACTATTACGTTATGACGTAAAACGTTATATACTATTACGTTATAACGTATAACGTTATATGCCATCACTATAAGACCTATAACGTTATATTGCACCACTATATGACGTATAACGTTATATACTATTAAGTTATGACGTATAACGTTATGTACTATTACGTTATGACGTATAACGTTATATACTATTACGTTATGACGTATAACGTTATGTACTATTACGTTATATACTATAACGTTATATTCCATCACTATAGGACCTATAACGTTATATCGCATCACTATATGACGTATAACGATATATTGCATCACTATATGACGTATAACGTTATATACTATTACGTTATAAAATATAACGTTATATTCTATTACGTTATGTCGTATAACGTTATATACTATTAGGTTATATGGTATAACGTTATATTGCATCACTATATGACGTATAACGTTATATACTATTACGTTATAACGTATAACGTTATATACTATTACGTTATAATGTATAACGTTATATTGCACCACAATATGACGTATAACGTTATATACTATTACGTTATGACGTATAACATTATATACTATTACGTTATAATGTATAACGTTATATTCCATCACTATAGGACCTATAACGTTATATTGCACCACTATATGACGTATAACGTTATATACTATTACGTTATAATGTATAACGCTATATAATATTACGTTATGACGTATAACTTTATATACTATTACGTTATAATGTATAACATTATATTCCATCACTATAAGACCTATAACGTTATATTGCACCACTGTATGACGTATAACGTTATATACTATTAAGTTATGACGTATAACGTCATATACTATTACGTTATGACGTAAAACGTTATATACTATTACGTTATAATGTATAACGTTATATGCCGTCACTATAAGACCTATAACTTTATATTGCACCACTATATGACGTATAACGTTATATACTATTACGTTATGACGTATAACGTTATATACTATTATGTTATGACGTATAACGTTATATACTATTACGTTATAATGTATAACGTTATATTCCATCACTATAAGGCCTATAACGTGATATTGCACCACTATATGACGTATAACGTTATATACTATTACGTTATGACGTATAACGTTATGTACTATTACGTTATATACTATAACGTTATATTCCATCACTATAGGACCTATAACGTTATATCGCATCACTATATGACGTATAACGATATATTGCATCACTATATGACGTATAACGTTATAAACTATTACGTTATAACCTATAACGTTATATTCTATTACGTTATGACGTATAACGTTATATACTATTAGGTTATATGGTATAACGTGATATCGCATCACTATATGACCTATAACGATATATTGCATCACTATATGACGTATAACGTTATATACTATTACGTTATAACGTATAACGTTATATACTATTACGTTATAATGTATAACGTTATATTCCATCACTATAGGTCCTATAACGTTATATTGCACCACTATATGACGTACAACGTTATATACTATTACGTTATAACGTATAACGTTATATACTATTACGTTATAATGTATAACGTTATATTCCATCACCATAGGACCTATAACGTTATATTGCACCACTATATGACGTACGATGTTTTATACTATTACGTTATAACGTTTAGCGTTATGTTGCATTACTATATGATGCATAACGTTATATAGTATTGCGTTATAATGTAAAACGTTATATTCCATCACTATAGGACCTATAACGTTATATTGCAACCACTATATGACGTATAGCGTTATATACTATTACGTTATTACGTATAACGTTATATACTATTACGTTATGACGTATATCGTTATATACTATTACGTTATAATGTATAACGTTGTATTCCATGACTATAAGGCCTATAACGTGATATTGCACCACAATATGACGTATAACGTTGTATACTATTACGTTATAAGGTATAACGTCATATATTGTTAGGTTATAACGTATAACGTTGTATTGCATAACTATAGGACGTATAACGATATATTGCATCACAATGTGGCGTATAATATATTATATACTATTACGTAATTACGTATAACGTTATATCGCATCACTATATGACGTATGACGTTTTATTGCCTCTCTTTCGGTCGTATAACGATATATTGCAACACTATATGACGTATAACGTTATATACTATTACGTTATGACGTATCACGTTATATACAATTATGTTATAACGTATAACGTTATATACTATTAGGTTATATGGTATAACGTTATATCGCATCACTATATGACCTATAACGATATATTGCATCACTATATGACGTATAACGTTATATACTATTACGTTACGACGTATAACGTTATGTACTATTACGTTATATACTATAACGTTATATTCCATCACTATAGGACCTATAACGTTATATCGCATCACTATATGACGTATAACGATATATTGCATCACTATATGACGTACAACGTTATATACTATTACGTTATAACGTATAACGTTATATACTATTACGTTATAATGTATAACGTTATATTCCATCACCATAGGACCTATAACGTTATATTGCACCACTATATGACGTACAACGTTATATACTATTACGTTATGACGTAAAACGTTATATACTATTACGTTATTACGTATAACGTTATATCGCATCGCTATAAGACCTATAACGTGATATTGCACCACTATATGACGTATAACGTTATATACTATTACGTTACGACGTATAACGTTATGTACTATTACGTTATATACTATAACGTTATATTCCATCACTATAGGACCTATAACGTTATATCGCATCACTATATGACGTATAACGATATATTGCATCACTATATGACGTATAACGTTATATACTATTACGTTATAATGTATAACGTTATATTCCATCACTATAGGACCTATAACGTTATATTGCACCACTATATGACGTACAACGTTATATACTATTACGTTACGACGTATAACGTTATGTACTATTACGTTATATACTATAACGTTATATTCCATCACTATAGGACCTATAACGTTATATCGCATCACTATATGACGTATAACGATATATTGCATCACTATATGACGTACAACGTTATATACTATTACGTTATGACGTAAAACGTTATATACTATTACGTTATTACGTATAACGTTATATCGCATCACTATATGACGTACGATGTTTTATACTATTACGTTATAACGTTTAGCGTTATGTTGCATTACTATATGATGCATAACGTTATATACTATTACGTTATAATGTATAACGTTATATTCCATCACTATAGGACCTATAACGTTATATTGCAACCACTATATGACGTATAGCGTTATATACTATTACGTTATTACGTATAACGTTATATACTATTACGTTATGACGTATATCGTTATATACTATTACGTTATAATGTATAACGTTGTATTCCATGACTATAAGGCCTATAACGTGATATTGCACCACTTTATGACGTATAACGTTATATACTATTAAGTTATGACGTATAACGTTATGTACTATTACGTTATGACGTATCACGTTATATACAATTATGTTATAACGTATAACGTTATATACTATTAGGTTATATGGTATAACGTTATATCGCATCACTATATGACCTATAACGATATATTGCATCACTATATGACGTATAACGTTATATACTATTACGTTATTACGTATAACGTTATATCGCATCACTATATGACGTACGATGTTTTATACTATTACGTTATAACGTTTAGCGTTATGTTGCATTACTATATGATGCATAACGTTATATACTATTACGTTATAATGTATAACGTTATATTCCATCACTATAGGACCTATAACGTTATATTGCACTACAATATGACGTATAACGTTGTATACTATTACGTTATAAGGTATAACGTCATATATTGTTAGGTTATAACGTATAACGTTGTATTGCATAACTATAGGACGTATAACGATATATTGCATCACAATGTGGCGTATAATATATTATATACTATTACGTAATTACGTATAACGTTATATCGCATCACTATATGACGTATGACGTTTTATTGCCTCTCTTTCGGTCGTATAACGATATATTGCAACACTATATGACGTATAACGTTATATACTATTACGTTATGACGTATCACGTTATATACAATTATGTTATAACGTATAACGTTATATACTATTAGGTTATATGGTATAACGTTATATCGCATCACTATATGACCTATAACGATATATTGCATCACTATATGACGTATAACGTTATATACTATTACGTTATAACGTATAACGTTATATCGGATCACTATATGACGTACGATGTTTTATAGTATTACGTTATAACGTTTAGCGTTATGTTGCATTACTATATGATGCATAACGTTATATACTATTACGTTATAATGTATAACGTTATATTCCATCACTATAGGACCTATAACGTTATATTGCAACCACTATATGACGTATAACGTTATATACTATTACGTTATTACGTATAACGTTATATACTATTACGTTATAATGTATAACGCTATATAATATTACGTTATGACGTATAACTTTATATACTATTACGTTATAATGTATAACATTATATTCCATCACTATAAGACCTATAACGTTATATTGCACCACTGTATGACGTATAACGTTATATACTATTAAGTTATGACGTATAACGTCATATACTATTACGTTATGACGTAAAACGTTATATACTATTACGTTATAATGTATAACGTTATATGCCGTCACTATAAGACCTATAACTTTATATTGCACCACTATATGACGTATAACGTTATATACTATTACGTTATGACGTATAACGTTATATACTATTATGTTATGACGTATAACGTTATATACTATTACGTTATAATGTATAACGTTATATTCCATCACTATAAGGCCTATAACGTGATATTGCACCACTATATGACGTATAACGTTATATACTATTACGTTATGACGTATAACGTTATGTACTATTACGTTATATACTATAACGTTATATTCCATCACTATACGACCTATAACGTTATATCGCATCACTATATGACGTATAACGATATATTGCATCACTATATGACGTATAACGTTATATACTATTACGTTATAACCTATAACGTTATATTCTATTACGTTATGACGTATAACGTTATATACTATTAGGTTATATGGTATAACGTTATATCGCATCACTATATGACCTATAACGATATATTGCATCACTATATGACGTATAACGTTATATACTATTACGTTATAACGTATAACGTTATATACTATTACGTTATAATGTATAACGTTATATTCCATCACTATAGGACCTATAACGTTATATTGCACCACTATATGACGTACAACGTTATATACTATTACGTTATAACGTATAACGTTATATACTATTACGTTATAATGTATAACGTTATATTCCATCACCATAGGACCTATAACGTTATATTGCACCACTATATGACGTACAACGTTATATACTATTACGTTATGACGTAAAACGTTATATACTATTACGTTATTACGTATAACGTTATATCGCATCACTATATGACGTACGATGTTTTATACTATTACGTTATAACGTTTAGCGTTATGTTGCATTACTATATGATGCATAACGTTATATAGTATTGCGTTATAATGTAAAATGTTATATTCCATCACTATAGGACCTATAACGTTATATTGCAACCACTATATGACGTATAGCGTTATATACTATTACGTTATTACGTATAACGTTATATACTATTACGTTATGACGTATATCGTTATATACTATTACGTTATAATGTATAACGTTGTATTCCATGACTATAAGGCCTATAACGTGATATTGCACCACTTTATGACGTATAACGTTATATACTATTAAGTTATGACGTATAACGTTATGTACTATTACGTTATGACGTATAACGTTATATACTATCACGTTATAATGTATAACGTTATATTTCATCACTATAAGGCCTATAACGTTATATTGCACCACAATATGACGCATAACGTTGTATACTATTACGTTATAAGGTATAACGTCATATATTGTTAGGTTATAACGTATAACGTTGTATTGCATAACTATAGGACGTATAACGATATATTGCATCACAATGTGGCGTATAATATATTATATACTATTACGTAATTACGTATAACGTTATATCGCATCACTATATGACGTATGACGTTTTATTGCCTCTCTTTCGGTCGTATAACGATATATTGCAACACTATATGACGTATAACGTTATATACTATTACGTTATGACGTATCACGTTATATACAATTATGTTATAACGTATAACGTTATATACTATTAGGTTATATGGTATAACGTTATATCGCATCACTATATGACCTATAACGATATATTGCATCACTATATGACGTATAACGTTATATACTATTACGTTATAACGTATAACGTTATATCGCATCACTATATGACGTACGATGTTTTATACTATTACGTTATAACGTTTAGCGTTATGCTGCATTACTATATGATGCATAACGTTATATACTATTACGTTATAATGTATAACGTTATATTCCATCACTATAGGACCTATAACGTTATATTGCAACCACTATATGACGTATAACGTTATATACTATTACGTTATTACGTATAACGTTATATACTATTACGTTATAATGTATAACGTTATAATCCATCACCATAGGACCTATAACGTTATATTGCACCACTATATGACGTACAACGTTATATACTATTACGTTATGACGTAAAACGTTATATACTATTACGTTATTACGTATAACGTTATATCGCATCACTATAAGACCTATAACTTTATATTGCACCACTATATGACGTATAACGTTATATACTATTACGTTATGACGTATAACGTTATATACTATTATGTTATGACGTATAACGTTATATACTATTACGTTATAATGTATAACGTTATATTCCATCACTATAAGGCCTATAACGTGATATTGCACCACTATATGACGTATAACGTTATATACTATTACGTTACGACGTATAACGTTATGTACTATTACGTTATATACTATAACGTTATATTCCATCACTATAGGACCTATAACGTTATATCGCATCACTATATGACGTATAACGATATATTGCATCACTATATGACGTATAACGTTATATACTATTACGTTATAATGTATAACGTTATATTCCATCACTATAGGACCTATAACGTTATATTGCACCACTATATGACGTACAACGTTATATACTATTACGTTATAACGTATAACGTTATATACTATTACGTTATAATGTATAACGTTATATTCCATCACCATAGGACCTATAACGTTATATTGCACCACTATATAACGTACAACGTTATATACTATTACGTTATGACGTAAAACGTTATATACTATTACGTTATTACGTATAACGTTATATCCCATCACTATATGACGTACGATGTTTTATACTATTACGTTATAACGTTTAGCGTTATGTTGCATTACTATATGATGCATAACGTTATATACTATTACGTTATAATGTATAACGTTATATTCCATCACTATAGGACATATAACGTTATATTGCAACCACTATATGACGTATAACGTTATATACTATTACGTTATTACGTATAACGTTATATACTATTACGTCATGACGTATATCGTTATATACTATTACGTTATAATGTATAACGTTGTATTCCATGACTATAAGGCCTATAACGTGATATTGCACCACTTTATGACGTATAACGTTATATACTATTAGGTTATATGGTATAACGTTATATCGCATCACTATATGACCTATAACGATATATTGCATCACTATATGACGTATAAAGTTATATACTATTACGTTATAACGTATAACGTTATATACTATTACGTTATAATGTATAACGTTATATTCCATCACTATAGGACCTATAACGTTATATTGCACCACTATATGACGTACAACGTTATATACTATTACGTTATAACGTATAACGTCATATACTATTACGTTATGACGTAAAACGTTATATACTATTACGTTATAATGTATAACGTTATATGCCGTCACTATAAGACCTATAACTTTATATTGCACCACTATATGACGTATAACGTTATATACTATTACGTTATGACGTATAACGTTATATACTATTATGTTATGACGTATAACGTTATATACTATTACGTTATAATGTATAACGTTATATTCCATCACTATAAGGCCTATAACGTGATATTGCACCACTATATGACGTATAACGTTATATACTATTACGTTATGACGTATAACGTTATGTACTATTACGTTGTGACGTATAACGTTATATACTATCACGTTATAATGTATAACGTTATATTTCATCACTATAAGGCCTATAACGTTATATTGCACTACAATATGACGTATAACGTTGTATACTATTACGTTATAAGGTATAACGTCATATATTGTTAGGTTATAACGTATAACGTTGTATTGCATAACTATAGGACGTATAACGATATATTGCATCACAATGTGGCGTATAATATATTATATACTATTACGTAATTACGTATAACGTTATATCGCATCACTATATGACGTATGACGTTTTATTGCCTCTCTTTCGGTCGTATAACGATATATTGCAACACTATATGACGTATAACGTTATATACTATTACGTTATGACGTATCACGTTATATACAATTATGTTATAACGTATAACGTTATATACTATTAGGTTATATGGTATAACGTTATATCGCATCACTATATGACCTATAACGATATATTGCATCACTATATGACGTATAACGTTATATACTATTACGTTATAACGTATAACGTTATATCGCATCACTATATGACGTACGATGTTTTATACTATTACGTTATAACGTTTAGCGTTATGCTGCATTACTATATGATGCATAACGTTATATACTATTACGTTATAATGTATAACGTTATATTCCATCACTATAGGACCTATAACGTTATATTGCAACCACTATATGACGTATAACGTTATATACTATTACGTTATTACGTATAACGTTATATACTATTACGTTATAATGTATAACGTTATAATCCATCACCATAGGACCTATAACGTTATATTGCACCACTATATGACGTACAACGTTATATACTATTACGTTATGACGTAAAACGTTATATATTATTAAGTTATTACGTATAACGTTATATCGCATCACTATAGGACCTATAACGTTATATTGCACCACTATATGACGTATAACGTTATATACTATTACGTTATAACGTATAACGTTATATACTATTATGTTATGACGTATAACGTTATATACTATTACGTTATAATGTATAACGTTATATTCCATCACTATAAGGCCTATAACGTGATATTGCACCACTATATGACGTATAACGTTATATACTATTACGTTACGACGTATAACGTTATGTACTATTACGTTATATACTATAACGTTATATTCCATCACTATAGGACCTATAACGTTATATCGCATCACTATATGACGTATAACGATATATTGCATCACTATATGACGTATAACGTTATATACTATTACGTTATAATGTATAACGTTATATTCCATCACTATAGGACCTATAACGTTATATTGCACCACTATATGACGTACAACGTTATATACTATTACGTTATAACGTATAACGTTATATACTATTACGTTATAATGTATAACGTTATATTCCATCACCATAGGACCTATAACGTTATATTGCACCACTATATAACGTACAACGTTATATACTATTACGTTATGACGTAAAACGTTATATACTATTACGTTATTACGTATAACGTTATATCCCATCACTATATGACGTACGATGTTTTATACTATTACGTTATAACGTTTAGCGTTATGTTGCATTACTATATGATGCATAACGTTATATACTATTACGTTATAATGTATAACGTTATATTCCATCACTATAGGACATATAACGTTATATTGCAACCACTATATGACGTATAACGTTATATACTATTACGTTATTACGTATAACGTTATATACTATTACGTCATGACGTATATCGTTATATACTATTACGTTATAATGTATAACGTTGTATTCCATGACTATAAGGCCTATAACGTGATATTGCACCACTTTATGACGTATAACGTTATATACTATTAGGTTATATGGTATAACGTTATATCGCATCACTATATGACCTATAACGATATATTGCATCACTATATGACGTATAAAGTTATATACTATTACGTTATAACGTATAACGTTATATACTATTACGTTATAATGTATAACGTTATATTCCATCACTATAGGACCTATAACGTTATATTGCACCACTATATGACGTACAACGTTATATACTATTACGTTATAACGTATAACGTCATATACTATTACGTTATGACGTAAAACGTTATATACTATTACGTTATAATGTATAACGTTATACGCCGTCACTATAAGACCTATAACTTTATATTGCACCACTATATGACGTATAACGTTATATACTATTACGTTATGACGTATAACGTTATATACTATTATGTTATGACGTATAACGTTATATACTATTACGTTATAATGTATAACGTTATATTCCATCACTATAAGGCCTATAACGTGATATTGCACCACTATATGACGTATAACGTTATATACTATTACGTTATGACGTATAACGTTATGTACTATTACGTTATATACTATAACGTTATATTCCATCACTATAGGACCTATAACGTTATATCGCATCACTATATGACGTATAACGATATATTGCATCACTATATGACGTATAACGTTATATACTATTACGTTATAACCTATAACGTTATATTCTATTACGTTATGACGTATAACGTTATATACTATTAGGTTATATGGTATAACGTTATATCGCATCACTATATGACGTATAACGATATATTGCATCACTATATGACGTATAACGTTATATACTATTACGTTATAACGTATAACGTTATATACTATTACGTTATAATGTATAACGTTATATTCCATCACTATAGGACCTATAACGTTATATTGCACCACTATATGACGTACAACGTTATATACTATTACGTTATAACGTATAACGTTATATACTATTACGTTATAATGTATAACGTTATATTCCATCACCATAGGACCTATAACGTTATATTGCACCACTATATGACGTACAACGTTATATACTATTACGTTATGACGTAAAACGTTATATACTATTACGTTATTACGTATAACGTTATATCGCATCACTATATGACGTACGATGTTTTATACTATTACGTTATAACGTTTAGCGTTATGTTGCATTACTATATGATGCATAACGTTATATAGTATTGCGTTATAATGTAAAACGTTATATTCCATCACTATAGGACCTATAACGTTATATTGCAACCACTATATGACGTATAGCGTTATATACTATTACGTTATTACGTATAACGTTATATACTATTACGTTATGACGTATATCGTTATATACTATTACGTTATAATGTATAACGTTGTATTCCATGACTATAAGGCCTATAACGTGATATTGCACCACTTTATGACGTATAACGTTATATACTATTAAGTTATGACGTATAACGTTATGTACTATTACGTTATGACGTATAACGTTATATACTATCACGTTATAATGTATAACGTTATATTTCATCACTATAAGGCCTATAACGTTATATTGCACCACAATATGACGTATAACGTTGTATACTATTACGTTATAAGGTATAACGTCATATATTGTTAGGTTATAACGTATAACGTTGTATTGCATAACTATAGGACGTATAACGATATATTGCATCACAATGTGGCGTACAATATATTATATACTATTACGTAATTACGTATAACGTTATATCGCATCACTATATGACGTATGACGTTTTATTGCCTCTCTTTCGGTCGTATAACGATATATTGCAACACTATATGACGTATAACGTTATATACTATTACGTTATGACGTATCACGTTATATACAATTATGTTATAACGTATAACGTTATATACTATTAGGTTATATGGTATAACGTTATATCGCATCACTATATGACCTATAACGATATATTGCATCACTATATGACGTATAACGTTATATACTATTACGTTATAACGTATAACGTTATATCGCATCACTATATGACGTACGATGTTTTATACTATTACGTTATAACGTTTAGCGTTATGTTGCATTACTATATGATGCATAACGTTATATACTATTACGTTATAATGTATAACGTTATATTCCATCACTATAGGACCTATAACGTTATATTGCAACCACTATATGACGTATAACGTTATATACTATTACGTTATTACGTATAACGTTATATACTATTACGTTATAATGTATAACGTTATAATCCATCACCATAGGACCTATAACGTTTTATTGCACCACTATATGACGTACAACGTTATATACTATTACGTTATGACGTAAAACGTTATATACTATTACGTTATTACGTATAACGTTATATCGCATCACTATAAGACCTATAACTTTATATTGCACCACTATATGACGTATAACGTTATATACTATTACGTTATGACGTATAACGTTATATACTATTATGTTATGACGTATAACGTTATATACTATTACGTTATAATGTATAACGTTATATTCCATCACTATAAGGCCTATAACGTGATATTGCACCACTATATGACGTATAACGTTATATACTATTACGTTACGACGTATAACGTTATGTACTATTACGTTATATACTATAACGTTATATTCCATCACTATAGGACCTATAACGTTATATCGCATCACTATATGACGTATAACGATATATTGCATCACTATATGACGTATAACGTTATATACTATTACGTTATAATGTATAACGTTATATTCCATCACTATAGGACCTATAACGTTATATTGCACCACTATATGACGTACAACGTTATATACTATTACGTTATAACGTATAACGTTATATACTATTACGTTATAATGTATAACGTTAT
Organism: Bombus terrestris; assembly: GCF_910591885.1. Classification (NCBI taxonomy): domain Eukaryota; kingdom Metazoa; phylum Arthropoda; class Insecta; order Hymenoptera; family Apidae; genus Bombus; species Bombus terrestris. Next base: position 92,491 of record NW_025963563.1, on the reverse strand, counting down.
ATTCCATCACCATAGGACCTATAACGTTATATTGCACCACTATATAACGTACAACGTTATATACTATTACGTTATGACGTAAAACGTTATATACTATTACGTTATTACGTATAACGTTATATCCCATCACTATATGACGTACGATGTTTTATACTATTACGTTATAACGTTTAGCCTTATGTTGCATTACTATATGATGCATAACGTTATATACTATTACGTTATAATGTATAACGTTATATTCCATCACTATAGGACATATAACGTTATATTGCAACCACTATATGACGTATAACGTTATATACTATTACGTTATTACGTATAACGTTATATACTATTACGTCATGACGTACATCGTTATATACTATTACGTTATAATGTATAACGTTGTATTCCATGACTATAAGGCCTATAACGTGATATTGCACCACTTTATGACGTATAACGTTATATACTATTAGGTTATATGGTATAACGTTATATCGCATCACTATATGACCTATAACGATATATTGCATCACTATATGACGTATAAAGTTATATACTATTACGTTATAACGTATAACGTTATATACTATTACGTTATAATGTATAACGTTATATTCCATCACTATAGGACCTATAACGTTATATTGCACCACTATATGACGTACAACGTTATATACTATTACGTTATAACGTATAACGTTATATACTATTACGTTATAATGTATAACGTTATATTCCATCACCATAGGACCTATAACGTTATATTGCACCACTATATGACGTACAACGTTATATACTATTACGTTATGACGTAAAACGTTATATACTATTACGTTATTACGTATAACGTTATATCGCATCACTATATGACGTACGATGTTTTATACTATTACGTTATAACGTTTAGCGTTATGTTGCATTACTATATGATGCATAACGTTATATACTATTACGTTATAATGTATAACGTTATATTCCATCACTATAGGACCTATAACGTTATATTGCAACCACTATATGACGTATAGCGTTATATACTATTACGTTATTACGTATAACGTTATATACTATTACGTTATGACGTATATCGTTATATACTATTACGTTATAATGTATAACGTTGTATTCCATGACTATAAGGCCTATAACGTGATATTGCACCACTTTATGACGTATAACGTTATATACTATTAAGTTATGACGTATAACGTTATGTACTATTACGTTATGACGTATAACGTTATATACTATCACGTTATAATGTATAACGTTATATTTCATCACTATAAGGCCTATAACGTTATATTGCACTACAATATGACGTATAACGTTGTATACTATTACGTTATAAGGTATAACGTCATATATTGTTAGGTTATAACGTATAACGTTGTATTGCATAACTATAGGACGTATAACGATATATTGCATCACAATGTGGCGTATAATATATTATATACTATTACGTAATTACGTATAACGTTATATCGCATCACTATATGACGTATGACGTTTTATTGCCTCTCTTTCGGTCGTATAACGATATATTGCAACACTATATGACGTATAACGTTATATACTATTACGTTATGACGTATCACGTTATATACAATTATGTTATAACGTATAACGTTATATACTATTAGGTTATATGGTATAACGTTATATCGCATCACTATATGACCTATAACGATATATTGCATCACTATATGACGTATAACGTTATATACTATTACGTTATAACGTATAACGTTATATCGCATCACTATATGACGTACGATGTTTTATAGTATTACGTTATAACGTTTAGCGTTATGTTGCATTACTATATGATGCATAACGTTATATACTATTACGTTATAATGTATAACGTTATATTCCATCACCATAGGACCTATAACGTTATATTGCACCACTATATGACGTACAACGTTATATACTATTACGTTATGACGTAAAACGTTATATACTATTACGTTATTACGTATAACGTTATATCCCATCACTATATGACGTACGATGTTTTATACTATTACGTTATAACGTTTAGCGTTATGTTGCATTACTATATGATGCATAACGTTATATACTATTACGTTATAATGTATAACGTTATATTCCATCACTATAGGACATATAACGTTATATTGCAACCACTATATGACGTATAACGTTATATACTATTACGTTATTACGTATAACGTTATATACTATTACGTCATGACGTATATCGTTATATACTATTACGTTATAATGTATAACGTTGTATTCCATGACTATAAGGCCTATAACGTGATATTGCACCACTTTATGACGTATAACGTTATATACTATTACGTTATGACGTATAACGTTATGTACTATTACGTTTTGACGTATAACGTTATTTACTATTACGTTATAATGTATAACGTTATATTTCATCACTATAAGGCCTATAACGTTATATTGCACCACAATATGACGTATAACGTTATATACTATTACGTTATGACGTATAACATTATATACTATTACGTTATAATGTATAACGCTATATTCCATCACTATGGCACCTATAGCGTTTTATTGTACCACTATATGACCTATAACGTTATATACTATTACGTTATGACGTAAAACGTTATATACTATTACGTTATAACGTATAACGTTATATGCCATCACTATAAGACCTATAACGTTATATTGCACCACTATATGACGTATAACGTTATATACTATTACGTTATGACGTATAACGTTATATACTATTACGTTATAATGTATAACGTTGTATTCCATGACTATAAGGCCTATAACGTGATATTGCACCACTTTATGACGTATAACGTTATATACTATTAAGTTATGGCGTATAACGTTATGTACTATTACGTTATGACGTATAACGTTATATACTATTACGTTATAATGTATAACGTTATATTCCATCTCTATAAGGCCTATAACGTTATATTGCACCACAATATGACGTATAACGTTATATACTATTACGTTATGACGTATAACATTATATACTATTACGTTATAATGTATAACGTGATATTCCATCACTATAGGACCTATAACGTTATATTGCACCACTATATGACGTATAGCGTTATATACTATTACGTTATAATGTATAACGTTATATTCCATCACTATAAGGCCTATAACGTGATATTGCGCCACTATATGACGTATAACGTTATATACTATTACGTTATGACGTATAACGTTATGTACTATTACGTTATATACTATAACGTTATATTCCATCACTATAGGACCTATAACGTTATATCGCATCACTATATGACGTATAACGATATATTGCATCACTATATGACGTATAACGTTATATACTATTACGTTATAAAATATAACGTTATATTCTATTACGTTATGTCGTATAACGTTATATACTATTAGGTTATATGGTATAACGTTATATCGCATCACTATATGACGTATAACGATATATTGCATCACTATATGACGTATAACGTTATGTACTATTACGTTATGACGTATAACGTTATATACTATTACGTTATAATGTATAACGTTATATTCCATCACTATATGGCCTATCACGTTATATTGCACCACAATATGACGTATAACGTTATATACTATTACGTTATGACGTATAACATTATATACTATTACGTTATAATGTATAACGTTATATTCCATCACTATAGGACCTATAACGTTATATTGCACCACTACATGACGTATAACGTTATATACTATTACGTTATAATGTATAACGCTATATAATATTACGTTATGACGTATAACTTTATATACTATTACGTTATAATGTATAACATTATATTCCATCACTATAAGACCTATAACGTTATATTGCACCACTGTATGACGTATTACTTTATATACTATTAAGTTATGACGTAAAACGTCATATACTATTACGATATGACGTAAAACGTTATATACTATTACGTTATAATGTATAACGTTATATTCCATCACTATAGGACCTATAACGTTATATTGCAACACTATATGACGTACAACGTTATATACTATTACGTTATAACGTATAACGTTATATACTATTACGTTATAATGTATAACGTTATATTCCATCACCATAGGACCTATAACGTTATATTGCACCACTATATGACGTACAACGTTATATACTATTACGTTATGACGTAAAACGTTATATACTATTACGTTATTACGTATAACGTTATATCCCATCACTATATGACGTACGATGTTTTATACTATTACGTTATAACGTTTAGCGTTATGTTGCATTACTATATGATGCATAACGTTATATACTATTACGTTATAATGTATAACGTTATATTCCATCACTATAGGACATATAACGTTATATTGCAACCACTATATGACGTATAACGTTATATACTATTACGTTATTACGTATAACGTTATATACTATTACGTCATGACGTATATCGTTATATACTATTACGTTATAATGTATAACGTTGTATTCCATGACTATAAGGCCTATAACGTGATATTGCACCACTTTATGACGTATAACGTTATATACTATTAAGTTATGACGTATAACGTTATGTACTATTACGTTATGACGTATAACGTTATTTACTATTACGTTATAATGTATAACGTTATATTTCATCTCTATAAGGCCTATAACGTTATATTGCACCACAATATGACGTATAACGTTATATACTATTACGTTATGACGTATAACATTATATACTATTACGTTATAATGTATAACGCTATATTCCATCACTATGGCACCTATAGCGTTTTATTGCACCACTATATGACCTATAACGTTATATACTATTACGTTATGACGTAAAACGTTATATACTATTACGTTATAACGTATAACGTTATATGCCATCACTATAAGACCTATAACGTTATATTGCACCACTATATGACGTATAACGTTATATACTATTACGTTATGACGTATAACGTTATATACTATTACGTTATAATGTATAACGTTGTATTCCATGACTATAAGGCCTATAACGTGATATTGCACCACTTTATGACGTATAACGTTATATACTATTAAGCTATGGCGTATAACGTTATGTACTATTACGTTATGACGTATAACGTTATATACTATTACGTTATAATGTATAACGTTATATTCCATCTCTATAAGGCCTATAACGTTATATTGCACCACAATATGACGTATAACGTTATATACTATTACGTTATGACGTATAACATTATATACTATTACGTTATAATGTATAACGTTATATTCCATCACTATAGGACCTATAACGTTATATTGCACCACTATATGACGTATAGCGTTATATACTATTACGTTATAATGTATAACGTTATATTCCATCACTATAAGGCCTATAACGTGATATTGCACCACTATATGACGTATAACGTTATATACTATTACGTTATGACGTATAACGTTATGTACTATTACGTTATATACTATAACGTTATATTCCATCACTATAGGACCTATAACGTTATATCGCATCACTATATGACGTATAACGATATATTGCATCACTATATGACGTATAACGTTATATACTATTACGTTATGACGTATAACGTTATATACTATAACGTTATAATGTATAACGTTATATTCCATCACTATATGGCCTATAACGTTATATTGCACCACAATATGACGTATAACGTTATATACTATTACGTTATGACGTATAACATTATATACTATTACGTTATAATGTATAACGTTATATTCCATCACTATAGGACCTATAACGTTATATTGCACCACTATATGACGTATAACGTTATATACTATTACGTTATAATGTATAACGCTATATAATATTACTTTATAACGTATAACTTTATATACTATTACGTTATGACGTATAACGTTATATACTATTACGTTATGACGTATAACGTTATATACTATTACGTTATAATGTATAACGTTATATTCCATCACTATAAGGCCTATAACGTGATATTGCACCACTATATGACGTATAACGTTATATACTATTACGTTATGACGTATAACGTTATGTACTATTACTTTATATACTATAACGTTATATTCCATCACTATAGGACCTATAACGTTATATCGCAGCACTATATGACGTATAACGATATATTGCATCACTATATGACGTATAACGTTATATACTATTACGTGATAACCTATAACGTTATATTCTATTACGTTATGACGTATAACGTTATATACTATTAGGTTATATGGTATAACGTTATATCGCATCACTATATGACCTATTACGATATATTGCATCACTATGTGACGTATAACGTTATATACTATTACGTTATAACGTATAACGTTATATACTATTACGTTATAATGTATAACGTTATATTCCATCACTGAAGGACCTATAACGTTATATTGCACCACTATATGACGTACAACGTTATATACTATTACGTTATAACGTATAACGTTATATACTATTACGTTATAATGTATAACGTTATATTCCATCACCATAGGACCTATAACGTTATATTGCACCACTATATGACGTACAACGTTATATACTATTACGTTATGACGTAAAACGTTATATACTATTACGTTATTACGTATAACGTTATATCGCATCACTATATGACGTACGATGTTTTATACTATTACGTTATAACGTTTAGCGTTATGTTGCATTACTATATGATGCATAACGTTATATACTATTACGTTATAATGTATAACGTTATATTCCATCACTATAGGACCTATAGCGTTATATTGCAACCACTATATGACGAATAGCGTTATATACTATTACGTTATTACGTATAACGTTATATACTATTACGTTATGACGTATATCGTTATATACTATTACGTTATAATGTATAACGTTGTATTCCATGACTATAAGGCCTATAACGTGATATTGCACCACTTTATGACGTATAACGTTATATACTATTAAGTTATGACGTATAACGTTATGTACTATTACGTTATGACGTATAACGTTATATACTATCACGTTATACTGTATAACGTTATATTTCATCACTATAAGGCCTATAACGTTATATTGCACCACAATATGACGTATAACGTTGTATACTATTACGTTATAACGTATAACGTTATATCGCATCACTATATGACGTACGATGTTTTATACTATTACGTTATAACGTTTAGCGTTATGTTGCATTACTATATGATGCATAACGTTATATACTATTACGTTATAATGTATAACGTTATATTCCATCACTATAGGACCTATAACGTTATATTGCAACCACTATGTGACGTATAACGTTATATACTATTACGTTATTACGTATAACGTTATATACTATTACGTTATAATGTATAACGTTATAATCCATCACCATAGGACCTATAACGTTATATTGCACCACTATATGACGTACAACGTTATATACTATTACGTTATGACGTAAAACGTTATATACTATTACGTTATAACGTATAACGTTATATCGCATCACTATATGACGTACGATGTTTTATACTATTACGTTATAACGTTTAGCGTTATGTTGCATTACTATATGATGCATAACGTTATATACTATTACGTTATAATGTATAACGTTATATTCCATCACTATAGGACCTATAACGTTATATTGCAACCACTATATGACGTATAACGTTATATACTATTACGTTATTACGTATAACGTAATATACTATTACGTTATAATGTATAACGTTATATTCCATCACCATAGGACCTATAACGTTATATTGCACCACTATATGACGTACAACGTTATATACTATTACGTTATGACGTAAAACGTTATATACTATTACGTTATTACGTATAACGTTATATCGCATCACTATATGACGTACGATGTTTTATACTATTACGTTATAACGTTTAGCGTTATGTTGCATTACTATATGATGCATAACGTTATATACTATTACGTTATAATGTATAACGTTATATTCCATCACTATAGGACCTATAACGTTATATTGCACCACTATATGACGTATAACGTTATATACTATTACGTTATGACGTATAACATTATATACTATTACGTTATAATGTATAACGCTATATTCCATCACTATGGCACCTATAGCGTTTTATTGCACCACTATATGACGTATAACGTTATATACTATTACGTTATGACGTAAAACGTTATATACTATTACGTTATAACGTATAACGTTATATGCCATCACTATAAGACCTATAACGTTATATTGCACCACTATATGACGTATAGCGTTATATACTATTACGTTATAATGTATAACGTTATATTCCATCACTATAAGGCCTATAACGTGATATTGCACCACTATATGACGTATAACGTTATATACTATTACGTTATGACGTATAACGCTATATAATATTACGTTATGACGTATAACTTTATATACTATTACGTTATAATGTATAACGTTATATTCCATCACTATCAGGCCTATAACGTTATATTGCACCACAATATGACGTATAACGTTATATACTATTACGTTATGACGTATAACATTATATACTATTACGTTATAATGTATAACGTTATATTCCATCACTATAGGACCTATAACGTTATATTGCACCACTATATGACGTATAAAGTTATATACTATTACGTTATAATGTATAACGCTATATAATATTACGTTATGACGTATAACTTTATATACTATTACGTTATAATGTATAACGTTATATTCCATCACTATAAGACCTATAACGTTATATTGCACCACTATATGACGTATAACGTTATATACTATTAAGTTATGACGTATAACGTCATATACTATTACGTTATGACGTAAAACGTTATATACTATTACGTTATAATGTATAACGTTATATGCCGTCACTATAAGACCTATAACTTTATATTGCACCACTATATGACGTATAACGTTATATACTATTACGTTATGACGTATAACGTTATATACTATTATGTTATGACGTATAACGTTATATACTATTACGTTATAATGTATAACGTTATATTCCATCACTATAAGGCCTATAACGTGATATTGCACCACTATATGACGTATAACGTTATATACTATTACGTTATGACGTATAACGTTATGTACTATTACGTTATATACTATAACGTTATATTCCATCACTATAGGACCTATAACGTTATATCGCATCACTATATGACGTATAACGATATATTGCATCACTATATGACGTATAACGTTATATACTATTACGTTATAACCTATAACGTTATATTCTATTACGTTATGTCGTATAACGTTATATACTGTTAGGTTATATGGTATAACGTTATATCGCATCACTATATGACCTATAACGATATATTGCATCACTATATGACGTATAACGTTATATACTATTACGTTATAACGTATAACGTTATATACTATTACGTTATAATGTATAACGTTATATTCCATCACTATAGGACCTATAACGTTATATTGCACCACTATATGACGTACAACGTTATATACTATTACGTTATAACGTATAACGTTATATACTATTACGTTATAATGTATAACGTTATATTCCATCACCATAGGACCTATAACGTTATATTGCACCACTATATGACGTACAACGTTATATACTATTACGTTATGACGTAAAACGTTATATACTATTACGTTATTACGTATAACGTTATATCCCATCACTATATGACGTACGATGTTTTATACTATTACGTTATAACGTTTAGCGTTATGTTGCATTACTATATGATGCATAACGTTATATACTATTACGTTATAATGTATAACGTTATATTCCATCACTATAGGACATATAACGTTATATTGCAACCACTATATGACGTATAACGTTATATACTATTACGTTATTACGTATAACGTTATATACTATTACGTCATGACGTATATCGTTATATACTATTACGTTATAATGTATAACGTTGTATTCCATGACTATAAGGCCTATAACGTGATATTGCACCACTTTATGACGTATAACGTTATATACTATTAAGTTATGACGTATAACGTTATGTACTATTACGTTTTGACGTATAACGTTATTTACTATTACGTTATAATGTATAACGTTATATTTCATCACTATAAGGCCTATAACGTTATATTGCACCACAATATGACGTATAACGTTATATACTATTACGTTATGACGTATAACATTATATACTACTACGTTATAATGTATAACGCTATATTCCATCACTATGGCACCTATAGCGTTTTATTGTACCACTATATGACCTATAACGTTATATACTATTACGTTATGACGTAAAACGTTATATACTATTACGTTATAACGTATAACGTTATATGCCATCACTATAAGACCTATAACGTTATATTGCACCACTATATGACGTATAACCGTTATATACTATTACGTTATGACGTATAACGTTATATACTATTACGTTATAATGTATAACGTTGTATTCCATGACTATAAGGCCTATAACGTGATATTGCACCACTTTATGACGTATAACGTTATATACTATTAAGTTATGGCGTATAACGTTATGTACTATTACGTTATGACGTATAACGTTATATACTATTACGTTATAATGTATAACGTTATATTCCATCTCTATAAGGCCTATAACGTTATATTGCACCACAATATGACGTATAACGTTATATACTATTATGTTATGACGTATAACATTATATACTATTACGTTATAATGTATAACGTTATATTCCATCACTATAGGACCTATAACGTTATATTGCACCACTATATGACGTATAGCGTTATATACTATTACGTTATAATGTATAACGTTATATTCCATCACTATAAGGCCTATAACGTGATATTGCACCACTATATGACGTATAACGTTATATACTATTACGTTATGACGTATAACGTTATGTACTATTACGTTATATACTATAACGTTATATTCCATCACTATAGGACCTATAACGTTATATCGCATCACTATATGACGTATAACGATATATTGCATCACTATATGACGTATAACGTTATATACTATTACGTTATAAAATATAACGTTATATTCTATTACGTTATGTCGTATAACGTTATATACTATTAGGTTATATGGTATAACGTTATATCGCATCACTATATGACGTATAACGATATATTGCATCACTATATGACGTATAACGTTATGTACTATTACGTTATGACGTATAACGTTATATACTATAACGTTATAATGTATAACGTTATATTCCATCACTATATGGCCTATCACGTTATATTGCACCACAATATGACGTATAACGTTATATACTATTACGTTATGACGTATAACATTATATACTATTACGTTATAATGTATAACGTTATATTCCATCACTATAGGACCTATAACGTTATATTGCACCACTACATGACGTATAACGTTATATACTATTACGTTATAATGTATAACGCTATATAATATTACGTTATGACGTATAACTTTATATACTATTACGTTATAATGTATAACATTATATTCCATCACTATAAGACCTATAACGTTATATTGCACCACTGTATGACGTATTACTTTATATACTATTAAGTTATGACGTATAACGTCATATACTATTACGATATGACGTAAAACGTTATATACTATTACGTTATAATGTATAACGTTATATGCCGTCACTATAAGACCTATAACTTTATATTGCACCACTATATGACGTATAACGTTATATACTATTACGTTATGACGTATAACGTTATATACTATTATGTTATGACGTATAACGTTATATACTATTACGTTATAATGTATAACGTTATATTCCATCACTATAAGGCCTATAACGTGATATTGCACCACTATATGACGTATAACGTTATATACTATTACGTTATGACGTATAACGTTATGTACTATTACGTTATATACTATAACGTTATATTCCATCACTATAGGACCTATAACGTTATATCGCATCACTATATGACGTATAACGATATATTGCATCACTATATGACGTATAACGTTATATACTATTACGTGATAACCTATAACGTTATATTCTATTACGTTATGACGTATAACGTTATATACTATTAGGTTATATGGTATAACGTTATATCGCATCACTATATGACCTATTACGATATATTGCATCACTATGTGACGTATAACGTTATATACTATTACGTTATAACGTATAACGTTATATACTATTACGTTATAATGTATAACGTTATATTCCATCACTATAGGACCTATAACGTTATATTGCAACACTATATGACGTACAACGTTATATACTATTACGTTATAACGTATAACGTTATATACTATTACGTTATAATGTATAACGTTATATTCCATCACCATAGGACCTATAACGTTATATTGCACCACTATATGACGTACAACGTTATATACTATTACGTTATGACGTAAAACGTTATATACTATTACGTTATTACGTATAACGTTATATCCCATCACTATATGACGTACGATGTTTTATACTATTACGTTATAACGTTTAGCGTTATGTTGCATTACTATATGATGCATAACGTTATATACTATTACGTTATAATGTATAACGTTATATTCCATCACTATAGGACATATAACGTTATATTGCAACCACTATATGACGTATAACGTTATATACTATTACGTTATTACGTATAACGTTATATACTATTACGTCATGACGTATATCGTTATATACTATTACGTTATAATGTATAACTTTGTATTCCATGACTATAAGGCCTATAACGTGATATTGCACCACTTTATGACGTATAACGTTATATACTATTAAGTTATGACGTATAACGTTATGTACTATTACGTTATGACGTATAACGTTATTTACTATTACGTTATAATGTATAACGTTATATTTCATCACTATAAGGCCTATAACGTTATATTGCACCACAATATGACGTATAACGTTATATACTATTACGTTATGACGTATAACATTATATACTATTACGTTATAATGTATAACGCTATATTCCATCACTATGGCACCTATAGCGTTTTATTGCACCACTATATGACCTATAACGTTATATACTATTACGTTATGACGTAAAACGTTATATACTATTACGTTATAACGTATAACGTTATATGCCATCACTATAAGACCTATAACGTTATATTGCACCACTATATGACGTATAACGTTATATACTATTACGTTATGACGTATAACGTTATATACTATTACGTTATAATGTATAACGTTGTATTCCATGACTATAAGGCCTATAACGTGATATTGCGCCACTTTATGACGTATAACGTTATATACTATTAAGCTATGGCGTATAACGTTATGTACTATTACGTTATGACGTATAACGTTATATACTATTACGTTATAATGTATAACGTTATATTCCATCTCTATAAGGCCTATAACGTTATATTGCACCACAATATGACGTATAACGTTATATACTATTACGTTATGACGTATAACATTATATACTATTACGTTATAATGTATAACGTTATATTCCATCACTATAGGACCTATAACGTTATATTGCACCACTATATGACGTATAGCGTTATATACTATTACGTTATAATGTATAACGTTATATTCCATCACTATAAGGCCTATAACGTGATATTGCACCACTATATGACGTATAACGTTATATACTATTACGTTATGACGTATAACGTTATGTACTATTACGTTATATACTATAACGTTATATTCCATCACTATAGGACCTATAACGTTATATCGCATCACTATATGACGTATAACGATATATTGCATCACTATATGACGTATAACGTTATGTACTATTACGTTATGACGTATAACGTTATATACTATAACGTTATAATGTATAACGTTATATTCCATCACTATACGGCCTATAACGTTATATTGCACCACAATATGACGTATAACGTTATATACTATTACGTTATGACGTATAACATTATATACTATTACGTTATAATGTATAACGTTATATTCCATCACTATAGGACCTATAACGTTATATTGCACCACTATATGACGTATAACGTTATATACTATTACGTTATAATGTATAACGCTATATAATATTACGTTATGACGTATAACTTTATATACTATTACGTTATGACGTATAACGTTATATACTATTATGTTATGACGTATAACGTTATATACTATTACGTTATAATGTATAACGTTATATTCCATCACTATAAGGCCTATAACGTGATATTGCACGACTATATGACGTATAACGTTATATACTATTACGTTATGACGTATAACGTTATGTACTATTACTTTATATACTATAACGTTATATTCCATCACTATAGGACCTATAACGTTATATCGCAGCACTATATGACGTATAACGATATATTGCATCACTATATGACGTATAACGTTATATACTATTACGTGATAACCTATAACGTTATATTCTATTACGTTATGACGTATAACGTTATATACTATTAGGTTATATGGTATAACGTTATATCGCATCACTATATGACCTATTACGATATATTGCATCACTATGTGACGTATAACGTTATATACTATTACGTTATAACGTATAACGTTATATACTATTACGTTATAATGTATAACGTTATATTCCATCACTGAAGGACCTATAACGTTATATTGCACCACTATATGACGTACAACGTTATATACTATTACGTTATAACGTATAACGTTATATACTATTACGTTATAATGTATAACGTTATATTCCATCACCATAGGACCTATAACGTTATATTGCACCACTATATGACGTACAACGTTATATACTATTACGTTATGACGTAAAACGTTATATACTATTACGTTATTACGTATAACGTTATATCGCATCACTATATGACGTACGATGTTTTATACTATTACGTTATAACGTTTAGCGTTATGTTGCATTACTATATGATGCATAACGTTATATACTATTACGTTATAATGTATAACGTTATATTCCATCACTATAGGACCTATAGCGTTATATTGCAACCACTATATGACGAATAGCGTTATATACTATTACGTTATTACGTATAACGTTATATACTATTACGTTATGACGTATATCGTTATATACTATTACGTTATAATGTATAACGTTGTATTCCATGACTATAAGGCCTATAACGTGATATTGCACCACTTTATGACGTATAACGTTATATACTATTAAGTTATGACGTATAACGTTATGTACTATTACGTTATGACGTATAACGTTATATACTATCACGTTATACTGTATAACGTTATATTTCATCACTATAAGGCCTATAACGTTATATTGCACCACAATATGACGTATAACGTTATATACTATTACGTTATGACGTATAACATTATATACTATTACGTTATAATGTATAACGTTATATTCCATCACTATACGACCTATAACGTTATATTGCACCACTATATGACGTATAACGTTATATACTATTACGTTATAATGTATAACGCTATATTCCATCACTATGGCACCTATAGCGTTTTATTGCACCACTATATGACCTATAACGTTATATAATATTACATTATGACGTATAACTTTATATACTATTACGTTATAATGTATAACGTTGTATTCCATGACTATAAGGCCTATAACGTGATATTGCACCACTTTATGACGTATAACGTTATATACTATTAAGTTATGACGTAGAACGTTATGTACTATTACGTTATGACGTAAAACGTTATATACTATTACGTTATAACGTATAACGTTATATGCCATCACTATAAGACCTATAACGTTATATTGCACCACTATATGACGTATAACGTTATATATTATTACGTTATGACGTATAACGTTATGTACTATTACGTTATGACGTATAACGTTATATACTATTACGTTATAATGTATAACGTTATATTCCATCTCTATAAGGCCTATAACGTTATATTGCACCACAATATGACGTATAACGTTATATACTATTACGTTATGACGTATAACATTATATACTATTACGTTATAATGTATAACGTTATATTCCATCACTATAGGACCTATAACGTTATATTGCACCACTATATGACGTATAGCGTTATATACTATTGCGTTATAATGTATAACGTTATATTCCATCACTATAAGGCCTATAACGTGATATTGCACCACTATATGACGTATAACGTTATATACTATTACGTTATGACGTATAACGTTATGTACTATTACGTTATATACTATAACGTTATATTCCATCACTATAGGACCTATAACGTTATATCGCATCACTATATGACGTATAACGATATATTGCATCACTATATGACGTATAACGTTATATACTATTACGTTATAAAATATAACGTTATATACTATTACGTTATGACGTATAACATTATATACTATTACGTTATAATGTATAACGTTATATTCCATCACTATAGGACCTATAACGTTATATTGCACCACTATATGACGTATAACGTTATATACTATTACGTTATAATGTATAACGTTATATTCCATCACTATGAGACCTATAGCGTTTTATTGCACCACTATATGACCTATAACGTTATATAATATTACGTTATGACGTATAACTTTATATACTATTACGTTATAATGTATAACGTTATATTCCATCACTATAAGACCTATAACGTTATATTGCACCACTATATGACGTATAACGTTATATACTATTAAGTTATGACGTAAAACGATATATACTATTACGTTATAATGTCTAACGTTATATGCCGTCACTATAAGACCTATAACTTTATATTGCACCACTATATGACGTATAACGTTATATACTATTACGTTATGACGTATAACGTTATATACTATTATGTTATGACGTATAACGTTATATACTATTACGTTATAATGTATAACGTTATATTCCATCACTATAAGGCCTATAACGTGATATTGCACCACTATATGGCGTATAACGTTATATACTATTACGTTATGACGTATAACGTTATGTACTATTACGTTATATACTATAACGTTATATTCCATCACTATAGAACCTATAACGTTATATCGCAACACTATATGACGTATAACGATATATTGCATCACTATATGACGTATAACGTTATATACTATTACGTTATAAAATATAACGTTATATTCTATTACGTTATGTCGTATAACGTTATATACTATTAGGTTATATGGTATAACGTTATATCGCATCACTATATGACGTATAACGATATATTGCATCACTATATGACGTATAACGTTATGTACTATTACGTTATTACGTATAACGTTATATACTATTACGTTATAATGTATAACGTTATATTCCATCACTATAAGGCCTATAACGTTATATTGCACCACAATATGACGTATAACGTTATATACTATTACGTTATGACGTATAACATTATATACTATTACGTTATAATGTATAACGTTATATTCCATCACTATAGGACCTATAACGTTATATTGCACCACTATATGACGTATAACGTTATATACTATTACGTTATAATGTATAACGTTATATTCCATCACTATGAGACCTATAGCGTTTTATTGCACCACTATATGACCTATAACGTTATATAATATTACGTTATGACGTATAACTTTATATACTATTACGTTATAATGTATAACGTTATATTCCATCACTATAAGACCTATAACGTTATATTGCACCACTATATGACGTATAACGTTATATACTATTAAGTTATGACGTAAAACGTTATATACTATTACGTTATAATGTCTAACGTTATATGCCGTCACTATAAGACCTATAACGATATATTGCATCACTATATGACGTATAACGTTATATACTATTACGTTATAACGTATAAAGTTATATACTATTACGTTATTACGTATAACGTTATATCGCATCACTATATGACGTACGATGTTTTATACTATTACGTTATAACGTTTAGCGTTATGTTGCATTACTATATGATGCATAACGTTATATACTATTACGTTATAATGTATAACGTTATATTCCATCACTATAGGACCTATAACGTTATATTGCAACCACTATATGACGTATAACGTTATAAACTATTACGTTATTACGTATAACGTTATATACTATTACGTTATGACGTATATCGTTATATACTATTACGTTATAATGTATAACGTTGTATTCCATGACTATAAGGCCTATAACGTGATATTGCACCACTTTATGACGTATAACGTTATATACTATTAAGTTATGACGTAGAACGTTATGTACTATTACGTTATGACGTATAACGTTATATACTATTACGTTATAATGTATAACGTTATATTTCATCACTATAAGGCCTATAACGTTATATTGCACCACAATATGACGTATAACGTTATATACTATTACGTTATGACGTATAACATTATATACTATTACGTTATAATGTATAACGTTATATTCCATCACTATACGACCTATAACGTTATATTGCACCACTATATGACGTATAACGTTATATACTATTACGTTATAATGTATAACGCTATATTCCATCACTATGGCACCTATAGCGTTTTATTGCACCACTATATGACCTATAACGTTATATACTATTACGTTATGACGTAAAACGTTATATACTATTACGTTATAACGTATAACGTTATATGCCATCACTATAAGACCTATAACGTTATATTGCACCACTATATGACGTATAACGTTATATACTATTACGTTATGACGTATAACGTTATGTACTATTACGTTATGACGTATAACGTTATATACTATTACGTTATAATTTATAACGTTATATTCCATCTCTATAAGGCCTATAACGTTATATTGCACCACAATATGACGTATAACGTTATATACTATTACGTTATGACGTATAACATTATATACTATTACGTTATAATGTATAACGTTATATTCCATCACTATAGGACCTATAACGTTATATTGCACCACTATATGACGTATAGCGTTATATACTATTACGTTATAATGTATAACGTTATATTCCATCACTATAGGACCTATAACGTTATATTGCACCACTATATGACGTATAGCGTTATATACTATTACGTTATAATGTATAACGTTATATTCCATCACTATAAGGCCTATAACGTGATATTGCACCACTATATGACGTATAACGTTATATACTATTACGTTATGACGTATAACGTTATGTACTATTACGTTATATACTATAACGTTATATTCCATCACTATAGGACCTATAACGTTATATCGCATCACTATATGACGTATAACGTTATATTGCACCACTATATGACGTATAACGTTATATACTATTACGTTATAATGTATAACGTTATATTCCATCACTATGAGACCTATAGCGTTATATTGCACCACTATATGACCTATAACGTTATATAATATTACGTTATGACGTATAACTTTATATACTATTACGTTATAATGTATAACGTTATATTCCATCACTATAAGACCTATAACGTTATATTGCACCACTATATGACGTATAACGTTATATACTATTAAGTTATGACGTAAAACGTTATATACTATTACGTTATAATGTCTAACGTTATATGCCGTCACTATAAGACCTATAACTTTATATTGCACCACTATATGACGTATAACGTTATATACTATTACGTTATGACGTATAACGTTATATACTATTATGTTATGACGTATAACGTTATATACTATTACGTTATAATGTATAACGTTATATTCCATCACTATAAGGCCTATAACGTGATATTGCACCACTATATGGCGTATAACGCTATATACTATTACGTTATGACGTATAACGTTATGTACTATTACGTTATATACTATAACGTTATATTCCATCACTATAGGACCTATAACGTTATATCGCATCACTATATGACGTATAACGATATATACTATTACGTTATAATGTATAACGTTATGTACTATTACGTTATATACTATAACGTTATATTCCATCACTATGAGACCTATAACGTTATATTGCACCACTATATGACGTATAACGTTATATACTATTACGTTATAATGTATAACGTTATATTCCATCACTATAAGGCCTATAACGTTATATTGCACCACAATATGACGTAAAACGTTATATACTATTACGTTATGACGTATAACGTTATATACTATTATGTTATGACGTATAACGTTATATACTATTACGTTATAATGTATAACGTTATATTCCATCACTATAAGGCCTATAACGTGATATTGCACCACTATATGACGTATAACGTTATATACTATTACGTTATGACGTATAACGTTATGTACTATTACGTTATATACTATAACGTTATATTCCATCACTATAAGACCTATAACGTTATATTGCACCACTATATGACGTATAACGTTATATACTATTAAGTTATGACGTATAACGTCATATACTATTACGTTATGACGTAAAACGTTATATACTATTACGTTATAATGTATAACGTTATATGCCGTCACTATAAGACCTATAACTTTATATTGCACCACTATATGACGTATAACGTTATATACTATTACGTTATGACGTATAACGTTATATACTATTATGTTATGACGTATAACGTTATATACTATTACGTTATAATGTATAACGTTATATTCCATCACTATAAGGCCTATAACGTGATATTGCACCACTATATGACGTATAACGTTATATACTATTACGTTATGACGTATAACGTTATGTACTATTACGTTATATACTATAACGTTATATTCCATCACTATAGGACCTATAACGTTATATCGCATCACTATATGACGTATAACCATATATTGCATCACTATATGACGTATAACGTTATATACTATTACGTTATAACGTATAACGTTATATACTATTACGTTATAATGTATAACGTTATATTCCATCACTATGAGACCTATAGCGTTTTATTGCACCACTATATGACCTATAACGTTATATAATATTACGTTATGACGTATAACTTTATATACTATTACGTTATAATGTATAACGTTATATTCCATCACTATAAGACCTATAACGTTATATTGCACCACTATATGACGTATAACGTTATATACTATTAAGTTATGACGTAAAACGTTATATACTATTACGTTATAATGTCTAACGTTATATGCCGTCACTATAAGACCTATAACTTTATATTGCACCACTATATGACGTATAACGTTATATACTATTACGTTATGACGTATAACGTTATATACTATTATGTTATGACGTATAACGTTATATACTATTACGTTATAATGTATAACGTTATATTCCATCACTATAAGGCCTATAACGTGATATTGCACCACTATATGGCGTATAACGTTATATACTATTACGTTATGACGTATAACGTTATGTACTATTACGTTATATACTATAACGTTATATTCCATCACTATAGGACCTATAACGTTATATCGCATCACTATATGACGTATAACGACATATTGCATCACTATATGACGTATAACGTTATATACTATTACGTTATAAAATATAACGTTATATTCTATTACGTTATGTCGTATAACGTTATATACTATTAGGTTATATGGTATAACGTTATATCGCATCACTATATGACGTATAACGATATATTGCATCACTATATGACGTATAACGTTATGTACTATTACGTTATGACGTATAACGTTATATACTATTACGTTATAATGTATAACGTTATATTCCATCACTATAAGGCCTATAACGTTATATTGCACCACAATATGACGTATAACGTTATATACTATTACGTTATAACGTATAACATTATATACTATTACGTTATAATGTATAACGTTATATTCCATCACTATAGGACCTATAACGTTATATTGCACCACTATATGACGTATAACGTTATATACTATTACGTTATAATGTATAACGTTATATTCCATCACTATGAGACCTATAGCGTTTTATTGCACCACTATATGACCTATAACGTTATATAATATTACGTTATGACGTATAACTTTATATACTATTACGTTATAATGTATAACGTTATATTCCATCACTATAAGACCTATAACGTTATATTGCACCACTATATGACGTATAACGTTATATACTATTAAGTTATGACGTAAAACGTTATATACTATTACGTTATAATGTCTAACGTTATATGCCGTCACTATAAGACCTATAACTTTATATTGCACCACTATATGACGTATAACGTTATATACTATTACGTTATGACGTATAACGTTATATACTATTATGTTATGACGTATAACGTTATATACTATTACGTTATAATGTATAACGTTATATTCCATCACTATAAGGCCTATAACGTGATAGTGCACCACTATATGGCGTATAACGTTATATACTATTACGTTATGACGTATAACGTTATGTACTATTACGTTATATACTATAACGTTATATTCCATCACTATAGAACCTATAACGTTAAATCGCATCACTATATGACGTATAACGATATATTGCATCACTATATGACGTATAACGTTATATACTATTACGTTATAAAATATAACGTTATATTCTATTACGTTATGTCGTATAACGTTATATACTATTAGGTTATATGGTATAACGTTATATCGCATCACTATATGACGTATAACGATATATTGCATCACTATATGACGTATAACGTTATGTACTATTACGTTAAGACGTATAACGTTATATACTATTACGTTATAATGTATAACGTTATATTCCATCACTATAAGGCCTATAACGTTATATTGCACCACAATATGACGTATAACGTTATATACTATTACGTTATGACGTATAACATTATATACTATTACGTTATAATGTATAACGTTATATTCCATCACTATAGGACCTATAACGTTATATTGCACCACTATATGACGTATAACGTTATATACTATTACGTTATAATGTATAACGTTATATTCCATCACTATGAGACCTATAGCGTTTTATTGCACCACTATATGACCTATAACGTTATATAATATTACGTTATGACGTATAACTT
Organism: Bombus terrestris; assembly: GCF_910591885.1. Lineage (NCBI taxonomy): Eukaryota > Metazoa > Arthropoda > Insecta > Hymenoptera > Apidae > Bombus > Bombus terrestris. The sequence goes on along the minus strand of NW_025963563.1, from coordinate 69,470 downwards.
TATATACTATTACGTTATAATGTATAACGTTATATTCCATCACTATAAGACCTATAACGTTATATTGCACCACTATATGACGTATAACGTTATATACTATTAAGTTATGACGTAAAACGTTATATACTATTACGTTATAATGTCTAACGTTATATGCCGTCACTATAAGACCTATAACGATATATTGCATCACTATATGACGTATAACGTTATATACTATTACGTTATAACGTATAACGTTATATACTATTACGTTATTACGTATAACGTTATATCGCATCACTATATGACGTACGATGTTTTATACTATTACGTTATAACGTTTAGCGTTATGTTGCATTACTATATGATGCATAACGTTATATACTATTACGTTATAATGTATAACGTTATATTCCATCACTATAGGACCTATAACGTTATATTGCAACCACTATATGACGTATAACGTTATATACTATTAAGTTATGACGTAAAACGTTATATACTATTACGTTATAATGTCTAACGTTATATGCCGTCACTATAAGACCTATAACGTTATATTGCACCACTATATGACGTATAACGTTATATACTATTAAGTTATGACGTAAAACGTTATATACTATTACGTTATAATGTCTAACGTTATATGCCGTCACTATAAGACCTATAACGATATATTGCATCACTATATGACGTATAACGTTATATACTATTACGTTATAATGTATAACGTTATATTCCATCACTATAGGACCTATAACGTTATATTGCACCACTATATGACGTATAGCGTTATATACTATTACGTTATAATGTATAACGTTATATTCCATCACTATAAGGCCTATAACGTGATATTGCACCACTATATGACGTATAACGTTATATACTATTACGTTATGACGTATAACGTTATGTACTATTACGTTATATACTATAACGTTATATTCCATCACTATAGGACCTATAACGTTATATCGCATCACTATATGACGTATAACGTTATATTGCACCACTATATGACGTATAACGTTATATACTATTACGTTATAATGTATAACGTTATATTCCATCACTATGAGACCTATAGCGTTTTATTGCACCACTATATGACCTATAACGTTATATAATATTACGTTATGACGTATAACTTTATATACTATTACGTTATAATGTATAACGTTATATTCCATCACTATAAGACCTATAACGTTATATTGCACCACTATATGACGTATAACGTTATATACTATTAAGTTATGACGTAAAACGTTATATACTATTACGTTATAATGTCTAACGTTATATGCCGTCACTATAAGACCTATAACTTTATATTGCACCACTATATGACGTATAACGTTATATACTATTACGTTATGACGTATAACGTTATATACTATTATGTTATGACGTATAACGTTATATACTATTACGTTATAATGTATAACGTTATATTCCATCACTATAAGGCCTATAACGTGATATTGCACCACTATATGGCGTATAACGCTATATACTATTACGTTATGACGTATAACGTTATGTACTATTACGTTATATACTATAACGTTATATTCCATCACTATAGGACCTATAACGTTATATCGCATCACTATATGACGTATAACGATATATACTATTACGTTATGACGTATAACGTTATGTACTATTACGTTATATACTATAACGTTATATTCCATCACTATGAGACCTATAACGTTATATTGCACCACTATATGACGTATAACGTTATATACTATTACGTTATAATGTATAACGTTATATTCCATCACTATAAGGCCTATAACGTTATATTGCACCACAATATGACGTAAAACGTTATATACTATTACGTTATGACGTATAACGTTATATACTATTATGTTATGACGTATAACGTTATATACTATTACGTTATAATGTATAACGTTATATTCCATCACTATAAGGCCTATAACGTGATATTGCACCACTATATGACGTATAACGTTATATACTATTACGTTATGACGTATAACGTTATGTACTATTACGTTATATACTATAACGTTATATTCCATCACTATAAGACCTATAACGTTATATTGCACCACTATATGACGTATAACGTTATATACTATTAAGTTATGACGTATAACGTCATATACTATTACGTTATGACGTAAAACGTTATATACTATTACGTTATAATGTATAACGTTATATGCCGTCACTATAAGACCTATAACTTTATATTGCACCACTATATGACGTATAACGTTATATACTATTACGTTATGACGTATAACGTTATATACTATTATGTTATGACGTATAACGTTATATACTATTACGTTATAATGTATAACGTTATATTCCATCACTATAAGGCCTATAACGTGATATTGCACCACTATATGACGTATAACGTTATATACTATTACGTTATGACGTATAACGTTATGTACTATTACGTTATATACTATAACGTTATATTCCATCACTATAGGACCTATAACGTTATATCGCATCACTATATGACGTATAACCATATATTGCATCACTATATGACGTATAACGTTATATACTATTACGTTATAACGTATAACGTTATATACTATTACGTTATAATGTATAACGTTATATTCCATCACTATGAGACCTATAGCGTTTTATTGCACCACTATATGACCTATAACGTTATATAATATTACGTTATGACGTATAACTTTATATACTATTACGTTATAATGTATAACGTTATATTCCATCACTATAAGACCTATAACGTTATATTGCACCACTATATGACGTATAACGTTATATACTATTAAGTTATGACGTAAAACGTTATATACTATTACGTTATAATGTCTAACGTTATATGCCGTCACTATAAGACCTATAACTTTATATTGCACCACTATATGACGTATAACGTTATATACTATTACGTTATGACGTATAACGTTATATACTATTATGTTATGACGTATAACGTTATATACTATTACGTTATAATGTATAACGTTATATTCCATCACTATAAGGCCTATAACGTGATATTGCACCACTATATGGCGTATAACGTTATATACTATTACGTTATGACGTATAACGTTATGTACTATTACGTTATATACTATAACGTTATATTCCATCACTATAGGACCTATAACGTTATATCGCATCACTATATGACGTATAACGACATATTGCATCACTATATGACGTATAACGTTATATACTATTACGTTATAAAATATAACGTTATATTCTATTACGTTATGTCGTATAACGTTATATACTATTAGGTTATATGGTATAACGTTATATCGCATCACTATATGACGTATAACGATATATTGCATCACTATATGACGTATAACGTTATATACTATTACGTTATGACGTATAACGTTATATACTATTACGTTATAATGTATAACGTTATATTCCATCACTATAAGGCCTATAACGTTATATTGCACCACAATATGACGTATAACGTTATATACTATTACGTTATGACGTATAACATTATATACTATTACGTTATAATGTATAACGTTATATTCCATCACTATAGGACCTATAACGTTATATTGCACCACTATATGACGTATAACGTTATATACTATTACGTTATAATGTATAACGTTATATTCCATCACTATGAGACCTATAGCGTTTTATTGCACCACTATATGACCTATAACGTTATATAATATTACGTTATGACGTATAACTTTATATACTATTACGTTATAATGTATAACGTTATATTCCATCACTATAAGACCTATAACGTTATATTGCACCACTATATGACGTATAACGTTATATACTATTAAGTTATGACGTAAAACGTTATATACTATTACGTTATAATGTCTAACGTTATATGCCGTCACTATAAGACCTATAACTTTATATTGCACCACTATATGACGTATAACGTTATATACTATTACGTTATGACGTATAACGTTATATACTATTATGTTATGACGTATAACGTTATATACTATTACGTTATAATGTATAACGTTATATTCCATCACTATAAGACCTATAACGTGATATTGCACCACTATATGGCGTATAACGTTATATACTATTACGTTATGACGTATAACGTTATGTACTATTACGTTATATACTATAACGTTATATTCCATCACTATAGAACCTATAACGTTAAATCGCATCACTATATGACGTATAACGATATATTGCATCACTATATGACGTATAACGTTATATACTATTACGTTATAAAATATAACGTTATATTCTATTACGTTATGTCGTATAACGTTATATACTATTAGGTTATATGGTATAACGTTATATCGCATCACTATATGACGTATAACGATATATTGCATCACTATATGACGTATAACGTTATGTACTATTACGTTAAGACGTATAACGTTATATACTATTACGTTATAATGTATAACGTTATATTCCATCACTATAAGGCCTATAACGTTATATTGCACCACAATATGACGTATAACGTTATATACTATTACGTTATGACGTATAACATTATATACTATTACGTTATAATGTATAACGTTATATTCCATCACTATAGGACCTATAACGTTATATTGCACCACTATATGACGTATAACGTTATATACTATTACGTTATAATGTATAACGTTATATTCCATCACTATGAGACCTATAGCGTTTTATTGCACCACTATATGACCTATAACGTTATATAATATTACGTTATGACGTATAACTTTATATACTATTACGTTATAATGTATAACGTTATATTCCATCACTATAAGACCTATAACGTTATATTGCACCACTATATGACGTATAACGTTATATACTATTAAGTTATGACGTAAAACGTTATATACTATTACGTTATAATGTCTAACGTTATATGCCGTCACTATAAGACCTATAACGATATATTGCATCACTATATGACGTATAACGTTATATACTATTACGTTATAACGTATAACGTTATATACTATTACGTTATTACGTATAACGTTATATCGCATCACTATATGACGTACGATGTTTTATACTATTACGTTATAACGTTTAGCGTTATGTTGCATTACTATATGATGCATAACGTTATATACTATTACGTTATAATGTATAACGTTATATTCCATCACTATAGGACCTATAACGTTATATTGCAACCACTATATGACGTACAACGTTATATACTATTACGTTATAACGTATAACGTTATATACTATTACGTTATAATGTATAACGTTATATTCCATCACCATAGGACATATAACGTTATATTGCACCACTATATAACGTACAACGTTATATACTATTACGTTATGACGTAAAACGTTATATACTATTACGTTATTACGTATAACGTTATATCCCATCACTATATGACGTACGATGTTTTATACTATTACGTTATAACGTTTAGCGTTATGTCGCATTACTATATGATGCATAACGTTATATACTATTACGTTATAATGTATAACGTTATATTCCATCACTATAGGACCTATAACGTTATATTGCAACCACTATATGACGTATAACGTTATATACTATTACGTTATTACGTATAACGTTATATACTATTACGTCATGACGTATATCGTTATATACTATTACGTTATAATGTATAACGTTGTATTCCATGACTATAAGGCCTATAACGTGATATTGCACCACTTTATGACGTATAACGTTATATACTATTATGTTATGACGTATAACGTTATGTACTATTACGTTATGACGTATAACGTTATTTACTATTACGTTATAATGTATAACGTTATATTTCATCACTATAAGGCCTATAACGTTATATTGCACCACAATATGACGTATAACGTTATATACTATTACGTTATGACGTATAACATTATATACTATTACGTTATAATGTATAACGCTATATTCCATCACTATGGCACCTATAGCGTTTTATTGCACCACTATATGACCTATAACGTTATATACTATTACGTTATGACGTAAAACGTTATATGCTATTACGTTATAACGTATAACGTTATATGCCATCACTATAAGACCTATAACGTTATATTGCACCACTATATGACGTATAACGTTATATACTATTACGTTATGACGTATAACGTTAAATACTATTACGTTATAATGTATAACGTTGTATTCCATGACTATAAGGCCTATAACGTGATATTGCACCACTTTATGACGTATAACGTTATATACTATTAAGTTATGGCGTATAACGTTATGTACTATTACGTTATGACGTATAACGTTATATACTATTACGTTATAATGTATAACGTTATATTCCATCTCTATAAGGCCTATAACGTTATATTGCACCACAATATGACGTATAACGTTATATACTATTACGTTATGACGTATAACATTATATACTATTACGTTATAATGTATAACGTTATATTCCATTACTATAGGACCTATAACGTTATATTGCACCACTATATGACGTATAGCGTTATATACTATTACGTTATAATGTATAACGTTATATTCCATCACTATAAGGCCTATAACGTGATATTGCACCACTATATGACGTATAACGTTATATACTATTACGTTATGACGTATAACGTTATGTACTATTACGTTGTATACTATAACGTTATATTCCATCACTATAGGACCTATAACGTTATATCGCATCACTATATGACGTATAACGATATATTGCATCACTATATGACGTATAACGTTATATACTATTACGTTATAAAATATAACGTTATATTCTATTACGTTATGTCGTATAACGTTATATACTATTAGGTTATATGGTATAACGTTATATCGCATCACTATATGACGTATAACGATATATTGCATCACTATATGACGTATAACGTTATGTACTATTACGTTATGACGTATAACGTTATATACTATTACGTTATAATGTATAACGTTATATTCCATCACTATATGGCCTATAACGTTATATTGCACCACAATATGACGTATAACGTTATATACTATTACGTTATGACGTATAACATTATATACTATTACGTTATAATGTATAACGTTATATTCCATCACTATATAACCTATAACGTTATATTGCACCACTATATGACGTATAACGTTATATACTATTACGTTATAATGTATAACGCTATATAATATTACGTTATGACGTATAACTTTATATACTATTACGTTATAATGTATAACATTATATTCCATCACTATAAGACCTATAACGTTATATTGCACCACTGTATGACGTATAACTTTATATACTATTAAGTTATGACGTATAACGTCATATACTATTACGTTATGACGTAAAACGTTATATACTATTACGTTATAATGTATAACGTTATATGCCGTCACTATAAGACCTATAACTTTATATTGCACCACTATATGACGTATAACGTTATATACTATTACGTTATGACGTATAACGTTATATACTATTATGTTATGACGTATAACGTTATATACTATTACGTTATAATGTATAACGTTATATTCCATCACTATAAGGCCTATAACGTGATATTGCACCACTATATGACGTATAACGTTATATACTATTACGTTATGACGTATAACGTTATGTACTATTACGTTATATACTATAACGTTATATTCCATCACTATAGGACCTATAACGTTATATCGCATCACTATATGACGTATAACGATATATTGCATCACTATATGACGTATAACGTTATATACTATTACGTGATAACCTATAACGTTATATTCTATTACGTTATGACGTATAACGTTATATACTATTAGGTTATATGGTATAACGTTATATCGCATCACTATATGACCTATTACGATATATTGCATCACTATGTGACGTATAACGTTATATACTATTACGTTATAACGTATAACGTTATATACTATTACGTTATAATGTATAACGTTATATTCCATCACTATAGGACCTATAACGTTATATTGCACCACTATATGACGTACAACGTTATATACTATTACGTTATAACGTATAACGTTATATACTATTACGTTATAATGTATAACGTTATATTCCATCACCATAGGACCTATAACGTTATATTGCACCACTATATGACGTACAACGTTATATACTATTACGTTATGACGTAAAACGTTATATACTATTACGTTATTACGTATAACGTTATATCGCATCACTATATGACGTACGATGTTTTATACTATTACGTTATAACGTTTAGCGTTATGTTGCATTACTATATGATGCATAACGTTATATACTATTACGTTATAATGTATAACGTTATATTCCATCACTATAGGACCTATAGCTTTATATTGCAACCACTATATGACGTATAGCGTTATATACTATTACGTTATTACGTATAACGTTATATACTATTACGTTATGACGTATATCTTTATATACTATTACGTTATAATGTATAACGTTGTATTCCATGACTATAAGGCCTATAACGTGATATTGCACCACTTTATGACGTATAACGTTATATACTATTAAGTTATGACGTATAACGTTATGTACTATTACGTTATGACGTATAACGTTATATACTATCACGTTATACTGTATAACGTTATATTTCATCACTATAAGGCCTATAACGTTATATTGCACCACAATATGACGTATAACGTTGTATACTATTACGTTATAAGGTATAACGTCATATATTGTTAGGTTATAACGTATAACGTTGTATTGCATAACTATGGGACGTATAACGATATATTGCATCACAATGTGGCGTATAATATATTATATACTATTACGTAATTACGTATAACGTTATATCGCATCACTATATGACGTATGACGTTTTATTGCCTCTCTTTCGGTCGTATAACGATATATTGCAACACTATATGACGTATAACGTTATATACTATTACGTTATGACGTATCACGTTATATACAACTATGTTATAACGTATAACGTTATATACTATTAGGTTATATGGTATAACGTTATATCGCATCACTATATGACCTATAACGATATATTGCATCACTATATGACGTATAACGTTATATACTATTACGTTATAACGTATAACGTTATATCGCATCACTATATGACGTACGATGTTTTATACTATTACGTTATAACGTTTAGCGTTATGTTGCATTACTATATGATGCATAACGTTATATACTATTACGTTATAATGTATAACGTTATATTCCATCACTATAGGACCTATAACGTTACATTGCAACCACTATATGACGTATAACGTTATATACTATTACGTTATTACGTATAACGTTATATACTATTACGTTATAATGTATAACGTTATAATCCATCACCATAGGACCTATAACGTTATATTGCACCACTATATGACGTACAACGTTATATACTATTACGTTATGACGTAAAACGTTATATACTATTACGTTATAACGTATAACGTTATATCTCATCACTATATGACGTACGATGTTTTATACTATTATGTTATAACGTTTAGCGTTATGTTGCATTACTATATGATGCATAACGTTATATACTATTACGTTATAATGTATAACGTTATATTCCATCACTATAGGACCTATAACGTTATATTGCAACCACTATATGACGTATAACGTTATATACTATTACGTTATTACGTATAACGTTATATACTATTACGTTATAATGTATAACGTTATAATCCATCACCATATGACCTATAACGTTATATTGCACCACTATATGACGTACAACGTTATATACTATTACGTTATGACGTAAAACGTTATATACTATTACGTTATTACGTATAACGTTATATCGCATCACTATATGACGTACGATGAATTATACTATTACGTTATAACGTTTAGCATTATGTTGCATTACTATATGATGCATAACGTTATATACTATTACGTTATAATGTATAACGTTATATTCCATCACTATAGGACCTATAACGTTATATTGCACCACAATATGACGTATAACGTTATATACTATTACGTTATGACGTATAACATTATATACTATTACGTTATAATGTATAACGCTATATTCCATCACTATGGCACCTATAGCGTTTTATTGCACCACTATATGACCTATAACGTTATATACTATTACGTTATGACGTAAAACGTTATATACTATTACGTTATAACGTATAACGTTATATGCCATCACTATAAGACCTATAACGTTATATTGCACCACTATATGACGTATAGCGTTATATACTATTACGTTATAATGTATAACGTTATATTCCATCACTATAAGGCCTATAACGTGATATTGCACCACTATATGACGTATAACGTTATATACTATTACGTTATGACGTATAACGTTATATACTATTAAGTTATGACGTATAACGTTATGTACTATTACGTTATGACGTATAACGTTATATACTATCACGTTATACTGTATAACGTTATATTTCATCACTATAAGGCCTATAACGTTATATTGCACCACAATATGACGTATAACGTTGTATACTATTACGTTATAAGGTATAACGTCATATATTGTTAGGTTATAACGTATAACGTTGTATTGCATAACTATGGGACGTATAACGATATATTGCATCACAATGTGGCGTATAATATATTATATACTATTACGTAATTACGTATAACGTTATATCGCATCACTATATGACGTATGACGTTTTATTGCCTCTCTTTCGGTCGTATAACGATATATTGCAACACTATATGACGTATAACGTTATATACTATTACGTTATGACGTATCACGTTATATACAACTATGTTATAACGTATAACGTTATATACTATTAGGTTATATGGTATAACGTTATATCGCATCACTATATGACCTATAACGATATATTGCATCACTATATGACGTATAACGTTATATACTATTACGTTATAACGTATAACGTTATATCGCATCACTATATGACGTACGATGTTTTATACTATTACGTTATAACGTTTAGCGTTATGTTGCATTACTATATGATGCATAACGTTATATACTATTACGTTATAATGTATAACGTTATATTCCATCACTATAGGACCTATAACGTTATATTGCAACCACTATATGACGTATAACGTTATATACTATTACGTTATTACGTATAACGTTATATACTATTACGTTATAATGTATAACGTTATAATCCATCACCATAGGACCTATAACGTTATATTGCACCACTATATGACGTACAACGTTATATACTATTACGTTATGACGTAAAACGTTATATACTATTATGTTATAACGTATAACGTTATATCTCATCACTATATGACGTACGATGTTTTATACTATTACGTTATAACGTTTAGCGTTATGTTGCATTACTATATGTTGCATAACGTTATATACTATTACGTTATAATGTATAACGTTATATTCCATCACTATAGGACCTATAACGTTATATTGCAACCACTATATGACGTATAACGTTATATACTATTACGTTATTACGTATAACGTTATATACTATTACGTTATAATGTATAACGTTATAATCCATCACCATAGGACCTATAACGTTATATTGCACCACTATATGACGTACAACGTTATATACTATTACGTTATGACGTAAAACGTTATATACTATTACGTTATTACGTATAACGTTATATCGCATCACTATATGACGTACGATGTTTTATACTATTACGTTATAACGTTTAGCGTTATGTTGCATTACTATATGATGCATAACGTTATATACTATTACGTTATAATGTATAACGTTATATTCCATCACTATAGGACCTATAACGTTATATTGCACCACAATATGACGTATAACGTTATATACTATTACGTTATGACGTATAACATTATATACTATTACGTTATAATGTATAACGCTATATTCCATCACTATGGCACCTATAGCGTTTTATTGCACCACTATATGACCTATAACGTTATATACTATTACGTTATGACGTAAAACGTTATATACTATTACGTTATAAAATATAACGTTATATTCTATTACGTTATGTCGTATAACGTTATATACTATTAGGTTATATGGTATAACGTTATATCGCATCACTATATGACGTATAACGATATATTGCATCACTATATGACGTATAACGTTATATACTATTACGTTATGACGTATAACGTTATATACTATTACGATATGACGTATAACGTTATATACTATTACGTTATAATGTATAACGTTATATTCCATCACTATAAGGCCTATAACGTTATATTGCACCACAATATGACGTATAACGTTATATACTATTACGTTATGACGTATAACATTATATACAATTACGTTATAATGTATAACGTTATATTCCATCACTATAGGACCTATAACGTTATATTGCACCACTATATGACGTATAACGTTATATACTATTACGTTATAATGTATAACGTTATATTCCATCACTATGAGACCTATAGCGTTTTATTGCACCACTATATGACCTATAACGTTATATAATATTACGTTATGACGTATAACTTTATATACTATTACGTTATAATGTATAACGTTATATTCCATCACTATAAGACCTATAACGTTATATTGCACCACTATATAACGTATAACGTTATATACTATTAAGTTATGACGTATAACGTCATATACTATTACGTTATGACGTTAAACGTTATATACTATTACGTTATAATGTATAACGTTATATGCCGTCACTATAAGACCTATAACTTTATATTGCTCCACTATATGACGCATAGCGTTATATACTATTACGTTATGACGTATAAAGGTATATACTATTATGTTATGACGTATAACGTTATATACTATTACGTTATAATGTATAACGTTATATTCCATCACTATAAGGCCTATAACGTGATATTACACCACTATATGACGTATAACGTTATATACTATTACGTTATGACGTATAACGTTATGTACTATTACGTTATATACAATAACGTTATATTCCATCACTATAGGACCTATAACGTTGTATCGCATCATTATATGACGTATAACGATATATTGCATCACTATATGACGTATAACGTTATATACTATTACGTTATAAAATATAACGTTATATTCTATTACGTTATGTCGTATAACGTTATATACTATTAGGTTATATGGTATAACGTTATATCGCATCACTATATGACGTATAACGATATATTACATCACTATATGACGTATAACGTTATACACTATTACGTTATAACGTACAACGTTATATACTATTACGTTATTACGTATAACGTTATATCGCATCATTATATGACGTATAACGATATATTGCACCACTATATGACGTATAACGTTATATACTATTACGTTATAATGTATAACGCTATATAATATTACGTTATGACGTATAACTTTATATACTATTACGTTATAATGTATAACATTATATTCCATCACTATAAGACCTATAACGTTATATTGCACCACTGTATAACGTATAACTTTATATACTATTAAGTTATGACGTATAACGTTATATACTATTATGTTATGACGTATAACGTTATATACTATTACGTTATAATGTATAACGTTATATTCCATCACTATAAGGCCTATAACGTGATATTGCACCACTATATGACGTATAACGTTATATACTATTACGTTATGACGTATAACGTTATGTACTATTACGTTATATACTATAACGTTATATTCCATCACTATAGGACCTATAACGTTATATCGCATCACTATATGACGTATAACGATATATTGCATCACTATATGACGTATAACGTTATATACTATTACGTGATAACCTATAACGTTATATTCTATTACGTTATGACGTATAACGTTATATACTATTAGGTTATATGGTATAACGTTATATCGCATCACTATATGACCTATTACGATATATTGCATCACTATGTGACGTATAACGTTATATACTATTACGTTATAACGTATAACGTTATATACTATTACGTTATAATGTATAACGTTATATTCCATCACTATAGGACCTATAACGTTATATTGCACCACTATATGACGTACAACGTTATATACTATTACGTTATAACGTATAACGTTATATACTATTACGTTATAATGTATAACGTTATATTCCATCACCATAGGACCTATAACGTTATATTGCACCACTATATGACGTACAACGTTATATACTATTACGTTATGACGTAAAACGTTATATACTATTACGCTATTACGTATAACGTTATATCCCATCACTATATGACGTACGATGTTTTATACTATTACGTTATAACGTTTAGCGTTATGTTGCATTACTATATGATGCATAACGTTATATACTATTACGTTATAATGTATAACGTTATATTCCATCACTATAGGACATATAACGTTATATTGCAACCACTATATGACGTATAACGTTATATACTATTACGTTATTACGTATAACGTTATATACTATTACGTCATGACGTATATCGTTATATACTATTACGTTATAATGTATAACGTTGTATTCCATGACTATAAGGCCTATAACGTGATATTGCACCACTTTATGACGTATAACGTTATATACTATTAAGTTATGACGTATAACGTTATGTACTATTACGTTATGACGTATAACGTTATTTACTATTACGTTATAATGTATAACGTTATATTTCATCACTATAAGGCCTATAACGTTATATTGCACCACAATATGACGTATAACGTTATATACTATTACGTTATGACGTATAACATTATATACTATTACGTTATAATGTATAACGCTATATTCCATCACTATGGCACCTATAGCGTTTTATTGCACCACTATATGACCTATAACGTTATATACTATTACGTTATGACGTAAAACGTTATATACTATTACGTTATAACGTATAACGTTATATGCCATCACTATAAGACCTATAACGTTATATTGCACCACTATATGACGTATAACGTTATATACTATTACGTTATAATGTATAACGTTATATTCCATCACTATAAGACCTATAACGTTATATTGCACCACTATATGACGTATAACGTTATATACTATTACGTTATGACGTATAACGTTATGTACTATTACGTTATATACTATAACGTTATATTCCATCACTATAGGACCTATAACGTTATATCGCATCACTATATGACGTATAACGATATATTGCATCACTATATGACGTATAACGTTATATACTATTACGTTATAAAATATAACGTTATATTCTATTACGTTATGTCGTATAACGTTATATACTATTAGGTTATATGGTATAACGTTATATCGCATCACTATATGACGTATAACGATATATTGCATCACTATATGACGTATAACGTTATGTACTATTACGTTATGACGTATAACGTTATATACTATTACGTTATAATGTATAACGTTATATTCCATCACTATATGGCCTATAACGTTATATTGCACCACAATATGACGTATAACGTTATATACTATTACGTTATGACGTATAACATTATATACTATTACGTTATAATGTATAACGTTATATTCCATCACTATAGGACCTATAACGTTATATTGCACCACTATATGACGTATAACGTTATATACTATTACGTTATAATGTATAACGCTATATAATATTACGTTATGACGTATAACTTTATATACTATTACGTTATAATGTATAACATTATATTCCATCACTATAAGACCTATAACGTTATATTGCACCACTGTATGACGTATAACTTTATATACTATTAAGTTATGACGTATAACGTCATATACTATTACGTTATGACGTAAAACGTTATATACTATTACGTTATAATGTATAACGTTATATGCCGTCACTATAAGACCTATAACTTTATATTGCACCACTATATGACGTATAACGTTATATACTATTACGTTATGACGTATAACGTTATATACTATTATGTTATGACGTATAACGTTATATACTATTACGTTATAATGTATAACGTTATATTCCATCACTATAAGGCCTATAACGTGATATTGCACCACTATATGACGTATAACGTTATATACTATTACGTTATGACGTATAACGTTATGTACTATTACGTTATATACTATAACGTTATATTCCATCACTATAGGACCTATAACGTTATATCGCATCACTATATGACGTATAACGATATATTGCATCACTATATGACGTATAACGTTATATACTATTACGTGATAACCTATAACGTTATATTCTATTACGTTATGACGTATAACGTTATATACTATTAGGTTATATGGTATAACGTTATATCGCATCACTATATGACCTATTACGATATATTGCAACACTATGTGACGTATAACGTTATATACTATTACGTTATAACGTATAACGTTATATACTATTACGTTATAATGTATAACGTTATATTCCATCACTATAGGACCTATAACGTTATATTGCACCACTATATGACGTACAACGTTATATACTATTACGTTATAACGTATAACGTTATATACTATTACGTTATATTCCATCACTATAGGACCTATAACGATATATTGCACCACTATATGACGTATAACGTTATATACTATTACGTTAAGACGTAAAACGTTATATACTATTACGTTATTACGTATAACGTTATATCGCATCACTATATGACGTACGATGTTTTATACTATTACGTTATAACGTTTAGCGTTATGTTGCATTACTATATGATGCATAACGTTATATACTATTACGTTATAATGTATAACGTTATATTCCATCACTATAGGACCTATAGCGTTATATTGCAACCACTATATGACGTATAGCGTTATATACTATTACGTTATTACGTATAACGTTATATACTATTACGTTATGACGTATATCGTTATATACTATTACGTTATAATGTATAACGTTGTATTCCATGACTATAAGGCCTATAACGTGATATTGCACCACTTTATGACGTATAACGTTATATACTATTAAGTTATGACGTATAACGTTATGTACTATTACGTTATGACGTATAACGTTATATACTATCACGTTATACTGTATAACGTTATATTTCATCACTATAAGGCCTATAACGTTATATTGCACCACAATATGACGTATAACGTTGTATACTATTACGTTATAAGGTATAACGTCATATATTGTTAGGTTATAACGTATAACGTTGTATTGCATAACTATGGGACGTATAACGATATATTGCATCACAATGTGGCGTATAATATATTATATACTTTTACGTAATTACGTATAACGTTATATCGCATCACTATATGACGTATGACGTTTTATTGCCTCTCTTTCGGTCGTATAACGATATATTGCAACACTATATGACGTATAACGTTATATACTATTACGTTATGACGTATCACGTTATATACAACTATGTTATAACGTATAACGTTATATACTATTAGGTTATATGGTATAACGTTATATCGCATCACTATATGACCTATAACGATATATTGCATCACTATATGACGTATAACGTTATATACTATTACGTTATGACGTATAACGTTATGTACTATTACGTTATATACTATAACGTTATATTCCATCACTATAGGACCTATAACGTTATATCGCATCACTATATGACGTATAACGACATATTGCATCACTATATGACGTATAACGTTATATACTATTACGTTATAAAATATAACGTTATATTCTATTACGTTATGTCGTATAACGTTATATACTATTAGGTTATATGGTATAACGTTATATCGCATCACTATATGACGTATAACGATATATTGCATCACTATATGACGTATAACGTTATGTACTATTACGTTATGACGTATAACGTTATATACTATTACGTTATAATGTATAACGTTATATTCCATCACTATAAGGCCTATAACGTTATATTGCACCACAATATGACGTATAACGTTATATACTATTACGTTATAATGTATAACGTTATATTCCATCACTATAGGACCTATAACGTTATATTGCACCACTATATGACGTATAACGTTATATACTATTACGTTATAATGTATAACGTTATATTCCATCACTATGAGACCTATAGCGTTTTATTGCACCACTATATGACCTATAACGTTATATAATATTACGTTATGACGTATAACTTTATATACTATTACGTTATAATGTATAACGTTATATTCCATCACTATAAGACCTATAACGTTATATTGCACCACTATATGACGTATAACGTTATATACTATTAAGTTATGACGTAAAACGTTATATACTATTACGTTATAATGTCTAACGTTATATGCCGTCACTATAAGACCTATAACTTTATATTGCACCACTATATGACGTATAACGTTATATACTATTACGTTATGACGTATAACGTTATATACTATTATGTTATGACGTATAACGTTATATACTATTACGTTATAATGTATAACGTTATATTCCATCACTATAAGGCCTATAACGTGATATTGCACCACTATATGGCGTATAACGTTATATACTATTACGTTATGACGTATAACGTTATGTACTATTACGTTATATACTATAACGTTATATTCCATCACTATAGAACCTATAACGTTAAATCGCATCACTATATGACGTATAACGATATATTGCATCACTATATGACGTATAACGTTATATACTATTACGTTATAAAATATAACGTTATATTCTATTACGTTATGTCGTATAACGTTATATACTATTAGGTTATATGGTATAACGTTATATCGCATCACTATATGACGTATAACGATATATTGCATCACTATATGACGTATAACGTTATGTACTATTACGTTAAGACGTATAACGTTATATACTATTACGTTATAATGTATAACGTTATATTCCATCACTATAAGGCCTATAACGTTATATTGCACCACAATATGACGTATAACGTTATATACTATTACGTTATGACGTATAACATTATATACTATTACGTTATAATGTATAACGTTATATTCCATCACTATAGGACCTATAACGTTATATTGCACCACTATATGACGTATAACGTTATATACTATTACGTTATAATGTATAACGTTATATTCCATCACTATGAGACCTATAGCGTTTTATTGCACCACTATATGACCTATAACGTTATATAATATTACGTTATGACGTATAACTTTATATACTATTACGTTATAATGTATAACGTTATATTCCATCACTATAAGACCTATAACGTTATATTGCACCACTATATGACGTATAACGTTATATACTATTAAGTTATGACGTAAAACGTTATATACTATTACGTTATAATGTCTAACGTTATATGCCGTCACTATAAGACCTATAACGATATATTGCATCACTATATGACGTATAACGTTATATACTATTACGTTATAACGTATAACGTTATATACTATTACGTTATTACGTATAACGTTATATCGCATCACTATATGACGTACGATGTTTTATACTATTACGTTATAACGTTTAGCGTTATGTTGCATTACTATATGATGCATAACGTTATATACTATTACGTTATAATGTATAACGTTATATTCCATCACTATAGGACCTATAACGTTATATTGCAACCACTATATGACGTATAACGTTATATACTATTAAGTTATGACGTAAAACGTTATATACTATTACGTTATAATGTCTAACGTTATATGCCGTCACTATAAGACCTATAACGTTATATTGCACCACTATATGACGTATAACGTTATATACTATTAAGTTATGACGTAAAACGTTATATACTATTACGTTATAATGTCTAACGTTATATGCCGTCACTATAAGACCTATAACGATATATTGCATCACTATATGACGTATAACGTTATATACTATTACGTTATAATGTATAACGTTATATTCCATCACTATAGGACCTATAACGTTATATTGCACCACTATATGACGTATAGCGTTATATACTATTACGTTATAATGTATAACGTTATATTCCATCACTATAAGGCCTATAACGTGATATTGCACCACTATATGACGTATAACGTTATATACTATTACGTTATGACGTATAACGTTATGTACTATTACGTTATATACTATAACGTTATATTCCATCACTATAGGACCTATAACGTTATATCGCATCACTATATGACGTATAACGTTATATTGCACCACGATATGATGTACAACGTTATATATTATTACGTTGTAAGGTATAACGTTATATTCCATCACTATGAGACCTATAGCGTTTTATTGCACCACTATATGACCTATAACGTTATATAATATTACGTTATGACGTATAACTTTATATACTATTACGTTATAATGTATAACGTTATATTCCATCACTATAAGACCTATAACGTTATATTGCACCACTATATGACGTATAACGTTATATACTATTAAGTTATGACGTAAAACGTTATATACTATTACGTTATAATGTCTAACGTTATATGCCGTCACTATAAGACCTATAACTTTATATTGCACCACTATATGACGTATAACGTTATATACTATTACGTTATGACGTATAACGTTATATACTATTATGTTATGACGTATAACGTTATATACTATTACGTTATAATGTATAACGTTATATTCCATCACTATAAGGCCTATAACGTGATATTGCACCACTATATGGCGTATAACGCTATATACTATTACGTTATGACGTATAACGTTATGTACTATTACGTTATATACTATAACGTTATATTCCATCACTATAGGACCTATAACGTTATATCGCATCACTATATGACGTATAACGATATATACTATTACGTTATGACGTATAACGTTATGTACTATTACGTTATATACTATAACGTTATATTCCATCACTATGAGACCTATAACGTTATATTGCACCACTATATGACGTATAACGTTATATACTATTACGTTATAATGTATAACGTTATATTCCATCACTATAAGGCCTATAACGTTATATTGCACCACAATATGACGTAAAACGTTATATACTATTACGTTATGACGTATAACGTTATATACTATTATGTTATGACGTATAACGTTATATACTATTACGTTATAATGTATAACGTTATATTCCATCACTATAAGGCCTATAACGTGATATTGCACCACTATATGACGTATAACGTTATATACTATTACGTTATGACGTATAACGTTATGTACTATTACGTTATATACTATAACGTTATATTCCATCACTATAAGACCTATAACGTTATATTGCACCACTATATGACGTATAACGTTATATACTATTAAGTTATGACGTATAACGTCATATACTATTACGTTATGACGTAAAACGTTATATACTATTACGTTATAATGTATAACGTTATATGCCGTCACTATAAGACCTATAACTTTATATTGCACCACTATATGACGTATAACGTTATATACTATTACGTTATGACGTATAACGTTATATACTATTATGTTATGACGTATAACGTTATATACTATTACGTTATAATGTATAACGTTATATTCCATCACTATAAGGCCTATAACGTGATATTGCACCACTATATGACGTATAACGTTATATACTATTACGTTATGACGTATAACGTTATGTACTATTACGTTATATACTATAACGTTATATTCCATCACTATAGGACCTATAACGTTATATCGCATCACTATATGACGTATAACCATATATTGCATCACTATATGACGTATAACGTTATATACTATTACGTTATAACGTATAACGTTATATACTATTACGTTATAATGTATAACGTTATATTCCATCACTATGAGACCTATAGCGTTTTATTGCACCACTATATGACCTATAACGTTATATAATATTACGTTATGACGTATAACTTTATATACTATTACGTTATAATGTATAACGTTATATTCCATCACTATAAGACCTATAACGTTATATTGCACCACTATATGACGTATAACGTTATATACTATTAAGTTATGACGTAAAACGTTATATACTATTACGTTATAATGTCTAACGTTATATGCCGTCACTATAAGACCTATAACTTTATATTGCACCACTATATGACGTATAACGTTATATACTATTACGTTATGACGTATAACGTTATATACTATTATGTTATGACGTATACCGTTATATACTATTACGTTATAATGTATAACGTTATATTCCATCACTATAAGGCCTATAACGTGATATTGCACCACTATATGGCGTATAACGTTATATACTATTACGTTATGACGTATAACGTTATGTACTATTACGTTATATACTATAACGTTATATTCCATCACTATAGGACCTATAACGTTATATCGCATCACTATATGACGTATAACGACATTTTGCATCACTATATGACGTATAACGTTATATACTATTACGTTATAAAATATAACGTTATATTCTATTACGTTATGTCGTATAACGTTATATACTATTAGGTTATATGGTATAACGTTATATCGCATCACTATATGACGTATAACGATATATTGCATCACTATATGACGTATAACGTTATGTACTATTACGTTATGACGTATAACGTTATATACTATTACGTTATAATGTATAACGTTATATTCCATCACTATAAGGCCTATAACGTTATATTGCACCACAATATGACGTATAACGTTATATACTATTACGTTATGACGTATAACATTATATACTATTACGTTATAATGTATAACGTTATATTCCATCACTATAGGACCTATAACGTTATATTGCACCACTATATGACGTATAACGTTATATACTATTACGTTATAATGTATAACGTTATATTCCATCACTATGAGACCTATAGCGTTTTATTGCACCACTATATGACCTATAACGTTATATAATATTACGTTATGACGTATAACTTTATATACTATTACGTTATAATGTATAACGTTATATTCCATCACTATAAGACCTATAACGTTATATTGCACCACTATATGACGTATAACGTTATATACTATTAAGTTATGACGTAAAACGTTATATACTATTACGTTATAATGTCTAACGTTATATGCCGTCACTATAAGACCTATAACTTTATATTGCACCACTATATGACGTATAACGTTATATACTATTACGTTATGACGTATAACGTTATATACTATTATGTTATGACGTATAACGTTATATACTATTACGTTATAATGTATAACGTTATATTCCATCACTATAAGGCCTATAACGTGATATTGCACCACTATATGGCGTATAACGTTATATACTATTACGTTATGACGTATAACGTTATGTACTATTACGTTATATACTATAACGTTATATTCCATCACTATAGAACCTATAACGTTAAATCGCATCACTATATGACGTATAACGATATATTGCATCACTATATGACGTATAACGTTATATACTATTACGTTATAAAATATAACGTTATATTCTATTACGTTATGTCGTATAACGTTATATACTATTAGGTTATATGGTATAACGTTATATCGCATCACTATATGACGTATAACGATATATTGCATCACTATATGACGTATAACGTTATGTACTATTACGTTAAGACGTATAACGTTATATACTATTACGTTATAATGTATAACGTTATATTCCATCACTATAAGGCCTATAACGTTATATTGCACCACAATATGACGTATAACGTTATATACTATTACGTTATGACGTATAACATTATATACTATTACGTTATAATGTATAACGTTATATTCCATCACTATAGGACCTATAACGTTATATTGCACCACTATATGACGTATAACGTTATATACTATTACGTTATAATGTATAACGTTATATTCCATCACTATGAGACCTATAGCGTTTTATTGCACCACTATATGACCTATAACGTTATATAATATTACGTTATGACGTATAACTTTATATACTATTACGTTATAATGTATAACGTTATATTCCATCACTATAAGACCTATAACGTTATATTGCACCACTATATGACGTATAACGTTATATACTATTAAGTTATGACGTAAAACGTTATATACTATTACGTTATAATGTCTAACGTTATATGCCGTCACTATAAGACCTATAACGATATATTGCATCACTATATGACGTATAACGTTATATACTATTACGTTATAACGTATAACGTTATATACTATTACGTTATTACGTATAACGTTATATCGCATCACTATATGACGTACGATGTTTTATACTATTACGTTATAACGTTTAGCGTTATGTTGCATTACTATATGATGCATAACGTTATATACTATTACGTTATAATGTATAACGTTATATTCCATCACTATAGGACCTATAACGTTATATTGCAACCACTATATGACGTACAACGTTATATACTATTACGTTATAACGTATAACGTTATATACTATTACGTTATAATGTATAACGTTATATTCCATCACCATAGGACATATAACGTTATATTGCACCACTATATAACGTACAACGTTATATACTATTACGTTATGACGTAAAACGTTATATACTATTACGTTATTACGTATAACGTTATATCCCATCACTATATGACGTACGATGTTTTATACTATTACGTTATAACGTTTAGCGTTATGTCGCATTACTATATGATGCATAACGTTATATACTATTACGTTATAATGTATAACGTTATATTCCATCACTATAGGACCTATAACGTTATATTGCAACCACTATATGACGTATAACGTTATATACTATTACGTTATTACGTATAACGTTATATACTATTACGTCATGACGTATATCGTTATATACTATTACGTTATAATGTATAACGTTGTATTCCATGACTATAAGGCCTATAACGTGATATTGCACCACTTTATGACGTATAACGTTATATACTATTATGTTATGACGTATAACGTTATGTACTATTACGTTATGACGTATAACGTTATTTACTATTACGTTATAATGTATAACGTTATATTTCATCACTATAAGGCCTATAACGTTATATTGCACCACAATATGACGTATAACGTTATATACTATTACGTTATGACGTATAACATTATATACTATTACGTTATAATGTATAACGCTATATTCCATCACTATGGCACCTATAGCGTTTTATTGCACCACTATATGACCTATAACGTTATATACTATTACGTTATGACGTAAAACGTTATATGCTATTACGTTATAACGTATAACGTTATATGCCATCACTATAAGACCTATAACGTTATATTGCACCACTATATGACGTATAACGTTATATACTATTACGTTATGACGTATAACGTTAAATACTATTACGTTATAATGTATAACGTTGTATTCCATGACTATAAGGCCTATAACGTGATATTGCACCACTTTATGACGTATAACGTTATATACTATTAAGTTATGGCGTATAACGTTATGTACTATTACGTTATGACGTATAACGTTATATACTATTACGTTATAATGTATAACGTTATATTCCATCTCTATAAGGCCTATAACGTTATATTGCACCACAATATGACGTATAACGTTATATACTATTACGTTATGACGTATAACATTATATACTATTACGTTATAATGTATAACGTTATATTCCATTACTATAGGACCTATAACGTTATATTGCACCACTATATGACGTATAGCGTTATATACTATTACGTTATAATGTATAACGTTATATTCCATCACTATAAGGCCTATAACGTGATATTGCACCACTATATGACGTATAACGTTATATACTATTACGTTATGACGTATAACGTTATGTACTATTACGTTGTATACTATAACGTTATATTCCATCACTATAGGACCTATAACGTTATATCGCATCACTATATGACGTATAACGATATATTGCATCACTATATGACGTATAACGTTATATACTATTACGTTATAAAATATAACGTTATATTCTATTACGTTATGTCGTATAACGTTATATACTATTAGGTTATATGGTATAACGTTATATCGCATCACTATATGACGTATAACGATATATTGCATCACTATATGACGTATAACGTTATGTACTATTACGTTATGACGTATAACGTTATATACTATTACGTTATAATGTATAACGTTATATTCCATCACTATATGGCCTATAACGTTATATTGCACCACAATATGACGTATAACGTTATATACTATTACGTTATGACGTATAACATTATATACTATTACGTTATAATGTATAACGTTATATTCCATCACTATATAACCTATAACGTTATATTGCACCACTATATGACGTATAACGTTATATACTATTACGTTATAATGTATAACGCTATATAATATTACGTTATGACGTATAACTTTATATACTATTACGTTATAATGTATAACATTATATTCCATCACTATAAGACCTATAACGTTATATTGCACCACTGTATGACGTATAACTTTATATACTATTAAGTTATGACGTATAACGTCATATACTATTACGTTATGACGTAAAACGTTATATACTATTACGTTATAATGTATAACGTTATATGCCGTCACTATAAGACCTATAACTTTATATTGCACCACTATATGACGTATAACGTTATATACTATTACGTTATGACGTATAACGTTATATACTATTATGTTATGACGTATAACGTTATATACTATTACGTTATAATGTATAACGTTATATTCCATCACTATAAGGCCTATAACGTGATATTGCACCACTATATGACGTATAACGTTATATACTATTACGTTATGACGTATAACGTTATGTACTATTACGTTATATACTATAACGTTATATTCCATCACTATAGGACCTATAACGTTATATCGCATCACTATATGACGTATAACGATATATTGCATCACTATATGACGTATAACGTTATATACTATTACGTGATAACCTATAACGTTATATTCTATTACGTTATGACGTATAACGTTATATACTATTAGGTTATATGGTATAACGTTATATCGCATCACTATATGACCTATTACGATATATTGCATCACTATGTGACGTATAACGTTATATACTATTACGTTATAACGTATAACGTTATATACTATTACGTTATAATGTATAACGTTATATTCCATCACTATAGGACCTATAACGTTATATTGCACCACTATATGACGTACAACGTTATATACTATTACGTTATAACGTATAACGTTATATACTATTACGTTATAATGTATAACGTTATATTCCATCACCATAGGACCTATAACGTTATATTGCACCACTATATGACGTACAACGTTATATACTATTACGTTATGACGTAAAACGTTATATACTATTACGTTATTACGTATAACGTTATATCGCATCACTATATGACGTACGATGTTTTATACTATTACGTTATAACGTTTAGCGTTATGTTGCATTACTATATGATGCATAACGTTATATACTATTACGTTATAATGTATAACGTTATATTCCATCACTATAGGACCTATAGCTTTATATTGCAACCACTATATGACGTATAGCGTTATATACTATTACGTTATTACGTATAACGTTATATACTATTACGTTATGACGTATATCTTTATATACTATTACGTTATAATGTATAACGTTGTATTCCATGACTATAAGGCCTATAACGTGATATTGCACCACTTTATGACGTATAACGTTATATACTATTAAGTTATGACGTATAACGTTATGTACTATTACGTTATGACGTATAACGTTATATACTATCACGTTATACTGTATAACGTTATATTTCATCACTATAAGGCCTATAACGTTATATTGCACCACAATATGACGTATAACGTTGTATACTATTACGTTATAAGGTATAACGTCATATATTGTTAGGTTATAACGTATAACGTTGTATTGCATAACTATGGGACGTATAACGATATATTGCATCACAATGTGGCGTATAATATATTATATACTTTTACGTAATTACGTATAACGTTATATCGCATCACTATATGACGTATGACGTTTTATTGCCTCTCTTTCGGTCGTATAACGATATATTGCAACACTATATGACGTATAACGTTATATACTATTACGTTATGACGTATCACGTTATATACAACTATGTTATAACGTATAACGTTATATACTATTAGGTTATATGGTATAACGTTATATCGCATCACTATATGACCTATAACGATATATTGCATCACTATATGACGTATAACGTTATATACTATTACGTTATAACGTATAACGTTATATCGCATCACTATATGACGTACGATGTTTTATACTATTACGTTATAACGTTTAGCGTTATGTTGCATTACTATATGATGCATAACGTTATATACTATTACGTTATAATGTATAACGTTATATTCCATCACTATAGGACCTATAACGTTACATTGCAACCACTATATGACGTATAACGTTATATACTATTACGTTATTACGTATAACGTTATATACTATTACGTTATAATGTATAACGTTATAATCCATCACCATAGGACCTATAACGTTATATTGCACCACTATATGACGTACAACGTTATATACTATTACGTTATGACGTAAAACGTTATATACTATTACGTTATAACGTATAACGTTATATCTCATCACTATATGACGTACGATGTTTTATACTATTATGTTATAACGTTTAGCGTTATGTTGCATTACTATATGATGCATAACGTTATATACTATTACGTTATAATGTATAACGTTATATTCCATCACTATAGGACCTATAACGTTATATTGCAACCACTATATGACGTATAACGTTATATACTATTACGTTATTACGTATAACGTTATATACTATTACGTTATAATGTATAACGTTATAATCCATCACCATATGACCTATAACGTTATATTGCACCACTATATGACGTACAACGTTATATACTATTACGTTATGACGTAAAACGTTATATACTATTACGTTATTACGTATAACGTTATATCGCATCACTATATGACGTACGATGAATTATACTATTACGTTATAACGTTTAGCATTATGTTGCATTACTATATGATGCATAACGTTATATACTATTACGTTATAATGTATAACGTTATATTCCATCACTATAGGACCTATAACGTTATATTGCACCACAATATGACGTATAACGTTATATACTATTACGTTATGACGTATAACATTATATACTATTACGTTATAATGTATAACGCTATATTCCATCACTATGGCACCTATAGCGTTTTATTGCACCACTATATGACCTATAACGTTATATACTATTACGTTATGACGTAAAACGTTATATACTATTACGTTATAACGTATAACGTTATATGCCATCACTATAAGACCTATAACGTTATATTGCACCACTATATGACGTATAGCGTTATATACTATTACGTTATAATGTATAACGTTATATTCCATCACTATAAGGCCTATAACGTGATATTGCACCACTATATGACGTATAACGTTATATACTATTACGTTATGACGTATAACGTTATATACTATTAAGTTATGACGTATAACGTTATGTACTATTACGTTATGACGTATAACGTTATATACTATCACGTTATACTGTATAACGTTATATTTCATCACTATAAGGCCTATAACGTTATATTGCACCACAATATGACGTATAACGTTGTATACTATTACGTTATAAGGTATAACGTCATATATTGTTAGGTTATAACGTATAACGTTGTATTGCATAACTATGGGACGTATAACGATATATTGCATCACAATGTGGCGTATAATATATTATATACTATTACGTAATTACGTATAACGTTATATCGCATCACTATATGACGTATGACGTTTTATTGCCTCTCTTTCGGTCGTATAACGATATATTGCAACACTATATGACGTATAACGTTATATACTATTACGTTATGACGTATCACGTTATATACAACTATGTTATAACGTATAACGTTATATACTATTAGGTTATATGGTATAACGTTATATCGCATCACTATATGACCTATAACGATATATTGCATCACTATATGACGTATAACGTTATATACTATTACGTTATAACGTATAACGTTATATCGCATCACTATATGACGTACGATGTTTTATACTATTACGTTATAACGTTTAGCGTTATGTTGCATTACTATATGATGCATAACGTTATATACTAATACGTTATAATGTATAACGTTATATTCCATCACTATAGGACCTATAACGTTATATTGCAACCACTATATGACGTATAACGTTATATACTATTACGTTATTACGTATAACGTTATATACTATTACGTTATAATGTATAACGTTATAATCCATCACCATAGGACCTATAACGTTATATTGCACCACTATATGACGTACAACGTTATATACTATTACGTTATGACGTAAAACGTTATATACTATTATGTTATAACGTATAACGTTATATCTCATCACTATATGACGTACGATGTTTTATACTATTACGTTATAACGTTTAGCGTTATGTTGCATTACTATATGTTGCATAACGTTATATACTATTACGTTATAATGTATAACGTTATATTCCATCACTATAGGACCTATAACGTTATATTGCAACCACTATATGACGTATAACGTTATATACTATTACGTTATTACGTATAACGTTATATACTATTACGTTATAATGTATAACGTTATAATCCATCACCATAGGACCTATAACGTTATATTGCACCACTATATGACGTACAACGTTATATACTATTACGTTATGACGTAAAACGTTATATACTATTACGTTATTACGTATAACGTTATATCGCATCACTATATGACGTACGATGTTTTATACTATTACGTTATAACGTTTAGCGTTATGTTGCATTACTATATGATGCATAACGTTATATATTATTACGTTATAATGTATAACGTTATATTCCATCACTATAGGACCTATAACGTTATATTGCACCACAATATGACGTATAACGTTATATACTATTACGTTATGACGTATAACATTATATACTATTACGTTATAATGTATAACGCTATATTCCATCACTATGGCACCTATAGCGTTTTATTGCACCACTATATGACCTATAACGTTATATACTATTACGTTATGACGTAAAACGTTATATACTATTACGTTATAAAATATAACGTTATATTCTATTACGTTATGTCGTATAACGTTATATACTATTAGGTTATATGGTATAACGTTATATCGCATCACTATATGACGTATAACGATATATTGCATCACTATATGACGTATAACGTTATGTACTATTACGTTATGACGTATAACGTTATATACTATTACGATATGACGTATAACGTTATATACTATTACGTTATAATGTATAACGTTATATTCCATCACTATAAGGCCTATAACGTTATATTGCACCACAATATGACGTATAACGTTATATACTATTACGTTATGACGTATAACATTATATACAATTACGTTATAATGTATAACGTTATATTCCATCACTATAGGACCTATAACGTTATATTGCACCACTATATGACGTATAACGTTATATACTATTACGTTATAATGTATAACGTTATATTCCATCACTATGAGACCTATAGCGTTTTATTGCACCACTATATGACCTATAACGTTATATAATATTACGTTATGACGTATAACTTTATATACTATTACGTTATAATGTATAACGTTATATTCCATCACTATAAGACCTATAACGTTATATTGCACCACTATATAACGTATAACGTTATATACTATTAAGTTATGACGTATAACGTCATATACTATTACGTTATGACGTTAAACGTTATATACTATTACGTTATAATGTATAACGTTATATGCCGTCACTATAAGACCTATAACTTTATATTGCTCCACTATATGACGCATAGCGTTATATACTATTACGTTATGACGTATAAAGGTATATACTATTATGTTATGACGTATAACGTTATATACTATTACGTTATAATGTATAACGTTATATTCCATCACTATAAGGCCTATAACGTGATATTACACCACTATATGACGTATAACGTTATATACTATTACGTTATGACGTATAACGTTATGTACTATTACGTTATATACAATAACGTTATATTCCATCACTATAGGACCTATAACGTTGTATCGCATCATTATATGACGTATAACGATATATTGCATCACTATATGACGTATAACGTTATATACTATTACGTTATAAAATATAACGTTATATTCTATTACGTTATGTCGTATAACGTTATATACTATTAGGTTATATGGTATAACGTTATATCGCATCACTATATGACGTATAACGATATATTACATCACTATATGACGTATAACGTTATACACTATTACGTTATAACGTACAACGTTATATACTATTACGTTATTACGTATAACGTTATATCGCATCATTATATGACGTATAACGATATATTGCACCACTATATGACGTATAACGTTATATACTATTACGTTATAATGTATAACGCTATATAATATTACGTTATGACGTATAACTTTATATACTATTACGTTATAATGTATAACATTATATTCCATCACTATAAGACCTATAACGTTATATTGCACCACTGTATAACGTATAACTTTATATACTATTAAGTTATGACGTATAACGTTATATACTATTATGTTATGACGTATAACGTTATATACTATTACGTTATAATGTATAACGTTATATTCCATCACTATAAGGCCTATAACGTGATATTGCACCACTATATGACGTATAACGTTATATACTATTACGTTATGACGTATAACGTTATGTACTATTACGTTATATACTATAACGTTATATTCCATCACTATAGGACCTATAACGTTATATCGCATCACTATATGACGTATAACGATATATTGCATCACTATATGACGTATAACGTTATATACTATTACGTGATAACCTATAACGTTATATTCTATTACGTTATGACGTATAACGTTATATACTATTAGGTTATATGGTATAACGTTATATCGCATCACTATATGACCTATTACGATATATTGCATCACTATGTGACGTATAACGTTATATACTATTACGTTATAACGTATAACGTTATATACTATTACGTTATAATGTATAACGTTATATTCCATCACTATAGGACCTATAACGTTATATTGCACCACTATATGACGTACAACGTTATATACTATTACGTTATAACGTATAACGTTATATACTATTACGTTATAATGTATAACGTTATATTCCATCACCATAGGACCTATAACGTTATATTGCACCACTATATGACGTACAACGTTATATACTATTACGTTATGACGTAAAACGTTATATACTATTACGCTATTACGTATAACGTTATATCCCATCACTATATGACGTACGATGTTTTATACTATTACGTTATAACGTTTAGCGTTATGTTGCATTACTATATGATGCATAACGTTATATACTATTACGTTATAATGTATAACGTTATATTCCATCACTATAGGACATATAACGTTATATTGCAACCACTATATGACGTATAACGTTATATACTATTACGTCATGACGTATAACGTTATATACTATTACGTCATGACGTATATCGTTATATACTATTACGTTATAATGTATAACGTTGTATTCCATGACTATAAGGCCTATAACGTGATATTGCACCACTTTATGACGTATAACGTTATATACTATTAAGTTATGACGTATAACGTTATGTACTATTACGTTATGACGTATAACGTTATTTACTATTACGTTATAATGTATAACGTTATATTTCATCACTATAAGGCCTATAACGTTATATTGCACCACAATATGACGTATAACGTTATATACTATTACGTTATGACGTATAACATTATATACTATTACGTTATAATGTATAACGCTATATTCCATCACTATGGCACCTATAGCGTTTTATTGCACCACTATATGACCTATAACGTTATATACTATTACGTTATGACGTAAAACGTTATATACTATTACGTTATAACGTATAACGTTATATGCCATCACTATAAGACCTATAACGTTATATTGCACCACTATATGACGTATAACGTTATATACTATTACGTTATAATGTATAACGTTATATTCCATCACTATAAGGCCTATAACGTGATATTGCACCACTATATGACGTATAACGTTATATACTATTACGTTATGACGTATAACGTTATGTACTATTACGTTATATACTATAACGTTATATTCCATCACTATAGGACCTATAACGTTATATCGCATCACTATATGACGTATAACGATATATTGCATCACTATATGACGTATAACGTTATATACTATTACGTTATAAAATATAACGTTATATTCTATTACGTTATGTCGTATAACGTTATATACTATTAGGTTATATGGTATAACGTTATATCGCATCACTATATGACGTATAACGATATATTGCATCACTATATGACGTATAACGTTATGTACTATTACGTTATGACGTATAACGTTATATACTATTACGTTATAATGTATAACGTTATATTCCATCACTATATGGCCTATAACGTTATATTGCACCACAATATGACGTATAACGTTATATACTATTACGTTATGACGTATAACATTATATACTATTACGTTATAATGTATAACGTTATATTCCATCACTATAGGACCTATAACGTTATATTGCACCACTATATGACGTATAACGTTATATACTATTACGTTATAATGTATAACGCTATATAATATTACGTTATGACGTATAACTTTATATACTATTACGTTATAATGTATAACATTATATTCCATCACTATAAGACCTATAACGTTATATTGCACCACTGTATGACGTATAACTTTATATACTATTAAGTTATGACGTATAACGTCATATACTATTACGTTATGACGTAAAACGTTATATACTATTACGTTATAATGTATAACGTTATATGCCGTCACTATAAGACCTATAACTTTATATTGCACCACTATATGACGTATAACGTTATATACTATTACGTTATGACGTATAACGTTATATACTATTATGTTATGACGTATAACGTTATATACTATTACGTTATAATGTATAACGTTATATTCCATCACTATAAGGCCTATAACGTGATATTGCACCACTATATGACGTATAACGTTATATACTATTACGTTATGACGTATAACGTTATGTACTATTACGTTATATACTATAACGTTATATTCCATCACTATAGGACCTATAACGTTATATCGCATCACTATATGACGTATAACGATATATTGCATCACTATATGACGTATAACGTTATATACTATTACGTGATAACCTATAACGTTATATTCTATTACGTTATGACGTATAACGTTATATACTATTAGGTTATATGGTATAACGTTATATCGCATCACTATATGACCTATTACGATATATTGCAACACTATGTGACGTATAACGTTATATACTATTACGTTATAACGTATAACGTTATATACTATTACGTTATAATGTATAACGTTATATTCCATCACTATAGGACCTATAACGTTATATTGCACCACTATATGACGTACAACGTTATATACTATTACGTTATAACGTATAACGTTATATACTATTACGTTATAATGTATAACGTTATATTCCATCACCATAGGACCTATAACGATATATTGCACCACTATATGACGTACAACGTTATATACTATTACGTTATGACGTAAAACGTTATATACTATTACGTTATTACGTATAACGTTATATCGCATCACTATATGACGTACGATGTTTTATACTATTACGTTATAACGTTTAGCGTTATGTTGCATTACTATATGATGCATAACGTTATATACTATTACGTTATAATGTATAACGTTATATTCCATCACTATAGGACCTATAGCGTTATATTGCAACCACTATATGACGTATAGCGTTATATACTATTACGTTATTACGTATAACGTTATATACTATTACGTTATGACGTATATCGTTATATACTATTACGTTATAATGTATAACGTTGTATTCCATGACTATAAGGCCTATAACGTGATATTGCACCACTTTATGACGTATAACGTTATATACTATTAAGTTATGACGTATAACGTTATGTACTATTACGTTATGACGTATAACGTTATATACTATCACGTTATACTGTATAACGTTATATTCCATCACTATAAGGCCTATAACGTTATATTGCACCACAATATGACGTATAACGTTGTATACTATTACGTTATAAGGTATAACGTCATATATTGTTAGGTTATAACGTATAACGTTGTATTGCATAACTATGGGACGTATAACGATATATTGCATCACAATGTGGCGTATAATATATTATATACTTTTACGTAATTACGTATAACGTTATATCGCATCACTATATGACGTATGACGTTTTATTGCCTCTCTTTCGGTCGTATAACGATATATTGCAACACTATATGACGTATAACGTTATATACTATTACGTTATGACGTATCACGTTATATACAACTATGTTATAACGTATAACGTTATATACTATTAGGTTATATGGTATAACGTTATATCGCATCACTATATGACCTATAACGATATATTGCATCACTATATGACGTATAACGTTATATACTATTACGTTATAACGTATAACGTTATATCGCATCACTATATGACGTACGATGTTTTATACTATTACGTTATAACGTTTAGCGTTATGTTGCATTACTATATGATGCATAACGTTATATACTATTACGTTATAATGTATAACGTTATATTCCATCACTATAGGACCTATAACGTTATATTGCAACCACTATATGACGTATAACGTTATATACTATTACGTTATTACGTATAACGTTATATACTATTACGTTATAATGTATAACGTTATAATCCATCACCATAGGACCTATAACGTTATATTGCACCACTATATGACGTACAACGTTATATACTATTACGTTATGACGTAAAACGTTATATACTATTACGTTATAACGTATAACGTTATATCTCATCACTATATGACGTACGATGTTTTATACTATTACGTTATAACGTTTAGCGTTATGTTGCATTACTATATGATGCATAACGTTATATACTATTACGTTATAATGTATAACGTTATATTCCATCACTATAGGACCTATAACGTTATATTGCAACCACTATATGACGTATAACGTTATATACTATTACGTTATTACGTATAACGTTATATACTATTACGTTATAATGTATAACGTTATATTCCATCACCATAGGACCTATAACGTTATATTGCACCACTATATGACGTACAACGTTATATACTATTACGTTATGACGTAAAACGTTATATACTATTACGTTATTACGTATAACGTTATATCGCATCACTATATGACGTACGATGTTTTATACTATTACGTTATAACGTTTAGCGTTATGTTGCATTACTATATGATGCATAACGTTATATACTATTACGTTATAATGTATAACGTTATATTCCATCACTATAGGACCTATAACGTTATATTGCACCACAATATGACGTATAACGTTATATACTATTACGTTATGACGTATAACATTATATACTATTACGTTATAATGTATAACGCTATATTCCATCACTACGGCACCTATAGCGTTTTATTGCACCACTATATGACCTATAACGTTATATACTATTACGTTATGACGTAAAACGTTATATACTATTACGTTATAACGTATAACGTTATATGCCATCACTATAAGAATTATAACGTTATATTGCACCACTATATGACGTATAGCGTTATATACTATTACGTTATAATGTATAACGTTATATTCCATCACTATAAGGCCTATAACGTGATATTGCACCACTATATGACGTATAACGTTATATACTATTACGTTATGACGTATAACGTTATGTACTATTACGTTATATACTATAACGTTATATTCCATCACTATAGGACCTATAACGTTATATCGCATCACTATATGACGTATAACGATATATTGCATCACTATATGACGTATAACGTTATATACTATTACGTTATAAAATATAACGTTATATTCTATTACGTTATGTCGTATAACGTTATATACTATTAGGTTATATGGTATAACGTTATATCGCATCACTATATGACGTATAACGATATATTGCATCACTATATGACGTATAACGTTATGTACTATTACGTTATGACGTATAACGTTATATACTATTACGATATGACGTATAACGTTATATACTATTACGTTGTAATGTATAACGTTATATTCCATCACTATAAGGCCTATAACGTTATATTGCACCACAATATGACGTATAACGTTATATACTATTACGTTATAATGTATAACGTTATATTCCATCACTATGAGACCTATAGCGTTTTATTGCACCACTATATGACCTATAACGTTATATAATATTACGTTATGACGTATAACTTTATATACTATTACGTTATAATGTATAACGTTATATTCCATCACTATAAGACCTATAACGTTATATTGCACCACTATATAACGTATAACGTTATATACTATTAAGTTATGACGTATAACGTCATATACTATTACGTTATGACGTAAAACGCTATATACTATTACGTTATAATGTATAACGTTATATGCCGTCACTATAAGACCTATAACTTTATATTGCTCCACTATATGACGTATAGCGTTATATACTATTACGTTATGACGTATAAAGTTATATACTATTATGTTATGACGTATAACGTTATATACTATTACGTTATAATGTATAACGTTATATTCCATCACTATAAGGCCTATAACGTGATATTACACCACTATATGACGTATAACGTTATATACTATTACGTTATGACGTATAACGTTATGTACTATTACGTTATATACAATAACATTATATTCCATCACTATAGGACCTATAACGTTATATCGCATCATTATATGACGTATAACGATATATTGCATCACTATATGACGTATAACGTTATATACTATTACGTTATAAAATATAACGTTATATTCTATTACGTTATGTCGTATAACGTTATATACTATTAGGTTATATGGTATAACGTTATATCGCATCACTATATGACGTATAACGATATATTACATCACTATATGACGTATAACGTTATACACTATTACGTTATAACGTACAACGTTATATACTATTACGTTATTACGTATAACGTTATATCGCATCACTATATTACGTACGATGTTTTATACTATTACGTTATAACGTTTAGCGTTATGTTGCATTACTATATGATGTATAACGTTATATACTATTACGTTATGACGTATAACGTTATGTACTATTACGTTATGACGTATATTGTTATATACTATTACGTTATAATGTATAACGTTATATTCCATCACTATAGGACCTATAACGTTATATCGCATCACTATATGACGTGTAACGATATATTGCACCACAATATGACGTATAACGTTATATACTATTACGTTATGACGTATAACATTATATACTATTACGTTATAATGTATAACGTTATATTCCATCACTATACGACCTATAACGTTATATTGCACCACTATATGAGGTATAACGTTATATACTATTACGTTATAATGTATAACGTTATATTCCATCACTATGAGACCTATAGCGTTTTATTGCACCACTATATGACCTATAACGTTATATACTATTACGTTATGACGTAAAACGTTATATACTATTACGTTATAACGTATAACGTTATATGCCATCACTATAAGACCTATAACGTTATATTGCACCACTATATGACGTATAACGTTATATACTATTAAGTTATGACGTATAACGTTATGTACTATTACGTTATGACGTATAACGTTATATACTATTACGTTATAATGTATAACGTTATATTCCATCTCTATAAGCCCTATAACGTTATATTGCACCACAATATGACGTATAACGTTATATACTATTACGTTATGACGTATAACATTATATACTATTACGTTATAATGTATAACGTTATATTCCATCACTATAGGACCTATAACGTTATATTGCACCACTATATGACGTATAACGTTATATACTATTACGTTATAATGTATAACGTTATATTCCATCACTATAAGGCCTATAACGTTATATTGCACCACTATATGACGTATAACGTTATATACTATTACGTTATGACGTATAACGTTATGTACTATTACGTTATATACTATAACGTTATATTCCATCTCTATAGGACCTATAACGTTATATCGCATCACTATATGACGCATAACGATATATTGCATCACTATATGACGTATAACGTTATATACTATTACGTTATATGGTATAACGTTATATCGCATCACTATATGACGTATAACGATATATTGCATCACTATATGACGTATAACGTTATGTACTATTACGTTATGACGTATAACGTTATATACTATTACGTTATAATGTATAACGTTATATTCCATCACTATAAGGCCTATAACGTTATATTGCACCACAATATGACGTATAACGTTATATACTATTACGTTATGACGTATAACATTATATACTATTACGTTATAATGTATAACGTTATATTCCATCACTATAGGACCTATAACGTTATATTGCACCACTATATGACGTATAACGTTATATACTATTACGTTATAATGTATAACGCTATATAATATTACGTTATGACGTATAACTTTATATACTATTACGTTATAATGTATAACGTTATATTCCATCACTATAAGACCTATAACGTTATATAGCACCACTATATGACGTATAACGTTATATACTATTAAGTTATGACGTATAACGTCATATACTATTACGATATGACGTAAAACGTTATATACTATTACGTTATAATGTATAACGTTATATGCCGTCACTATAAGACCTATAACTTTATATTGCACCACTATATGACGTATAACGTTATATACTATTACGTTATGACGTATAACGTTATATACTATTATGTTATGACGTATAACGTTATATACTATTACGTTATAATGTATAACGTTATATTCCACCACTATAAGGCCTATAACGTGATATTGCACCACTATATGACGTATAACGTTATATACTATTACGTTATGACGTATAACGTTATGTACTATTACGTTATATACTATAACGTTATATTCCATCACTATAGGACCTATAACGTTATATCGCATCACTATATGACGTATAACGATATATTGCATCACTATATGACGTATAACGTTATATACTATTACGTTATAACCTATAACGTTATATTCTATTACGTTATGTCGTATAACGTTATATACTATTAGGTTATATGGTATAACGTTATATCGCATCACTATATGACCTATAACGATATATTGCATCACTATATGACGTATAACGTTATATACTATTACGTTATAACGTATAACGTTATATACTATTACGTTATAATGTATAACGTTATATTCCATCACTATAGGACCTATAACGTTATATTGCACCACTATATGACGTACAACGTTATATACTATTACGTTATAACGTATAACGTTATATACTATTACGTTATAATTTATAACGTTATATTCCATCACCATAGGACCTATAACGTTATATTGCACCACTATATGACGTACAACGTTATATACTATTACGTTATGACGTAAAACGTTATATACTATTACGTTATTACGTATAACGTTATATCGCATCACTAGATGACGTACGATGTTTTATACTATTACGTTATAACGTTTAGCGTTATGTTGCATTACTATATGAGGCATAACGTTATATACTATTACGTTATAATGTATAACGTTATATTCCATCACTATAGGACCTATAACGTTATATTGCAACCACTATATGACGTATAACGTTATATACTATTACGTTATGACGTATAACGTTATGTACTATTACGTTATATACTATAACGTTATATTCCATCACTATAGGACCTATAACGTTATATCGCATCACTATATGACGTATAACGATATATTGCATCACTATATGACGTATAACGTTATATACTATTACGTTATAAAATATAACGTTATATTCTATTACGTTATGTCGTATAACGTTATATACTATTAGGTTATATGGTATAACGTTATATCGCATCACTATATGACGTATAACGATATATTGCATCACTATATGACGTATAACGTTATGTACTATTACGTTATGACGTATAACGTTATATACTATTACGATATGACGTATAACGTTATATACTATTACGTTATAATGTATAACGTTATATTCCATCACTATAAGGCCTATAACGTTATATTGCACCACAATATGACGTATAACGTTATATACTATTACGTTATGACGTATAACATTACATACAATTACGTTATAATGTATAACGTTATATTCCATCACTATAGGACCTATAACGTTATATTGCACCACTATATGACGTATAACGTTATATACTATTACGTTATAATGTATAACGTTATATTCCATCACTATGAGACCTATAGCGTTTTATTGCACCACTATATGACCTATAACGTTATATAATATTACGTTATGACGTATAACTTTATATACTATTACGTTATAATGTATAACGTTATATTCCATCACTATAAGACCTATAACGTTATATTGCACCACTATATAACGTATAACGTTATATACTATTAAGTTATGACGTATAACGTCATATACTATTACGTTATGACGTAAAACGTTATATACTATTACGTTATAATGTATAACGTTATATGCCGTCACTATAAGACCTATAACTTTATATTGCTCCACTATATGACGTATAGCGTTATATACTATTACGTTATGACGTATAAAGTTATATACTATTATGTTATGACGTATAACGTTATATACTATTACGTTATAATGTATAACGTTATATTCCATCACTATAAGGCCTATAACGTGATATTACACCACTATATGACGTATAACGTTATATACTATTACGTTATGACGTATAACGTTATGTACTATTACGTTATATACAATAACATTATATTCCATCACTATAGGACCTATAACGTTATATCGCATCATTATATGACGTATAACGATATATTGCATCACTATATGACGTATAACGTTATATACTATTACGTTATAAAATATAACGTTATATTCTATTACGTTATGTCGTATAACGTTATATACTATTAGGTTATATGGTATAACGTTATATCGCATCACTATATGACGTATAACGATATATTACATCACTATATGACGTATAACGTTATACACTATTACGTTATAACGTACAACGTTATATACTATTACGTTATTACGTATAACGTTATATCGCATCACTATATTACGTACGATGTTTTATACTATTACGTTATAACGTTTAGCGTTATGTTGCATTACTATATGATGCATAACGTTATATACTATTACGTTATGACGTATAACGTTATGTACTATTACGTTATGACGTATATTGTTATATACTATTACGTTATAATGTATAACGTTATATTCCATCACTATAGGACCTATAACGTTATATCGCATCACTATATGACGTGTAACGATATATTGCACCACAATATGACGTATAACGTTATATACTATTACGTTATGACGTATAACATTATATACTATTACGTTATAATGTATAACGTTATATTCCATCACTATACGACCTATAACGTTATATTGCACCACTATATGAGGTATAACGTTATATACTATTACGTTATAATGTATAACGTTATATTCCATCACTATGAGACCTATAGCGTTTTATTGCACCACTATATGACCTATAACGTTATATACTATTACGTTATGACGTAAAACGTTATATACTATTACGTTATAACGTATAACGTTATATGCCATCACTATAAGACCTATAACGTTATATTGCACCACTATATGACGTATAACGTTATATACTATTAAGTTATAACGTATAACGTTATGTACTATTACGTTATGACGTATAACGTTATATACTATTACGTTATAATGTATAACGTTATATTCCATCTCTATAAGCCCTATAACGTTATATTGCACCACAATATGACGTATAACGTTATATACTATTACGTTATGACGTATAACATTATATACTATTACGTTATAATGTATAACGTTATATTCCATCACTATAGGACCTATAACGTTATATTGCACCACTATATGACGTATAACGTTATATACTATTACGTTATAATGTATAACGTTATATTCCATCACTATAAGGCCTATAACGTGATATTGCACCACTATATGACGTATAACGTTATATACTATTACGTTATGACGTATAACGTTATGTACTATTACGTTATATACTATAACGTTATATTCCATCACTATAGGACCTATAACGTTATATCGCATCACTATATGACGTATAACGATATATTGCATCACTATATGACGTATAACGTTATATACTATTAGGTTATATGGTATAACGTTATAT
Organism: Bombus terrestris; assembly: GCF_910591885.1. Lineage (NCBI taxonomy): Eukaryota > Metazoa > Arthropoda > Insecta > Hymenoptera > Apidae > Bombus > Bombus terrestris. Next base: position 25,045 of record NW_025963563.1, on the reverse strand, counting down.
CGCATCACTATATGACGTATAACGATATATTGCATCACTATATGACGTATAACGTTATGTACTATTACGTTATGACGTATAACGTTATATACTATTACGTTATAATGTATAACGTTATATTCCATCACTATAAGGCCTATAACGTTATATTGCACCACAATATGACGTATAACGTTATATACTATTACGTTATGACGTATAACATTATATACTATTACGTTATAATGTATAACGTTATATTCCATCACTATAGGACCTATAACGTTATATTGCACCACTATATGACGTATAACGTTATATACTATTACGTTATAATGTATAACGCTATATAATATTACGTTATGACGTATAACTTTATATACTATTACGTTATAATGTATAACGTTATATTCCATCACTATAAGACCTATAACGTTATATTGCACCACTATATGACGTATAACGTTATATACTATTAAGTTATGACGTATAACGTCATATACTATTACGATATGACGTAAAACGTTATATACTATTACGTTATAATGTATAACGTTATATGCCGTCACTATAAGACCTATAACTTTATATTGCACCACTATATGACGTATAACGTTATATACTATTACGTTATGACGTATAACGTTATATACTATTATGTTATGACGTATAACGTTATATACTATTACGTTATAATGTATAACGTTATATTCCACCACTATAAGGCCTATAACGTGATATTGCACCACTATATGACGTATAACGTTATATACTATTACGTTATGACGTATAACGTTATGTACTATTACGTTATATACTATAACGTTATATTCCATCACTATAGGACCTATAACGTTATATCGCATCACTATATGACGTATAACGATATATTGCATCACTATATGACGTATAACGTTATATACTATTACGTTATAACCTATAACGTTATATTCTATTACGTTATGTCGTATAACGTTATATACTATTAGGTTATATGGTATAACGTTATATCGCATCACTATATGACCTATAACGATATATTGCATCACTATATGACGTATAACGTTATATACTATTACGTTATAACGTATAACGTTATATACTATTACGTTATAATGTATAACGTTATATTCCATCACTATAGGACCTATAACGTTATATTGCACCACTATATGACGTACAACGTTATATACTATTACGTTATAACGTATAACGTTATATACTATTACGTTATAATTTATAACGTTATATTCCATCACCATAGGACCTATAACGTTATATTGCACCACTATATGACGTACAACGTTATATACTATTACGTTATGACGTAAAACGTTATATACTATTACGTTATTACGTATAACGTTATATCGCATCACTATATGACGAACGATGTTTTATACTATTACGTTATAACGTTTAGCGTTATGTTGCATTACTATATGATGCATAACGTTATATACTATTACGTTATAATGTATAACGTTATATTCCATCACTATAGGACCTATAACGTTATATTGCAACCACTATATGACGTATAACGTTATATACTATTACGTTTTACGTATAACGTTATATACTATTACGTTATGACGTATATCGTTATATACTATTACGTTATAATGTATAACGTTGTATTCCATGACTATAAGGCCTATAACGTGATATTGCACCACTTTATGACGTATAACGTTATATACTATTAAGTTATGACGTATAACGTTATGTACTATTACGTTATGACGTATAACGTTATATACTATTACGTTATAATGTATAACGTTATATTTCATCACCATAAGGCCTATAACGTTATATTGCACCACAATATGACGTATAACGTTATATACTATTACGTTATGACGTATAACATTATATACTATTACGTTATAATGTATAACGTTATATTCCATCACTATACGACCTATAACGTTATATTGCACCACTATATGACGTATAACGTTATATACTATTACGTTATAATGTATAACGCTATATTCCATCACTATGGCACCTATAGCGTTTTATTGCACCACTATATGACCTATAACGTTATATACTATTACGTTATGACGTAAAACGTTATATACTATTACGTTATAACGTATAACGTTATATGCCATCACTATAAGACCTACAACGTTATATTGCACCACTATATGACGTATAACGTTATATACTATTACGTTATGACGTATAACGTTATATACTATTACGTTATGACGTATAACGTTATATACTATTACGTTATAATGTATAACGTTGTATTCCATGACTATAAGGCCTATAACGTGATATTGCACCACTTTATGACGTATAACGTTATATACTATTAAGTTATGACGTATAACGTTATGTACTATTACGTTATGACGTATAACGTTATATACTATTACGTTATAATGTATAACGTTATATTCCATCTCTATAAGGCCTATAACGTTATATTGCACCACAATATGACGTATAACGTTATATACTATTACGTTATGACGTATAACATTATATACTATTACGTTATAATGTATAACGTTATATTCCATCACTATAGGACCTATAACGTTATATTGCACCACTATATGACGTATAGCGTTATATACTATTACGTTATAATGTATAACGTTATATTCCATCACTATAAGGCCTATAACGTGATATTGCACCACTATATGACGTACAACGTTATATACTATTACGTTATGACGTATAACGTTATGTACTATTACGTTATATACTATAACGTTATATTCCATCACTATAGGACCTATAACGTTATATCGCATCACTATATGACGCATAACGATATATTGCATCACTATATGACGTATAACGTTATATACTATTACGTTATAAAATATAACGTTATATTCTATTACGTTATGTCGTATAACGTTATATACTATTAGGTTATATGGTATAACGTTATATCGCATCACTATATGACGTATAACGATATATTGCATCACTATATGACGTATAACGTTATGTACTATTACGTTATGACGTATAACGTTATATACTATTACGTTATAATGTATAACGTTATATTCCATCACTATAAGGCCTATAACGTTATATTGCACCACAATATGACGTATAACGTTATATACTATTACGTTATGACGTATAACATTATATACTATTACGTTATAATGTATAACGTTATATTCCATCACTATAGGACCTATAACGTTATATTGCACCACTATACGACGTATAACGTTATATACTATTACGTTATAATGTATAACGTTATATTCCATCACTATAAGGCCTATAACGTGATATTGCACCACTATATGACGTATAACGTTATATACTATTACGTTATGACGTATAACGTTATGTACTATTACGTTATATACTATAACGTTATATTCCATCACTATAAGACCTATAACGTTATATTGCACCACTATATGGCGTATAACGTTATATACTATTACGTTATGACGTATAACGTTATGTACTATTACGTTATATACTATAACGTTATATTCCATCACTATAGGACCTATAACGTTATATCGCATCACTATATGACGTATAACGATATATTGCATCACTATATGACGTATAACGTTATATACTATTACGTTATAAAATATAACGTTATATTCTATTACGTTATGTCGTATAACGTTATATACTATTAGGTTATATGGTATAACGTTATATCGCATCACTATATGACGTATAACGATATATTGCATCACTATATGACGTATAACGTTACCTACTATTACGTTATAACGTATAACGTTATATACTATTACGTTATAACGTATAACGTTATATACTATTACGTTATTACGTATAACGTTATATCGCATCACTATGTGACGTACGATGTTTTATACTATTACGTTATAACGTTTAGCGTTATGTTGCATTACTATATGATGCATAACGTTATATACTATTACGTTATAATGTATAACGTTATATTCCATCACTATAGGACCTATAACGTTATATTGCAACCACTAAATGACGTATAACGTTATATACTATTACGTTATTACGTATAACGTTATATACTATTATGTTATGACGTAAAACGTTATATACTATAACGTTATAATGTATAACGTTATATTCCATCACTATAGGACCTATAACGTTATATTGCAACCACTATATGACGTATAACGTTATATACTATTACGTTATAATGTATAACGTTATATTCCATCGCTATGAGACCTATAACGTTATATTGCACCACTATATGACGTATAACGTCATATACTATTACGTTATAATGTATAACGTTATATTCCATCACTATAGGACCTATAACGTTATATTGCACCACTATATGACGTACAACGTTATATACTATTACGTTATGACGTAAAACGTTATATACTATTACGTTATAACGTATAACGTCATATACTATTACGTTATAATGTATAACGTTATATTCCATCACTATAGGACCTATAACGTTATATCGCATCACTATATGACGTGTAACGATATATTGCACCACAATATGACGTATAACGTTATATACTATTACGTTATGACGTATAACATTATATACTATTACGTTATAATGTATAACGTTATATCGCATAACTATATTACGTACGATGTTTTATACTATTACGTTATAACGTTTAGCGTTATGTTGCATTACTATGTGATGCATAACGTTATATACTATTACGTTATGACGTATAACGTTATGTACTATTACGTTATGACGTATATTGTTATATACTATTACGTTATAATGTATAACGTTATATTCCATCACTATAGGACCTATAGCGTTATATCGCATCACTATATGACGTGTAACGATATATTGCACCACAATATGACGTATAACGTTATATACTATTACGTTATGACGTATAACGTTATGAACTATTACGTTAAAACGCATAACGTTATATTCCATCACTATACGACCTATAACGTTATATTGCACCACTATATGAGGTATAACGTTATATACTATTACGTTATAATGTATAACGTTATATTCCATCACTATGAGACCTATAGCGTTTTATTGCACCACTATATGACCTATAACGTTATATACTATTACGTTATGACGTAAAACGTTATATACTATTACGTTATAACGTATAACGTTATATGCCATCACTATAAGACCTATAACTTTATATTGCACCACTATATGACGTATAACGTTATATACTATTACGTTATGACGTATAACGTTATGTACTATTACGTTATGACGTATAACGTTATATACTATTACGTTATAATGTATAACGTTATATTCCATCTCTATAAGCCCTATAACGTTATATTGCACCACAATATGACGTATAACGTTATATACTATTACGTTATGACGTATAACATTATATACTATTACGTTATAATGTATAACGTTATATTCCATCACTATAGGACCTATAACGTTATATTGCACCACTATATGACGTATAACGTTATATACTATTACGTTATAATGTATAACGTTATATTCCATCACTATAAGGCCCATAACGTGATATTGCACCACTAGATGACGTATAACGTTATATACTATTACGTTATGACGTATAACGTTATGTATTATTACGTTCTATACTATAACGTTATATTCCATCACTATAGGACCTATAACGTTATATCGCATCACTATATGACGTATAACGATATATTGCATCACTATATGACGTATAACGTTATATACTATTACGTTATAACCTATAACGTTATATTCTATTACGTTATGTCGTATAACGTTATATACTATTAGGTTATATGGTATAACGTTATATCGCATCACTATATGACCTATAACGATATATTGCATCACTATATGACGTATAACGTTATATACTATTACGTTATAAAATATAACGTTATATTCTATTACGTTATGTCGTATAACGTTATATACTATTAGGTTATATGGTATAACGTTATATCGCATCACTATATGACGTATAACGATATATTGCATCACTATATGACGTATAACGTTATATACTATTACGTTATAACGTATAACGTTATATACTATTACGTTATAACGTATAACGTTATATACTATTACGTTATAACGTATAACGTTATATACTATTACGTTATTACGTATAACGTTATATCGCATCACTATGTGACGTACGATGTTTTATACTATTACGTTATAACGTTTAGCGTTATGTTGCATTACTATATGATGCATAACGTTATATACTATTACGTTATAATGTATAACGTTATATTCCATCACTATAGGACCTATAACGTTATATTGCAACCACTAAATGACGTATAACGTTATATACTATTACGTTATTACGTATAACGTTATATACTATTACGTTATGACGTAAAACGTTATATACTATAACGTTATAATGTATAACGTTATATTCCATCACTATAGGACCTATAACGTTATATTGCAACCACTATATGACGTATAACGTTATATACTATTACGTTATAATGTATAACGTTATATTCCATCGCTATGAGACCTATAACGTTATATTGCACCACTATATGACGTATAACGTTATATACTATTACGTTATAATGTATAACGTTATATTCCATCACTATAAGGCCTATAACGTTATATTGCACCACAATATGACGTAAAACGTTATATACTATTACGTTATGACGTATAACGTTATATACTATTATGTTATGACGTATAACGTTATATACTATTACGTTATAATGTATAACGTTATATTCCATCACTATAAGGCCTATAACGTGATATTGCACCACTATATGACGTATAACGTTATATACTATTACGTTATGACGTATAACGTTATGTACTATTACGTTATATACTATAACGTTATATTCCATCACTATAAGACCTATAACGTTATATTGCACCACTATATGACGTATAACGTTATATACTATTAAGTTATGACGTATAACGTCATATACTATTACGTTATGACGTAAAACGTTATATACTATTACGTTATAATGTATAACGTTATATGCCGTCACTATAAGACCTATAACTTTATATTGCACCACTATATGACGTATAACGTTATATACTATTACGTTATGACGTATAACGTTATATACTATTATGTTATGACGTATAACGTTATATACTATTACGTTATAATGTATAACGTTATATTCCATCACTATAAGGCCTATAACGTGATATTGCACCACTATATGACGTATAACGTTATATACTATTACGTTATGACGTATAACGTTATGTACTATTACGTTATATACTATAACGTTATATTCCATCACTATAGGACCTATAACGTTATATCGCATCACTATATGACGTATAACCATATATTGCATCACTATATGACGTATAACGTTATATACTATTACGTTATAACGTATAACGTTATATACTCTTACGTTATAATGTATAACGTTATATTCCATCACTATAGGACCTATAACGTTATATTGCACCACTATATGACGTACAACGTTATATACTATTACGTTATAACGTATAACGTCATATACTATTACGTTATAATGTATAACGTTATATTCCATCACTATAGGACCTATAACGTTATATTGCACCACTATATGACGTACAACGTTATATACTATTACGTTATGACGTAAAACGTTATATACTATTACGTTATAACGTATAACGTCATATACTATTACGTTATAATGTATAACGTTATATTCCATCACTATAGGACCTATAACGTTATATCGCATCACTATATGACGTGTAACGATATATTGCACCACAATATGACGTATAACGTTATATACTATTACGTTATGACGTATAACATTATATACTATTACGTTATAATGTATAACGTTATATCGCATAACTATATTACGTACGATGTTTTATACTATTACGTTATAACGTTTAGCGTTATGTTGCATTACTATGTGATGCATAACGTTATATACTATTACGTTATGACGTATAACGTTATGTACTATTACGTTATGACGTATATTGTTATATACTATTACGTTATAATGTATAACGTTATATTCCATCACTATAGGACCTATAGCGTTATATCGCATCACTATATGACGTGTAACGATATATTGCACCACAATATGACGTATAACGTTATATACTATTACGTTATGACGTATAACATTATATACTATTACGTTATAATGTATAACGTTATATTCCATCACTATACGACCTATAACGTTATATTGCACCACTATATGAGGTATAACGTTATATACTATTACGTTATAATGTATAACGTTATATTCCATCACTATGAGACCTATAGCGTTTTATTGCACCACTATATGACCTATAACGTTATATACTATTACGTTATGACGTAAAACGTTATATACTATTACGTTATAACGTATAACGTTATATGCCATCACTATAAGACCTATAACTTTATATTGCACCACTATATGACGTATAACGTTATATACTATTACGTTATGACGTATAACGTTATGTACTATTACGTTATGACGTATAACGTTATATACTATTACGTTATAATGTATAACGTTATATTCCATCTCTATAAGCCCTATAACGTTATATTGCACCACAATATGACGTATAACGTTATATACTATTACGTTATGACGTATAACATTATATACTATTACGTTATAATGTATAACGTTATATTCCATCACTATAGGACCTATAACGTTATATTGCACCACTATATGACGTATAACGTTATATACTATTACGTTATAATGTATAACGTTATATTCCATCACTATAAGGCCCATAACGTGATATTGCACCACTATATGACGTATAACGTTATATACTATTACGTTATGACGTATAACGTTATGTACTATTACGTTATATACTATAACGTTATATTCCATCACTATAGGACCTATAACGTTATATCGCATCACTATATGACGTATAACGATATATTGCATCACTATATGACGTATAACGTTATATACTATTACGTTATAACCTATAACGTTATATTCTATTACGTTATGTCGTATAACGTTATATACTATTAGGTTATATGGTATAACGTTATATCGCATCACTATATGACCTATAACGATATATTGCATCACTATATGACGTATAACGTTATATACTATTACGTTATAACGTATAACGTTATATACTATTACGTTATTACGTATAACGTTATATCGCATCACTATATGACGTACGATGTTTTATACTATTACGTTATAACGTTTAGCGTTATGTTGCATTACTATATGATGCATAACGTTATATACTATTACGTTATAATGTATAACGTTATATTCCATCACTATAGGACCTATAACGTTATATTGCAACCACTATATGACGTATAACGTTATAAACTATTACGTTATTACGTATAACGTTATATACTATTACGTTATGACGTATATCGTTATATACTATTACGTTATAATGTATAACGTTGTATTCCATGACTATAAGGCCTATAACGAGATATTGCACCACTTTATGACGTATAACGTTATATACTATTAAGTTATGACGTAGAACGTTATGTACTATTACGTTATGACGTATAACGTTATATACTATTACGTTATAATGTATAACGTTATATTTCATCACTATAAGGCGTATAACGTTATATTGCACCACAATATGACGTATAACGTTATATACTATTACGTTATGACGTATAACATTATATACTATTACGTTATAATGTATAACGTTATATTCCATCACTATACGACCTATAACGTTATATTGCACCACTATATGACGTATAACGTTATATACTATTACGTTATAATGTATAACGCTATATTCCATCACTATGGCACCTATAGCGTTTTATTGCACCACTATATGACCTATAACGTTATATAATATTACGTTATGACGTATAACTTTATATACTATTACGTTATAATGTATAACGTTGTATTCCATGACTATAAGGCCTATAACGTGATATTGCACCACTTTATGACGTATAACGTTATATACTATTAAGTTATGACGTAGAACGTTATGTACTATTACGTTATGACGTAAAACGTTATATACTATTACGTTATAACGTATAACGTTATATGCCATCACTATAAGACCTATAACGTTATATTGCACCACTATATGACGTATAACGTTATATACTATTACGTTATGACGTATAACGTTATGTACTATTACGTTATGACGTATAACGTTATATACTATTACGTTATAATGTATAACGTTATATTCCATCTCTATAAGGCCTATAACGTTATATTGCACCACAATATGACGTATAACGTTATATACTATTACGTTATGACGTATAACATTATATACTATTACGTTATAATGTATAACGTTATATTCCATCACTATAGGACCTATAACGTTATATTGCACCACTATATGACGTATAGCGTTATATACTATTACGTTATAATGTATAACGTTATATTCCATCACTATAAGGCCTATAACGTGATATTGCACCACTATATGACGTATAACGTTATATACTATTACGTTATGACGTATAACGTTATGTACTATTACGTTATATACTATAACGTTATATTCCATCACTATAGGACCTATAACGTTATATCGCATCACTATATGACGTATAACGATATATTGCATCACTATATGACGTATAACGTTATATACTATTACGTTATAAAATATAACGTTATATACCATTACGTTATGACGTATAACATTATATACTATTACGTTATAATGTATAACGTTATATTCCATCACTATAGGACCTATAACGTTATATTGCACCACTATATGACGTATAACGTTATATACTATTACGTTATAATGTATAACGTTATATTCCATCACTATGAGACCTATAGCGTTTTATTGCACCACTATATGACCTATAACGTTATATAATATTACGTTATGACGTATAACTTTATATACTATTACGTTATAATGTATAACGTTATATTCCATCACTATAAGACCTATAACGTTATATTGCACCACTATATGACGTATAACGTTATATACTATTAAGTTATGACGTAAAACGTTATATACTATTACGTTATAATGTCTAACGTTATATGCCGTCACTATAAGACCTATAACTTTATATTGCACCACTATATGACGTATAACGTTATATACTATTACGTTATGACGTATAACGTTATATACTATTATGTTATGACGTATAACGTTATATACTATTACGTTATAATGTATAACGTTATATTCCATCACTATAAGGCCTATAACGTGATATTGCACCACTATATGACGTATAACGTTATATACTATTACGTTATGACGTATAACGTTATGTACTATTACGTTATATACTATAACGTTATATTCCATCACTATAGAACCTATAACGTTATATCGCATCACTATATGACGTATAACGATATATTGCATCACTATATGACGTATAACGTTATATACTATTACGTTATAAAATATAACGTTATATTCTATTACGTTATGTCGTATAACGTTATATACTATTAGGTTATATGGTATAACGTTATATCGCATCACTATATGACGTATAACGATATATTGCATCACTATATGACGTATAACGTTATGTACTATTATGTTATGACGTATAACGTTATATACTATTACGTTATAATGTATAACGTTATATTCCATCACTATAAGGCCTATAACGTTATATTGCACCACAATATGACGTATAACGTTATATACTATTACGTTATGACGTATAACATTATATACTATTACGTTATAATGTATAACGTTATATTCCATCACTATAGGACCTATAACGTTATATTGCACCACTATATGACGTATAACGTTATATACTATTACGTTATAATGTATAACGTTATATTCCATCACTATGAGACCTATAGCGTTTTATTGCACCACTATATGACCTATAACGTTATATAATATTACGTTATGACGTATAACTTTATATACTATTACGTTATAATGTATAACGTTATATTCCATCACTATAAGACCTATAACGTTATATTGCACCACTATATGACGTATAACGTTATATACTATTAAGTTATGACGTAAAACGTTATATACTATTACGTTATAATGTCTAACGTTATATGCCGTCACTATAAGACCTATAACGATATATTGCATCACTATATGACGTATAACGTTATATACTATTACGTTATGACGTATAACGTTATATACTATTACGTTATAATGTATAACGTTGTATTCCATGACTATAAGGCCTATAACGTGATATTGCACCACTTTATGACGTATAACGTTATATACTATTAAGTTATGACGTAGAACGTTATGTACTATTACGTTATGACGTATAACGTTATATACTATTACGTTATAATGTATAACGTTATATTTCATCACTATAAGGCCTATAACGTTATATTGCACCACAATATGACGTATAACGTTATATACTATTACGTTATGACGTATAACATTATATACTATTACGTTATAATGTATAACGTTATATTCCATCACTATACGACCTATAACGTTATATTGCACCACTATATGACGTATAACGTTATATACTATTACGTTATAATGTATAACGCTATATTCCATCACTATGGCACCTATAGCGTTTTATTGCACCACTATATGACCTATAACGTTATATACTATTACGTTATGACGTAAAACGTTATATACTATTACGTTATAACGTATAACGTTATATGCCATCACTATAAGACCTATAACGTTATATTGCACCACTATATGACGTATAACGTTATATACTATTACGTTATGACGTATAACGTTATGTACTATTACGTTATGACGTATAACGTTATATACTATTACGTTATAATGTATAACGTTATATTCCATCTCTATAAGGCCTATAACGTTATATTGCACCACAATATGACGTATAACGTTATATACTATTACGTTATGACGTATAACATTATATACTATTACGTTATAATGTATAACGTTATATTCCATCACTATAGGACCTATAACGTTATATTGCACCACTATATGACGTATAGCGTTATATACTATTACGTTATAATGTATAACGTTATATTCCATCACTATAGGACCTATAACGTTATATTGCACCACTATATGACGTATAGCGTTATATACTATTACGTTATAATGTATAACGTTATATTCCATCACTATAAGGCCTATAACGTGATATTGCACCACTATATGACGTATAACGTTATATACTATTACGTTATGACGTATAACGTTATGTACTATTACGTTATATACTATAACGTTATATTCCATCACTATAGGACCTATAACGTTATATCGCATCACTATATGACGTATAACGTTATATTGCACCACTATATGTCGTATAACGTTATATACTATTACGTTATAATGTATAACGTTATATTCCATCACTATGAGACCTATAGCGTTTTATTGCACCACTATATGACCTATAACGTTATATAATATTACGTTATGACGTATAACTTTATATACTATTACGTTATAATGTATAACGTTATATTCCATCACTATAAGACCTATAACGTTATATTGCACCACTATATGACGTATAACGTTATATACTATTAAGTTATGACGTAAAACGTTATATACTATTACGTTATAATGTCTAACGTTATATGCCGTCACTATAAGACCTATAACTTTATATTGCACCACTATATGACGTATAACGTTATATACTATTACGTTATGACGTATAACGTTATATACTATTATGTTATGACGTATAACGTTATATACTATTACGTTATAATGTATAACGTTATATTCCATCACTATAAGGCCTATAACGTGATATTGCACCATTATATGGCGTATAACGCTATATACTATTACGTTATGACGTATAACGTTATGTACTATTACGTTATATACTATAACGTTATATTCCATCACTATAGGACCTATAACGTTATATCGCATCACTATATGACGTATAACGATATATACTATTACGTTATAATGTATAACGTTATATTTCATCGCTATGAGACCTATAACGTTATATTGCACCACTATATGACGTATAACGTTATATACTATTACGTTATAATGTATAACGTTATATTCCATCACTATAAGGCCTATAACGTTATATTGCACCACAATATGACGTAAAACGTTATATACTATTACGTTATGACGTATAACGTTATATACTATTATGTTATGACGTATAACGTTATATACTATTACGTTATAATGTATAACGTTATATTCCATCACTATAAGGCCTATAACGTGATATTGCACCACTATATGACGTATAACGTTATATACTATTACGTTATGACGTATAACGTTATGTACTATTACGTTATATACTATAACGTTATATTCCATCACTATAAGACCTATAACGTTATATTGCACCACTATATGACGTATAACGTTATATACTATTAAGTTATGACGTATAACGTCATATACTATTACGTTATGACGTAAAACGTTATATACTATTACGTTATAATGTATAACGTTATATGCCGTCACTATAAGACCTATAACTTTATATTGCACCACTATATGACGTATAACGTTATATACTATTACGTTATGACGTATAACGTTATATACTATTATGTTATGACGTATAACGTTATATACTATTACGTTATAATGTATAACGTTATATTCCATCACTATAAGGCCTATAACGTGATATTGCACCACTATATGACGTATAACGTTATATACTATTACGTTATGACGTATAACGTTATGTACTATTACGTTATATACTATAACGTTATATTCCATCACTATAGGACCTATAACGTTATATCGCATCACTATATGACGTATAACCATATATTGCATCACTATATGACGTATAACGTTATATACTATTACGTTATAACGTATAACGTTATATACTATTACGTTATAATGTATAACGTTATATTCCATCACTATGAGACCTATAGCGTTTTATTGCACCACTATATGACCTATAACGTTATATAATATTACGTTATGACGTATAACTTTATATACTATTACGTTATAATGTATAACGTTATATTCCATCACTATAAGACCTATAACGTTATATTGCACCACTATATGACGTATAACGTTATATACTATTAAGTTATGACGTAAAACGTTATATACTATTACGTTATAATGTCTAACGTTATATGCCGTCACTATAAGACCTATAACTTTATATTGCACCACTATATGACGTATAACGTTATATACTATTACGTTATGACGTATAACGTTATATACTATTATGTTATGACGTATAACGTTATATACTATTACGTTATAATGTATAACGTTATATTCCATCACTCTAAGGCCTATAACGTGATATTGCACCACTATATGGCGTATAACGTTATATACTATTACGTTATGACGTATAACGTTATGTACTATTACGTTATATACTATAACGTTATATTCCATCACTATAGGACCTATAACGTTATATCGCATCACTATATGACGTATAACGACATTTTGCATCACTATATGACGTATAACGTTATATACTATTACGTTATAAAATATAACGTTATATTCTATTACGTTATGTCGTATAACGTTATATACTATTAGGTTATATGGTATAACGTTATATCGCATCACTATATGACGTATAACGATATATTGCATCACTATATGACGTATAACGTTATGTACTATTACGTTATGACGTATAACGTTATATACTATTACGTTATAATGTATAACGTTATATTCCATCACTATAAGGCCTATAACGTTATATTGCACCACAATATGACGTATAACGTTATATACTATTACGTTATGACGTATAACATTATATACTATTACGTTATAATGTATAACGTTATATTCCATCACTATAGGACCTATAACGTTATATTGCACCACTATATGACGTATAACGTTATATACTATTACGTTATAATGTATAACGTTATATTCCATCACTATGAGACCTATAGCGTTTTATTGCACCACTATATGACCTATAACGTTATATAATATTACGTTATGACGTATAACTTTATATACTATTACGTTATAATGTATAACGTTATATTCCATCACTATAAGACCTATAACGTTATATTGCACCACTATATGACGTATAACGTTATATACTATTAAGTTATGACGTAAAACGTTATATACTATTACGTTATAATGTCTAACGTTATATGCCGTCACTATAAGACCTATAACTTTATATTGCACCACTATATGACGTATAACGTTATATACTATTACGTTATGACGTATAACGTTATATACTATTATGTTATGACGTATAACGTTATATACTATTACGTTATAATGTATAACGTTATATTCCATCACTATAAGGCCTATAACGTGATATTGCACCACTATATGGCGTATAACGTTATATACTATTACGTTATGACGTATAACGTTATGTACTATTACGTTATATACTATAACGTTATATTCCATCACTATAGAACCTATAACGTTAAATCGCATCACTATATGACGTATAACGATATATTGCATCACTATATGACGTATAACGTTATATACTATTACGTTATAAAATATAACGTTATATTCTATTACGTTATGTCGTATAACGTTATATACTATTAGGTTATATGGTATAACGTTATATCGCATCACTATATGACGTATAACGATATATTGCATCACTATATGACGTATAACGTTATGTACTATTACGTTATGACGTATAACGTTATATACTATTACGTTATAATGTATAACGTTATATTCCATCACTATAAGGCCTATAACGTTATATTGCACCACAATATGACGTATAACGTTATATACTATTACGTTATGACGTATAACATTATATACTATTACGTTATAATGTATAACGTTATATTCCATCACTATAGGACCTATAACGTTATATTGCACCACTATATGACGTATAACGTTATATACTATTACGTTATAATGTATAACGTTATATTCCATCACAATGAGACCTATAGCGTTTTATTGCACCACTATATGACCTATAACGTTATATAATATTACGTTATGGCGTATAACTTTATATACTATTACGTTATAATGTATAACGTTATATTCCATCACTATAAGACCTATAACGTTATATTGCACCACTATATGACGTATAACGTTATATACTATTAAGTTATGACGTAAAACGTTATATACTATTACGTTATAATGTCTAACGTTATATGCCGTCACTATAAGACCTATAACGATATATTGCATCACTATATGACGTATAACGTTATATACTATTACGTTATAACGTATAACGTTATATACTATTACGTTATTACGTATAACGTTATATCGCATCACTATATGACGTACGATGTTTTATACTATTACGTTATAACGTTTAGCGTTATGTTGCATTACTATATGATGCATAACGTTATATACTATTACGTTATAATGTATAACGTTATATTCCATCACTATAGGACCTATAACGTTATATTGCAACCACTATATGACGTATAACGTTATAAACTATTACGTTATTACGTATAACGTTATATACTATTACGTTATGACGTATATCGTTATATACTATTACGTTATAATGTATAACGTTGTATTCCATGACTATAAGGCCTATAACGTGATATTGCACCACTTTATGACGTATAACGTTATATACTATTACGTTATAATGTATAACGTTATATTTCATCACTATAAGGCCTATAACGTTATATTGCACCACAATATGACGTATAACGTTATATACTAATACGTTATGACGTATAACATTATATACTATTACGTTATAATGTATAACGTTATATTCCACCACTATACGACCTATAACGTTATATTGCACCACTATATGACGTATAACGTTATATACTATTACGTTATAATGTATAACGCTATATTCCATCACTATGGCACCTATAGCGTTTTATTGCACCACTATATGACCTATAACGTTATATACTATTACGTTATGACGTAAAACGTTATATACTATTACGTTATAACGTATAACGTTATATGCCATCACTATAAGACCTATAACGTTATATTGCACCACTATATGACGTATAACGTTATATACTATTACGTTATGACGTATAACGTTATGTACTATTACGTTATGACGTATAACGTTATATACTATTACGTTATAATGTATAACGTTATATTCCATCTCTATAAGGCCTATAACGTTATATTGCACCACATTATGACGTATAACGTTATATACTATTACGTTATGACGTATAACATTATATACTATTACGTTATAATGTATAACGTTATATTCCATCACTATAGGACCTATAACGTTATATTGCACCACTATATGACGTATAGCGTTATATACTATTACGTTATAATGTATAACGTTATATTCCATCACTATAAGGCCTATAACGTGATATTGCACCACTATATGACGTATAACGTTATATACTATTACGTTATGACGTATAACGTTATGTACTATTACGTTATATACTATAACGTTATATTCCATCACTATAGGACCTATAACGTTATATCGCATCACTATATGACGTATAACGTTATATTGCACCACTATATGACGTATAACGTTATATACTATTACGTTATAATGTATAACGTTATATTCCATCACTATGAGACCTATAGCGTTTTATTGCACCACTATATGACCTATAACGTTATATAATATTACGTTATGACGTATAACTTTATATACTATTACGTTATAATGTATAACGTTATATTCCATCACTATAAGACCTATAACGTTATATTGCACCACTATATGACGTATAACGTTATATACTATTAAGTTATGACGTAAAACGTTATATACTATTACGTTATAATGTCTAACGTTATATGCCGTCACTATAAGACCTATAACTTTATATTGCACCACTATATGACGTATAACGTTATATACTATTACGTTATGACGTATAACGTTATATACTATTATGTTATGACGTATAACGTTATATACTATTACGTTATAATGTATAACGTTATATTCCATCACTATAAGGCCTATAACGTGATATTGCACCACTATATGGCGTATAACGCTATATACTATTACGTTATGACGTATAACGTTATGTACTATTACGTTATATACTATAACGTTATATTCCATCACTATAGGACCTATAACGTTATATCGCATCACTATATGACGTATAACGATATATACTATTACGTTATAATGTATAACGTTATATTTCATCGCTATGAGACCTATAACGTTATATTGCACCACTATATGACGTATAACGTTATATACTATTACGTTATAATGTATAACGTTATATTCCATCACTATAAGGCCTATAACGTTATATTGCACCACAATATGACGTAAAACGTTATATACTATTACGTTATGACGTATAACGTTATATACTATTATGTTATGACGTATAACGTTATATACTATTACGTTATAATGTATAACGTTATATTCCATCACTATAAGGCCTATAACGTGATATTGCACCACTATATGACGTATAACGTTATATACTATTACGTTATGACGTATAACGTTATGTACTATTACGTTATATACTATAACGTTATATTCCATCACTATAAGACCTATAACGTTATATTGCACCACTATATGACGTATAACGTTATATACTATTAAGTTATGACGTATAACGTCATATACTATTACGTTATGACGTAAAACGTTATATACTATTACGTTATAATGTATAACGTTATATGCCGTCACTATAAGACCTATAACTTTATATTGCACCACTATATGACGTATAACGTTATATACTATTACGTTATGTCGTATAACGTTATATACTATTATGTTATGACGTATAACGTTATATACTATTACGTTATAATGTATAACGTTATATTCCATCACTATAAGGCCTATAACGTGATAT
Source organism: Bombus terrestris (assembly GCF_910591885.1). Taxonomy (NCBI): domain Eukaryota; kingdom Metazoa; phylum Arthropoda; class Insecta; order Hymenoptera; family Apidae; genus Bombus; species Bombus terrestris. Next base: position 5,209 of record NW_025963563.1, on the reverse strand, counting down.
TGCACCACTATATGACGTATAACGTTATATACTATTACGTTATGACGTATAACGATATGTACTATTACGTTATATACTATAACGTTATATTCCATCACTATAGGACCTATAACGTTATATCGCATCACTATATGACGTATAACCATATATTGCATCACTATATGACGTATAACGTTATATACTATTACGTTATAACGTATAACGTTATATACTATTACGTTATAATGTATAACGTTATATTCCATCACTATGAGACCTATAGCGTTTTATTGCACCACTATATGACCTATAACGTTATATAATATTACGTTATGACGTATAACTTTATATACTATTACGTTATAATGTATAACGTTATATTCCATCACTATAAGACCTATAACGTTATATTGCACCACTATATGACGTATAACGTTATATACTATTAAGTTATGACGTAAAACGTTATATACTATTACGTTATAATGTCTAACGTTATATGCCGTCACTATAAGACCTATAACTTTATATTGCACCACTATATGACGTATAACGTTATATACTATTACGTTATGACGTATAACGTTATATACTATTATGTTATGACGTATAACGTTATATACTATTACGTTATAATGTATAACGTTATATTCCATCACTATAAGGCCTATAACGTGATATTGCACCACTATATGGCGTATAACGTTATATACTATTACGTTATGACGTATAACGTTATGTACTATTACGTTATATACTATAACGTTATATTCCATCACTATAGGACCTATAACGTTATATCGCATCACTATATGACGTATAACGATATATTGCATCACTATATGACGTATAACGTTATATACTATTACGTTATAAAATATAACGTTATATTCTATTACGTTATGTCGTATAACGTTATATACTATTAGGTTATATGGTATAACGTTATATCGCATCACTATATGACGTATAACGATATATTGCATCACTATATGACGTATAACGTTATGTACTATTACGTTATGACGTATAACGTTATATACTATTACGTTATAATGTATAACGTTATATTCCATCACTATAAGGCCTATAACGTTATATTGCACCACAATATGACGTATAACGTTATATACTATTACGTTATGACGTATAACATTATATACTATTACGTTATAATGTATAACGTTATATTCCATCACTATAGGACCTATAACGTTATATTGCACCACTATATGACGTATAACGTTATATACTATTACGTTATAATGTATAACGTTATATTCCATCACTATGAGACCTATAGCGTTTTATTGCACCACTATATGACCTATAACGTTATATAATATTACGTTATGACGTATAACTTTATATACTATTACGTTATAATGTATAACGTTATATTCCATCACTATAAGACCTATAACGTTATATTGCACCACTATATGACGTATAACGTTATATACTATTAAGTTATGACGTAAAACGTTATATACTATTACGTTATAATGTCTAACGTTATATGCCGTCACTATAAGACCTATAACTTTATATTGCACCACTATATGACGTATAACGTTATATACTATTACGTTATGACGTATAACGTTATATACTATTATGTTATGACGTATAACGTTATATACTATTACGTTATAATGTATAACGTTATATTCCATCACTATAAGGCCTATAACGTGATATTGCACCACTATATGGCGTATAACGTTATATACTATTACGTTATGACGTATAACGTTATGTACTATTACGTTATATACTATAACGTTATATTCCATCACTATATGACCTATAACGTTATATCGCATCACTATATGACGTATAACGGTATATACTATTACGTTATAATGTATAACGTTATATTTCATCGCTATGAGACCTATAACGTTATATTGCACCACTATATGACGTATAACGTTATATACTATTACGTTATAATGTATAACGTTATATTCCATCACTATAAGGCCTATAACGTTATATTGCACCACAATATGACGTAAAACGTTATATACCATTACGTTATGACGTATAACGTTATATACTATTATGTTATGACGTATAACGTTATATACTATTACGTTATAATGTATAACGTTATATTCCATCACTATAAGGCCTATAACGTGATATTGCACCACTATATGACGTATAACGTTATATACTATTACGTTATGACGTATAACGTTATGTACTATTACGTTATATACTATAACGTTATATTCCATCACTATAAGACCTATAACGTTATATTGCACCACTATATGACGTATAACGTTATATACTATTAAGTTATGACGTATAACGTCATATACTATTACGTTATGACGTATAACGTCATATACTATTACGTTATGACGTAAAACGTTATATACTATTACGTTATAATGTATAACGTTATATGCCGTCACTATAAGACCTATAACTTTATATTGCACCACTATATGACGTATAACGTTATATACTATTACGTTATGACGTATAACGTTATATACTATTATGTTATGACGTATAACGTTATATACTATTACGTTATAATGTATAACGTTATATTCCATCACTATAAGGCCTATAACGTGATATTGCACCACTATATGACGTATAACGTTATATACTATTACGTTATAATGTATAACGTTATATTCCATCACTATAGGACCTATAACGTTATATTGCAACCACTATATGACGTATAACGTTATATACTATTACGTTATTACGTATAACGTTATATACTATTACGTTATGACGTAAAACGTTATATACTATTACGTTATAATGTATAACGTTATATTCCATCACTATAGGACCTATAACGTTATATTGCAACCACTATATGACGTATAACGTTATATATTATTACGTCATGACGTCTAACGTTATATACTATTACGTTATGACGTATATTGTTATATACTATTACGTTATAATGTATAACGTTATATTCCATACCTATAGGACCTATAACGTTATATCGCATCACTATATGACGTATAACGATATATTGCATCACTATATGACGTATAACGTTATATACTATTACGTTATGACGTATAACGTTATATACTATTACGTTATAATGTATAACGTTATATTCCATCACTATAGGACCTATAACGTTATATTGCACCACTATATGACGTATAACGTTGTATACTATTACGTTATAATGTATAACGTTATATTCCATCACTATGAGACCTATAACGTTATATTGCACCACTATATGACCTATAACGTTATATACTATTAAGTTATGTCGTATAACGTTATATACTATTACGTTACGACGTATAACGTTATATACTATTACGTTATAATGTATAACGTTATATTCCATCACTATAGGACCTATAACGTTATATTGCACCACTATATGACGTATAACGTTATATATTATTACGTTATGACGTCTAACGTTATATACTATTACGTTATGACGTATAACGTTATATGCTATTACGTCAGAACGTTTAACGTTATATTCCATCACTATAGGACCTATAACGTTATATCGCATCACTATATGACGTATAACGATATATTGCATCACTATATGACGTATAACGTTATATACTACTACAGTGTAAGGTATAACGTCATATACTATTAGATTACAAGGTATAACTTTGTATTGCATAACTATAGGACGTATAACGACATATTGCATCACTATATGGCGTATAACGTTATATACTATTACGTTATAATGTATAACGTTATATTCCATCACTGTAGGACCTATAACGTTATAGTGCACCACTATATGACGTATAGCGTTATATACCATTACGTTATTACGTATAACGTTATATCGCATCACTATATGACGAGCGATGTTTTATACTATTACGTTATAACGTTTACCGTTATATTGCATTACTATATGATGCATAACGTTATATACTATTACGTTATGACGTATAACGTTATATACTATTACGTTATGACGTATAACGTTATATACTATTACGTTATAATGCATAACGTTATATTCCATCACTATAAGACCTATAACGTTATATTGCACCACTATATGACGTATAACGTTATATACTATTACGTTATAATGTATAACGTTATATTCCATCACTATGAGACCTATAACGTTATATTGCACCACTATATGACGTATAACGGTATATACTATTACGTTATGACGTATAACGTTATGTATTATTACGTTTAATACTATAACGTTATATTCCATCACTATAGGACCTATAACGTTATATCGCATCACTATATGACGTATAACGATATATTGCATCACTATATGACGTATAACGTTATATACTATTACATTATAAGGTATAACGTCATATACTATTAGGTTACAAGGTATAACGTTGTATTGCATAACTATAGGACGTATAACGACATATTGCGTCACTATATGGCGTATAACGTTATATACTATTACGTCATAATGTATAACGTTATATTCCATCACTGTAGGACTTATAACGATATAGTGCACCACTATATGACGTATAGCGTTATATACCATTACGTTATTACGTATAACGATATATCGCATCACTATATGACGTGCGATGTTTTATACTATTACGTTATAACGTTTACCGTTATATTGCATTACTATATGATGCATAACGTTATATACTATTACGTTATGACGTATAACGTTATATACTATTACGTTATAATGTATAACGTTATATGCCATCACTATAAGACCTATAACGTTATATTGCACCACTATATGACGTATAACGTTATATACTATTACGTTATGACGTATAACGCTATATACTATTACGTTATGTCGTATAACGTTATATACTATTACGTTATAATGTATAACGTTATATTCCATCACTGTAGGACCTACAACGTTATAGTGCACCACAATATGACGAATAGCGGCATATACCATTACGTTATTACGTTTAACGTTATATCGCATCACTATATGACGTACGATGTTTTATACTATTACGTTATGACGTATAACGTTATATCGCATCACTATATGACGTATAACGTTTTATTGCCTCTCTTTCGGTCGTATGACAATATATTGCATCACTGTATGACGTATAACGTTATATACTATTACGTTATGACGTATCGCGTTGTATACAATTATGTTATAACGTATAAAATTATATCGCATCACAATATGAGGTATAACATTATATTGCATCACTATATGACGTATAACGATATATTGCATCACTATATGACG